>NC_064931.1:206606390-207348890 GCF_023897955.1 Schistocerca gregaria | reverse complement strand
ATCGTCTGGAATGTGTCAGCTTCATTGCATGAAGAACCGATATGAATAGATGCCAATATCAAAACGTTCATGACAAACTTAAATATGTGCTCCTAATTACGGCAAGAAGAAGTTAAAAAAATGTGAGCTAGAAATGTCAGGTATTACTGTTTCTCTGGTAAAAGAATATTAATACAAATATAAAGGTCAGTGTGGATGATGTGGAGAAACCATTGAAATATGCAGGCAAAGCAGTTGGTGCATTACATGTCACTATCTGAAATATAACCTCTTTTTTAAAATAATAATAAAAAAACAGGTTTTTTAAAAATATTTATTAATATTTCAAACATCAGGGATTGATTGCCAGATTAGAAAAATATTTTGGTATTATTTTATACATTGCTAATAAATATGTCTCTTTTATATTGTTTCTGGCATCACTACAAACTTTTTAAAAACCAGTTTAAATTTAATGTTCATTGTCTTATAATTCATGTGATAAAACACGCGCACCTGAGAGCGTGCGCTCACACACACACACACACACACACACACACACACACACACACACACACACACACACACAAATGCCTTTGTTTAAATTATTTGTTTATTATTTATACCTGATTTAAGTCTTAGAAGAACTTTTGTTGTTGTTGTTGTTGTCTTCAGACCTGAGACTGGTTTGATGCAGCTCTCCATGCTACTCTATCCTGTGCAAACTTCTTCATCTCCCTGTACCTACTGCAACCTACATCCTTCTGAATATGCTTAGTATACTCATCTCTCGGTCTCCCTCTACGATTTTTACCCTCCACGCTGCCCTCCAATGCTAAATTTGTGATCCCTTGATGCCTCAAAACATGTCCTACCAACTGATCGCTTCTTCTAGTCAAGTTGTGCCACAAACTTCTCTTCTCTCCAATCCTATTCAGTACCTCCTCATTAGTTACGTGATCTATCCACCTTATCTTCAGTATTCTTCTGTGGCACCACATTTCAAAAGCTTCTATTCTCTTCTTGTCCAAACTAGTTATCATCCATGTTTCACTTCCATACATGGCTACGCTCCAAACAAATACTTTCAGAAACGACTTCCTGATACATAAATCTATATTCGATGTTAACAAATTTCTCTTCTTCAGAAACGCTTTACTTGCCATTGCCAGTCTACATTTTATATCCTCTCTACTTCGACCATCATCAGTTATTTTACTTCTTAAATAGCAAAACTCCTTTACTACTTTAAGTGTCTCATTTCCTAATCTAATTCCCTCAGCATCACCCTATTTAATTTGACTACATTCCATTATCCTTGTTTTGCTTTTGTTGATGTTCATCTTATATCCTCCTTCCAAGACACTGTCCATTCCGTTCAACTGCTCTTCCAAGTCCTTTGCCGTCTCTGACAGAATTACAATATCATCGGCGAACCTCAAAGTTTTTACTTCTTCTCCATGAATTTTAATACCTACTCCAAATTTTTCTTTTGTTTCCTTTACTGCTTGCTCAATATACAGATTGAATAACATAGGGGAGAGGCTACAACTCTATCTCACTCCTTTCCCAACCACTGCTTCCCTTTCATGCCCCTCGACTCTTATGACTGCCATCTGGTTTCTGTACAAATTGTAAATAGCCTTTCGCTCCCTGTATTTTACCCCTGCCACCTTTAGAATTTGAAAGAGAGTATTCCAGTCAACATTGTCAAAAGCTTTCTCTAAGTCTACAAATGCTAGAAATGTAGGTTTGCCTTTTCTTAATCTTTCTTCTAAGATAAGTCATAAGGTTAGTATTGCCTCACGTGTTCCAACATTTCTACGGAATCCAAACTGATCCTCCCCGAGGTCTGCATCTACCAGTTTTTCTATTCATCTGTAAAGAATTCGCGTCAGTATTTTGCAGCTGTGACTTATTAAACTGATAGTTCGGTAATTTTAGTAAGTCATTATTTCAAATCATGTTGGCTAACTGTATACATATAGTTCTAATGTTCTCTATTTTCCGCTAATTAAATATTGTTAACCTATAAACTCACAACCTTCAAATTTCGCTTCTCGTTTGTTTAATTTTGTAAATATTGGCAAACACACTAGTGAATATCATTTGTCGCTGCATGCTTTTAATAAGCAATGTATTTTACTGTAACATTGGACCAAATGAGAGTCAGTGTACTTCTTGTCAGTATCCCTTGGCAAGGGCTTCTTTATGAAAAAGAGATTTCTGTTCTATTAAGCTTTTTATTGGTGCAGTTGAGTGCATGAAAGTGGGTTCATCCTTGAATGAGAGTCTGCATTTATTATGAAATGTTCTTAATTGAAAGCTACTGAAATTTATTACTGGGAAGCAGGAGCCTATCATTTTCTTAATAGAGGAGAAGAGAATGAGTGTCAAATATGTGTAATTTCTTTATAGACTGCTGAATGTAGCAGTGTATCTCAAAAATACCTGTAACACTTTCAAAAAACGCTTTGAACATGTTGTAGTCAAAAACTCACCACCAGATTGTATGAGCTCTTCTGCATTTTAATAGTTCAGTATCATATGGTGGAATAAGATTTGTCTCTTAATCCTTGGATATTTCCTCAAATGGCACACTTCAAAAGGCATATTATCAATGCAGAATTTAAGAGGTCCTCCCCTTCCTCTTTCCAAACATCACAGCAAGTTTGGTGCCAGTTTTACAAATACCCTGTATTAAAAAATTGTGTAAATAAATTGTCTGTTATATTCAGACTGTTATTGTATGTTATGTTTTTAAAAAAATGAATGTTAATTGCAATATTTTTTTTATTTCTGTAATTGACTAGAAGGAGTAAATAAGTGCACATGAAATAAATTTGAGGGTGCTCTATATTACCTAACTTGTATTAGCTCTATACTTCACAGTATGTGAAAATTTCTCAGCATTGCATTTTTCCAATTGCTATCTGGAATTGTAGCGTAATTAATACTGTCATAAGAGTAGGTAATTTAGTTTTGCCCTAATTCTCATTACTTTTTTGTATTCCAAAATAAATCCTAAATTGTCGTTACCTTTCAGCTGTTAAGACAGCCTCAGAAAAATTGAATGCAAATACTTCATAATTTTGAATCTTTTTTGGGAAAATTGTGACACACTTGTTAAACTAGGCAAAACTAAAAGCATAATGTACACAAGTGGAGAATGAGGGGTTGAATACATGTGAATAGAATCATCATATCTGCAGGTGACATTAAAGGCACTGAGTCGAGTAATAGACCGTGCAGTTAGCAGGAATCAGGTACTGGCAATTATGTCCATATCAACTGTATTTGACTTGCTGAAAGGGTTATCTGTTGTCCTGAACACTGTAATGAATTAATAAAAGTTCTTGACACGGCAGAACAGTGTCAACCGGCACAGTTTGTGAAATCAACTAAGTTTCAGCAAGATTGTAATTAGGGCCTGCAGGAGGTAGGTAGGTGTTTCCAAAGAATTGCCAAACACATTGAACATTTCTTGTTTGCTTTTTATCAGTGCTGTTGCCATAGATTCAAGGAAATTGTATATGCTCATCATCTTGGTTGCAGGCAGAGCAGATACAGTTCCACACCAGGCCTGCACAGTGACCATAGCACAAATTGTTAATGTTGTGCCAAGAGTGTCAGCTAGGCCCATTGGAAGTGTTTGCTGGTAGATAATTTTAAAGAAGCTAATGGTTAAACTTAAAATGAAATCTGAGAAATAAATTTTATCAAGTTGTGTTCGGTTACAATATTGAGACAATACTAATATATGTGTTTTCTGTGCTCCTCTTTCATTTTTCTCAAAGGTCTTCTTCAATCAGCAGACATCCTTCATTGAGAATGTCTGAATTGTGATAGGTGGCCTTTGGACCAGTCTGCATTACCCACTGTATCTGTTCGAAAACTGTGATGACAAAAGGAAGTGGTGAACCACATATTTGCCAGAAAATGGTATTGCATCACCATGCAGAAAGGTTTCAAAGATTTAGTTGACAAGGAAAGAGCTAAGAATGACAACAGTTGAGAGACTATTTGTATGAGATTCATTGTTCAGTGCATCAAGAAGTGCATTGTGTTACATATGTAGGCATGGTACACTTGATGGAATTGGTGGTGTGAGTAGTAAATTTTCTGAAGCTGCATGTATTATTAAATCATTAATTGCAGCAGTTTTTGATGAAACTGAACAGTGAGCATGGGTATGGTTTATATTACTGCAAAAGTACTTCAGTTAAGTCAAAGGACATGCCTGGAATGAGTTTTCGATTGAAGACTTGCTATTGTTGAATTTCTGAAGAAAAAAGGAAAGCAAAAACAAAAACTAGAAGATCTGGAATGGGTTGCAGAGCTTCCATTTTATTACAGTTGACTGCATACTCCCCTCAGTAAGACATAGCAACTTGAGAAACAGCTTGTTTCTGATTTCATGGTGAATGTAGGTGCATTTAAAAAGAAAATCACATTGTGGAAGGGACAACTTTTGACAAAGAGCACCATACATCTCCCAATGCTCACTGGCATTAAAGATAATGTGAATTTTGGACAACCTACTATGGTGGTGAAAGAATTACAGGAATAGACTTGTAAAAATTTGAGGGCAGTGCCAATCTTGTCTGTTTTTGAGACTGCTTCTCTTTTCAGAAGAAATGTGCCCCTGTGCATCTGCAGATGTAACTGGTCGATCTGCAGTGTAATCCTATTGAAAAGACAAATTCTTTTACATTAAAATTGTCCAGGAGTTCTACATTGTTTTCACATCTGCATAATGAGGTTGCAAACATGTTATCAGTGTTTCGATCAGCATGTGTGCGAAAGGCTTTATTATTATTATTATTATGAAACTAAATAAGTCACAATCATGCAGTAACCTGAGTGACAAAAATCTGTGAAACTTTCTGCTTGTGACTCTATGCTGACAGCTTGTGCCAGATATAAATTTTATAGTCTTTAGTGTGCTTAAAAGAATTAAATAATGCTAAAAATTTGCTTTGTTTGTGATCTATGTTTTTGAGAAATATGAAACATAGTGGCATATAGCACTTTGCAGTTTTGCATCCTTCCTCCTCTTGCCACCCAGACAGTGTGAGGTGGTAGTGGGGGAAGTATGCTTTTGGGTGGGTGGGATTGGCATATGTACACAAGTGCATGAGATGAGTTCTTGACTATCACTGCCATACACCAATGAACTCGTGCTATTTTGTGTGGATATACAAGAGAAAAAACAATAATTGAAAACAATTGTTTGTTGAGGATATCTTCAAGTTTATTTCATTGAAGTGCTCAGCAAATCCTTGTGGTGCTAGAGAGTGTGAATGTGGCTGGGAGTATATATATGGTGGGGTGATTTTCAAGAACTGTTTCCAGAGTGGTGGCAGCACAGTTATATACAACAAATGAAAGTGGAATTAGTGGCCAGGAAGGAGGGATGGGGAAGGGGGAGGGCAAAGAGTAGTGTCTGATTATGGAAGAAAGAGGATTGTGAATGTTCATATAGACTGAACAGTAAGAGATTTATGTTGCTTATTGATGGGGAAAAATTGAAGCTGATCAGAGGCAAGAGTGAAATGCAGCAGTGAAAGAGGAAACTATTTTATGCCATTTCAGTTATTTATAATAAAACATTAATTATTTTGAAGAAGGTGTTTGATGCTTAGAAGAGGTTTTCCATTGTACTGGGTCGGTATGAGACCAAGTATTACTCGAAAAACTGACTTGATCATAGAGGGAACTAACCTGGTCACCTGTTGAGGTACAGGCACATTCTACTTAAAGAGAATGTTGTTACATTGCAGTGCAACCATAGGATGCGGTCATGGAAAATGTCTTTGCAGACAGCCTTCACAGTTTGCTATTAACATCATTAAATTTATTGACAATGAGATAGAAAATGTAGTGATAGTTGGAAATAGTGAGTGTGTGCAAGCAAAATGTTAAAAGCTTGGTAAGTTGATAGAATGCTAGTTGTAGCTGGAGGGACATTATGTCAATATGAGAGGAATTGAAGCAGCAGCAAAATGCACACAATAAATATCACATTGATGATATGGATAAATTTGTTCTCGGCCAGCAATTCCGTTTTTATGAACAAAACAACAAAATACTAGCTTCATGAAAATGAGACCACTTTTATCTTGCAGAACCAGGCTTCAAGGCTACCAAGGAAACTGTAAGAAAACCATTTCTGAATGTGGGATTGAGCTTTAAAAAGGGATCTAAATAGAATAAGTTGTGCAGTGTTCTGAATGTCCACAGTTTATTCACTGGACAACAGAAAATGTATCTTTCCTGATGTATCAATGCACCTTATATAAAAACTGGAAAGATATGAACTGTGTTTGCATATCATTTCTGTTGTCCTCCATAGTAAGAAAATACTCTGGATCTGTGGATTGGATTAAAAATGGTCAGGCAAACAAATCTTCAACACATCAGATGCTCCTCTGATTCAATGTAGCAGTATTTCTTATTTCAGCACATCACATTTCCAGAAATTATTTATTGTATGACTGATAAGAGTGTTTATTTATTCACATCGTGTAGTCGTTAGTGGCATCAGTTTAATCTGATGCAATGGTTCCCTTGCCATGTCTCATTCTCTTCTTATCATTTGGATAATTGGATTTTTTGCCCTTGAAGGCACAATCATAGTACTGTTGTCGGGACAAGTTCACATCAACAGTCTGAACACTCAGTTAAAACTGTGAAGCTGTAGTCAAGTTTAAAAATTTACTTTGCCAGGAATGATTGTAACTGTCACAAGCATACATGGATAGATCTGGGTCACCAATTGCAATGAAGAGTTCCAACTCATCCCTAAGGGTTTGTGTGTACGGCCAGCTGAACCTGTCCCGGAAGGTCAGCTCAATGCCACTGAGCATCATGCTACACTGCTATTATGAACTATCAACTGAAGGAATATACTGTACAGACACCAGTAGGTCCTGGCTTGACTTAAGAACAATAATGAAGAGATAATGTTATTCTGTTTCAGTTTTCAGGTACATTGAATTTCGGGAACAAGAAAAGACCAACTAGGTGACCTAATGTGAAACACAAGGATCAATCACGGATCAATCACCCCCCCCCCCCCCCCCCCCAAATCTCATTGATAAGGGCTCATATTGGATCTCTCCACCTGAATGACTGATAATTCAGAAGGAAGTGGGGAAGCTGCTGAAAGACATAATTCAGCTGTCAGAAAGTTCTTCGTCCTCTTCTGTGGCCCTAATGTTGCAGAAGGATAATACATGGCATATTTGTGCCAATTATGAGCAGCTGACCTGTATCTCACAAAAGGATGTACACCTATTGCCACAAATTAAGGACACTTTGGACTAAATGAAAGAAGTGAAGTATTTCTCCACTATGGATTTGCCATATAGTTACTGGGAGATGAAGGTTGGTGAGGCTTACCAGAAAAGACTACTTTTGTATCCTCCTCTGAGTTCCATAATAGTTAACCTGCTTTGACATTTAAATTATTGGTTGTTGAAAAGTGTGTCGAATCAGGTGCATGACTTACATAGACTGTGTCTTTTCTATGTGAATGACGTTGTTGTTTTCTTGAATACTTTTGAGGACCATTGTGACCATATAACAAAATAATAATACATTAGTGAAGTGGCTTAATTAAAGTGTGTGACCAGCTCTAATGTTTGTTGACTACGTTGATGTCTAGGAGGCACACACATGACTTTTGCATCATCCGATTACTGTTCTGTTTTATCCTGGAAATTGATTGTATTCTAAGCAGGATAAAGGTGACAGAAAATAGGATTAGATTAGATTAGATTAGATTAGGCATCTTCTTTAGTGTGTGATTGCAGTTTACTGAATATATTGTTTATTTCACATGTTGTTATGTGTTGTCAGTACAATGACAGATTGACGTGCTATTCTTTTTCTATTGTTTGACTACTTTGTGATACTTTGCAAAAATAATTTAAAATTCTGGTCATTACCACAAACTCTTGTAGGAATTTGTCTTGAGTATTACACTGCAGTTCAGAGTTAAGAGTCTGTAAGGTCTGCTGTGGAATACTTTCCTAAATCTGCAAGCCCAATAAGAAATTTTGCTAGTCCGTTGACCTGTCGTGCATCTGCATGTATTCGCTCTTCCACACGTAGCATACGATGACTGCTAACAGTTGTTAGACCTTCAATGTATCTATGACCCATACAAAGCCTTCAATCTGCTGTTGGAAAACTCACAAAATTGCATTTGATAGATATATTAGTATGCAAATTATACATCTGAATATATCACACAACCCATGGTTTGCATTACAATACTCTTATGTCAGGTTCATTGTGATTTACAGCTAAATCTTATGTATTGTTTCTCATCCGTGATGCACAAACTTTTCAATGAATAAAAACTTACTGGTTTGTTGTATATCAGTCTGAGCTAGAATTTCAGTACCTTTTACTTGCTGTCCTTGGCTTTTTGCTGGGTCATTTAATTTGGATCTTGTTCTATGCTATTTTAGTTAATCAGTCAAAAGTGACTTTACATCAACTATTTACTTCTACATTGAATTACGTATCTACAGATTGCTGTAATGATTTTGAATAATATATTGTCATCATGTCTGTTGGTTTTTCAAACCATTTTTACTCATTTTGTTTTTTAATTATCAAGATCAACACTCCAGCACAATTTTTAAATTATATTTATTTATTAAATAAAATTGATACTGTCTTCTGTAACAACAATCTAGCTCTGTCAGCAGACACTTTGTTTTGAGTGCTTAAGGTGTTATTAATTATTTAGATAAAGGAAGGTGTACATCTTTCATCATCTCTAGTTGATGTAGAGTTACCATGTACAGAATGGGCCCTTAACATGTTTGACTGCCACTAAGCCATCGGCAGACACAACAGAGCCTGACGCATGATGTCATGTGCACACCAGTGGCCACACACTCGACTCTGTTTAGTACAGTTATAACTTCAGATGGCATTGTTATAATACAATCACAGACACATGTGGCTTGTTGATGAATGTGCCCTGAAATTTACACTACGTGGTCAAAAGTATCCGGACACCTGCCTGAAAATGACTTACAAGTTCGTGATGCCCTCCATCGGTAACGCTGGAATTCAATATGATGTTGGCCCACCCTTAGCCTTGAAAACAGCTTACACTCTTGCAGGCATACATTCAGTCAAGTGCTGGAAGGTTCCTTGGGGAATGGCAACTCATTCTTTGCAGAGTGCTGCACTGAGGAGAGGTATTGATGTCAGTCGGTGAGGCCTGGCACAAAGTTGGCGTTCCAAAACATCCCAATTGTGCTCTATAGGATTCAGGTCAGGACTCTGTGCAGGCCAGTCCATTATGTGGATGTTACTGTCATGTAACCACTCTGCCACAGGCTGTGCATTATGAACAGGAGCTAAATTATGTTGAAAGATTCAATCACCATCCCCGAATTGCTCTTCAACAGTGGGAAGCAAGAAGGTGCTTAAACATCAATGTAGGACTGTGCTGTGATAGTGCCAAGCAAAACAACAAGGGGTGCAAACCCCCTGCATGAAAAACAACGACCACATCATAACATCATCGCCTCTGAATTTTACTGTTGGCACTCCACACGCTGGCAGATGACGTTCACAAGGCATTCGCCATACCCACACTCTGTCATCGGATCACCACATTGTGTACCGTGATTCGTTACTCCATACAACGTTTTTCCTCAGTTCAATTGTCCACTGTTTACGCTCCTTACGCCAAGTGTGGCAACGTTTAGCATTTACTGTGATGTGTGGCTTGACCATGAAATCCAAACTGTCATAGTACTTGTAGAGGATACTGATGTAGTTTGGAATTCCTACGCGATGGTCTGGATAGATGTCAGCCTATCACACATTATGACATTTTTCAACTGTCAGCGGTCTCTGTCAGTCAACAGACTAGGTTGGTCTGTACGCTTTTGTGCTGTACGTGTCCCTTCACGTTTTCACTTCACTATCACATCGGAAACAGTGGACCTATGGATGTTTAGGAATGTGGAAATCTCACATACAGATGTATGAAACAAGTGACACCCTATCACCTGACCACGTTCGAATTCCGTGAGTTCCGCGCAGCGCCCTATTCTGCTCTTTCATGGTGTGTACTGTGTACTGGCTACTGATGTCACTGAAATGAAGCACCTGACAGTAGGTGGCAGCACAGTGCACCTAATATGAAAAACTCATGTTTCTGATCACATAGTGTAAGTCTTCAGTTGGTGAGGTATTGTCAGTTTAGCCTTGGTCGCAGTTGTGGCTTCGTAAGGTTCTACTTGCTGTACATTTATTGCAGTGCACTGCAATTGCCATTAGCACCACAATCGTCATAATCACTGCTACCACTATCAGTTGTGACCAAAAATGCATCTCCTTTGTTAGGAAACTCACATAATCCTGGATCACAAGTATCAAAACCTTACTCTTCCAACATCTTCAGTAACTGAAGTGTGCGCACGAATAATGCTGTACGGCACATTTTAGAGATTTTAGGAAATCAACCAAAACTGTTAATTCCAAAGAATTAATGCAAATTAATAATGTAATAACATATATGTATTGTTAGTATATACAGACTGTTGAAAATACTTTGTTGTGCTTTCTAAAATACCGCTGAGCATACTTTTTTGAAAACAAGTAAGTATTATAATAGAAAGACGCTGTGTAGGAACGGATATACTGCATTATTCCAAATAACTCAGTAACTTATTCTGCTGTAATGACAAGGTTGCCTAGAATCCAAAGTTCTAAGTAAGAAAATTGTAACAAGATACAAATTAATATTTATTGTAAATTGATTACTTTGGTCTTAAAAACATAATAGAACATGAGTTTATCAAGTCCAGAAACAAATCTGGTATATTAAATGCAATGGTCACACTGCAGGTTTTCGTAAAAATGACAATATTTTGACTCCATATATTTCCCCATGTCCAATAGACCACTTTCCTTCTCCTCGGTGATGGCTCGTGAGTATATATTCTGGGTGTTCACAAGTTTTTAGATTCAGATGAGATGATAATGTGAAATTAATAGCATATGCTGTATAACATTTATGCTTAGCAACATATTTATACAACTGCATCCACTGGCAATAACAATAACAACAACAGTAGTAGTAGTAGTGTGATTAACTTGTCTGAAAAAAAGAAGGCATTGTTTTTGTGGAATATTATTGTTTTGTTCATAATTAACGTTGTGGTGGGCGCACCTGTGAAACTTGCACAAGCGAATGCGTGCAGCACTGACTGTTGCTTCCATAAAATCGGCTTTTTCGCTCATGTAGCATCCTCGTTTTCGACGTAAGGGTACAATCATTAGAAACAAATCACGATATCGAACTGAATTATATATTTGGTTCTTGAGCATATTACAGCCTCTCAGTATAATGTATTTTTCCAATGTAAACTAGTAATTGTTTCTCAGTAAACTATAAAATACCGAACTCAAGTAATTAAAGCAAAAGTATATTTCGTTATCGGTGGTAACACATCCTTTTGAAATAAAGAATGTACGCCTTTTGGATACAGCCAATTTCACAAGATTAAAAATCAGACCTGTAATAAAATATAATCAGAATTTGACAGGCAAAATAGTAGGTAGCTGCTTACACTGAGAACATTGTAAGAATAAACAACATTGAGCAAAAGTACAGTAAGTGAACAGACCACTATCGGTGTGAACATAATTTGTAGGTTCCTAACATTCTCTCTTGAAAATCGAGATAAATAGAAAACATTTGAATGCAGGATTTTCAAACGTTTCACAATCTTTACACTTTAAAATATGTTGTGAGTGTTTCTTACAAACAAATTGTTTATAATCATTACATGTGATAGTTTTACGATTTCACTTTTTTCTTCCACATAGATGACTTGGCCCACTTCATTTTGCAGCATCTGGGGCTGCAATTTGTTGGGGTGGCTCGCGGTATCTTACAAGAAACAGTCTGATATCTTTTTGAAGTGTGCACATGTGAGCTCTTATTTCCAAATGAGCCTCTAGAAGTTTGAGCGCTAATTCACTGAGAAAGTCGCGACAGAGTATCATGGATTCAGGATTATTTTGGAGAAACACCACTTGTGAATATATGCCAGCAAGGTCCCAAAAATTGAAAAAAAATCCTTAGAAGCCATCTCCTTGTTTGCCGTGCATTTGAGTAAGCAACACACATTATATCGACTGTATTGACACCTCCCTTGGTAGAAATATAATCGGTGTTGATCTGTGGTTTACCCGTCATTTCATCGGTAACTTTGCGGTCATGCATAGTCGATAGAAGGAGTACATATATCCTTCGCTTGGTCTGGATGGAAACAAATGTTTTATCATACTGAATCCTTCAAAGACAGGAACCGATTTCCCGTGATTTTGAGATAAATTGAGGAGAGTTTTCTCTTTTGCTGGCTTTGAGGGTACCAATGACAGGCAGTCTTTCTCAAGAAGGGTATCAGCTAATGGTAGACTAGTGTACTAGCTATCCATTGTAGTGTTCCTTTTGGAAGGATGAATATCTTGAGAAAGTTTTTCAACTACATCATTGGGTTTTTTGATACATCCCTAGGGCCTGACCTCTGCTTTCTACAGTACACCTCGAAATTTGGTGTATAACATGTTTTACTGTCACATATTGCATAATATTTCAGTCCATATTTGCCCGGTTTGCTGGGCATATATTGGACAAAACCACATGTACCTCTAAATGCGAACAGCATCTTGTCAATTGGTGTGAATTCATCATGACTGTAATTATACCTACAATTGGACAAAAACCTGTCATAAATATTGCGGATGGCTGCCAGTCTGTCAGTCTTTTCTCTCTCCACTCTTATACACACATAACCAAACCTCATTGATCGAAGCAAGAACAGGAAGTGCTTGTAACTGCAGCCACCCTTGTGATAATCATAGCTGTTCGACCATCTTTCCATTGCTCTCTGTAGTTTGCACGATTCCCATGCTTCACACCAACTAGGAATAAAAGACCCAAAATACCCATAATCTCATTCCGTGTAGTGTCCTTATAGTCCCGATGTCTGGAGTGTTTTACTTCATCCCTTCTGTTCGCAGTAAAAGCGTTGGTACAGTCTACAATTGTATCAATAATGTCAAGGCCTTTAAATGTGAGAAATGCATCAATGGGTTTCGGAGTATCCCTGCAAATCCACTTTGGGGTGGGAAAATGTTTGATGATATTCTTCGCTAGTACTCTTGAAGCAGCTTTCAGTGGGGGTTTGCTGCACCAAATAGATTTCTTGGTTGCGTTCTATCAATATGATTTCATATTTTAGTCAAATTATGCTATAAATTTCTTTTCTCATTGATTTCGTTCAGTGCCTCTTCATTAACTGCTCAACCTACCCATTAATTTTTAGCTTTCTCCTGTGCATGACATTTTGAAAACTTCTATTATCATCTTGTCTGTACACTGTATTGTATACCCATTTAAGGGATCTTAACATTCTGCACTGTGACCTGTAGAACATCAATTTAAATTTTCTTGATGACAACATCCTTCTGAGTAGGCTCCACCTGTAGATCAAAATGAGGAGTTATCTTCACTTCAGAACATTTTAATCAAGAGGACTTCCTAATATGAAGGTGAATTAGAAAGTCTTTGACTCTATTTTTGGTAAGTCAAAAGAAATTACATACAGATAATTACAAATACATGTACTGTTCTACATACCTTAAGCTAATTTTCCACATAGGCACCGCACTGTTTCAGACATTTGTGCCAGTGCAACACTAAATTTGAGATGCCCCTGTGGTAGAATTTGTGTGGCTGACTGTGGAACCACTGTTGGACTGCTGTCTCGGCTTTCCTGCCAGGAAATTCTTCAGTAGACTGAGAACATGGAAACTGCTATGGTAGAATTCCAGATTGTATGGCACGTGATCCAGACTATCCCTCTGAAATGACTGGAGCTTGTTGTCAGTTCTAATTTCCACAAGTGGCCCCACATTGCTGTGAAGAATAATGACATTATACGCATTGAGAATCCCTCAGCACTTTTTCCTGATGGCAGTCTGGAAATATGACAGTGTGGAATAAACTCTATCATCACTGATGTTTGCACATAGTGGCATGAAATCCAGCAGGCGTTACCCACAATGCTTCCAGAAGACCATTAACACCACTTTACCAACAGATGGCACTCAGCAGAATTTTTTTGTCACAGGCAATCCTGGACTTTTACATGCCGTGCTCTGCTGCCTGAGAAATGCAATGTCCACGTTTCATCACCAGTAACAATGTGGCCCAGGAAACTGTCACCCTTCTCAATATACCACTGCAGATGATTCAGTGAAGCAATCATTCAATTACTTTTCATCATGTCATCCAACTGCTTAGGCACCCACTGACACTAAACTTTCCAGTGGCCCATGAACAATGTCGTAAACACTCCCATATGAAATGGCAAGCCCCCAGAAACATCTTTGAGGTTTATAAACTGATCCAGTGTCACCATTGCATCCACAGGGAAAATGTCATCAGTCAGTCACAAACACAACCACGTCAAATACTCACTGTCATGCAAGTCTTCATCGACTTTCGTGAACTCACACCACCACCACCACCTCACCACCTCCTCCTCCTCCTCCTCCTCCTCCTCCTCACACTTCTCAAAGCAAGACACCTTTCCCCATAAATGGGCTGCATTTCCCTGCTGATTTCAGTGTCATCAGTTGCTCCAAAGAAAATGAATTGCACTTCATTGCTCATACGCCATGGATGTGTGAAGCTCAAATGCCATCTTCGGTAATGTACAGGAGCACTGTACCACGGAGCTTCTAGCAGACAAGGCTGATTTGGTCCAAGAAAGGTCCACCACTGGGAATGGTTAAGTTGACTTCATATTAAGAGCTGTAATTTGTCACAAAAAAAGGGAGTGGGGGCAAAGATTTCCAATCCTGGGAAATACAGTGTTGTAATTTCCAATTGCTCTAAGCCATTAGCATTACCAACATAGCAGGCCCCTGTTGGGTGATGTTACAAGGCCTGATCAGTGAATTATGCAGACTCTTGCCCGTGCAGCTGCTGAAAAGGCAGCTGCTTTTCCTCAGGAACTTCAGATTAGTCTGGGTTATCTATAGATAACCCTCCATTATGGTTGTCAACAGGACTTCCTAAAAAAAATCTGGAACTTAATAGGATTCAGTTAGTCTTGCTACATCAAAGATAATGTCCTAACTATTAACCAAGAAATCAAAACTGCCAAGTATATAATGTGTTATATGCAGTTCTGTGTTTATTAAGTGGTGCTCTTTTCTGGTATTGGAAGTTACTCTCAAGTTTTCTGCAGCTCAGTGAGTCTTCTGCTGCCGAGCACCTCAATTCTAAGTTCATCATAGGCAACAACTCAGAAATAGATGAGACTGCTTGTAAGAGACCATTTGGAAATTGTCCATGGAATTACAATATTCTAGACTAGATAGTGGTAAGATTTATCCATCCTAGGAAAACCTTTTAAAAAAAGAGGAAAAAACTTTTGTGGTGAATTACATTCTCGCAGAAAAGTTCTGATGTTGTGCAGGCTCTTGGATTACTTTAAAAGTCCATAGTCCAAAGGTCTATCCTGATGAGCAATACATTGGGATTCATGTATGTTGTATCATTTGAAATAAAATTCATAGTTGCCTTTTCACATTAAGGAATTGTTTTCTTATACGACAACAAATCTCTTTTGTATCTATCAAACCATGGAACATCCAGGATGGAATGTAACAGTATTATGAAAGTTTCTACTCCCCATGTGTGTGTGTGTGTGTGTGTGTGTGTGTGTGTGTGTGTGTGTGTATTGTTGATGAAGGCCTTAGTGGCCAAAAGCTGTAATTGTGAGAGTCTTTCTGTTGTGCCTATCTGCAGCTCTCTATCTCCTCTTTTGTATCTACATTGTTCTGATTTGAATAAATCATTAAACTATCTGAATTCCAAGTTTAACAAGACTGCTGACTTTCAACAAAGCATCTAATTAACTTCAGACAAGAACTCATTACATGTCTAGTCAGTCAGAGAAATAACAACAGAACATCATTGTAATTTGTTCATTGCTGGTTAACAAAGTCCAGGCAGAAGCTCAGCATGTCACAGTCAGAAATCAAAGATTGTATGTTACATAAAAATTTTAGTTAATGTTTGCATGACTTGCATATCACCAAGCTCATCTCACCTTGTTTAAAAAATAACATTGTCTTATTGGAATGTCATTCATAGACAAAATGGGGCAAATATTAAAGTTCTCATGTTACATTCTTGAGTCTATTTGAGATGGAGTGTAAGCTCCATCAAAGTAATTGCTTTCTTTAATAATACAATTATCTATTTAATTTTATTTCCTTTCAGCTTTTCTCTTTGTTTGACTTTTCTTGTAGCCCCCTGCTTTGGTCTCTCTCTGCAATTTCCACTTCATCATTTGCCATTGCTGTTGATCTAATTATTAAGAATGTCAATAATTCCAGTCTTTTTCCCCCATACTGATTCTTTCAGTTTCTCTACATTATGAATGACTTACTGACGGATGTATTTTTCACTGTTAACTGATCAAGTTTTCGTACCACGACTGTCAGAATTTTGATTTTCATTTTCTGTTAATGTATATGACTGTGAGAACTGGGGGATGATAAGTTTTTTATATTTTCTTTCATTGTAGTTTTTGTTTAAAGATCCTTTCCTAAAGAGTGAATGAATGATTGATTCAGTCTTAGAATAGTAGCTTGTTAGTCTGTTGTTGTCAACTTTTAAAAAATTGTAGGTAAATTTCATACAAAGAAAGATGTTAAACTTCAGCAACTATTAAGATACAAAGTTTAAGATTGTACTGTGTGGTTTAATAGGATGTGTTCTTTATCCTACCACTGTAATGAAAAGTAATGCAGTAAATGAAAAAGTCTACAAAAATAAAATTTTGTGACCTTTTGGCAAAGTTAGATGTTTATTTCACAAAATATTTACTTTTTAATGCATAATTTGTTATGTATTTCACTCAATGTACAATCTTTCATCTTTACCGTATTGAAAATAAAGTGTATCAAGTGTTATCATTTAAGTAAACTCTTCCTGTTCAGCCTGTTTGAAGGCTGGTGAAGTAATGTCAGTTCTCTCTGATTATATAAAGTGTCATCAAAAAATATCCACTTAAAGGTGGTACTGTCCAGAACCGGTATGCCAACAATGTAGAATCACTGTGAGCATTGAGGCTTCCCACTGACACAATGGGCTGAAGATATCTGTTTGGTAAAACGTGTCGTGGACATGATGAAATACATAACTGCCTTCTGCACATTGTCATTTGATTGAATTCATTGACCCTTCAAGTCATTTTCAAGTGATTGAAGGTATGATGATGGTCGCACAGGGAGAGATCAGGATTGTAGGGGAGATGCTCAAATGTCTCCCATTTGAGTTGGCATAACTTCCATGTGTCTTGTGTCAAATCAAGACCAACATAACTTGGTGCACCATTCCACAACAGTGACTTTCAATGGACGTGCTGCCCTATACAAATTATTCATTCTCCAATGGATATCAACTTGTGTTTGTCCTTTGACAGCCAATAAAGGAATAACAGCACAGTCCTATTTGGACACATATGGTAATTACCTCACCATACTAATCCCTTGCCTACATATTGGTGCTTATATACTCACATTGGGCTCACACTATGATTCATATACGCTGCAATAATACCCTCAAATGGAGACTTTTTGATTGCCACTTACGTGTTTTGTACACATATTTGCTATTACACAAGAGTTTATGAAAATGGAGTACTTCTTAGCTGGTACTGACCTTTTGGAGGATTGAGCATAGTTGAAAACTTGCTGAACAGAAAGGAACATATATTGGCTATGTCTCCTGCTTGGAGTCTTGAGTCTTCTAATTTTGTGTCTTATCTTTTATGCTTCATTTTGCAGACAACCATCTCCTGATGTTTCAAAGACTGAAATAAAATTCTTACAGGAATTAACTAGGCATGCTCTAGATATCTGTAGAATATTTTTAGGCATAGAAATGTACTCTTAATACTCACTGCAGGGACTGCAAATGCTTCAGAAAAGCTATTTTTAAATTTTCTTCAGGAAATATACCAACTGTATCTTCTTAACATGAAGTATCAGAACATTGCAAGTGTTTTAAGACACTAGTAGGCTGTTTCTCACATAGCAGTTTTGGCTTTTAAGCTCTCTTCTAGTCATTTGTGTAATGATACAGATAATTTTGATAAATGATTTTAAAATATTTTCGCATTGCTGCCATATTCCAAATAACAACTTGACTGAAAACACAAGCTTGATGTTCTCTCTCTTAAAAGTGGGCAATATGAAACTTGTGCAATGATAAAATTAAGACTTTTTATGTTTGTTGGTAGTCTATTTGTATATTCAAAGCTTTGTGGAGAGAAATGCTATATTATAACGTGCATTGTTTGAAAATCAGTAATTAAGTTGACACAGATAACTGCATAGGAGTGAGAGTGATAAATGCTTATTCTGCTGGCAGCTGTTGCAGTTTTGTGATAGGATGGTGATGTTACAGTTACATAACTGCTTATTGTACAACTATCAGAGGAGATGAGCATAGGTCTGTTTTGCATAGACTAGGTTAGTGAGTTTAAATTAAAAAAAAAGGCACTGAAACTCCCATAAACATGGCTAATGACACATTATGGGAAAAACAAATAAGACTTCATATGTACACATGAGAGGGCATGCTGAAAAGTAATGCCTCCAATTTTTTATAGGAAAAAATTCTTAACTTTTTTACGCAAAACAAATGTTATTATCATTCTGAATCTTTATTCTTTATGTTTATTATTCATTTCTCAATGAAGGCACCTTGCTAACAAACACATTTTTCGCAAGAAGAGACCATGTTGTTGATACCATCACTGTAGAATGTTTGATTTTGTTGGCAGAGCCACAACCTCACCTCTGTTTTCACCACTTAATCACTATTCATTTCGAAGGTATTCTTTAAGTTTTGGAAAAGGATGAAAATTAGATGGAGCCAACTCAGGACTGTATGGGGGATGAAATAAATGGTTGTAGCTTCATCATAAGTTGCACTTAGAAGTACCTATTTTTTTATTTCTTTATGGTGGCTAATTTTAGTCAGCTGTGTCCATTTTCAAACCATTCATGCTGTAATTGTGATGGATATAGGCAATAGCCCATGTATAGGAACTGACCCTGCAGTAAGCAAAGTGGTATATGGCTAACATTAGAGAACTCTAATGTCCATCCTGTGTGGTGTAACATGACATTGTTAAGGTGGCCATATACCACTTTAGGGGCAGTTTCTGTACATGGGCCTATATTTGTCACACTTACAGTGCGTGTGGTTTGAAAATGGATACTAGTCACCATAAAGAAATAAAAAAAGGTAATTCTTAATGCAATTAATTTATTTCAATTACAAGACAAGTTTCAGACCTATTTTTCACCTGCAGCATGCTGCAAGTTTATATGTATGGGGGATGATCGATGACACTGAATGTAGATGTTGCAGTGTTTGTGTTGTCTGGCATTGTCATGCTGAAGGAGAGGGTGCTCCATGTGTGAATTACTTCGAATTTGAATCTATACTACACTACACTGTTCCTGACAGATTGACATATTTACATTACACAGCACCATGTTACAAGCTAATTCTGAGCCCTCTAGTGGCAGAGGAATGCAAAAATGTATGAAGAATTAAGCTGTACAAAGTTAATAATGTTAATTTCATTTCAAAAGGTTTAAGAATTTTCACATATATTTTTAGAGGTATTACTCTTCAGCACACCCTCATATTTAAAATACAGAAAATGTGGACAGAAGATTGAAAATTGTCTTACTCAGGAGAATTAGTAAAAAATGCAAATCCCTTTATAAAATCAAACAGTGGGAAGTCCAGGTTGGGATAACAATAATATGGAAAGGATAGATTGCTTGCCACTTACCCTAGAAAGTTGGTGTTGAGTCACAGACAGGCACATTGAAGAAAATATTTAAGGGATTTCGAAAGCCCTGTCTTTCCAATGTTAAAATAGTGCTCATAAATTGTGTGTTTTCTCAGAAAGTATTTGAGCTAGGAAGTTGAAATTTTTACATTTTATTTATTGAAGCATTGGCTACAATTTAACACAGGGATTTTCAAAAATCTGAATTCAGTTGTTAGAGATTAATTTTTTCTATTGTAATGAAAATTCACTACTTTTTGTGGCATTTTTTGTTTGTAAATTCAGCAATATAAAGGTTTTTGGAAAAATGCTCTGTTAACCTAAGCAGAAGAGAATGTGTAACATTTCCTGAAAATCTGAAGCAAATTTGTGTGGTAGACCCTGAGAAAGAATGTAATTTGCATGAAAAATAAAACTTTTGGGAATCCAGCAACAAAGTTTGGATTACCTTTTTAGTGCATTCCAGGTCAATATGATGGATTACCTTTATTTTCTGCAAACTCCTTCTCCAGCTTCCTCTTTCTCCTCCTCCTGTTTACTCTGGCTTGTATTTCTGCTGCTAAGTTCCTGAAAATAGGTTTCATCACCTCTGTTATCACATCAGGCAGACTATGTGTATGAGTGTACATTTCACCAGTTAGCAATCTGTTGTTTTACTTACACCAACTGTTTTCTGCTTTGGGACACAAGTAATGGTGGGGATTTTCGTTGGTTAAAAAAGTATAAAAAGAAGGAGCCCAAAAAGCCTTCTTCATTTCATCGACACTTTGTGTGTATTTCCTAACAGCCATTCCATAATTATTCTGAATTTTGTCAATTACATTGTCAGTCAACGTTCCCTTCCCATCCAACCATTTACCATCACTGAGTTTGTTTATTTTTTATTAAGCTTTCAGCCACTGAAGACTTCAGCCCATTCATTTCTGTCTGTGTCCAATACACTGCACTACATCATCATCATCACTGTAGCATTTCAGTTCTCTAATATGTTTGAAACTTTTGGAATCACCATCATCAACATAATCCACATATTGTACTTCACCATACACAACAGAACACTGAAATTTACTAGCAATACCAACCACTACCATTCCTCCACTACTGCCATTATAGTTAGTTGTGCATATTTTCATGTCTACCTTTATTTTTTTTGTGGACACCTACAATATTTAGATATTACAACTTCATCAAAAACTTACATACTGGTGGCAGATACTACACCATGAAGACATGTGTATCCCTGTTTGTCAGGTATCATCGAATCGTGCAGTCAAGTCTCTATCACCACTGTTTTCTATTACTGCTTTTTTCACAGCTTTCTTCATAGGTTCTATACAGACATCTTCTGCTTTAGACCCTATAATTCTAGCATAGTTCGTAAACTTGGTTGCGGGATTCTGAAGATTCATCAGGCTATGGAAAACTGCACCTGCAGTAGTATCCTTACCAAGTGTAGGCAAGGCATTAACAAATCTAAAGTTGTGTTCACAGATTTTGCTGCCAGTTTCTTCATTTGGAGTTACTGCAACACTGTTTCAAAAGATAGTCATTTATTAGCATTTACCACACTTCAGTTCCATTTCACTGGCAAGTCCTACATGATTTTTTATAGAAAGTTACAGACCAACTACATTGAGTGCATCTCACACAGTTTGCAAAAGATCTATTGAGAAATGACATATCAAATATTTCATTCAGATCTGATTCACGTAGAAAACATTCATACTTTTTACTAGCTGAACCAAGCCTCTTCTGGAAAAATACTTCCTTTCTCACTTTCATTGCAATGGGCAAGTGTACCAACAAGGTTAGTTTCACACACTTGGTTATCATCTTTATTTTATTTAATAACATTGCAGCCAAATACAGTTACTTTGCTACATATTTTACATTTACATTTCACATTTTTGCATATTCATTTATTGATTTCACTCTTCTACTGAACAGTTCTATGTGATATCGTTCACAGGCTTCATTACACAGTTCACATACACGATAAGTTTTGTTTTTTCAGATTAGATGATGAAAGCCGTGAATAGAAAGTCTAGTTACGACATGTTGCTGTTTGAAATATGGTGCTGTCCATGAGCGGTTCATCATTGCTTTGGTGCCATAGAACTCTGGCCATATTTTTTCTTGTTTGTCCTCCATGATCTTCAATTGCTTTCTGGAAACCCTGGTGTGTGGCATCATATATCGAAGTCTGATGTCTTCAATTAGGAATGTCTCTCTTGTTAGCAGGTACACTAGACTAGATCTTGTCTTTGAGAGACCTAGTGCTCTTTTTAGATAAGTCGATTTTACCTTTTCTAGTGTTTCTAGATTTTTTTTCAGTCAGGTGGTCCCATATAACCACCATCCCATAGACCAGGATTGGCAAGATTTTTGTGTTGAATAATTTCATGGCTGTTTCTAGATTGAGTGGATGTTTTTGATGTCCTGTATTGCTATTATTGCTTGGGCTGCACGTTCTGTTGTATGTTTTGTGAAGCATTTGGCTGTTGGTTGCAATGTCACCCCCAGGTATTTAAAGTCTGTTGAGATTTTTATTTTTGTCCTCTGATGCTAATTTACGCAATCTTGGCTGTTTTGCCTCCTTTTCTGAAAATTACCATTTCTTTCCTTGTTATGTTTATGTGTAGTTTGTGTTCACTGCACCATTTGTCTATTTTCTCAATGATTCTTTGCAGCTTCTGTATATCTTTTGAACCTACAGCTATGTCGTCAGCATATGCGTATACATATAAATCTTCTTCATTTCCTCCAATTAGGATTACTACTTCAGTGGCAAGAATGTACAGCAAAGGGCTCATTGGATCACCATGCAAGACCCCGTTTGATTGCAGAATGGAGTTAGAAAAAGAGAGGTTATCTGATATTGTGATTAAGTTGTATTTGAGGATAGACTTGATTATTCTTGCCCATACGCTATCTTCTCCCATTGTGTTTTCCAGTTTTTGGACTATGAGATCTCTTTCCAGTAGGTCAAAGGCTTTGGTAAAGTCTACAAACAGTGTGTAGAACATTTGTTTCTTTTGTAGCGCTTTGTCGACGTTGTTTAGAAGAAGCCTGACTGATGTAAGTATTGATCTTGCAGATCTGAAACCCATTTGTCTTTCTGGGAGATGACTGTCCACAGAGGCTTGGATATTTTGTGTAATTATCTTTGGAAACATCTTGACTTGAGTATTTTCCAGGGCTATGCCTCTGTACTTGTTTGGGTCCATTGGGTCTCCTCTACCATTGTAGAGAACTTTTGTTGTCGAGTGTCTCCATTGTGTCGGAATTCTTCCAAGTTGCAGGCATTTGTTAAATAGTTTGGTCCATACATGTTGGAGGGCCTCTTTTGCATCTTTCATATGTTCATAATATATATTATCAGGTCCTGCTGCTTTCTTGTTCTTCAGTGCTTTTATTACTTCTTTTACGTCTTCTTCATTTATAGGTTCCCATATATTGTCTTTTTCCTTAGTTTGATGTTGTTTCTCTTTCTTTGGGGGTGTTTTGATTCCTCATTTGTTCAGTATCTTACTGAAGTGGTCTTCCCATTCCTTCATGTCTATATTTGGCATATGAGCCAGTTTTCTTGGTCTTGCTGCTATATGTGAGTCTTCCTCTGCTTCATCCGCTTCTCTTTTTGCCTTTCTTTCTATGTATTCTTTTTTCTTCTCTTCTCTTAGTATTTTGTAGATTCTCCTCTCTTATGCATACAGTTTGGTTATCATCTTTATTGTTTATGGTAATAACACCTACCTTTTGCTCTCCAACATTTCTCCTTTTCTTAAAAGCCTTCAGAGAATTTCTAGTCACTATTCATTTACCCATGATTATCCTTCAATAAAACAGAGACTTCAGTGAACAGAATTCACTATGAGTATTTTCAGGATTAAAAAAGAGTAAATAAACATGAAACAAGTGACAATCGAGCAAGTGATATATACTGAACTGTCACGGGTTAGCCACAACATTTATTTTGAAACACTTCTTTTCTCTCACATCATTAAAGTGTATGTGATGAGCATGTAGATTCAGCTAAAAAGAAAAAAAAACTGTATGTATTGGTAATACTATTTTAATATTGTGTTTGTATTTATTTGTAATCCCTAGAAATCAAAGGTATTTCACTTTGTTTAACCAAATTTTAATTTACAATGAATACTCACCTTTTAGTTTGATTAGCAGTTGAAAATAAGACATTATTTTTATTAGAAAATTATGGTCCATAATTTATTAATTAACATCTCTGATTGAGAATAAATAGACACTGGTGTGCAAAACTTAAGAACGAAAGTAACTTTTGCATGATTTGTCAATGACAAGTAATGAACCTTCATGAAACTTATGCCATACATAGAAAGAACTATTACAGTTTAGTACATAAGATAACCGAATGAAATGCACAAGTAGATGAACAGAAATGACACTTTTATTCAAAGACAATAATAAAACTGACAACACTGCAAATGATGATGGTCTCCTGCACATTGTAAAAGGCAGGACAGGGTTCTTAACAGGGTACTTGATCACCAGGGATGACAGTGCAGGCTCTGCAATTTGCTCCCATGCTGGTCACAAGGTTGGTGAGGAATTCTTTTAATATGGTTTTCCATTCCTCCACCAGCACAGTATACAACTGCTGCACAGTCATTGATCCATGTGGACATGCTGAAATAGGCAGTCTATTTGCCAAATATCTTCTCACTGCAAGAGCTCCTTCACTTGCGCTATTCAAAGTGGTTACATATTGTCATTGATAAAGATGAAGTCAGGGCCAAGTGCACCCAAGAAAAAAAGCAGATGAGATTTAACAATAACACAGACTGCTGATTGTACTGTGTTTGACAGTTCGGAGGTCAGAACACCCATGCAACATTATGCAACAACACAACCACCAAAAGATCATATTTTACAGTGTTTCTGTGTCCATTACATGTTCCCATCTCTCACCATATACACTCAGATTCACTACTGAGACTGAATCTGCTCTAATCTGAGAACAGCAGGCCACCCACCTCTCATAGGTCCAGTCCCTATATCTGTTGGACAATGTGCAGGTCATCTGCTGCTGTGGCTGAGCACGGTCAGCCACTTCCTCTCTTCATGCAGAAGTGCCTGTGCTTCAGAATGCTCCCCATGCATGTGAAACAATGCTGTGAGCAATATCAAACTCGTGGGTTACACTTGTTCCACTTCATCTTCATTCCAGTTCCC
This sequence comes from Schistocerca gregaria, assembly GCF_023897955.1. Lineage (NCBI taxonomy): Eukaryota > Metazoa > Arthropoda > Insecta > Orthoptera > Acrididae > Schistocerca > Schistocerca gregaria. The sequence continues at coordinate 207,323,754 of NC_064931.1, read as the reverse complement.
CATGTCAAGCCACCCATATCAGGCCTTGCTGTAATGAAGGATACCACCACAGTGTATCATAACTGCTCTATGATTGACAAATACTGCCTTTTCCCATTCCTCTAACTGCCTCGTTTTGTGGGGCCAGCCCCATTTGGTGCTATAGTTGCGCTGACCTCGTACCATATTATGCCCAACTTCCTGTACACGCCTGGGAGACCTCTGGTAACATGCTCCCACACTTTTTCGTTTCCTCTGAGCAGGTTATGTTATTTACTCTAGCTTGTTGATAAGTTTTTCAGAGCAGTGTATAAGACAAATAAAATTTTAAAAAAATTGTGTCTAGATACACACTCCGCATGTCACATTACAGTGTGTGTCATCCCACTTTCCTGTTCCATTTGTGAGTGGTCTATGGGTAAAATGATTTTTGGTAAGCCTATTTACAAGCTCAAGTATCTCTAATTTTACCTCTATGACATTATCAGGAGTTAGAATCGAACCCACAATCTCACGATTGCGAGACGAGATGCTATGCACACAACTGCATATGGCTTTGTAAATGAGATTACAATTTTTGTACTTGGCAGTGGTTGAAAATCTTTAAAAAGTAATTTTTGAGTGCTTTTGAGAAGTATGTTCTACTGCTTCAGGAACTTGATGTACAGGCAAATTCTATAAGTACAAAAAAAAATATTGGAGAGCTGTCCTCTTGCCGCCTGCTGTGGCCGAGCAGTTCTATGCACTTCAGTCCGGAGCCATGCTGCTGCTAAGGCCACAGGTTCGAATCCAGCCTCAGGCATGGATGTGTGTGATGTCCTTAGGTTAGTTAGGTTTAAGTATTTCTAAGTCTAGGGGACTGATGACCTCAGATGTTAAGTCCCATAGTGCTTAGAGCCATTTGAGCTGTCCTAAGTCTAATAACTTTAACTGTATAAACAATGTTCTGTTAGTTCAATTAAAGACATTGAACATATGTATCCACCTAGAAAGAAGACACACTATCTACAGTCAATTTAATTTGGCTTAGTTTTAAAAATCATGTCACATGACACATTCAGAAGACACTTCTTTGCTCATGTGGCTGCAAGCTGTCTTTAATAACCATTAGTGATTGGCATCATCATCATTATTATTATTATTACTATAATTATTATTTTATTTATTTTCTGTGTTTTAGGGTTTAGGAGGACCAGTTGTGGTGAATACTGTCCCGTTAGCACTTTTGGTGAGGACTGTGCACATCACTGCAAGTGCAATAACGGTGCCACATATTTACCAGAAAATGGTCATTGCATCTACGTGCTGGGCAAATTTGTTGCTAGAAGCTGTCTCTTCATTTTCAGAACAAAGGCTCTCCATATGAAATTAGAGTGTTGCTTATCTGCACTCTTGGCTGCTTCTAATAATGTCACTCCTATAACAAACTTCTAATTTCTGAAGCATTGTGCATGTGAGTATGAGAAATTATGAACATCTGTAGTAGCTTACACGAAAATGCTCAATTATATATGACAGAAAAAACACCGAAAGCTAATTAATGTAGAATAATCAAATCTCTAGAATACATTTGTCTAGGTAAAACATTAACCTACTAACATTGCAAGACTACGGGATTACTTTAAGTGTGAAATAAGGCATTGCAAACGTGAAATGGTGGTACATTTAATAACAGCTGTAGCAAACAGAATGTTGAATGCAAGCATCCAAGCACATATGTGTTGTTGTACAGGTGCTGGATATTAGTTTGTGGGATGGATTTTGTGCCTGTTGCATTTGGTCTGTCAGTAAAGGGGCAGTTAATGCTGTTCATGGATGACACTGGAGTTGTAGTCTGATGATGTTCCATATATGCTTGATTGGAGACAGATCTAGTGATTGGATAGGCCAAGGCAACATGTTGACACACTGTAGAGCATGTTGGGTCACAACAGCAGTATGTGGACAAGTGTTGTCCTGTAGGAAAATACCCTCTGATCTACAATTTTGCAGTCAGGGAGAGTGGGAGAACAGCGTAAATGCTCCTGCTGTCATATGAAATCACACTCGAGACTACTGCAGGTATAGGTCCAGTGTGTCTAACATGCAGGCAGGTTGGTTGCAAGAAGGAATCGCACCCCAGACCATTACTCCAGGTGTAGATGCAGCATATCTAGAATGCGGACAGGTTGGCCACAGATCCCCAAATGATCTCCTAACCAACACACAATCAACGCTGACACCAAGGCAAAACCAGATTTCATCAGAAAACATGGCAACCTTCCTTCTGTTTTCCTATGAGCCCTCACCTGACACCACCGAAGTCACAGATGGCTGTTGTTTGGGGTCAGTGGAATGCACACTACAGAGCATCTTGCTCAGAGCTGTCCGTAAAGTAACTGATATGTAACAATTCATTGTGTCACTGTGGTGCCATCTTCTGGTCAAATTTCTGCTGCAGAGGCAGTGTGATGCCCCAGATATGCTGTACATGATGATCTCCCCCCTCGGTAGTGCCAGTGGCCATCCAGAGCCTGGTCTTGTTAGCATACATTCTTGTGTGGCCACTGCTGCCAGCAGACATATGCAGTGGCTCCATTTCAGAAAAGTTTTTCTGCTGTATCACAGAAGGAACATGCAGCTTCTTCTAGCCCTGTTACACGACCTTGGTCAAACTCAGTGAGGTGTTGATGATGGTGTGTTTGTTACCTTAAAGGCATTCTTGATCAACATCACCTCACCACATCTAATGCCAAAGTTGCTAAAAGCTCACTATCTTTACAGGTGGTGGTGGTGGTGGTGGTTGTTGTTGGGATGTTTAAGGGGGACCAAACAGCTAAGGTCATCAGTCCCCTATCTTTACAGTGAGTCTAATTTGCATCCACATAGTGGTGCTACTAGCACACCCTTATGTGACTGGCACAATATCTCAATAGACATTATCTTTCAGATGTGACCACCAGTCAGTTTATCCTGCACAACTGCCCCTTGGTGCTGTGATTTTTTCTGTTAACTGTCTGCAAGATTGTGATAGACTGCTATGCTCAGGAAGATCCCCAGATCTCTCTCTGACAGAATATGTGGGAACAGCTTGGGAATATTAACCCTGTTCCAGTGCCAATATTGGGGATATCAAGAACATTACAACAGTTGTCAGCCAGCTTGCCTCAGGAGAGGATAAAACTACTTTGTGACACCATTCCCAACTGAATAATTATGTACATCGGAGCTAGAGGGGAGTGCATCTTCTGCTGATAAGTACATGCATGCTGACAGGTTCTTTATAAATTTGAACTCTTTGTTTTAATCACAGATATACATTGAAGAGCCAAAGAAACTGGTACACCTTCCTAATATCATATAGGGCCCCTGTCAGCACGCAGAAGTGCCACAACTCGACGTGGCATGGACCCTACTAATGTCTGAAGTTGTGGTGGAGGGAATTGACACCATGAGTCCTGCATGGCTGTCCATAAATTCATAAGAGTACAAGGGTGTGGAGATCTCTTGTGAGCCATGCGGGGTAGCTGTGCGGTCTGAGGTGTCTTGTCACGGTCCATACGGCTCCCCCCGTCGGAGGTTCAAGTCCTCTCTCAGGCATGGGTGCATATGTGTCATCCTTAGCATAAATTAGTTTAAGTTAGATTAAATAGTTTGTAAGCTTAGGGACCAATAACCTCAACAGTTTGATCCCATAATACCTTACCACAAATAAAAAAAAAATCTCTTTGTAACAGCATGTTGCAAGGAATCCCAGATATGCTCACTAATGTTCATGTCTGGGGAGCCTGGTGACCAGTGGAAGTGTTTAAACTCAGAAGAGTGTTCCTGGAGCCACTCTGTAGCAATTCTGGACATGTGGTGTGTCGCTTTGCCCAAGTCCGTCAGAATGCACAATGGACATGAATAGAGGCAGGTGAGCAGACAGGATGCTTACATAGGTGTCACCTGTCAGAGTCACACTAGACATATCAGAGATGCCATATCATTCCAACTGTACATGCCTTACACCATTACAACGCCTTGGTTGGTTGGTTGGGTGTGGGATTGAAGGGACCAGACTGCTAAGGTCATCGGTCCCTTGTTCCACGATAAAATCACACGAAATAAAAACTGTCAGTCGTTAAAAACGGAGAACTGAGAGAAGGGACGACACAATACAAGAAAGGCAGACAAAGACCAGACAAACGGAACTAAAATCGCACCGAGTGTGAAGGTGGTTGGCCGACCATGAAAATAAGGAAAAGCCAACCACCAAATGACATTAAAACCCACAGTTTAAAACCACAGGCCAAAGGCCCAAGTCAATACAGGAAATAAAAGGACAAACACTCAAATCATACGATAAAAACCCCCTGCCCGAATAAAACTCAACACGAGGTCCGCCATAGCATCGTCATCACATAAAAGGGCAGGGAGGGTATCAGGCAGCGCAAACGTCTGCCTGAGTCCTGTTAAAAGCGGGCAGTCCACCAAAATGTGGACCACCGTCAGAGCTGCCCCGCAGCGACATAGCGGTGGGTCCTCCCGGCGCAACAAATGGCCGTGCGTCAGCCACGTGTGGCCAACGCGCAGCCGGCAGAGGACGACAGAGTCCTTCCGAGAGGCCCGCATGGAGGAGCGCCACACACCGGTCGTCTCCTTCACCGCCCGAAGTTTGTTGAGCATGGGCAGGGTGCGCCACTCGTCACCCCAGGCACCAAGCACTTTCTGGCGCAAAAGCGACAGGAGATCACACTCCATAAGGCCGAGTTCCAGAGCCGGTGAACTCACTGCCTGTTTAGCCAGCGTGTCAACCCGCTCATTGCCCGGGATGCCGACATGACCTGGGGTCCACACAAAGACCACGGAGCGGCCGCAACGGGCAAGAGCATGGAGCGACTCGTGGATGGCCATCACCAGACGGGAACGAGGAAAGCACTGGTCAAGAGCTCGTAAACCACTCAGGGAGTCACTACAGATGACAAAGGACTCACCTGAGCGGGAGCGGATATACTCTAGGGCGCGATAGATGGCAACCAACTCGGCAGTGTATACACTGTTCCCGGGTGCCAGCGACCGTTGCTCACAATGATCCTCTAGAGTAAGAGCGTAACCAGTGCGACCAGAGACCATCGAACCGTCGGTATAGGTCACGGCAGATCCGGGAAACTCGGCAAGGAGAGCAACAAAGCGGCGGCGGAGGGCCGGAGGAGGGACCGAGTCTTTCGGACCCTGTGCCAAATCCAGCCGAATGCATGGTCGGCGCACACACCAAGGGGGCAGACGGAGATTGGCCCGGAAAACAGGCGGGAGAGGAAAAAACTCAACCCCACACAGTAGAGCCCGGATGCGAACTGCGATCGTACACCCTGACCGGGGCCGCCTGTCTGGAAGATGGACGATCGAGTGCGGGAACAGGAGACGGTAGTTGGGATGCCCTGGCAAGCTACAAACGTGGGCAGCATAAGCGGCCAGAAGTCGGTCGCGCCGGATCCGCAATGGAGGAACACCAGCCTCCACAAGTAAGCTGTCAACAGGGCTTGTCCGAAATGCTCCTGTGGCGAGTCGGATCCCGCAGTGATGGATGGGATCCAGCAATTGCAACGCTGATGGCGACGCCGAACCATAAGCCACACACCCATAATCAAGGCGGGACTGGATCAGCGCTTGATACAGCCGGAGAAGGGTGGACCGATCGGCACCCCATCCGGTGTGGCTAAGGCAACGGAGAGCGTTTAAATGCCGCCAGCATGTTTGTTTAAGCTGCCTAATATGAGGCAGCCAAGTCAACCGGGCATCAAATACCAGTCCCAAGAACCGATGCGTCTCTACCACAGCAAGAGGTTCACCGTCAAGGTAAAGGCGTGGCTCAGGGTGAACCGTGCGACGCCGGCAGAAATGCACAACGCAGGTCTTAGCGGCCGAAAACTGGAAGCCGTGCGCTACAGCCCACGACTGCGCCTTGCGGATAGCGCCCTGCAGCTGGCGCTCAGCAACTGCAATGCTAGCGGAGCTGTAGTAGAGGCAGATATCGTCTGCATACAATGGAGCTGCGACGGACGATCCCACCGCCTCAGCGAGCCCATTGATCGCAATTAAAAACAGGGAGACACTGAGGACAGACCCCTGTGGGACCCCGTTCTCCTGGACCCGGGAGGAACTATGCGACGCAGCAACTTGCACGCGGAAGGAACGAGACGACAGAAAATTCTGAATAAAAATCGGGAGCGGGCCCCTAAGACCCCACCCATGAAGTGTGGCCAGGATGTGATATCGCCAAGTCGTATCGTACGCCTTCCGCATGTCGAAGAAGACGGCAACCAGATGTTGGCGGCGTGCAAAGGCTGTACGGACGGCAGACTCTAGGGAGACCAGATTATCGACGGCAGAGCGGCCTTTGCGGAACCCACCCTGAGACGGAGCCAGAAGGCCTCGAGACTCGAGGAGTCAACTCAACCTCCGGCTCACCATACGTTCTAGCAACTTGCAAAGAACGTTGGTGAGGCTTATGGGGCGGTAGCTGTCCACCTCCAGCGGGTTCTTGCCAGGTTTCAACACGGGGAGGACGATGCTTTCTCGCCATTGAGACGGGAACACACCCTCAACCCAGATGCGGTTGAAAACATCTAGGAGGCGTCGCTTGCAATTCACAGAGATGTGTTTCAGCATCTGGCTGTGGATGCGGTCTGGCCCAGGAGCCGTATCAGGGCAAGCAGATAGGGCACACTGGAATTCCCAGTCGCTGAAAGGAGCATTGTACGACTCCGCGTGGCGCGTGTGAAAGGAAAGCCTCCAACTTTCCAACCGCTCTTTCCGGGAGCGGAAGGCCAGTGGGTAATTCGTAGATGCGGAACACTGAGCAAAATGCGCTGCTAACCGGTCCGCAATCGTGTCGGAGTCAGTACACACCACTCCATTCAGCGAAAGCCCAGGGACAGAGACAGGCGGCCGATAGCCATGGAGTCGCCTAATCTTAGCCCAAACCTGCGATGCAGAGGTACGGACGCCAATGGTGGAAACATACCGTTCCCAGCACTCCTGCTTCCGTTGGCGAATAAGGCGTCGGGCACGGGCACGGAGCTGTTTAAAAACGATGAGGTTCTCCAAGGACGGGTGCCGCTTATGGCGTTGAAGAGCCCGCCGGCGATCTCTAATCGCCTCTGCGATCTCGGGCGCCCACCAAGGCACAGTCCTCCTCCGAGGGGACCCGGATGAACAGGGAATCGCAGATGCCGCCGCAGAAACGATGCCGGTGGTGACCGACTGAACCACCGCATCAATGGTGTCAGGGGAAGGAGGTGCGATAGTGGCGAGAGAGGAGAACAAGCCCCAATCAGCCTTATTCAGAGCCCATCTGGAGGGGCGTTCAGAAGAGTGACGCTGTGGTAGTGACAGAAAGATGGGGAAATGGTCACTACCACATAAGTCGTCATGGACACTCCAGTGGATGGATGGTGAAAGTCCGGGGCTGCAGATAGAAAGGTCGATGGCCGAAAATGTGCCATGGACGACGCTGAAATGTGTCGGCTCTCCCGTGTTTAAGAGGCAGAGGTCAAGCTGCGAGAGAAGAGTCTCGACATCTCTACCCCGGCCAGTAATCGCGGCGCTACCCCACAGGGGGTTATGGGCCTTAAAGTCGCCCAGTAACACAAAAGGAGGAGGCAGTTGTGCTATCAATGCAGCCAACACATGACGCGAGACATCACCATCTGGCGGAAGATACAAACTGCAGACAGTAATAGGCTGAGGCGTCCACATCCTTACAGCGACAGCCTCTAAAGGTGTGTGAAGAGGTACACATTCGCTGTAGACAGAGTTAAGGATGTAGACGCAGACTCCACCAGATACCCTCTCATAAGCTGCCCGGTTCTTGTAATAACCCCGATACCCACGTAGGGCAGGGGTCCGCATTGCCGGAAACCAAGTTTCCTGTAGGGCAATGCAGAGGAAAGGGTGACTGCTGATGAGTTGGCAAAGCTCAGCAAGGTGGTGGAAAAAAGCGCTGCAGTTCCACTGGAGTATTGCTTTGTCCATGTCCGAAAAAGGCGTGAAGGGGCCGAGGAGGCAGATCACGCCACTGGGTCACCTGCTGCCACCGATGGAGGACCAGTACAATCTGCTTCCATGGCGTCTGAGGGTCCGGCGAGATCCAGGTCCTCAGCAGACGCCCGGATCTCCACCTTATCCCCGGACGCAGAGCCTGTAGGGAGCAGTGGGGTGGATGCCACCGCGTGGTCCTTGGCCTTAGAGGTCTTCTTCTTCGTCTTGTCTCTCTGGTCCTTGGGTTTCATTGGCTGGGAGGGCTCCAGCGAGTCAGTCTCTGGGACGGAGGAGGAGCGGGAAGCCCTGCGATCAGCCGCTGGTCTGCTTTTCTTCCATTGGATGACGTCACCCTTCCCAGAGGCGGAAACCTGGGAAGGAAGGGACCCAAGGGACCCTTTCCGTGCTATTCGAGCAGGGGAAGTTTGAGGCTTCCCCAGCTTAGAAGTGGGGACTGATGTCCCCGATGGTTGGGGGGTTGCTGCTCCTGAGGCAGGTAGTGCAGGAGCAGCAGGGAGTGAAGTGCCCCCCACCATCAAGGGGGCAGGCGTAGCATTCCGGCTCTGAGAAGTGGCAGTCTGAGGGAGAGCTAATGGGGCCATAACAGTAGTAGCCGCGGCGTAAGAGGCAGGCATTCGAACAGGATGGAGGCGTTCGAACTTCTGCCTGGCCTCAGTGTATGTCAGGCGGTCCAGGGTCTTATACTCCATGATTTTGCGCTCTTTCTGGTAGATCCTGCAGTCCGGCGAGCAAGGTGAGTGGTGCTCTCCGCAGTTTACACAGATGGGAGGCGGAGCACATGGAGTATCGGGATGTGATGGGCGTCCACAATCTCGACATGTGAGGCCGGAAGTACAGCGGGAAGACATATGCCCGAACTTCCAGCACTTAAAGCACCGCATCGGGGGAGGGATATATGGCTTGACGTCACAACGATAGACCATCACCTTGACCTTCTCAGGTAAAGTATCACCCTCGAAGGCCAAGATGAAGGCACCGGTGGCAACCTGCTTATCCCTTGGACCACGATGTACGCGCCGGACGAAGTGAACACCTCGCTGCTCTAAATTGGCGCGAAGCTCGTCATCGGACTGCAATAGAAGGTCCCGATGGAATATTATGCCCTGGACCATATTAAGACTCTTATGGGGCGTGATTGTAACCGGAACATCCCCCAGCTTGTTACAATCGAGTAACCGGCGGGACTGGGCGGAGGACGCCGATTTGATCAAAACCGAGCCCGAGCGCATTTTGGACAAGCCCTCCACCTCCCCGAACTTGACCTCTAAGTGCTCGACGAAGAACTGAGGCTTCATGGATGTAAAGGATTCACCATCAGCTCTCGTACACACCAGGTAGCGGGGCGAGTATGGTTCGCTGGCATCCTTAGTCTTTCGTTCCTCCCATGGTGTAGCCAGGGAGGGGAACGATTTGGGGTCATATGTAGTTGCGTTGTATTGAGCCCTGGAACGCTTAGAGACTGCTGGCGGCTGGCCACCAGCAAGAGATGATGTACCACGCTTCATTGCGGGTCATCCGCCCTGATGCCACCTACTCCGACCAAGGGCCCTCCCCACGGGCGCCACCCAGCCTCAGCAACGACCACCTGGCAGGATGGCCATTGCCGGGAGTCCCAATGCCCCAAGGAGATAGGCATCTACTCCTTGGCATACGTGGGGAGTTAACGGCGCTGGCATCAGCAGAGCGATCCCTGTGTAGTCAGGGGGCTACAACCAACAGGGTACATGGTGGCCCCACCACAACGGACTGGCTACCGTGCTGGATTTCAGGTGATGTAGTCCAATATCGTCATTGGCGCATAAAGCGGCACAGCATAGCAGACTGCAAGAAACCGCACCCAAGAACAAATCCACGCCCAAGAGATGGTAGGTGAGCGGGACTGCTAAGCGATGACGACAAACCTGGCTAGAGATGGTAATGCTTGATGGACACATCGCTCCTTGTAAGGCGCCCTTCCCCAATCGGCTCGCTCTTCGGAAAATTTAGAAGGATGGAGGTCAAACCCGTTAGGGGACCATCTCACAAGGCCAAAACGTTTGAGACTCCTTTTAGTCGCCTCTTACGACAGGCAGGAATACCGTGGGCCTATTCTTACCCCAGAACCCACAGGGGGAACAACGCCTTGCTTAGCTTGAACAGCTCTCAGCTGACATGCAGGGTCTATGCATTCATGAGGCTGTCCCCTTACTTGTACACGTCCAACCACTCAATACAATTTGTAATGAGACTTGTCTGACCAGGCAACGTGTTTGCAGCCATCTATAGTCCAATATCAGTGTTGATGGGCCCAGGCGAGGTGTAAAACTTTGCGTCGTGCAGTCATCAAGAGTACACAAGTGGGTCTTTGGCTCAAAGCATATATCAATGGTATTTTGTGGAATGGTATTTGCTGATGGTTCAGCTTTGACATCTGCAGAAATTTGCAGAAGACGTGCACTTCTGTCACGTTGAATGTGTCTGTTCAGTCATTGCTTGTCCCGTTCTCTGGCTGCAGTGATATTGGAGATTTGATGTTTTACCAGATTGCTGATATTCAGGGTACACTCGTGAAATGATTGCAGGGGAAAATCCCCACTTCATCGTTACATTGGACATGCTGTGTCCCACTGTTCATGCGCAAATTATAAGACCACGTTCAAACTCACTTAAATCTTGATAACATGCAATTGTAGCACCAGTAACTGATCTAATAACTGTGCCAGACACTGTTGGTTTATGTAGGCATTACAGACTGCAGCACCACATCCTATCTGTTTACATCTCTCTGTATTTGAATATGCATGCCTGTACCAGTTTCTTTGGCACTCCAGTGTAAAATCAGCATTACACACCCTCTCACCTCATGAAGCTTAATTTTGTTTCCTCCTCCACTTATGAGTTTTCACTTTTTTTTCCTCCACACAGTGTATTAATTCAGTATCTACCTTCCCGACACAAAGCATTGTACAAAAATGAAAACAGTGCTTCAAGATGACAGAACGCCATGTGTAGCAAGGTCAAAACTGCAAAAAATACACAGCTTGTGATACAAGGAATGTGTGTGTCCAGAATAAGTTCCAGAGCTCTTATCAAATGTTTATCACCTCTGCTGGGAGCAACTTATTGCTGAGCAACTTTTCAACGAAATATGGTGAAAGTACGAATCTTTGAAACATTATGTTATGCCTAGTTGATTTCAGCATCCAGTGGCAAAACTGACAACAAAACTACTAATTATTACATCAGAAAAGCCTATATAGTCAACACTACACGTTGTTCACAAACGTTAAGAAAATAATGAGATAAATATCTTGTGTCTGGAGACACCTAGGATAATTTAATCCTTAATATTTGTTATATCTGGTTTGCTGGCTTTTTTACTACTTATTACAAACTTGGGGGAGGTCAGGCCTATTGTTACACAAGAAGGAAAGCTTTTATGGTATTAATACTATACAGGAAAGATATAAGCATTTTTGTTAATTTTGATTATTTTTCTGTTTACTATTCATATCTTCAAGTAGTAAAGAAATAGATGTTGTTTCTGCAGATCCATCCTTGTCACTGTGCTGTCTCCTTAACCCTTTACATTCCATAATGCAGGCACAGAGAGTCTCTACGTGACCTAATTTCAAATAGCTGCTGCCCTGGCAGTGAGTGTACCACAGAGAATTGTGCAAGTCTCTTTGTGGAAACAGTGAGGCCACTGCTAAACAATCAGGGTACACATCAAAACAAAATGTGCATTATTCAAGTATATTTACATAAGCATTACCGTACAAAACATTCACTGAGAGATTTTTTTTTTCAACTCTTCAGGGTGGACTGTTTCCATTGTCATTTCACTCAAATTGTTTACAAATGAATCACTTTCATCTTCACAATCACTGTTGCTCCCATTTTAACTTAGAAATTCTTATTAAAGGTCTAAAATCTTTTCCTCAGAAAGGATGTTGCATGAAAAACTAGCCATTTTGCGCCCACTAACTTGAAGGTAAATATAACAACCTTTGTCCCAATAAAACTTGTTATAACGCCAAGTTGAACACATATATTTCAAAAACGACACAACACATGTAAGTCACAGAGCAAGAAGACAAAGTAAGACACGTGTACACGGTAACATTCAAATCAGCACCGAGTCCAAGTCTAGCGGCCGCTGGCTGGCTGCTCAGGTGGCCCAGTTGCTGCATGGCTGGCAGACAGTGCCATATGTAGAGGACGCGGGTAACTGTGCGGTGGCACTTTGAAAGATCAGCAAGTCACAACACTTTTCTCCCTTTATATTTTTTGCACTGGTCTTGATGGAGGTGGCCTGTAGATTGCTAACGTTGTTTGACTGGCCGTAAAGTCTCGAGGAGGAGGATTCCCGTACGGAAGGAAGTGTCCCCGATGATAACGGGTCGAGATGACAGGAGACGTAGGGGTCGAATCTGCTGGGACCCCGTGAATCAATCTGCCCATTGCAGCAAGTCCGGTTGTTATAACAGGAGACATGGGCGATGTGTTGGCGTCCGTAGGAGAAGGAGGCGAGTAGAGTTGCTCTGACAGATGATGGTCATCCGGTTCCTGCATGGGCACGTCTCCTGGTGGCACCGAGATGATGGTGAGAGGGCTGCGTTGTGAGTAATGGGAGATGCCAAGATCCCGAGCATCAGGTAGAGCCGAAGGTGGTGTAGCAGCCTTCGGAACAGGCGTTGCTGGCATACGAGGCCAAAGCTGGTCCGAATGATTGCTGCAACACCCGTGTCCGTCTGGATTTCATACAGGCGTCGGCCAAAGTGTCTTAAGATGCGGCCAGGACTCCATTTTGGCCGCCTGCCATATCCTCGTACCCATACAAGGTCGCCGGCAGTGAATCAGCCAAGCGAAGGCACCCGCGGCTGTGAGGTGGAAGGCCGCAGAAGATGAAGTGGCGTGCGGGGCTGTCGGCCATGTAAGAGCTCAGCTGGGCTGTGGTCGCCCATGGGGGTGAAACAGTAAGAAGCCAGAAATTGGAGGAGTGCATCGTCAGCAGCACAAGAAGACAGGAGTTTCCTCATCTGAGCCTTAAATGTGCGGACCAGTCGTTCAGCCTCACCTTTTGTCTGTGGATGGAACTGAGGGGCCGTGACATGCATGACGCCGTGACGGGAACAAAAGAGTAGAGGGAAGGCATTCCAAAGAGAAAATGCGTCGTGCTGGAGCACTTGTGGTTGCCGCAGTGGTAGGCGACGTGCAAGGGACAATGAAAGAAAAGTTAGAGTAGGCATCAATAACAAGTAGCCAATAAGTACCTAAAAAAGGTACCGCAAAGTCAGCATGAATACGCTCCCAGGGCTTCTCAGGCGAAGGCCACGGTGACAAAGATGCCTTCGGGGCAGCAGCCTGTGACGCACAAGGGCCGCAGGCAGCGACCTTGTGTGCGATTTCAGAGTTGATGCCGGGCCAGTACACATGACGGCGCACCAGAGATTTTGTGCGAGAGACACCCCAGTGCCCTTGCTGAAGGAGGCTCAAGATCGAAGCACGCAAAAACGCAGTTAAAACAACACGCGGCGAAGCATTGTCGGGTGGAAAGGAGGATGACACCATCCCTACCCGTGAGGTGGGAGCGCAAAGTGTAGTAGTTCCACAATGGATCAGACGTCTTAGCGGACGGACGATCTGGCCATCCCTTCAGAATACAGCGTAAAACCCAGTAGAGGGAGGATCAGAGCCCGTAGCAGCCACCAGCCGGTCCCCGGTGATGGGGAACCCGTCCACATCCGGCTGGTCGTCAACATCCAGGTGAGACACAAAAGTTCGTCCCTACCGAATGCCAGATCAGGACCCATGGGAAGGCGAGACAGTGCATCAGCATTCGCATGTTGAGATGTCAGCCGGAAATGAATCTCACAATTGAAACGAGACAAGTAGAGGCTAATGCTGGAGGCAGTGTGCAGCCTTGTCGGGAAGTGACATTGATGGATGAAACAAGGAAACAAGTGGTTTGTGAATCATAACAAGATTCAATTTGGATCCATAGAGAAACACACCAAACTTATGAAGAGCGTAAATAATGGCCAAAGCTTGTTTCTCAATTTGAGAATACTTTTGCTGGGCATCCATGAGCATTTTGGAGGCATAAGCAATGGGTTGTGCAGAACCATCAGAAAAACGGTGCTCAACGACTGCACCGACCCCATATTGAGAGGCGTCCGTGGCAAGAACAAGATGTTGGCCAGGTCGATAACTAGCCAGGCATGGGGCCTGTTTCATCATAGTCTTCAATTTCTGGAAAGCTGCATCGCATGACGCGGACCAGTGAAAAGGAACGTTTTTATGCAACAGGCGATGCAACGACTGAGCCACCAAAGCAGCAAACGGTAAAAACTTGTGATAGTATGCTATTTTCCCCAAGAAGGCCTGCAGTTCCTTAACAGATGTAGGGTGAGCAAGGGCATTGATCACAGCGACAGTTTGCTGAAGCAGACAAATACCACCCCGAGAGAATTGAAACCCCAAGTACATGATAGATGCCTGAAAAAATTTTGATTTCTGAAGATTACACTTAAGACCGGCAGTCTGTAAGACATGAAAAAGTGTGCAGAGATTTTGAAGATGTTCGTCAGTGGTGGAGCCAGTGACAACAATGTCGTCCTGGTAATTTATACACCCAGGGACAGTGAGCAATAATTGTTCCAAGAATCGCTGAAAGAGAGCAGGGGCGCTGGCAACCGCGAGTGGCAGTCGTTGGCATTGATAGAGGCCGAAAGGCGTGTTAAGGGCCAGAAACTGCTGGGAAGCAGCGTCGAGAGGAGGTTGATGATAAGCTTTTGACAGGTCAACTTTAGAAAAATACTGGCCTCCAGCAAGTTTAGTGAATAATTCTTCAGGTCGGGGCATAGTGTAAGTGTCGATGAAGCATTGATCATTTACAGTGGTTTTGAAATCGCCACAGAGACGAATATCACCATTGGTCTTAGCAACGACAACGACAGGAGAGGACCACTCACTTGAAGTGACAGGAAGCAAGACCCCTGAAGCAGTGAGACGATCCATCTCCCGTTTGACCCGATCACGAAGGGCCACAGGAATGGGCTGAGCCCGAAAAACTTAGGCCGAGCAGTGGGTTTGAGCGTGATGTGAGCTCAAAGTCATTTTCACGGCCTAACCCAGGAGAAAAAAAGGGACGAAAATGTCGTCAACAAGCAATCCAATTGAGCATAAGGAATAGCATCAGAGACGATATTGACAGAGTCATTTATGGAGAACTCAAAAACGCGAAAGGCATCGAAACCAAAAAGATTTTCCGCGTTACTATGGTCGACCACAAATATTGTAACAGTGCGAATGACGGATTTGTAAGATGCCTCAGCATTAAATTGTCCCAAAAGAGAACTCTTCTATTTATTGTACGTCCGTAATTGCCGAGTGACAGGTGATAGGATTGGAGAACCCAACTGAAGATATGTCTGAGAATCGATGAAATTAATGATAGGCAGCAGAACCAGTATCAACCTGCATGCGAACATCCTGACCAAGAATTTGGACAGTGAGGAATAACTTCTCTGAAAGGAAAGAAGTACCATTGATAGACAACACAGAAGCAGAATAAGCGTCATGGTCATGAATATCAGGTATGCGGTCGGATTTGCAAATGGATGACACATAACCCTTCTTTTTGCAAATTGTGACACACGGCCCAACGTTGGGGACAATCCTCCCGTGAATGTTTCGTAAAACACCGCGGACATGAAGGAAGTTGCCGGGGGTTTTGCTGCAGTTTCTTAGAGGTTTGTTTACGGTTAGGCCGAGGCTGCGCTTGGGAGCGTACTGCGGCCGACGGAGACATGCCGTACGCGTCGTCAACAGCGCACGGACGTTGTATTTCCCCAACGTCACCTCACGCTCTAGCGGCGCGAGAAATTTCAAACGACTGCGCGATGGATAGCACTTCATGTAGAGTCGGATTTGCCAACTGAAGGGCACGTTGCCGCACTTCTTTGTCTGGCGCCGACCGGATAATAGCATCCCGTATTATGGAATCGGCGTAGGATTCTTTCTGAACTTAAGTAACAAATTGACACTTTCTACTGAGGCCGTGAAGTTCAGCGGCACAAATGTGATAGGATTGATTCGATTGTTTTTGACAGCGATAAAAAGTAACACGAGAGGCCACCACATGCGTTTGCTTTTGAAAATAGACGGACAGAAGTGAGCACATTTCAGCAAAGGACAAAGACGCAGGATCTTTCACAGGAGCCAATTGCGACAACAACCGATACATTTGCGGAGAAATCCATGAAAGGAACAGAGACTTACATGTTTGTTCGTCCGCGACATGAAATACCAAGAAGTGCTGTCGAAGACGTTTTTCGTAATCAGACCAGTCTTCCGCCGTCTCGTCGTAAGGAGGAAAAGGAGGAACAACGAGAAACGCCCCACATTTGATGCCGCGACGAAATGGCGAATCGCCGATTTGAGAAGCGTTTGCTGTTCAACGAGACCTTGCAATAGTTGCACTAAAGTAGCCATGGAAACCTGTGGGTCAACGATGAAAAGGAAAAAAACCACTACTTCGTCGCCAACTGTTATAACGCCAAGTTGAACACATATTTCAAAAACGACACAACACATTAAGTCACAGAGCAAGTAGACAAAGTAAGACGTGTAGACAGTAAGATTCAAATCAGCACTGAGTCCAAGTCTAGCGGCGGCTGGCTGGCTGTCCGCTCAGGTGGCGCTGCTGCTGCATGGCTGGCAGACAGCGCCGCATGTAGAGGACGCTCCGTAACTGCACTTTGAAAGATCGGCGAATCACAACACAAATGCTATAGTTTGGCACAGACTTAACACATGCAGTACTATGCAGCACTAATGCCTAGTACAGTCAGATTTGTGAACAAATCATGTGACAGTTACGAAAATCGTGTCAAATGAGGCTTGACAGCAGAGTCAAGTGTTATTGTTTACAGTGTCAGATTACAATGTACCTTGTCCCAGATGATGTTTATAGTTTGAATGATTTCACATTATATACAAACAAACTGGTGTTGGAGACTACTGAAATTGTCACATTGAATCATCTCGTATAATTTGTGAAAATGGAATTGCTGGCCAGTATTCACCTTCAGAAGTTGAAATAGTCCCACTGATAGGTACATGTAAAGGATCAAGTAAATATTTTAGCTTTTGAAGCTATTAGTTCCTCACAGCATGTTGGTCCCGCTTATACTTAAGTCTGAAAAAATATACCCCTTGTAGATTCAAATCAGCACTGAGTCCAAGTCTCCCCTTCTGAAGGAAAGAACTAATATTTCTGAAAGTTAGGATAGAGTAATGTAACTTTATATATTGGTAAGCCAAAACATTATGACAATGGAAATGTAATCCTGAAATTTAACTTTGCAGTAATGGGTATAGATGTACAACCTAAAGTGACTTTCGACAGTTTGTGCCAGGCTAGGACTTGAACCTGGATTTTATGGCCATTGCTGGTGGTTGTCTTCCCACTTAGGCTACCAGAGCACACTGCTCAGACTGACCAAAACTCCATAAGGCACACACCTATCTATTTCTTCTTATAGATTATTAATTCACTTATCTTCATTCACACATCAGGCAGGTTTTCAAATCAAGACACTGAGAAGCCATTTTTGAAAATGGTACTGATAATCTGATTTTGTGTTGTCTCAATTCTAAAACATGCACAGCTATCTCAAGGTGTGTGAATGTGGGTAACTGAATTACTAGTCTCAAGAAGAAACAGAGAGGTGTGCCACATGTGGAACTTTGGGTGCTCAGATAGCCTAAGTGGTAAGCTGACTCCTTGGGATAAGTTGAAAACTGGGTTCGAGTCCCTATCTGGTGCAGATTTACATATGTCACTTTAGGTTGTACATATATACCAATTACATTTAAGCTCAACTTCAGGAACAGATTTTAATACTGAATACTGTAGCTCATCATCAAATATCAAACTATGACAATTGCCTGCCATGAGTTTGAATGCTGCCTAATGTTCTCACCGGCATGTAATGCAGGAAGGAAAGTATGTAAGTGGAGAAGAGGTGAATGGTGAATCGTGCTAGTGATAGTACAGTCATCAAATGGCGAAATCAATTGACATAAAGTGACTTGGACGAAAGGCAGATTGTTGTGGCACAGCAGGTAGGACTGAGCCCCCAGCACACAACAAAGCTGGTCAGCTGTTTGCATGCTGCTGTCGTGATCATCTGAGGAAAGTGGTTGAAGGATGCTGAAATCATGAGTAAGTGTCAAGCCATTAAACATGAGACTCTGCAGCAGTTCACTCCTCTGTGTTCCTATGTTGACCCCATGATACTGTCAATTGTGATGGCAGTGGGCACAGTGTCATTGAGATTCAGGGTGTATTCACCATGGGACAACTGGAAATCCAGGAAGAATGTGGGAATTTTTTCATCTGGGAGCAATCCAAGGAAAACCTGGTCATTTTTAGAATGCTAAGAATTTTCAATTGTTCCATTTTCCAGTTAAATTTTTATAATTTTGGCTGGTAAGAACTGAGGATCTGGAAAAAGATTTTATGTTAGCTTGCTACTGCAGAATAATACTACAGGAATAAAACATAAATGAGAACAAAAACCTAAATAAAACTTTTGTTGTAGAGAAAATGCACTATTTACAACAAAAAACTACAGTGCACAAACACAAGCATCTGATGACAGCATAATGATGACTGTGCAGTACTTCTTAACAACAAACTACTTTTGATGTGCATAACAACACAACTGTTTACATTTTAACTGGTCAGAGGAAAATATTGTAATTGGTGTTTTGAGAAGTCACTTTAAGGACAAGCCAGTTGGAAAAATATTGGACCCAAAAGATCAGCTATTTGTGCCTTTTTTCAAAATTTTACTGACACATTTGTGTTTGATATATCTTAATGGGTAAAATACATTAAAAAAGTCCAAACTTCAACTTTATTTTATTCATTTATACAAATTACGCAATAACAATGGCAGAAAGTATAATTATTAAATAAAAAGTGGAAGTTAGGTTATTGAGCAATTTCACTTGGCTTTTCTATGGAAAAGTCTAAGTGTTCTGGCATGCAAAGATATGTTGCAATCAGAGAAATATCTGTTTGTCAGTTTTCTGCTTGTTTTGCCAGTGAATCGTCTTGTCTTCTCCAAACCACACTCCAAACAGCTCTAAAATTCATTGCTGCTTCTTTCAAAGTAATGCTATAAACAGAAAACAGAAGGGCAGCACTTTTATATTAATTTAAACCAGTAACTTTTCCTATTTGTGTGTTTGAGTTGCTTAACAGTGACGTTGCTACTGGCTGATTACATCATATATCCTATGTTCGGAGTATCTGCTGTCATTGGCTGGTGAGATAAAATGACATGAGCTATGATTGGCTAACAAAAGTGCATCACACAGTACAGTCTTGTTTTCAGGAGGAGATTTAGTGTTTAACGTCCCGTCGACAACGAGGTCATTAGAGACGCAGCGCAAGCTAGGGTTTGGGAAGGATGGGGAAGGAAATCGGCCGTGCCCTTTCAAAGGATTCATCCTAGCATTTGCCTGAAGCGATTTAGGGAAATCAAGGAAAACCTAAATCAGGATGGCCGGAGACGGGATTGAACCGTCGTCCTCCCGAATGCGATTCCAGTGTGCTAACCACTGCGCCACCTCGCTCGGTAGTCTTGTTTTCAGTACTTTGAAAACTACCGTACTGTATTTGGTGGAATTCATGTCTATATTTCCATAATATAAAAATATGTAGTGTACATGTTTCTGTGCGTCAGATCTTTCCAGATAATGTTATTTTTTGATAGGTTTCACTTCCTAAAGTGCTGGGAAATTCGACACTGGTGTATGAAACCTTTATCATTCAAACCATTGACAAATATTACAGTTTTGGTAGAAAGTATATTGTCACTTAACATGGAAATAGTGCATTTTGAACTGATAAATCCAGAAAAAAATCTGTGAATTTTTTTTCTTGTTCACATAGACACTGTGAGATTGGACCATGGATCAGCAGAAATGTGATACTTGTTTCTTGTTACACCTGGTCAATGGTTGTATATTACACCATGGGGAGGGTGGTGAGGGAGGAGGGGGGGTCTTCTTGGCTTTTGTTTGACTTTCAGTGACACTTAACTTTTATGTGCCAAAAAAATTTCTCTGGAAGTTCTTCAACCCAATGTTGAGCCATGTCAACTGCTCCTTTCTTGTCAAGCTGTAGGTCATCAAAGGTACATCTTTGTGCAACTGTGACATTGTAGATGAACTTCCATGGCATGGACTTCACCATGTCACATTTGTTGTCTGCTTCATCTTTAAGGCTGCATTTTATGTGTTGACTAGCAATACACTTGTTCTGACGTGATTCAGTGTTCTCCAAATCTTCCAGCTTGATACATTGCCACTGGTTATCTGTTGTGAGATGTAGTAGTCCTAATTTAGTTCAATAGTAAGGAATCTCTTGTGGGATTTAATCTGTGAGCTCTGCATGTAGCACCATGCAGCGGGTGGTCCTCATTGAAAGTCTGTTGAAATTTTTCTGTATGCTCATGTGCAATTGTTTGGGTTCAGAATTTGACAATATATAGCTTCACAAGTGGTGTGAGTTTCATACACCCTGTTGTTATCCTCCTTGTGTGATTAAGTCTTGCACTGATTTTTTTGGCGTGTTTGTATCTGGACCCAATGAGACATGCATATTCTCGCTTGGACAGCTGTTTTTAATATAGTTGGTCTGGTTCCCCATTTACTATTTGCTAGTTATCTCAGGACATTGTGGTTGTAATCAGAGGTGCCATGAAAGCTGTGAACAATTCCAGAATGAGATTTTTATTCTGTGGTGGAGTGTGTGTTGATATGAAACTTCCTGCCAGATTAAAACTGTGTGCCAGACAAAGTCTTGAACTTAAGACCTCTACCTATCATGGGCAAGTGCTCTACTGACTGTGATCATTATTGCAGATCAGCTGCATCCCTTCACATTTGAAGCCTGTAAATTTATAACAGGGTAACTGTGTGTGTCATGAGGTCAGAATCATGCTACATGGTTTGTGGGATATGATAATGGACACTCATTTCTGTTGTGAGCAAGAATTTGCCTGATGTGAACTCAATGGAACACATCTGGGATGGTCACAGTCACCAGCACCATGCTGACAAACCACTGGTGTACAATTTACTGTAAATGTTTGGCTTTTGGGCTGTGAATAGACAGCTGGTGGTATACCATATACCTCTAGATATCTGCCAAAGGCTTGAAAAATCCATGCCACACAGAACTGCTGCTGTATTGCATTACAAAGGTGAAAAATGTGATATTAATGCTTCTGCAGTTTGCCATTTTGAGTGGTGAATGCTAATAATGTCAAATGTTTTTATACTCTCATTAAGTCTTTTATTTAAATTGTCATATATCAAGCTACATTGAGTTTAAAAATATGGAAAAAGCACCACTTATCCACAGAAATTTGTAGTTTATTATGGAATACCCAGACTGTCATACTTCTTCACTTTAAAATGTGCATAAGTGATGAAATAAAAATAATTTAAAAAATATATAAATTTGATTTTGTTTCCAGAAGGAAAGTTGTCACTCACCATATAGCAGAGATGCTGAGTCACAGATAGGCACAACAAAAAAACTCTCACAATTATAGCTTTTGGTCTTTAAGGCCTTTATCAACAACATACAGACATTGTTTGAACTTGCTTCCATATAGTTAACACTAAATTTGATTTAAAAGCAGCTCACTAATGTCCATAAAACCTATATAGATTCGTGAATAAAATATCATAAGAGAAATTAAATTCGTAATATGATTTACAGGACTAATAGTTACAATAATTGTACAATACATTCCAGTCAGCCTAATGTATGCAGTTCTGTGTCACCTGACACTTGTGTTTTGAAGCAAAATACTTTTTTCCAAAAATTGTAAATGTTTTCATATTCGAGCACAAAACTGTCGAAGGCAATGTAGGTCTTTTGTTGAGTCTCATATTTAGTAAGCATGCTATAGGATGTATTACCTCTATGTTGTGACATTCTTCCATTTTTAAATTATGCTGGACAAAGTAGCAGCATGTTTAGATATAAATTACCTAGCTGAGAATTTTTTTCAGTGACGGTTAGTTGAAGTAACACTGCAGTGAAAAATAGACTGAAATATTCAATACCAGTAGATCCCACTGGTGACATGCTGTGGTCCAGGCATCTCATGAATTGAACGTTGGATGTGTTATCACCTGTAGTATTTCAGATGAAATCATTTCAGTGTACCATATATTTTCTGCTCTGTCTTCACTTTCACTCAATATTCCATCAAGACCATTACTGTCTTTTTCTGAACTGCTGCTACTTTCACTAAAATACTCTCAATTACTAGTATTTTCCAGTAACTCACAATTTTCATTATTGGACACATTTTATAAAAAAAATTGCATAAGTGAATGAAATAAAGCACCACAAACATTGACTTAAAGAAAAATAGCACCAAAACAATATTAAATAACAATACTACACAAAAACAATGGTGTTGAATGAAATTACACAATGTAAACAAACATTATGTAGTATGATGTCAACAAATGAACAATGCAGTAACAGAATTACCTATTGTCAATTTTTCACTGTGCTGATGCCCAGAAGTTGGATTAACTATTGATGTACACATAAATTGAAATGTTGAGCATCAATACTGAGTATGCTAGCTACATCTAGAGATGAATTTTGCAAGCTGAGCAAAAGTAAACAGTGTACCAACAAATTGGCACTCTGACTACTGGAACTGGTAGGGAGTAATGATAGATTCATACCTAGACATTCAGAGGGTCGAGCAGGTGGTCATAATTTGTTTGGTTCACGAGTGTACGTGTCTGTCAGCAGTATAAAATATTTTGTCTCTGTAAAGTAATTACTTGAACGCTGTGGTTTCTCATAGTTTTATGGTCTTCTGCTGAATTTTCCTGTTAATGCAATTTCTATAAGTTTTGTATCTTAACTGCTACTACACTGTGAAACTTTTAAATTACTCATATGAACTCTTCTTTAATCCAGGGCAGGATGGCATGCAGTGTGACTGCCGCTGCAGTCAGGAGAAATATGGTAAGAAAATTGAGAAAGGTGGTAATTGGTCCACAACTGATTATATTGAGATAGGGAACCAATAGTCAGTAATGCATATTTATTGTATTAAGGACATCCAGTAATTCTTTAATGTGATGACTGTCAGTCTTGGTACTGTATTTCAACAATGCATGCAGTTCTGCTAAGCTCTCATGAAGATTCTGGGTGTATGTTGTGCACTGGAACAGGCAGCAGTGCCACTGTCAGAACAGTGCTGCCTGCGACCCTCAGAAAGTCAAGTTGTTGGTGAAATTGTAAATGCAGTGAGGTAAGATAATCACCATTCTGTTGACAGTTGGGCATATTTCTGTAGTCTCTAAAAACTCACTTTGCATGGGTTTTCATCTTATAACCTGCATTAAAATAATAATAATGAAATTGTTATACATAGCTGATAACTTTTACAGGGAGTCTCAAAACCTTTTGGGTCAAATTGAGAAAGGTGGTAATTGGTCCACAACTGATTATATTGAGATAGGGAACCAATAGTCAGTAATGCATATTTATTGTATTAAGGACATCCAGTAATTCTTTAGTGTGATGACTGTCAGTCTTGGTACTGTATTGCAACAATGCATGCAGTTCTGCCAAGCTCTCATGAAGATTCTGGGTGTATGTTGTGCACTGGAACAGGCAGCAAGTGGTAAACAGCATACACCCCTGAAACCAGCAGACAGACATCCTGTACACAACTTAGTTCATAGCACATATGTCAGATGATTTCTGCATGACTGGTGCTTTGACCTGTGATCCATGCACATCACTATCCCTGGAGTTCATTATCTATTAGATCAGACAGCTTGTGATGTGCCAATGGCGAGGTGTGTTACTGTGTACATGTAGTCAAGGTGTAATGTTACTCATCACAAAATTTGGCAGACATTCATTTAATGTACAGTGTGGCAGGATGAGTGCCCATAAAGCAGCAGGAATGTACAGAGAACTCTTTCCCAACAATTGTTAGCCTAATTGGAAGAAATGTACCTCTGTGGATACCAATTTACGAGAGATGGGGTCTTTCATGCCACAGAGAGAAGGCCAGGGTTCCTGCCGAAGACACATCTGAACACTAGGCTTTGAGAAGGTAATGTTGGAATATGTAACCAACCACCCAAGAATAAACACTCATCAAACTGCCTATGAAATGTGCACTTCAAAGGATATATTGTGGAGAGTACTGGTAGAATAGGTATGACACCCCTATCATAGAGAATGTGTGCAAGCACTGGGACCAACATATTTTGAGCCCAGTGTTCACTTCTATAAACAGATTATCCATGACAGTGCTGTAGTGCCAAACTTCTAATAGCAGTATTAGAGAAGGAAAGTTGCTACTCACCATATAGCGGAGATGCTGAGTTGTGATAGGCACAACAAAAAGATTCACACAATCATCTCCACTATATGGTGATAATGTTACATTCCGTCCTGGATTTTCCAAGCTTTAAATTGTTTCTATTGTTCATGGATGAGGCCTTATTCAATCATGATGATGTTTTCAACAGTCGCAACAGCCATGTGTGAACTGAGGACAATTCTCACACCACCCACATCAGTGGCTACCAGCAATGATTCTCTGTCAATGTATGCGTGGGCATTATCCAATATGAGCTGATAGGACCATATTTCCTACCTCCCCGTTTGACTGGTCCACATTACTTAATGTTCCTTCAAGATGTGCTGCCACCAATCTTGCAGACTGTAACTCCTGTTGCCCATTAAAGGATGTGGCTTCAACATGTCAGTACACCACCCCATTTTAGTTTTAATGTCTGTGAGCACCCGAACAACACATACTCTGATCACTGGATTGGAAGGGGGAGGGAGGGGGGAGGGTTCCTGTCCTGTGGCTAGCACAATCGCCAGATCTTATACGTTTGGATGTTTTCCTCTGGGGTTACATCAAGACATTGGTATATGTAACCTCCATAGAAATATATGAAGACCTGCTTGCCAGGGTCCATCTGCCTGTCTCCTGGTATAACAGACATCATGGATCTTTGAGAAAGTGTATCAGAACTTCATGCACCATTGATATGGGTTCTTTAAGAATAGGGGTTGTCACTTTGAACAATTACTGTGAGCTATGTTGTTGTCATCTAGTGTGCACTGTGTAGGTTTGTAACACAACAAATATGCATTTCTGTCCATCTGTTGCATATCTCAATATAATCAGTTGTGGACCTACTACAACCTGTTTCAAGTTGATCCAAAAGACCTGAGACTTCCTGTAGAAACAGACTCATGTGTGAAGTAAAGGGTAGTTGTCTCTCAAGTAATTTCTCTTTGGAAATGTTATATTTATCTGTTTGGAAAATATGAGTTATGCCCTGAAATTATGTGTATTCATCTGTTTAAAAATTGAAAATTCACATTATGTTTGGATGTTGTTCTCCAAGCACTTTGTAAACTGAGGAATAAGCATTCTTTTTCCTTTGTCACAAACGTCTCCCCCCCCCCCCCCCCCCCCCCTCTCACCTCTTCCACCCATTGTTTGATGGCCCTGTTGATATCACCGTTAGTATGAGACACACTCCTCAACATATTTAATGAGAGAAAGAATGAATATCTAAAGGGTTCAAATTAGGGTTGTGAATGGGAAGATTGATGATGTCCAATCACATGAGTCTAAGAGTTGCTTTGTGATGTTGGCTGTGTGGGAAGATACATTGCCATACAATGAGCACACTGCTTTTGTTGAGATTCCACTTCTTTTGTTCTGTGCCATTCTCATAAAAAGAATTATTATACCTTCCAGTTTGTAGTGCTCAAGAAAATTCCCAAAGAGGAGAGAGCCTATTGACTTTTTGCTGATGTGTGAGCTGGTTTTGTATCACCCTCACATGCAGTTTGTGAAAACCAAGTGTTCCAATAATGATTTCATGCAGAAGAGATAGATTCCTGAAAACATTGAAGGTTGTCATGAATCATTTCCTCAAACCTGTTCACCATTTTATCAGTCACAATTGAGAAATGCCCACTCCTTTATTAATCATGAACATTCTTCTGCCAGTTCCAAACTCACACCACCACTTGTACACATTAGTGTAATTCATCACACCACCCCTATAAACAGACTTCATTTTGTATTAGATCTGAAATGTTGCATTTCACTTTGCAAGGAGAAACAGATTATATTCCTCACTCTGCAGCTGCTGGGATTCGAAATAGACACATGCATTTGAGCATGGCACTACAACAAGATTGTTGAAAACTCATGACTATGCACAGCTGCATTACTCAGATTTTTGCAATAAGAACTGAGTAATCAGATGACAAATTATTACTATTTTTATAAAAATTTTAATGACATTTTTGCACATTTCAGTATTAATTTCCTCTGTAATATGCCCAGTTTCATCCTTTAACCAAGGAGCCATTCTCAGTTTGTTTACATGAACACATGGTTTTGCATAACCCAACAAGAAAGAGCTACATGACGTCATGCCGCAAGATGTTCATGGCCAGTTCTGGTCTCCATGACATGAAATGACATGATCCAGAAATTTCTCCTGCAGTAGTGCACATTATTTTTTAAAAACTACATCTAAATCTACATATATACTCTGAGATGCATGGTAGAGGGTACGTCCCACTGCATCAGTTATTAGGGTTTCTTCCCACTCCATTCATGTCTGGAGCATAGGAAGAATGATTGTTTGAATACCACTTTCCATGCTGTAATTATTCTAATCTTATCCTCATGACCTCTGTTTGAGAGACACGTAGGGGATTGAAATGTATTCCTAGAACCATAGTTTAAAGCTGGATCTTAAGACTTTGTTTATAGACTTTCATGGGATAGTTTACATCTATCTTCAAAAGTCTTCCAGTTCAGTTCCTTCAATATCTCTGTGACGCTCTCCAAACAAAAAAAGAAAAAAAAGAAAGTGACCAATCATGCTGCCCTTCTCTGTATACATTCAATATACACTGTTAGTCTTATTTGGTATGGGTTCCAAACACTTGAGAAACATTCTAGAACAGGTCACATGAATGTTCTGTAAGCAATTCCTTTATAGGCTGATTGCACTGCCCTAGTGTTCTACCAATAAACTGAAGTCTATCACCTGCTTCACCCACAACTGAGCCTATGTGATCATTCCATTTCATGTCCCTATGAAGAGTTACACCCAGGTATTTGTATGAGTTGGCCAATTCCAATAGTGACTCATTGATATTATAGTCATAATATACTATGTTCTTTTTCATTTTGTGAAGTGCACAGTTTTATATTTCTGAACATATAAAGCTAGTTGCCAGTCTTTGCACCACTTTGAAGTTTTATCAATATCTGACTGAATATTTATACATCTTCTTTCAGACTAGTTCTCCTTACTTTCAAAAGCATGCTCCTGGCTTGATTAATGCAAATAATGCTATTAATGCATATAATTGCAAAATTTTGTTTCTTGTCCATTTCCCGGAACTGTTATGTTTCATTGACATTTTCCACTGTACATTTTTATAATTCAGATCAGAAGTCTCTTCACAGACTTCTTCCAACCAGACACTAAGACGTTACTGCTACAGCTTTACTAAGGACTTCTCATTGCTACTCCTAATTATGTGCTACCCTGTACAGCCTCATGCCATGACAGTGTCAGAGCCATAATGAAAATCAGACCCTTAATTTTAATTCTACACTTATTTTGTTCCTTCCTCTAGTCCTAATTTTGAATGCATTAGATAGTAACATCATTATAGTTCACGTTTCCACATTTACCACAGGAATGTAGGAAAGACAAGAATGTGCCAATATGTAGGTGCTTATATATTCGTATCAGTCTCACTACATTGAACATACACTGCACCGACTCTCTCAAACAGAAACTTTTTGATTGATCCTTATTTACTATCTCATAAAAAGCATCCAGTCACATATTAGTGTACATTAACACTATGCCATCCGGCGACCCCACAGTGGTGTCGTGCGCGAAATAGCAGTCAATGGCTGGCAACACCACAGTGATGTCGTGTGCATAGTATCTCTCAGTGGCCAGCGACACCACAGTGGTGTTGTGAGCATAGATCTGCGCAGTGGCCAGTGACAGCACTTTAGTATCTTTTGCATTCTGTTAGTGTTTTACTTAGGTAACAATCAGTTACACATGTCAACAAGTTTTTTTGTTTTTATATGTTCTTGTGCCCTTTCATCATGGCAGACGAAAGAGAGAATACGATTATTTATGATGAATACGCGGACGTCTCGTCTGATGTTCCGGATGACTTGACCAGTTGGGAAGAAGACATTGGATATAAAAAAGCAGTGAAGCAGAATTGTTGGAAGATAACAAAATACATCCAAGATGGATTTGGCGAATGCTACGGTTGCCAAGTGATTCACATGAATCAGATGAAGAACACAGTGCACTATGGTCAGACTTTATTTTACCAAGGACCAATAATTTTATTTATTTATTTATTTATTCATCCGTGGAACAATAAATATTGTATGGATGTCATCAGTTTACAACACATGAGCACACATTTACATTTACAATGAAACAGGTTCCTCATATTTTGTGTAGTCTTTATAACTAGTCATACACACATTTATAATTACATAATATTTTGATGATAATGTCATATGTTGCTAATAATCTACGTCTATGTTAAATATTCTTTTACAGTATAACAACTTTTACTTACTAAAAAGGTTTTAAGCTTTTGTCTGAAAGTGAGGGGCTCATTTATTTCTTTAATTTCTTGTGGTAATTTGTTATACAGTTTAATCCCATTATAAAATATACTTTTTTGTGTCTTTGCCTTGTTCTTTCTATCTAGATGGAGGTGGTGACAAGCTCTTGTTTCATGGTCATGTATTAGGCTGTTTGTGTTGTACATGTTGAGATTTTTCTTAATGAACATTATGTTCTGAAAGATATATTCACAAGAAACAGTTAGAATGCCTAGCTTTCTAAATAATTCTAGACAGTGGATGCTGTGGATAATTTCTTTGCCAAAATGTTGACATGGTTTGTCCATTTCAATTGGCTGTCTACATTCATACCTAAGAATTTGGTACTTGTTACACATTCTAATTCATTATTATTAACTTTTATTCTAGTGGCATTATTTTTTTGTTCAATTGGAAGTTAATGTAGTTAGTTTTCTTTGCATTTAGGGTTAATTTATTTTTTAATGACCAGTTGTGGACATAATTGAGAGCCTGGTTTGCTCTTTCTGACAGTTGTGTTGGATTTTCACCTGTTATTACTATGTTGCTCTCATCAGCAAAAAGTATTTTTTTTCCATGTCTGATACTTTGTGGGAAGTCGTTAATGTATATAATAAACAATATTGGGCCTAATACACTTCCCTGTGGGACGCATACATTCACATTTTCTGGGTCAGACAGGTGTTTTATAAGGGAATTGTTTGAAACTTGTGATATCTCAACTCGTTGAAGTCTGTTTTCCAAGTATGATTTGAACCACTTCTTTGTCATACCTCTTATTCCTGTTTGCCCTAATTTATGAGGTAATATTTTGTGGTCAACTGTATCAAAGGCCTTGGACAAGTCTAAAAAGATACCACTTACATTTTCACCTTTGTCCAGTGCTTCTAAAATTACTTTAGCGAACTGTGCTAAGTGTGCCTTTTCCGATCCTAAAACCAAATTGGTCATTGGAAAGAAGGTTATATTTATTCAGGTAATTTAGCAGTCTCTTTTTGACTAGTATTTCTATTATTTTAGAAATGATAGACAGTATAGAAATTGGCCTGTAGTTCTCTACATTTTCCACATCTCCGTTTTTAAGGATAGGTATAACTTTTACTTGTTTTACGTACTCCGGAAAGTATCCAGATTCGAAAGATTCATTAATTATGTCTGTTAATGGGCCCTTTATGGAGTCTATACATTCTTAAATTACGCAGACTGGGATTTCATCAAGTCCTACTGAAGTTTTATTTTTTAGTTGATGTACTATTAGTGCCACTTCCCTTTCTGTAGTTGGCAAGAGCACCATTGAGTTTGTTGGCTGGTTCTGAGTAGGTAAATCATATGAATCTGGAAATTTCTGCTGTAATTTTTTTGCAATACTACTGAAATATGAGTTTACAAAATCAGCTAATTTTTTAGGGTTACCTACTGGTACATCTTTGTTTTTAATATGTGAATCGAGGTCCTTTTTAGCAGAGTTAGATGTTTCCTGTTTGGCGATGTTCCAGGCTGCTTTGCTCTTGTTTTCAGCTGCAACTAATATTTAGTTGTCTGAAAGTTTTTTTGCAGCTAGCAACACCTTTCTGTATATTTTCCTGTACTTTTTGTAGAATTGCAGAACTTCTGGGTTAGATTGATTATTTTTTATGGAGTTGAGATATCTAAGAGTTTCTGAGGATTTTTTGATACCTGTAGTCACCCATTGATTTCTCTTTGTAGTTTTAATTTGATAAAGAGTTTTGGGAAACATCTCTTCAAATCTGAGTTTAAAAATTGAAATGAACTTCATAAATTTCTGATTTGCAGTGGTTTCTGCATAGACTTCCCTCCAATCTTCATATTCTAGATGGGATTTAAACTGATACAGTGCTGATTTGGAAAACATTATTTTGTATGTACAAAATTTAGGAGGAGTTTCTACATGAATGTTAGTTTTTAAGATCTGGCAGAGGTGGTCTGATCGGCCCAGGTTTTGGACAACAATATAACATTTTTTACTATCAATATCTGTAGCTACATGATCTATAGATGAGGAAGATTCTTTCGTTATTCTAGTTGGACAATTAACAAGGGAGGATATTCCATAACAGCTTAGGATATTCACATATATGTTGCTAGCCTTATCAGACTTCATCATATTAATGCTTATGTCACCACAGATAATTACATTTGCTTTTGGTCCAGAAACCTTGTCTAAGCTTTGATTCAGTTTTGAGAAGAATATCTCAATGTCTCCACTGGGAGAGTGGTACACACAAAATGTGACTAATTTTTTTGCTATGCCAGGTCCTATTATTTCAACAGCAGAAAGTTCAAAATGTTTGTCCTCACCTAGATCTAAAAGATCATATCTTACTTTAAATGACATACCTTTTTTTTTTTTACATAGATACATGAACCTCCATCATTCATTGAGATTCTGCTATAGTAACATGCAAGGTCAAATGAGGCTAATGCAATGTGTTCAATTTCCTTCCCTTTGCACCAGTGTTCAGTGATACACAAAATTTGGCTATCAGAATTTTACAATTCTACTTCTAGCTGTTGTGCTTTGTTCTTTATGGCTTGAATGTTTTCGTGAAACACTGTTAGGCATTTGTTTTCACTTATCTTGGTGGCGCCTTTCCCTTTAGATCTGATGCTAAAAAATCCTTTAGATGAGCTGGTGGCATGCTTATTCCTCTGTTGATGACAGTGGAGGTGAGTCTGTTGCCAGTTAGACTTGGAAGTTGGTGTATCTGAAGGTATCTGCCGTATGTTAGTCTTGTAACTGAGGCCGGGTACCAAAAATCCTGCAGAGTTGTAAGTTTCCTGGTTCTTGTGCTTCTTCTGTTTGCTTCTGTTACTGCTGATGATGGTGAAGCTGGTGAAAAGTCTTTCACTGTTGAAGACTGAGGAGGGCCCAATACTGATGAAAGGTCATTGGCTGCTGGCACATCAGGCGTTTTTTTCTTGTTAATGATGTAGTTGCGTAGTATGTAGCTGCTTCTGCTGTAGCTGCTTTGGAAACTTCTGTCCTAGTTGAATCATTTATCTCAGCTGTTTTTGAGGAAAGTGGAGATTATAGTGCTGGATCTGTTGTCAGTGATTCAGTTTCATTTTCTTGTTGGAAATTTTCAGTTGCTGTGTTTGGTGGTGGAAGTGGTATGGTTGTGCTATTCTTGTCCTTAACTGCCATCACTGCAATAAATTTGAAGGATCTCTGGGTTCAAACACATTTCCCAAAGATGCACAGAGAGTCAAGCATATCATAGAACTATATATTGGGAAGGATCTATTTGAATATATTAGCAATAAAACCAACAAGTACTACAGTCAAAATTGCAATAGAAGGAAACTGGATAAAAAATTGCCAGATTTGTCAAATTTATGGGACCTGAAATAGAAAATGGTTTGGGCTTACTATCCTTATGGGAATTGTAAAAAAAGCAAGAATCAATGATTATTGATCAATGAATCCATTGATACACACACCAATATTTTGCAAAACAATGTTCTGCAACAGATTCAGACAAATATTATCATTTTTACATTTTTCCAACTACAATAAACCAGATAATGCTGACCAGCTTTTCAAAGTGCAATCCTTAATTGATTATTTTTTCAAAAAGTTTAAATTAACTTTTAATCTAAGTCAAAACATCTCAATTGGTGAAGGGCTGATACCGCGGCATGGACAGTTAAATTTTAAAGTTTACAGTCCATCAAAAATTACAAAATATGGCATACTCATTTGGATGCTGTGTGATTTGAGTATGGGATACATTTCCTCATTCGTCATATATTCTGGCACTGGACAGCCTTTAGCAAAAACAGTGATCAAACTATTGATACCCTATTATGGAAAGTGGCATCACCTCTACATGGATAATGATTATAACAGTGTATAACTTGCAGAGAAGTTACTTGAACAGAAAATTTGAGTTTGTGGAACGATATGGGAAAACAGAGGATTTCCGGAAAAATTAAGGTGTTCAAAAGTCAATGTGTTTGAAGCTTATCAACAATGGAAAGGTGTAGCACTTGCACAGGTATGGTGGAGTGCTTCGAAAACTGAAACGATATGAATGATCTCTACAATATCTAATGCCACTTTGACTGAACCTTGAAGAAAATGTATAAAAACCAATTACACAATAAAAAACCTGAAAGTGTATCAGACCACAACAAATACATGAAAGGAGTGGAACGGGCAGAACAATATTTGAGTTATCACCCTATACACACAAAATCTATAAAATGGTCAAAAAAGGTTTGCATGTATCTCTTTTATTGCACATTATTTAATGTATTCTGTACATGTCAATATTTCAGTACAGAACATAAGTCTCTGATTTCACAATTTTTTATTGAAAGTATCTGATTCGTTGATAAAAGACTGTGTACCTGCTACTGAGAAAAACTTAGAGGTTGCCACTACATCGCGTACATCTCATCATGTTTCGGTTGACAGACTTTTCGGTCACATAAAGCAACACCAACTAGTACTTATATCTGGAACAAATAAACAAAAACAGAGAAACTGCCATGTATATTTCAAAAAGAAAAAAAGAACAACAAACTTATTGTGCAAGTCTTGTGGAGTTGCATTACATCTTGGAAACGGTTAGGCTGCATATCATATGAAAGAGAAATACAAAGTACCAAAGAAAATGCAAATAAACAAATATATGAAACAAATTTTGTATTTATTTATCTATGTATATCTTCAAAATTTCATGAAAGTAAGGGAACAGGGTTGAGAACTTATGAGAAATAATGATGAGATTAGTAAAACTTAAGAATTTATAATCTCCTGATTATGTCAAGAACGGCTGGCAACAAGCCAAATTAGCGCTGCCGGTGCCAAGTGAATAAATTTGTACAAGATGTGTGGGCACAAAGTGTTAATATTGAGTGTGTCCACCCTTCACTTTTATGACAGTCTGAACCAAGATGTGGACACTCAGCGATTTGTCTGAATATCAATGGGAAAATGACAGTCTGTTCTTCCATAAAAGCCAAAACCAGAGATCATCATGATGTTGCATGCTCAGGTCTGAGGCGAGATCAGTGTTCTGACACTAAAAGTACTCCCAGTGTGCTCCCTGCCGCCGTTGGATAAGCAGCTGC
Source organism: Schistocerca gregaria (assembly GCF_023897955.1). NCBI lineage: Eukaryota > Metazoa > Arthropoda > Insecta > Orthoptera > Acrididae > Schistocerca > Schistocerca gregaria. The sequence continues at coordinate 207,289,882 of NC_064931.1, read as the reverse complement.
AGCAGCAAGTCGTATACCCCTAGCTTACTTATTTGTTAAATAGTTTAATTCTTAATTTCTTGACGTGTTTTTGGGTACTTGCATTCTTTAATTCATAAATTTCGGGGGTATTATAGTATTTGAGAGTTGTAGCATCGCGCTTTAGTGTTTACTTCGTAGGTTATTACTTAAATTGGTGTAACTTCGAGTTTTAGCTACTGTAATCGTAAATTCAGGCAGATTGTAGCTTAGTCGTTAGGCATTTTTACAGGTTAGTTATTACATTATTTGCGTGTTTCCCTTGCATTATCTAGGCACGGACTCTTGTTTCAGTAACTGTTGTTCAACACCGATTAGAATGGACAGGGACTGTGATTGCTGTGTTCAGATGAGGGCTGAGTTGGCATCCCATCGCTCACAGCTGCATGCGGCGCTGACTTCAGTCGCGGAGCTTGAGGCTGTTGCCAATGGGCACCACTTTGGGGAGCCGGACTTGGATATCACAGGGATGTCAACCTCGTCCCGTCTGTCCCCAGATCGGTCTGCCGCTGTAGTTGCCCCAGTTGCTGCCTGCAGTGGGGCTGAGCCCTCGCCTGTGGTTGATTGAGAGGTCGTTCCAAGGCATGGCAGGCAGCGAAAGACGTCCCTGGAGGCTGATCAGAAAGCCTCCCCGGTGCGTCTGACAAACAAGTTTCAGGCACTGTCTCTGGATGAGCCAGATGAGGAAATTCTTTCTGGATTCCAGCGACTATCTGATTTGCTGAAGGCTGCCGGTCTTGCTTACGAGATGAAGGTAGAGCTCACCATCTGCAGCATTGTCGACCGAACCGACTGCGGACCTTTGGTGCAGTGCCGGGTGGAGGGTCTGAATCAGAGGCTCAGACGGTTTTGCGACCGTGTTGGCTGTAGGTTCGTTGACTTGCGCCATAGGATGGTGGGGTTTCAGATTCCGCTGAATAGGTCAGGAGTACACTACAGTCAGCTGGCGGCTACACGGGTAGCGGAGGCTGTGTGGCGTGGACTGGGCCGTTTTTTATGTTAGAAGGCCTCGGGAAAGTGCGGGATGGGCTGCAATGTCAAAGGGTGCTTGGCAATTACAGGACGTGCTTGGATCAAGGAACAGTCGGAATTGTAGTTGTAAATTGTTGTAGTTATGCTGGGGAAGTCTCTGAGCTTCAAGCGCTAATAGAAAGCACAGAAGCTGAAATCGTTATAGGTACAGAAAGCTGGCTAACGCCTGAAATAAGTTCTGCAGAAATTTTTACGAAGTCTCAGACGGTGTTCAGGAAAGATTGATTAGGCAGAATTGATGGTGGAGTTTTTGTGTCTGTCAGTAGTGGTTTATCTTGTAGTGAAGTCGAAGTAGATACTCCGTGCGAACTGGTATGGGTGGAGGTTATACTTAACAGCCGAACTAAGTTAATAATTGGCTCCTTCTACCGACCTCCAGACTCCGATGATATAGTTGTTGAACAGTTCAGAGAAAATTTGAGTCTCGTAACAAATAAATACCTCACTCATGCGGTTATAGTTGGTGGGGACATCAGCCTTCCCTCGATATGTTATCAAAAATACTTGTTCAGAACCGGTGGTAGGCAGAAAACATCTTACGAGATTGTCCTAAATGCTTTCTCCGAAAATTATTTCGAGCAGTTGGTCCACTAACCCACGCGAATTGTAAATGGTTGCGAAAACACACTTGACCTCTTAGCCACAAACAATCCAGTGCTGATAGAGAGCATCATAACTGATACAGGGATTAGTGATCACAAGGTCGTTGCAGCTAGGCTCAATACCGTTTCTTCCAAATCCACCAGAAACAAGCGCAAAATAATTTTATTTAAAAAAGCGGATAAAGTGTCACTAGAAGCCTTCCTAAGAGACAATCTCCATTCCTTACGAACTGACTATGCAAATGTAGACGAGATGTGGCTCAAATTCGAATATATAATAGCAACAGAAATTGAGAGATTCATACCTCATAAATTGGTAAGAGATGGAATTGATCCCCCGTGGTAAACAAAAAAGGTCCGAACGCTGTTGCAGAGACAACGGGAAAAGCATGCGTTCAGAAGAACGCGAAGTCCCGAAGATTGGCTAAAATTTACAGACGCGCGAAATTTGGCACGGACTTCAACGCGAGATGCATTTAATAGGTTCCACAACGAAACATTGTCTCGAAATTTGGTAGAAAATCCGAAGAAATTCTGGTCGTGTGTAAAGTACACAACAGGCAAGACGCAGTCAATACCTTCCCTGCGCAGTGCCGATGGTACTGTTAGCGACGAGTGTGCCGCTAAAGCGGAGTTATTGAACGCAGTTTTCCGAAATTCTTCACCAGCGAAGACGAATGGAATATTCCAGAACCTGATACACGAACAGCTGCTAGCATGAGTTTCTTAGAAGTAGATACCTTAGGGGTTGCGAAGCAGCTCAAATCGCTTGATATGGGCAAGTCTTCAGGTCCAGATTGTATACCGATTAGGTTCCTTTCAGATTACGCTGATACTATAGCTCCCTACTTAGCACTCATATACAACCGCTCGCTCACCGATAGATCTGTACCTACAGATTGGAAAATTGCGCAGGTCGCACCAGTGTTTAAGAAGGGTAGTAGGAGTAATCTATTTAACTACAGACCTATATCATTGACGTCGGTTTGCAGTAGGGTTTTGGAGCATATACTGTATTCAAACATTATGAACCACCTCGAAGGGAACGATCTATTGACACGTAATCAGCATGGCTTCAGAAAACATCGCTCTTGTGCAACGCAGCTAGCTCTTTATTCGCACGAAGTAATTGCCGCTATCGACAGGGGATCTCAAGTTGATTCCGTATTTCTAGATTTCCGGAAAGCTTTTGACACCGTCCCTCACAAGCGACTTCTAATCAAGCTGCGGAGCTATGGGGAATCGTCTCAGTTGTGCGACTGGATTCCTGATTTCCTGTCAGGAAGGTCGCAGTTCGTAGTAATAGACGGCAAATCATCGAGTAAAACTGAAGTGATATCAGGTGTTCCCCAGGGAAGCGTCCTGGGACCTCTACTGTTCCTGATCTATATAAATGACCTGGGTGACAATCTGAGCAGTTCTCTTAGACTGTTCGCAGATGATGCTGTAATTTACCGTCTAGTAAGGTCATCCGAAGACCAGTATCAGCTGCAAAGCGATTTAGAAAAGATTGGTGTATGGTGTGTCAGGTGGCAGTTGACGCTAAATAACGAAAAGTGTGAGATGATCCACATGAGTTCCAAAAGAAATTCGTTGGAATTCGATTACTCGATAAATAGTACAATTCTCAAGGCTGTCAATTCAACTAAGTACCTGGGTGTTAAAATTACGAACAACTTCAGTTGGAAGGACCACATAGATAATATTGTCGGGAAGGCGAGCCAAAGGTTGCGTTTCATTGGCAGGACACTTAGCAGATGCAACAAGTCCACTAAAGAGACAGCTTACACTACACTCGTTCGTCCTCTGTTAGAATATTGCTGCGCGGTGTGGGATCCTTACCAGGTGGGATTGACGGAGGACATCGAAAGGTTGCAAAAAAGGGCAGCTCGTTTTGTATTATCGCGTTATAGGGGAGAGAGTGTGGCAGATATGATAGGCGAATTGGGATGGAAGTCATTAAAGCAAAGACGTTTTTCGTCGCGGCGAGATCTGTTTACGATATTTCAGTCACCAACTTTCTCTTCTGAATTTGAAAATATACATAGGTAGGAATGATCATCAAAATAAAATAAGAGAAATCAGAGCTGGAACTGAAAGGTTTAGGTATTCGTTTTTCCCGCGCTCTGTTCGGGAGTGGAATGGTAGAGAGATAGTGTGATTGTGGTTCGATGAACACTCTGCCAACCACTTAAATGTGAATTACAGAGTAATCGGGCAGATGTAGATGTACTCTAATGTGTTCATGTTGAGACTCTGGGGTGCCCAGTCTATTTGAGAAATGTCATTGCTACAGATCATTGCCCCACAAATGGTGTATAAAGACACAGTGCACTGTCATGCTGATTCTATCATCATCATCTTTTTCTTCTTCGTCATCTTCTTCAAACTATCTCTATACTGTATGTAGTACACAATGCTGTAAAATAGATTCATGTCCTCCACTATTTAGCATTTTTATAGGTGCAATCGTGCAGTCCTAACCACAAAAAATACCCTCCTACCAAGTCATTACCACTCCATTAATACTTAACTGTTGGCACTGCATATGATGGCAAGTAACATTCTCTAGGCATTCAGTACATCCAAACACTCTTGTCAGTTTTCCACAGGATGTAGCATGATTCATCACTCCAAATCACTCGTTTTGTCACCCGCTGTCACTGAACAACATCTTAAATGTCATTTATCACTGACTACAGAAATGGTTTATGAGGAGGTGCTCAATTATTGTACCTCATTTTTTAAACTTCCTACACAGGTTGTGTGAGCTGGACATCTGATTCCTCTTTGGAACTCATGAGTGATTCCATCTGCTGATTTTGTGTGATTTTTCACAATCCCCTTACACCATGCTTGATGGCACTCTCCATCAATATGTGTGGTCAACCTGCTCTTGGATTAGCTGTAGCACTTCTTTCACATTTACATTTCCCAGTCACACCACCAACAGTCAACTTGGGCAGCTTTAGATAGGTGAAATGCCTCTGACGAATTTGTTTCTCAGCTGACTTCCAGTGACTAGTCCATGTTGCAAGTCACTGAGTTCTTGTAACCAGTCCGTTCTGCTGTCAGCGCTTCTATACTGGAAATAAAATATTTCCTGTCTCTTTTATGTTGGTGGGTCTGCCTCTCACGGCGTCTAGTGGTCAGTTCCAAATTACATAGGGGTATGTGGATAGTTTTGATCTAGTAATATATTATGGAACAGCGGCAGAACCTGCATAAGGGTTGTGCTTTTTTTCATTCTACATTCAGATTTAGCACCTACTAAAGTTCTATAAAATTTTTATTAGCGACACTACCTCCTGCTGCTTTCTCCACACACATGTGGGAGGTGTTGAATAAATCATACTGTTTTGAGGGCAATATCCTTTCTGCTTAACTGCTCCTACCAATCCTTTGCATCTCTAACACAATTAAAATTTCATCAGCAAATTTCAAAAATTTCATTTCATATCCCTGAACTCAGTACTGTATACTAACAATTTTTACTGTGATGAAACTAAATGAAGTCCATCTGGGCAAATGTAACTGATTACAGCATGTATACATCCCAGGAAATGTTGGAAAAACATGGAAATTTTTTTTATCTGGGTAAAATGTGGAAATTCTTTAGAATTTCAGGAATTTTTCATTGTTTTAATTTTCAGTTAAATTTATTACATTTGGACTGGTAATAGCCTACTGTTTGTATTGACAATCAAGTACCTTTGTGTTGTGATGTATAATAAATCACATTGTAATTTTTAATCCGCATATCATTTTATAGATGGATGCAGAATCCCATTTCCTTTCATTTATTATAATAAAATTCCCTTTTTCTTTACGATGTGGATAATGATTTTTATTAAATTATTGTGTGCACTTCTTATTTTACCAACTAGCAGGATCCACCATCAATTCCTTTCGTTCCCATTGTGCACATAATCAATTAGGTGGTAGGAAAGGAGGGGGTCAAGTGCATGTCCAGTTCTCATGCAGAGTTCGCTAGAATTAATGAGGATGAGGTACAAACTCTTCTCCACCCCGGTACCTCATAAACTATGAACTTGAAAGTCCCTTATCATACTTTACGTTCATTTCATGACTGGATGCAAGAATTCAGGATTTGAAACAAGTGTTGCAGAAACTCAACTGTTTGTAGAAAAAAGTAGTTAGGAAATTGAGTACTAGTTTAAAAAAGTGAATAGCACAGAAAAAAACGAATGTTCAGTTATGAACAAATTAATGAATTTTTTTTCAATAAAATGCTGAAATGCAGTAGAGAATTAGCTTTTTAATACAATGATAGACACTATAACAGTCAACAGTGAATGTCGATGCAAACCACACAACGAAGATTTTGAACAATTTCGTTTTATTTATGATATCAATAAATTCAAATCATTATCCAAGGACGACCTCCGCAAACATTGTAATGATTCAGATACAATACATCGAGAAGACCAAATTAGTGATGGACAAACTTCCAAACTCTATGAGGAGCTCAAACATTTAAAATCAAACTTACACAACTCACTCAAAGATACAAAACAATTTATTCAGGTCATATTAGAAAATAATTTGGAATAAGTATACTGAAGTGCACAAAGAAACTGGTATAGAAGTGTGTGTTCAAATACAAATAGCAGTAAGGTCTTGTGGTATCAAACTGCTGAGGTCATCGGTCCCTAAGCTTACACATGCTCGAGGGAGGCCTCGGACCTCCGATGGAAGGCCCCTTTGGACCATGACAAGACTCCTCAGACCATGTGGCTACCACACGCGGCTGTTTAAATGCAGAGATACAATGTAAATAGACAGAAAACGGGGCTGCAGCCGGCAATGCCTATGTAAGACAACAAGTGTCTGCCACATTCGTTAGACCAGCTACTGCTGCTATAATGACAGGTTATCAAGATTTTAGTGAGTTTTAACATGGTATTACAGTCGGGTCACGAGCAGCGTTAATGAGGTACTGATGAAGTGGGAATTTTCCCATACGACCATTTCACAAGTGTTCTGTGAATATAAGGAATATGGTAAAACATAAAATCTCTGACATCGCTGCGGCCAGAAAAAGATCTTGCAGGAATGGGACCAATGGCAACTGAAGAGAATCGTTCAACTTGACAGAAATACAACTCTTATGCAAATTGCTGCAGATGTCAATCCTGGGCCATCAACAAGTGTCAGCATGCAAACCTTTCAACGAAACATCATCGATATGGGCTTTTGGAGCCGAAGGCCCACTCGTGTACCCTTAAAAATTACTCAACACAAAAGTCATGTCTTGCGTGGGCCTGTCAACACTGGCACTTGACTATTGATGACTGGAAACATGCCTGGTCTGATGAGTCTCGTTTCAAATTGTATCAAGCGAATGTATGTGTACGGGTATGGAGACAACCTCATGAATCCATGGATCCTGCATGTCAGCAGGGGACTGTTCAAGTTGACGAAGGCTCTGTAATGGTGTGGGGCGTTAGCAGTTGGAATGATATGGGAGCCCTGAAACGTCTGAATACGACTCTGAGAGATGACACATACGTAAGAATCCTGTCAGATCACCTGTGTCTATTGAAGTCCTTTGTGTATTCCAACAAACCTCAGCAATTCCACCAGTACAATACGACACTCCACGCATCGAGAATTGCTACAGAGTGGCTCCATGAACACTCTTCTGAGTTTGAACACTTCTGCTGGCCACCAGACCCCCCAGTCATGAACATTATTGAGCATATCTGGGATGCCTTCCAAGTATCTGTTCAGAAGAGATCTACTACCGGTTGTACTCTTACAGATTTATGGACAGCCCTGCAGAATTCATGGTGTTGATTCCCTCCAACACTGCTTCAGACATTATTCGAGTCCATGCCACGTTGTGTTGTAGCACTTCTGCACTACACGATATCAGGCAGATGTATCAGCTTCTTTGACTCTTCATTCCAAATCTTTCCATAACAATCTGAATTATACTCATAATTCCGGTTAGTACCCCTTCTGCTGAGAGAAATTTCTGAAAGTTAAATTGATTAAGACATACTTAAGAATCCCGATGTGCCTAGGAAGATGCATTGTCAGTAGTACCAACTGAAGCGGAAATAGCAGCTGGTATTAACTATGACATAATCTTAAAAAAAATTAGTGATGTGAAAAGCCAGAAATTTCGTTTATTTGAATGTGTGTTTGTTTAATGTAATTTATTTCATTGCAACAATCTTCGTATCTTATAATAATTAAATTTGTGTGTAATTGTATTGTATTGTATGTTAATCGGAAACAATGGAGACGCTATGTCCGTGTCACAGCCGCAGTGGTCCACAACCCCACAACGACTACCGCAGTCCACTTCACCCCACCACCGCCCCACACTGAACCCAGGGTTATTGTGTGGTTCACCCCCTGGTGGACCTTCCAGGAAACGTCTCATACCAGATGAGTGTAACCCCTATTTTTCCGTGGTAGAGTAATGGTGGTGTACGCGTACGTGGAGAACTTGTTTGCGCAGCAATTGCCGACATAGTGTAACTGTGGCAAAATAATGGGAACCAGCCCGCATTCGCCGAGGCAGATGGAAAACCGCCTAAAAACCATCCACAGACTGGCCAGTTCACCAGAGCTCGACACAAATCCGCCGGGCGGATTCAGGCCGGGGACCAGGCACTCCTTCCCGCCTGGAAAGCCATGAGTCTGACCGCATGGCCAACTGGGCAGGCTGTGTATAATTAGTATCAGGTATAATCCAGCTCATTTAATGTAACATTTCCTTTCTGACTGGAAAGCAAAAGGGGCCTCACAGTGCTGATTCATAGCTGATGTTCAGTTTTTGCATCTAATGGCTCAAATGTGTCTCACGGTTTAGATCTGTCTGAGGCACACATTTGTGCTACATCATGTAATTTCATATCCTTCGAAGAGGAAACTGTTGTTTAGGGGACTGGAATTAATTCTTTGCGTTATTTTACTAGTGAAATAAATTTCGAAAAGTGTTGCCAACCTCCCTTCCCAATGTGGGACACAGGTAACAACTGACACTACTGTCACCTTGTAGAAATCTGATTTCATGCAGTGGATTTCCAATATCTGTCCACAGCACTTGAAGAAAACCACCATCATTCGCCATTTGAATACAACTGGATTATGATGGGAAGTTTGAATTTTGGTGAGAAGGTCATTTGGGCTACCTCCATTAACCTAACCTCACCTCTAATCCCCACCCCAAGAAAAATGGCGGGAAGTTCAAATTCCAACAGGATAACGCATCACACCATGGTTATCTCTACTAACGTAAAAAAATGGCGGGAAGATAGGTCACGTAGGCTACCCCCACTAACCTAAGTCATCTGACCGCCACCTCATCCTAGGAACTGAGCCAAGTTTGAATCTTGGCAGGAAGATAGGTCATTTGGACTATCTCTACTAACCTAATTATAATGGCTGGAAAGAAGGGACAGTTGGGTCACCTCCACTAACCTAGGTCACCCAGCCGCCACCTCTTCCTACTGATTGGTGGGGAGAGGACTCAACCTGTGCTTGATGTAAGTCTTTAGTATTTTGCATGCACTATTTTATTGAAACAATTAGAGGCACTAGCACCATCCAGTGTGGTCGCCAAGGGTCCGGACTCCAACTGACGTAGTACACAGTACCATCACCAGAGGGTGCTGTCATCGCTCCTGTGACATAATCCAAGATGGTGGGGGGAAATGGCGGGAAACAGTGTGGTCGCCATGGGATTTATTTAGATAAATAACAAAAATAACAAAGAACAAGCAACTGATATCAACCACAACAAAATTAAATATGAGATCTGTGAATGGCCATGTACCAGGAGGAAATGAGCTTGGGGGGGGAGGGGGAGTCATGTAATTAACAACAGACTGATAATGTCAACCATCAAAACTTTCTTGCTCAGAAGCCTTAACAGTGCCATTATGTGACATGATATGATGGCACAGCTTGTGTGGATGCCACCATTTTAAATGCATTGCAGAATGTATTAATGGGATGGGTCGTGATGACCAGTATTTACGTACCTGGAGCCCTATGATTTGTTTTACACCTGTTGTGCAGTAGAACGCCGTATAAAGTAACTGAGCCTATGACATAACTGTCATGGGTTGTGTACTGAATTAATTTACAGAACCGACAAATAATTATTAATAACTCTTACCTTTAAATAACATCAGTTTCCTATACATAATGCATTCTGAGATAATTATGTATGTTAAATGAGTTACTATGTTCTACAAATACTTCTTCAAAATTACACAGGACTGAAATCAGTACCAGCTTAATATGAGAGGATAGTCACCTTACTGCTTTCACATCTTTATGTCCAAAGACGGCACTAATAAAGCTTATTTTGGTCATGATGCAGTTTATACTTGGCCCCCATGGGTTTCATTACAGAAAGCTGCATCAGGGTATTTTCTGCAATGACACGTATATAGCCATTAAATAGTTTTGTCACAGATGAAGAATTACTTGCTTGCTTGTTGTTTTAAGTTAATGTGCCGCATTTTTTCACCATTTGCCTTTTTTTTATGAGTGCACTATGTAGTGTAGCCCACATGGAAAAGTGCCTTGTGGACAACACAAGTGGATGATGCTGGTGAATTAAAATGAATGTGTGATTTTAAAAAGGCAATACTATACGAGGGTCATTCCATAAGTTGTGGCAACTATAGTACATCGTAACTGCAGACAATACATTCAAAAGCCCATGAGAAACAGTATCAAAATCAACCAAAAGATTGTGACCCCATGAGAGAATGGCTTGGAACCAGCTCCTGAAACACTCGGGGTGAGTTTGGTCATGCTACAACATGGATGTAAGCAGAGTAGAACAGCAAGCATAAATGAAAATTGCCTTTCTTGTGTCAGAAATGCTACTATGTATCATGTGGAACTATGACCATCTGTGAGTGAGAGGGCATTACCCTACTGAACAGTTGCTCCTTGGAGGGAGGCTTTTCGATGTGGACATGTAGCAACAACAGACTCGCTTAAAATGGGTGGCTAACGTCTGCCTTTATTATTGAACAATGATTAACAGTGTACCGAGGTTGGATTGTGCAAGAATTAATGACAAAAATGGGTATGTCAAGGGTATGACAGTTGCGCATTCTGCGCCAGGACTTGAAGGAATGCCAGAAGTATTCAAAATGGATACTACATCAGTTAACAGCAGAGCAAAAGTAGATGTGATATAAGACCAGCCATATCAGTCTGGAGTGTTTGAGTGAGGAGAGAATGACATGCTCAATTACATTTTTCCAGCTGATTAAACATGGACATGAGTGTATGAAGACCCAATCAGCAGAGTGGTGTCACCCGGGTTCACAGCAATGACAAAAGGTGCGACAGAAACCATCACCCATAAAGGCCTGGCTCACTCTGGCATATGATGGCCAATGCTATTCTGGAGAGTCATCCTGTTAGGGATGACCACACAGTCAATACTCAATACTACCACAACTTTCTACTGTACCATCTGTGATGTACACTTCAGCAAAACGTTAGGCACCACTGGATAATACAATCATACTCCTTGATTATGTTGTAGCCCACACTGCAGACGTCATGAAAAATTATGTACAGGGGCAGGGGTGGGAGTGGGAAATCCTCCCACTTCCACCTTACTCACCTCATCAATCCATGCCACTTTGACCTAGTTTCACAACTGAAGATAACATTATGTGAAAGATGCTTTGCAAACAGGGTGGATATCCTCACGGAATTTTGACCACAAGTGACACACATTGATGGTAACGCCAATGGCTTTCAGTGCCTTCCCCGTCGTTGGATACACTGTGTCGGTACACTGGGTGGACTTTTTTGAAGGACAATAGTTGATTTTGATTCATTTTTGTTCCATATGAACTTGTGCACAATAACTTTACATAGAGTTCAAATAAGTGTGTTTCATTTCACCCTTTCCCATGACCTCTTGTAACTTAACCCTTTTGATGTTGGCGTTCAGATACACACTGCCTTACTGGTTCAGTGCAAATGGTGGAATTCCGACATTGTCGCATTATCACAAGGTATATCATGGTTGCCGACTTAAGCTAGGTTCATGCATGCAGCTAATGTGACACCACAGTTTGTGGGTTTCTGTAGTGGCGCCATGAGATACTGTTCACACAGGATGCCACAAATTAAACTTAGATGCACAGCTTTAAACATGTCTCCAACTGAAGAAAAAAGTGTGGGTATTAATTTTATAGTGCAGATTATGGCATTAGAGCTGTGACAAGAGTTAAACACAAGGAAGATGAAACCCAACTGTTAGATTGGAAAACACATTTCGTTCAAAGATAAACCAGCAGCCACAAACACATTTACAAAAGAAAAAAACACTCGAAGATGAAAATACTGTCTGCTAGGGCAAACTAATCCACAGCTGGCATATAAATATGACCTGCTGATTCACCGCAGGTTCCAAAATTTTAGAACCTTATTGATATTCCAAAAACTAATTTTTAGTTTAACAGCTATCACATCAAACTGGGAGGTTATTACCCACACATGGAATGAAGCACAGCAGCAATTACTCTACAATAACTGCCACAGAATTCTCGTATTTCAAAAGATTTTAAATCCATCGTCTGTTACCAGTTATGTGAGTACTTGGAATATAACAACATTCTTTCTGCTGCATAATTTGGCTTTAGAAAAGGCAAATCTACTGTATGTACATGCTATTGACTCTTTGATTAAAAAGGTGCTTAGTGCTTATTAGGAGAAAAACTTTGCTCAGGCTACTTTTTGCGATCTTAGCAAGGCCTTTGCTGTGTAGACCATAATTCGCTTCTGAGCAAATTATTTTTTTACAGTGTCATTAACAACAAAGTAGGTAACATTTTTGAATCATTTCTTAATAACTGTAAACAAATTGTGTGTATTGAGAAAGAGAGATCGCAAGTAGCTGAAATTAAGTGTGGTGTGTCACAAGGTTCACTTTTGGGATGTTTCTTATTTATTCGCATGATAAATGATTTGCCATTTTATATAAATACGTTCTCACTCCATTCTCTAAGCTGATGATACCCCTTTTTTCACTGTCAGTTCAGATTTTCATACCCTTCAAACTATGTCTGAACATTCTATATCACAAATATCAATCTGGTTTTGAGCATATGGAGTCTTTCTCAGTGCGAGTAAAGTCAGTAAACCACACCAAACTGTATTTAGTTTGAGAGCTTTGCCAGTAGAAGTCTCTTTAGGTAGTCTTAAGTTTTTAGGTTTTGTGATTGTTTGTAAATTGTCTTGGGGGTCCACACATTAAGTAGATTAGTGCTAGGTTGTCTAGATTGGTGTACTAGTTAAGAAATTTAGAAAATCGTGTACCTTTGATTTATGTAAGGTCAGTCTAATTTGCTGATTTTTCATATTATTACATCCTACGGGCTTTTATTTTGGGGCAATAGCACACATGTTCAGGATATTTTGGTACTTCAAAAGAAAGTTTTTAGGGTTGTTACAAACTAAGAAAAACTTGCCAACTGCAGACCATCGTCGACTGACCTAAAAATATTAACAGTAATGAACTTGCACATTTACATTGTTCTCTTCTATACAAAGAATAACTTATGAGAATGCCAGCTTAGACCAGATCTACACTCTCATGGCACTAGAAATAATAGGCATATTGACACACCTTATTGTAGACTATGTAAATCATTGAACAACTATGAAGTAACAGGTAGAAAAGTGTCTCTAGAATAAGTAGAAGCTCCATTCGACCTATTTAAGCATAGATTGTGCAGTTGATTATCTATTAATCCTTTTTACTTAGTTAATGATTTTTGTAAATGTGACATCAGAGTGCTAATTCTTTGGAGAGTGTACCAAATTTTTTTCTAGCATCGTTAATGTAAGACACTTTGTTCGAATTGTTTTAGCTTTGTTGGAAGGTTATTGTAGTTTTGCTTAGGAACTAATCTTTTTCATGTATATACTGTGTTCTTGTATATATTTGTAACTTGACATTGTCTAATGCTGTAGCAATTGATTGACGATAAAATTTTATTTATTTATTTATTTATATACAGGAAGCAGTGGTGGAAGGAAAGTGGCGTAACAAAGTACAACCAAGTTGAACTTTTTGTGGCATGACAACTGTTGGATTTCATAAACTGCGCCACTGAAAACTGGACATTCACACATGCAACTGCAGTATGCCATTAGCCGTGGCGACATTTTTGTTGCGTATGTGAACACGGCTGCATGGAATGAACGTCGTATGTCGTTTTAAGTTGTACATATTTCAAGCAGTTCTCCTCCAACTGTTTTAGCAATAATTTTAATAACCTTGACGGTGAGTTGAGTTGAGTTGGGTTGAGGAGGCGCTCGACATCATGCTCATCAGCAAACCTTGATGTTGAGCGCCATTTATTTTTTTTTAAAGCTCTGCCGAGACTTAATGTCCACAAAAATATAACTGCAAAGTATTTTGTATTTCTTATTTGAAGGAATAGCAATTGTATTTCACGCACCAGTTGGGCATGGTGCAGCACCTCCTCTTGCATTCTTGCCTAACCCACGCTCGCCGAGGGCAGGTTTGAGCAGTTAGCAGACAGCGCCAGATAACAGCCTGTACTGCGCATGCGCTGCTACGATGACGAATGCAGTCCGAGCTTGGTGCTTGCTCTGTTCATACGCTTTTTTAGGTGGCCACACTGCGCCTTTGTTCACCACTTCATCGTGAGCATTGAACCGTGGCGGCTAGTGCGATCGCCTAGTTTATGAACTCTCTGATATATTTAAAAGTTTTGTTACGAAGTTCTTTTTTCCACGTCTTTCTCCTACAATATGCTTGTAAATACTAGATTGTTCGTTGTCGTTGTGATCATTTGTTTTCGTATGTGAATAAATCAGTTCAACTCAAAACGTATCTCGCTTGCAACAACGCTTTACACTTTCCTCGACAGGTGGGATCCAGAGACAGAAATTAAATAGTGCTAGTTGGAAGTTTCTAGTTTAGTTTGTAAAGTAACTATTGTGCAAGCAGTTTTGTATTCATAGTTCCTGAGTTTTAATGACAAAATGTCGGAATAATAGTAAAGCAAATATCGTGTTCCACTTACTGATAAAAGCAGTTGTGGAAACTGGACATTTCGAATGCAAGATGTGTTGCTGAATTAGATTTGTTGGATTTTCAGCAAAGAATACATAGAAAAAGTGACGTTTATAGTAAGGGAAACGGAAAAGGGATGGGCTGAGAAAGACAAACATCTCAAAAATATCACATAGCGTGATAAAAACTGTTATTTAAGAATAATAGACTGCGCGACAGCCATTTTGAATACGTAATGGAAAATATAAAGTTAAGCACCAGTTTAATGTATTGTATTCACCTATTACGACAGTCACCAAACAAGTGATCAGGGTAGTTAGTATATTATTCAAATGTTTTATGTTTTTTTTTATGTTACACTTTCTGACTTGTTCCACACTCACAGGAACCATCTCTTTTTTGGGTCTATGGAATGAAACCTAAATCTAATCCAATAATAACAGTGGTGAATTTGGACACAAAAGGAATGACTGAAATAAAAGAAACAAAAAACAGAAAGGTCCAGCAAACTCAGTAAGTTGTGACTCTTCAGACGTTTCTGTGAATTCTGATGCAATTTTTTTTGTACTAGTGCTTTTAATGAATCTTTTCGTGGTATTTGGACTGTGGTGCGAGTTAACACTTTGTGAATGACTTAAGACTTTGATGATGTGGAAACGTTAAAAGACCAGCAGTGATAAACATTGCAAAATCTGGAGCTGTTTGGTGAAATGAACATTGTCAGCATTATTAATGGAGAGGTAGTTGTTGTATTTGGAAATGGACTCGCTCACAGCTTACTATCAGAATCAGACTTACAAAGTTAAATAACAGTAGTAATAATAATCTGTATTTGTCCACATTAACTTTACAGGCGTGGACATTCTAATTTTTTTGTGCATTTGTAACAATGGTGTCATGCCATACAGGTAATAAATATATTCATCAAGTCGCACATTATATTCTCTTACATAGACCTTTATCATCACGAATATACTGCAGTATATAAGAGTAGAATTGTCTGTATTGCAGCTCAGAATTCTTTGAGAATAAACATCTTTCAGTGAACAACTGTTCCAACTTGCCCTTAAAAAGAGTGCCATGGTGTTTCTGTACATTATTCGGCATCTTATTGTAGAATTGTCCCCAGTTTCAAAGGGTCTGTGCTGTGTAGTTCTTTTGTTAGTCAGTATCCTATGATAGTCACATCTGGTTGTTGCTCATATGTGAGATGTTCATCTATCAAAATGCTTAAAAACTTACGTTTTTAAGGTTTTTCAACTGTAGAAAGAGATTCAATATAAGCATTATTATAATTTAACAAGAACTTTATTACTATGGTCTTGTCCTTATTTAGTGTATGTTTGTTCATTGTCAGACATTCTCTGATCATTTCAAAATTCTTGTTATTGCTCTGGAATGCTAGCTGCTCACTAAATCCCCAGCAAATAAATATGTGTCATCAGCATAGTTCACTAGTTTGAGTTTTGTGGCCGTAGTAAGTCATTAATATATACAAGAAAGAAGAATAGCCTGAGTATACTTCCCTGTGGAACTCCACAGTTCAGAGTTCTGTATGCTTATTTTACTATTTGGATATTACTTTCATTGTTATAACTTAGTTTAGTTCACTGTCTTGTATCTCGGAGATAAGAACATAAGATTTTTAGTGATACTCCTCTTACACCATAAGTTTCTAACTTGGGTGGTAGTACTGCATGATTCACAGACTCAAATGCTTTAGACAAATCTAGAAAAGTTTCAATAACCTTGTTTCCTTTTTCTAGTCTGTTCAGCATTTCATGGAGAAAAGCTGCTATTGCTGTTATTGTGGACCATCCTTTTAGGAACCCATGCTGCGAGTTGTTTAATAGATTGCATTTACAGGAGGAGGATTTCATTTATCTAGAATTACTCTTCCAAGCAGCTTGCCGTGTGAGAACTCAATGAGATTGGCCTGTAATTAAATATGTCAGTGGTTGCAATCATTTTACACACTGGTCGTATCTCAGTAATTTTGAAAAGTTCAGGAAAGATCTGTTGGCCAGTTGAACTGTTTATTAAATGTGTTATTGGTTTTATTAATTCATTTTTGCATTCTTTAAGTAATGTAGACCATATCTCCTCCCAGCCACTAGATGTTTCTATTTTGAATTTTGAGATTATTCTCATGACATATTCAGTTACACTCCTTAGAAAAACTGAAGTACTCATTTTAACTGAGTTTACTTGTAGTGTTGGTTCACCAGTTTCTTCTCTGCATGCCGTATTGAAATGTTTTATGAAGGCGTCATGTACTGTCTTTGGCTTATTCAACTATATTCCAGTTTCTTCTACAGAAGCGTCCGATTCCACCCATCTGCTTTGATCCATGACATTATAAATATGTCAGTATCTACTACATTCAGTGTGTTCATTATACTGACTATGACATCATTACATACACATGCCAACAAACGCGAAAACACACTTAAATGCCACAGTACTGTGTCACTCGAAAAATAAAATGAAAGTAATGAGACAACTCGTAGAAAATTTGGTATCTAAGGTGGGAGCAATCTACGTATACAATAATAAAAAAACACCACACGATCCAAAACTAAACAATATCACAAAAAAACCAAAGTTGCAGCATTCCGCTACATCTACAAAAAACTACAGGAATAGGACAGTTCCTTTGACCTATATAGTTCAACTGCAGCTGTCGATACCAAAAAGTCAACACCTACAACTGTGAAAACTGGAATCAGACATTTACCTTGCCCTGTACATCTCAACTGCAGCTGTCAGTACCAAAATAACAACTGCAACTACAAAAAATGGATCCCCCTGCGGGTTCGGGGGTTAGAATAGGCCCGCGGTATTCCTACCTGTCTTAAGAAGCGACTAAAAGGAGTCTCAACCATTCCGGCCTTTAATATGATGGTCCCCATAGTGGTTTGACCTCCATTTTTCCAAATTCAACAGAACTACGAGCCTTTTGGGGAAGGACACCTTACGTGGTGCATCATCAGTCCTCTGTGCCCCAAAACCTTGGCGTTGTAACTGCACCTTCCATCCCTCATTTTGGGCACACGCACCTGATGGACTGTGTAAGTTACACCATTAGTGCGTCACCATCTGCACCCACGATAGCTATGGACTTCCCATGGCACCCAAAATCCAGGATAGTAGCCAGTATATTGTGGTGGGGTCGTCATGTACCCTCTAGGTTGTACCCTCCTGACAACACGGGGATCATACTGCCTATGCCTGAGCTGACACCTCCCCACGCAAGCCAAGGAGTAGATGCTCGTCTCTCTGGGGCATCAGGACTTCCGGCAACGGCCATCCTGCCAGGTGGCCTTTGCTGTGGCTGGGTGGCGCCCGTGGGGAGAGCCCCTGGTCGGAGTGGGTGGCATCGGGGTGGATGCCCCGCAATGAAGTGGGTGAAGTCTCAATCCGGTGGTCGCACGACCACCAACGTCTCTAAGTGCGGTAAGACAGAATTTAATGCTGTGACATTTGACCCCTATCGTTCCCTTCCCTAGCCACGCCATGGAAGGAATGTAGGGCTACAGACAGAAAGGAGCGATATTTACCGTGATAACTTGTGTGCAGCAGAACCGTTGGGTATTCGTTTCTGGGGACTAAGCCTCTCTTCTTTGGTCACCATCTTGAAGATAAGTTTGGGGAAGTGGCATCTCTTTCCAAAATGAGGAGCGGGGCTACTGTGATACAAGCAGTTTCATCTGCACAGTCACGGGCATTACTCGCCTGTGAGAAGCTTTGTGACATCCCCGTTAACGTCACTCCCCGTTAGTCCATAAATTTGGCCCAGGGGATTACCTTTCATAAACATCTTCTGCTACAGTCTGATGATGAGCTACGGGAGAACCTGGCACGATGAGGTGTGCACTTTGTCCGTCGTGTCTTTAGGGGGCCCAAGGATAATAGGGTCGCTACCGGTGCCTTCATCCTCGCCTTTGAGAGTGACTGCTTGCCTGAGAAGGTCAAGGTCATGATCTACCGGTGTGATGTCAAGCCCTATGTCCCACCCCCTATGCGATGCTTCCAGTGCTGGAAGTTTGGATATATGTCCTCCAGATGCACTGCCAGCCCCATGTGTCATGACGACCTTCACATCCTAATGCTCCGTGTGCTCCACCTCCCACCTGTGTTAACTGTGGGGAGCATCATTCTCTCTGCTCGCCAGACAGTGCAGTCTACCAAAGAGAGCGGAAGATACAAGAAATTAAGACCCTTGACCGTTTAACTTACCAAGAGGCGAGGAAGAAGGTAGAACGTCTCAACCCCACATCTGTGTTGAGGAGTTATGCTGCTGCAACTCTGCCGCCACCAGTTCCTGCAAAAACTCCCTTCTCAGTTGGCCCACAGAACAGTCAAGTTACGCTTGGCCCACTGCTGGTAGGGGCCACACTCTCTTCCACTGCTCCCAAAACACCTGGTTTGGGAGCAGTGGACCCTGATCAGCTTGGGAAATCCATCCCTACCTCTCAGCTGGAGAGGCCACAGCCTCCTCCGGCTGCTCAGCCGGAGAGGCAACAGCCTCCTCAGGCCTCACTCATTCGGAAGGGGTCCCTTGGGGGAGTCCCTTCCAAGGACTTTACCAGTGTCTCGCAAGACGCTAGCCAGTGGCTGAAGAAGCCACCAGCTGCTGGTCGAAGGGCTTCACGCTCTTCCTCTGTTCCTGACAGTGCGTCAGGAAAGCCTTCCCAGCATGTGAACCCTCCTCCCAAAGACAAGAGAGAGAAGGGGAAGCTCTCTAATAAGACTAAGGACCCAGTGGTTCCCGCGCCACCGCTTCCTGTCAGCTCAGCCTCTGAGGATGAGGTCGAGTTCTTTGCGTCCCCTGATGACCTGGATCTCGCCGTCTCATAAACGATGGCAGTTGCGTCGTCAGTCACTCAGTCGGTGGCAGCATTTGACTCTGTGAAGTAATTTGCTTTTTCAGTGCCTTAATGCCCCTACAGGACACGCTTTGTACAATCCTCCAGTGGAATTGTGGAGGTTATTTTAGCCATCTCCCTGAGCTACAACAGCTTCTAAGCATGACACCTGCTTTCTGCATTGCACTCCAGGAAACCTGGTTACCGGCAATGCGGACCCCTGTCCTTCGTGGTTACAGGGGCTATTACTGTAACCGTAGCGTTTACAATAGTGTGTCAGGTGGAGCCTGCATGTATGTCCTTACCTCTGTATATAGTGCTCCCGTGCCCCTTCACACATCATTGGAAGCTGTGGCTGTTAGAGTAAGGGCTACCCACTACATAAGCGTCTGCAGTGTCTATCTCCCTCCAGGTGGTACAGTCCCCATGGCCGAACTGGCTGCACTTGTCACTCAACTCCCCACACCTTTTCTTCTCCTGGGGGATTTTAACGCCCACAATCCCTTGTGGGGTGGAACGAAGATTACTGGCTGAGGCAGAGATGTCGAGAATCTCATCACCCAACTCGACCTCTGCCTCTTAAACACTGATGCCAACACACATTTCACTGTGGTGGATGGCATGTTCTCGGCCATAGATCTGTCTTTGTGCAGCCCAGGGCTTGTACCATCGGTCCACTGGAGAGTCCATGACGACTTGTATGGTAGTGACCATTTTCCCATCTTCCTTTCACTACCACAGCGTCGCTCCCATGAAAGCTTGCCCTGATGGGCATTTAGCAAGGCAAACTGGGAAGTGTTCCCTTCTGCTGCCACTGTTGAATCTCTCCCCCAAGGTAAAATCGATGTGGCGGTTGAGACACTGACTGCAGCGATTGTTTCCACTGCGGAAAGTACCATTCCTCGTTCGTTACTGTGCCCCCGGCGAAAGTCAGTGCCTTGGTGGTCTCCAGAGCTCGCTGAAGCCATCAAAGAGCGTCAGCGGACTCTTCAGCGACATAGGCAGCACCTGTCTTTGGAGAACCTCATTTTATTCAAACGTCTCTGTGCTCAGGTCCAGCGGCTCATCAAAAGGCGGAAACAGGAGTGCTGGGAGAGGTATGTTTCCACCATTGGTTCCCGTTCTTCTCCCTCCCCGGTGTGGATGAAGATTCGGCGCATCTTTGGATTGCAGCACTCTACAGGTGTCCCAGGGCTTACCATCAACGGGGCACTATGCACCAATGCCGATGCAATTGCTGAGCATTTCGCTCAGCATTATGTTCAGGCCTCTGCGTCAGGGAATTACTGACCTGCGTTTCGCGTGTTAAACGCCGGGAGTAAGGCAAACGGCTTTCTTTTGCTTCTCACCACCCTACGGTGTATAACGCCCCATTTAGTTAGTGGGAACTCCAAAGCGCCCGGGCACAGTGCCCCAATACAGCCTCTAGGCCATATGGCATCCACAATTAGATGCTCAAACACCTGTCCCCAGACTGTCAGTGATGTTTTCTTGCCATCTTCAACCACATATGGAGCGATGGTGTCTTTCTGTCGCAATGGCGAGAGAGTACCATCATTCCGGTGCTGAAGCCTGGTAAGGACCCGCTTAATGTGGATAGCTTTCGGCTCATCAGCTTGACAAACACTCTGTGCAAGCTACTGGAACATATGGTGAGTCGATGGCTGTGTTGGCTGCTCGAGTCTCGGGGTCTTCTGGCTCCGTGCCAGAGCGGCCTCCGTCAGGGCCGTTCCACTGCCGATACTTTGCTCTTCCTTGAGACTGCAATCTGCACTGCTTTTTTCACGCGCCAACACCTCGTCTCTGTCTTTTTTGACCTCTCCAGAGCATATGACACGACGTGGCAGCACCATATTCTAGCCACATTGCCTGCGTGGGGTCTCTGGGGCTCTCTACCCATTTTTATTAAGAATTTTTTATCTGTTCGGACATTCCGCGTTTTACTTGGCACATCCCATAGTTCACTTCATGTCCAGGAGAACGGCGTTCCACAGGGCTCTGTATTGAGCATGCCACTTTTCCTTGTGACCATTAATGGCCTTGCAGCAGCAGTGGGGTCGTCTGTCTCACCCACGTTATATGCTGACGATTTCTGCATCTTTTTCAGCTCCTCCACCATTAGTGTTGCAGAACATAGGTTGCAGGGAGCCATACGTAAGGCTCAGGTGTGGGCCCTAGCCCATGGGTTTCACTTTTCTCCTGTGAAGACTTGTGTTATGCACTTTTGTCAGTGTCCAACTGTCCATCCTCACCCTGAGCTCTATCTTCAGGATGCCATGCTCAGGGTTGTTGACACTTACCGTTTTCTGGGATTGCTGTTTGATGCTGTTCGATGCTGTTGGCTTCCCCATATTCATCAGCTCAAGTGTCGGTGCTGGCAGCATCTGAATGCCCTCCACTGCCTCAGCAACACCACTTGAGGTGCAGATCTTAATACGCTGCTGCAGCTCTACAAAGCCCTCGTGCTGTCCCAACTGGATTATGGGAGTGTGGCGTATGGCTCAGTGTTGCAACTGCTGGACCCCGTTCACCACTGTGGGGTTCGACAGGCGACAGGAGCATTCCGCACCAGCCCTGTTGATAGCCTACCTGCTGAGGCTGGGGTTCCTCCACTTCGCATTCGGCGTCAACAACTGTTAGCCAACTATGCTGCCCACTTCCGTTGTTTGCCCCGTCAGGCTAACTACAGTCTCCTTTTCGCTAATGTGGCAGTCCATATCCCACACTGGCGGCCGTGATCAGGCCATACCATTGGAATCCGTGTTTGGTCACTCCTTAGTGAACTCGAGTCTTTGCCTCTTCCATCTGCTTTTCAGGTCCACCCACATACACCATCTTGGAGTATTCGTTGGCCGCAGCTTCGACTGGACCTCTCACGATGGCAAAAGGATTCAGTTCCTCCTGCAGACTTGCCCCGCCAATTTCTTGCTCTCCTCGATGCATCCCTTGACTTGGAGGTTATCTATACAGATGGCTTGATGGTTGATGGCCGTGTGGGGTACGCCTTTGCTCATGTGGACTATGTTGACCAGTGCTCCTTGCCGGAAGGCTGCAGTGTTTATACCGCAGAACTGACAGCCATTTTTCGTGCCAGCACTGGAGAGTCCTTCGTCATTTGCAGTGCCATCCAGGGGTCCATTCATGCTCTTGAACATCGTGGTCGTTCGGTGGTGTTCATATGGACCCTGGGACACATTGGGATAGCGGGAAACGAACTCAACGACAAGTTAGCCAAAGAGGTTACCTGCAAACAGACGTTGGAGATCGACCTCCCGGCAACTGATCTCCAATCGGTGTTGCACCGTCGGGTCTTTGGGATGTGGGGAGACGAATGGCGCACTCTGTCTGCACCGAACAAGCTGCATCAAATAAAGGAGACCACGACTGTGTGGGATTCCTCCATGGGGGCCTCTCACAGGGATTCTGTTGTTCTGTGTAGGCTCTGCATTGGTCACTCTTGGCTGACGCATGGTCATCTGCTGCATTGAGAGGACCCCTTCATTGTCGTTGTGGTGCAAACATGACGGTGGCCCATATATTGTTGGAATGTCCTCTTTTAACCGCCCTCAGGCGAACGTTTAATCTCCTGGGTGATTTATCATCTCTTTTAGATGACAATGTCTCCATGGCAGATCGTGTTTTAACTTTGATTTGTGCAAGCGGCTTTTGCAGGTCAATCTAATTTTATTGCATCACCCTCTTTTGTGCTGTGTATTTTACTTAGTTTTGTGTTGTAATTCGACTTTAGCCTAATCTTTTATGCTGGAGGTTTTAACGTGTTGCCGAGTTGCTGGCTCATCCTCTTATTTTCGTGATAAGACAGCCACAGTCCTCTGCTGTACAGTTTTAATTCCTTCTGCCTTTCTTCTATATGATACTTTTGTTGCTGTGCTCTGTTTTCCATGTTGTCTTACTTTTGACCTTGGGGCTTTTGTTCCCCCGGAATTTTTATTTCAGTGCTTCGCCTGACTGGTGAATAGTTTCAATGTGCTCTGTGTTTTTATGAAACAAGGGACCGATGACCTTTGCAGTTTGGTCCCTTTAATCTTTAAACCAAACAACCAACCAACAAAAAATGGAATCGGACAATTCCATTGACCTATATAGCTCAACCGCAGCTGTTGATACCAAAAAACAAGTGCTACAAGTGCGAAAAGTTCACTTATTTGTTACATAGTTTAATTCTTAATTTCTTTGCGTGTTTTTGGTACTTGCATTGTTTAATTCATAAATTTCGGGCGTATTATGGTATTTGAGAGTTGTAGCATCACGTTTTAGTACCTGAATAGTTTAAAATCGCGTAGTCTCCTTCCACTGCCGAGCAGTGTGTCAGCAGTGCGCAAGTAGCAGCATTACTGCATTTACTAGGCAGTCTTGTATTGTAATAAGCGTTTAAATTTTGTGTCGATTTGTTTGTGCTCTCTGTGGATTAGTTCAGACCTTCTTTGCACAACAGTTTTTAGCATGAATAGGGACTGCAACTGCTGTGTTCGGATGCAGGCTGAGTTGACATTCCTTCGCTCCCATCTGCAGGCAGCGTTGGCTTCGGTCACACAACTTGATGTTGTTGCCAATGGGCATCACTGTGGGGGTCCAGATGGAGGTTTGTCGGGGATGGCCAGCTCTTCCCACGCATCCCCCGATCGGACTACGACTGTGGCTGCTCGGGATACTGCCCACATTGAGGCTGATCCCTCACCTGTGGTAGAGTGGGAGTTCGTCTCGAGGTGTGGCAGGGGGCGAAAGACATTCCGGAGGGCTGAACGGAAATTCTCTCCAGTTTTTCTGACGAACCGGTTTCAGGCTCTGTCTCAGGCTGATACTGATCTTCGACCGGACATGACTGCTTGTCCTGTTCCAGATGTGGAAAGGGTCCTTCCAGATGCCATGAAGGTTACAGGGTACACCCATCTGCAGGTGGTCGCTCATGTCGGCACCAATGATGTGTGTCGCTATGGATCGGAGGAAATCCTCTCTGGCTTCCGGCGGCTATCTGATTTGGTGAAGACTGCCAGTCTCGCTAGCGGGATGAAAGCAGAGCTCACCATCTGCAGCATCGTCGACAGGAATGACTGCGGACCTTTGGTACAGAGCCGAGTGGAAGGTCTGATTCAGAGGCTCAGACGGTTCTACGACCGTGTGGACTGCAGATTCCTCCACTTGTGCCATAGTGTGGTGGGGTTTTGGGTTCTGCTGGATAGGTCAGGAGTCCACTACACGCAGCAAGCGGCTACTAGGGTAGCAGGGGTTGTGTGGCATGGACTGGGCGGTTTTTTAGGTTAGATGGCCTCGGCCAAGTACAGAAAGGGCAACAGCCTCAAAGGGTGCGAGGCAAAGTCAGGACATGCGAGGACCAAGCAGCAATCGGTATTGTAATTGTAAACTGTCGAAGCTGCATTGGTAAAGTACCGGAAATTCAAGCGCTGATAGAAAGCACTGAAGCTGAAATCGTTATAGGTACAGAAAGCTGGCTGAAGCCAGAGATAAATTCTGCCGAAATTTTTACAAAGGCACAGACGGTGTTTAGAAAGGATAGATTGCATCCAACCGGTGGTGGTGTGTTTGTCGCTGTTAGTAGTAGTTTATCCTGTAGTGAAGTAGGAGTGGGTAGTTCCTGTGAATTATTATGTGTGGAGGTTACACTCAATAACCGAACTAGGTTAATAATTGGCTCCTTTTACCGACCTCCTGACTCAGCAGCATTAGTGGCAGAACAACTGAGAGAAAATTTGGAATACATTTCACATAACTTTTCTCAGCATGTTATAGTCTTAGGTGGAGATTTAAATTTACCAGATATAGACTGGGACACTCAGATGTTTAGGACGGGTGGTAGGGACAGAGCATCGAGTGACATTATACTGAGTGCACTATCCGAAAATTGCCTCGAGCAATTAAACAGAGAACCGACTCGTGTAGATAACATCTTGGGCCTACTGATAACAAACAGACCCGAACTTTTCGACTCTGCAGCATCCCTGAATATGGAAGTCAATAGGAATATAAGAAAAGGGAGGAAGATTTATCTCTTTAGCAAGCGTAATAGGAGGCAGATTTCAGACTACCTAACAGATCAAAACGAAAATTTCTGTTCCGACACTGACAATGTTGAGTGTTTATGGAAAAAGTTTAAGGAAAACGTAAAATGCGTTTTAGACAGGTACGTGCCGAGTAAAACTGTGAGGGATGGGAGAAACCCACCGTGGTTCAACAACAAAATCAAGAAACTACTGCGAAAGCAAAGAGAGCTTCACTCCAAGTTAAAAGCAGCCAAAACCTCTCAGACAAACAGATGATAAACGATGTCAAAGTTAGCGTAAGGAGGGCTATGCGTCAAGCGTTCAGTGAATTCGAAAGTAAAATCTATGTACCGACTTGAAAGAAAATCTAGGAAGTTCTGGTCTTACGTTAAATCAGTAAGTGCCTCGAAACAGCATATCCAGACACTCTGGGATGATGATGGCATTGAAACAGAGGATGACACGCGTAAAGCTGAAATACTAAACACCTTTTTCCAAAGCTGTTTCACAGAGGAAGACCGCACTGCAGTTCCTTCTCTAAATCCTCGCACAAACGAAAAAATGGCTGACATCGAAATAAGTGTCCAAGGAATACAAAAGCAACTGGAATCACTCAACAGAGGAAAGTCCACTGGACCTGACGGAATACCAATTCGATTCTACACAGAGGACGCGAAAGAACTTGCCCCCAAATGGCTCTGAGCACTATGGGACTTAACTTCTTTGGTCATCAGTTCCCTAGAACTTAGAACTACTTAAACCTAACTAACCTAAAGACATCACACACATCCATGGCCGAGGCAGGATTCGAACCTGCGACTGTAGCGGTCGCGTGGTTCCACACTGTAGCACCTAGAACCGCTCGGCCACTCCGGCCGGCCAACTTGCCCCCCTTCTAACAGTCTCTAGAGGAATGCAAGGTTCCAAATGATTGGAAAAGAGCACAGGTAGTCCCAGTCTTCAAGAAGGGTCGTCGAACAGATGTGCGAAACTATAGACCTATATCTCTGATGTCGATCTGTTGTAGAATTTTAGAACATGTTTTTTGCTCGAGTATCACGTCGTTTTTGCAAACCCAGAATCTACTCTGTAGGAATCAACATGGATTCCGGAAACAGCGATCGTGTGAGACCCAACTCGCTTTATTTGTTCATGAGACGCAGAAAATATTAGATACAGGCTCCCAGGTAGGTGCTATTTTCCTTGACTTCTGGAAGACGTTCGATAAAGTTCCGCACTGTCGCCTGATAAACAAAGTAAGAGTGTAAAGAATATCAGACCAGCTGTGTGGCTGGATTGAAGAGTTTTTAGCAAACAGAACACAGCATGTTTTTCTCATTGGAGAGACGTCTACAGACGCTAAAGTAACCGCTGGCTTGCCATAGGGGAGTGTTATGGGACCATTGCTTTTCACAATTTATATAAAAAACCTAGTAGATAGTGTCAGAAGTTCCTTGCGGCTTTTCACGGATGATGCTGTAGTATACAGAGAAGTTGCACCATTAGAAAATTGTAGCGAAATGCAGGAAGATCTGCAGCAGATAGGCACTTGGCGTAAGGAGTGGCAACTGACCCTTAACATTGACAAATGTAATGTATTGCGAATACATAGAAAGATGGATCCTTTATTGTATGATTATATGATAGCGGAAGAAACACTGATATCATTTACTTCTGTAAAATATCTGGGAGTATGTGTGCGGAACGATTTGAAGTGGAATGATTATATAAAATTAATTGTTGGTAAGGCGGGTGCCAGGACATCGGATTGACAGAGGAGAAAGAGAAGATCCAAAGAAGAGTGGCACGTTTTGTCACAGGGTTATTTGGTAACCGTGATAGTGTTACGGAGATGTTTAGCAAACTCAAGTGGCAGACTCTGCAAGAGAGGCGCTCTGCATCGCGGTGTAGCTTGCTCGCCAGGTTTCGAGAAGGTGCGTTTCTGGATGAGGTATCGAATATATTGCTTCCCCCTACTTATACCTCCCGAGGAGATCACGAAGGTAAAATTAGAGAGATTCGAGTGAGCACAGAGGCTTTCATACATTTCTTCCCACGAAACATACGCGACTGGAACAGAAAAGGAAAGTAATGACAGTGGCACGTAAAGTGCCCTCCGCCACACACCATTGGGTGGCTTGCAGAGTATAAATGTAGATGTAGATGTAGAAGTATAGCTACTTAACATACTCAGAACAAACCTCTCAACAAAACGAAAACCAATCCAACACCATTCTCTCGCTCACACCAGTCTCATGCGCACAAGAGCTGATAGAGGACATCATCATTTCCTTGTGCCCTTGTCCCACTCCTGTTGCCACCCCGTACCCCCTCCCTCCCCACTTGGGAACAGAATAATTGTACCCCAGCTATTTGCATTTAGTGTAATCCATGGAACAGAGCAACATGTACAGATGTTTGCAAGTCGTGTAGCTGAGCCAGGGTATGGGACCAGCCCGGTATTCACCTAGTGGGATGTGGGAAACCACATCAAAACCACATCCAGGCTGGCCGGTACACTGCCCCTCATCAGTAATCTGCCATGTGGATTCGATCCGGGGCCGGCGCGCCTACCTGATTCCAGGAAGCAGCGCATTAGTGCTCTTGGCTAACTTGGTGGCTCAAAAAATGATAATTCAGCAAAAAAATCTCGCTCATGGCCAACCTGCACTTGTTGAACCAGGTACTTATCCCACTGACATTGTCACGTATACATGTCCCTGGTCTCAGACACCAGAACTCTTGTGAGCCTCATATTATGCTACATGTAACATCCTAACTAATGAGCCCAAAGAACTGCAGAAATTTATTAACAGACATAATGATTTCTCCCATCTTGCCTGCAATGATGCACTAGTAAATGTCACTGTCATATCCGTACCTAACAACAGAAACCATACCAAACAAATCTGACCTAACAATAAACACAAAGAAAACCACCTAACTCACAGAAAACAGTTCCAAACCACATTATGCCACCTGCTACATACGCTCTGTGACATTACAACTGTCATAACCAAACCTCAAATGAACTCAATGCAGCATGTTACACTTAGCACATACACATACACCACCAGAGGACACCATAAAACACAAAAACACAACATCTACAAATACAACCAACTCAAAAATTCTGCTCCGTAGTGGTGTAACACACCACACCACCATTATGTCACTGGTCAAAACAGACAACGCTTCTATTGACCCGCTCTGTTGCTACAGTTTGGATTCTCTCCGTGTTCATGTTATTTGGTACATGCCAGGCTTTTTTGTTAACATTATTGGATTTACTTATCTGTTGAGCATAACGGTGTGCTTTTAGTCTCTTCAGGGATTCCCTGTATAATTTGCTGCTGCTTTTGTACTTTGTTAGGAAGTAGTGCAATTTAGTACCTCGGAACAGCATGTTTAATTCTTTCATATTTGCTTTTAGTTTGTGTGTCTCTGGGGGAATTTTCTTTTTTTACTAGAGGACATTCCCAATTGAAATTATGGTTAATATTGCACAGAAAAGGCCTCTCTTTTCATTAATATCATGCAATCTGTTGACCTTCTGGCAGTGTCTGTGTACAAGTCCTGTCTTAAGTTTGTTATAATTAATTTCCTTTTAAAAGTGAGCAGGTCACTCTACAGAACTTTGTTGTGGTCTATTAATTTCCATGGATAGAGCTCTACAGTTCGTGAGCTGTGTTTCAACAGTTCTTACTACTGTTTCTTTTCTGTCTAGATATGTAATAACATGGACAAGGCAGAATTGTGAGTTAGGTGTTATTCTAGTTGGTTCCTAATTTATTTTAATATGGTTATAGGAATGCAACAAGTCAGAATATCTAAGATAATTTAGGTTAGATCTTAAAGGGTCTATGTTTACATTTCCTATTATTACAACCTGTTTTTGTTTGTAGATAGTTTATCTATGAGCTCTTCTAATCAGCAAAAGAATTCCTCTTCATCACTATTTGGTGATCTATACAGGTCAATAACTATTAAGCTGTTTTTGCCTACCTTCTCTTTAACTGCTGCTACTTCAAATACCATCTCCATTGCAAGATTATCAACCCACTCAATGTGCTCACAATGAATGTTATTTCTAACATAAAAGCCTACACCACCACCCTTGTTATCTTTCTCTGATATGCACTCACATTTTTGTAATTTCTTAACTTAAAACTATGACCTTCATCATTCTTGCACCCAAGTTCATGCGCAATATGTATGTGTGGTTTACTGTCTCCTAAAATTCCATCAACTTTTTCTACTTTGTTAGTAATGTTATGGACATTCTGGAACATTATTTAGCATTTTTCATCTTTCTTGATGCTGTCAGTAAATCTTTTGCCTTCATGTGTGCACACTGAGAGCCTATTTACATGTAAAAAAAAGGGACATCAGTTTCACTCAAGAATGGACTGTTTTCATGTATTAAGCTACCCAAGTTTGATCTTTCTTGTAATTAATTTGCTTAGTTTTTCACGCAGCAAACGTTTACCCTCATAGTGTGCATGCTCTCATCTAATGTGCCTATATCTAAAATTAAACATCTTTCATATCTTGAACATAATAATTTAATACTTGAGTTTGTTTTTCTTATCTCTCTGTTAACATACATGTTGTACATTAAATCTTGTCAATGTGGGATGGTAGAGGAATAGTTTTTCTTAATTTGTTTTGTTCTAGAAACTTGGGTTTAATCTACAGCAGACTTGTCTACACTGCAGTTACAATTGATGTGTGATACAGAAACAATATATAACATTAGCATTAATATGAAAATATAATTAACAGTCATTTATTTGACAAGAAACTGTCAAACTTAACTAACAAAACTTGTGAACCATTTGCTTTCTGTAGAATTTTTGCAATATGGAAATGTCAGATTCCTCCCTTCAGCTTTGACTCATGACGTCATCAAGGTTGGCTCAGTTTCGTAATTACCGTGCACTGCTGACACTACGCACATTTTGCCCAGTGGCCATATAACTGATGAACTATAATTGTATATGCCATATTGTCACCCAAAGCAGCAAGAAATCAGTGACTAACATATTTCATTCTAACATCCACAGACAGTACTAAAAATAAAAAATAACCTTCAAACAATTAGGAAACACAGCAAACTAGCAAGTTCAAAATCAAAAATAAATCAGTAGCCAACAACTAAAGACACTGAGATAACATACTGCCAAAAACAAACTCCCACAACACTGTGTAACAGCACTAAGTATAATACTGCACTATCATCACTCACAGACAATTTAGAAATAAACAAACAAACAAACAACACTAGAGTCCAACGCCCTTCACAAAAACAGTCCATTTCTAACACACTGCATCTCAGTGATGTCACACGACACAACACAGTTACTTCACGGGACAAAGCAGACAGGTGGACTCGGACCCTTCCACAGATCCAAATTTTTATATATCAGTATTGCACTTTCAGGCACTATAACACAACAAACTGAGAAAAAAAGATGTCTCTTGGGACACTTAATATTTTTAAATATATTAACAGTAGCCGATGGGATTCTTTTGGTTTTGTATTACATATTTCTAACAATTGCTTGTTGTAATTTTAGTACTGCAGTCATTTTGCTTGTGTTACCCAAAAAATAATGCCACATCATATAGGAGCATTCTACAGTCAACAGTGAGACATTAGCACACTTTTTATTGGTACATTTTTATTACTCTGCCTTAAAAATATAATGTAACAACCAACTAATGTGCCACTGAAAATTGTCTAGAAAGAACTCTGTTACTTATAGGAATTAATTTTTGGAATGTATGTTGGTATCTGAAATACTGAAGGAAATTCAGCTGTCATGTGTGGGACTTCGTTTGTTGTTTAAAAGCTCTGTGAACCTAAGAACATTTTATTCTAATAAATTTTTTGTTAAAACTACATAATATTATCTACATATTCAACATATAATAATAATAATAATAATAATAATAGTAATAATAATTTTATAGAGTGAACAAACTAGAAGAAGTAATTAATTGGCCACTGTCACATGTGGGACATCATGTGAATTCTCATTCTTTTCTTGGTTTACCAAAGGAAAAAAACCAACACATACCAATAACTTATTTGTCAAAGTTACATTATTCTAACATTAAAATGACCAAAGACCAAAATTGTTAACTAATTGTCTATAAATTTATACAGTCCCTTGTTGTTACCAATTACCAGTGAAAACAGAGCTGAAACAATAGAAGACAAATTCATCAAAAACACAATGAGTTACTTATTGCAAAATCTAACAACAGATGGTGCAACTAATCATCTTTTCAAACAGGGAAAGAATATTCATTCATTGCATTCCATTGACAGCCAGTGATTCAGATATGCCCTTCGATGTAAAGTGACTGCGGTTTCTCACATGGCTACCATTCACTTTGAACAGAACCAATTACTTTGTGTAGCAGATATTAAACATCCTGGGCAATGACAGGCACTGCAGCTAGTTAAGTATGTTCTAAAATGAATAATTCAGGAAATCAGAATGTCCCTGTTCTATATCTTGTAAATTATAGCCATGTTGATTATACTTCCTCTGAATGCCTTAAAATTACAGTTACACTTCCAGTAAACATAGAGGGCACCACCTGTGATACACTAATATACTTAACAAAACTTCTGATTCTGTATCACATTAGACTGTTGAAAAAAAGCTAAAATTAAAGGCAAGTATGGTCACTTGCTGTGCTAATATTTTCACCATGCAAGAGACCTTTTTCAGTTGCAACAATTTCTGAAGGTGTCTGTGCTGACAAATTACCACCTTGTTTACTGTTTCTTTCTTTTACTGAGTAGGAATCTTCTTGCTTGCTGAAACTCTCGATGCAGTGACCGGAAAAAGGGAAATAGTTGCAACTTGAACAGCCAAGTTCTCTTTGTGTGAAGAAATGGCTGCACTAGTTGGCTGTATGAGTTTATATAGTGTTGCCACAACAAAATGTGCATCTTCATCACTAACATTTACTGCAAATGCTTGGAACATTGCACTTTTCTCGAATAATACAGCATGCCAGATCAAAGTGGTGGCAACAGAGGATGGCTGTGGTGCTACCACTTCCATTATAATCTGCAGTGCCTCCTTTTGAGTTATCTTGTCTTGTCAGGGGCCCACAGTATTTCCATGGTGCAGTGCAACTTTATGGACATGTTTACAGAAGTTGCTCTACACCTCAAAATCTATGCAGGAGCAAATATCCCTGTGTGCAAATACCTATAAGAAAGAAGAAGTAGAATTCTACTGGCAGGCAGTCACAAAATATAAGTTTGAAAACAAGTAAACATACCTTGTGTGTTGTACAGGATAGAGGACACCCAGCACATGTACTGTGTGCAGTGATCACAATATATGAGAGGCCATTCAGTATCACCTCCCACTTATCATCTGCTTTCCTCCTTCATACTCACTCTCTGTTTATAGCTTTGAATTAATCTGGCATTGTGGCCAGATGCCAATCCTCTCTTGGCTAACCTTGTGGCCCTCTCAAACAGGAAGTCCCTTGAGTGATGGATCAGGGCCCGAACACATATGTCACATCTATTATTGACTTTTCCAGAAAAATAACAATGTTTGAAAGTTTTTTGGAGCAGCTCCAAATGCTTGTTTGTATTCAGCCCTATCCCTGCTTGGTAGCAGTAGGCCTACATTTCTGGCCTTGTTGCAGACTCTTTCCTAAAATAACTACTGAACTCTTGTGTCTTGTGATCTTCTGCGCACTACCTTACAAAACTTTGTAGCATCAGACAAAATTTATCTTTTTTGGTTTCAATGTGTTAAGTCTCCAACACTTTGTACAGGTTATGTTTAATCATATTCTCTTCAACTTTGTTCCTCAAGCTCCATCTACAAGCTTGGTCGACATGCCAAGTGCACAACAATTTATTATTACACTGGCCCATTACTGTACACAAAGCATTGTAGTGCATCAGATAATTGTCAGACATGAACACTAGTAAGTAAACAAAAATCCGATTATAGCACATGATACTTCAAGAAAGAGAATGCATGAAAGATTGACAAATAAAAGATCATTTTTTTACCTGTGTTTTTAAGGGCCTGACTCATTTCAGCATTGCCTGTGTGAAAACCTCCATTGAAATCATATTAGTATGTGTACTTCAGCAAAATGTCACAGGACACCTTATTCTAAAGTGGTTAAATGGAAACTGTATTTGTTATTACCATGAGTACTGTCAGTCAAGACTTTATTTGGCATTTATGTCCTGGCCATTTCTATTTGAAATGGTGCCATTAGCAGCAGCATAAAACCATAACTATCTAATGTTGAATTCTCCCCTCCTGGGCTTTGTGAAAAGTTACAGATGCAGCTTCCACTGCTGGACCCAAAGATGCACACTGACGACATTATTTTCACATGTTGAGGAATCATTCATCCTGTATTCTTTTCTGATATTATAATTATCTTTTCTGTTTTGCAGGTGCAAACTTCTAAAGTATCCTTCACAACCAATTTCCAAGTTCAACCAAACGGAGGGGCATCACGGGCCACTTTCCAATTTCAGCCAAACACCAGATGCAGGCCTTGCATTTCCTGATATTAGACACTTGTCAAGCTCATCCAAAATGAAGCAATCTCATTGGCTCTCATTATCCTGAAATTCTATTGGTTATTCATGTATCGGGCCGAGCTTTCCCTAATGATACATGATATACCTGGAGGAGAAGCCAGTGAAACAGAATAATATTTGCAACTCTTAATTTTGCAAATAATATAATCCTGTATGCTTGATGCAATTAGATGGTTAAATTCCTCGCATGTGGTTTTTAACAAATACAGTAGATGTTGCTCCCCTTTATTTGCATGAATATGTTTCCCAAGAAAAATATCACATGTTAATGTTAATTCTAATAAACATAAGTCTGTTGTGAGGTGATGCAACAATGACATCACCCCTGAAATGAAAGACCTCATTCTGGTATTAGAAAAAAAAAAAAAAAAAAAAAAAAATGTTGCAAATGTAGTAATGCGTTATAACAGTGGGTGCCAATATTTTTGTTTGGTCTCAGTTTCGTTTACAAGTTGAGATTTGACATGTACGTCCTTGTTTTTGCAAAGTAACAATGAAATTATGTCTTACCAATGTGAATTGCTTTCTTCGTGCCTTTTCAATAACATATTCATGTTCTTTCACTTATGTAATCCATCTTTCATAGACCTTGACAATCTATCTGAATCTGCAACTTTGCAAACAAAACAGAAACCTTCCCCATTGCATTCTAAATAACACAGCCAATCTCTTACATTTCGTTTATTTGTTAGTTTATGTGTATGTGGAAAATGGCTTTTGACTGAATTGTGATTTATTTTCTTTGCATATATTTTCTTTGAAGACAAAAAATTAGTGTTCATATGTTGCACTTCTCTATTGCCATTCACAATGCAATAACTTTGATCAAAGTTGCTAGGTTATACACCAATATCATTGGAGTACAATTTACTTTCATTTCGTTTTTGTCTTGTAGCAGAGCAGGAGGGCTTGCAAAGCTTTTAACTTCTCTCCAGTTGTTAGACAATGTGGCTGAATTGGGAGGACATGCTGTCCATATGACTACAGCATCACTGTTAGCTACATTGGAAAGACTTGCAGATTCTAATAAATATTTTATAGTGGACCTACCACCATCATCTGGATGATGAGTTGCCACTTCCGTTTTTGGTTTCAGTTTCTTTAGACCAATCAACATCATGCTGAACGTTATAAAACACAGATAGCTTATGTATCTTTGATATAACAAGCTTTCTTTTTCCTTTTCATCTTTTGCTTTATGCTTTGCATTTCCAGATGCATAACATTGATCTGTATCTCTAGGTCTGCTGCTCATGTTAGCTTCCTTGATCTGCATAGAAAGCAAAATAAAAGTAAAATGGAAGTCAGCCACTTAATTTGATGGCTTTACACTTCGGTATTATAATTTATATCCATTTTGTACTGAAGCCAATGCCAGTTGGTTGCCTCAGATGGAAGAACAAATAAGTTCTCATAGGGGAGGACTGAAGGGGTGGAATCAACTTTCCGAAATCAGGTATCACAGCCTTCAGATGTGCGCTCTGATGGTCCCTCCTTTGTAGCTTCAAAACTGGAGTGGAGAATAGCCATACCCATCCAAAAGTGGATGCAGCGACACTTGCATGGACACCTGTACTCATTCATTCTGAATCAGCAATGTACTGTGACAAAACTACCCAAAAAATTACATTCAGTAAACTTCACCATTGTGAAGAAAGTACTTATGCCCAGTCAGTAAAAGTTACACTTCAATAAAGTTCTTGACAGTGAAACAAAACACTTGAAGTTAAGAGAACAAGTGTTAGTAATTTTTTAAATGATCAAAAAGAAAACCTTTCAGAATTTTTTTTTCTGCGTGAAAATAAACTCACTCTGTAGTGTTCTAGTGGAGCAATGTTTCTGTTGACATGTACTCAAAAACATTTACCATACACAAAACACCATGATAGCATTTGTTTATATTGGGCATAGTAGCAATCACAATGAACAGTAATGAAGTGCCATGTAGACCAGTCTGGATCACAAAAAAATACTTTTATTCCTAAGCTGTGGCTGTTTTCTATCTGATGTGGATGCCTTCAAACCATACTCCTGTGATGATGTGTGGAGGCAATGGCACAGAGAAGGAACATTAGATACCACCCACTGATGTTGACGGCCATCACACTTATGAATAAAAATGTTTTTATGCAATCAAGACTGTTGTATATAATATTTTATATATCTGTTTATATTTTACAGTACCCACAATCACCACTATTTGCCTCATTTGATGTTGCTGTGTGCAGTGAAGACAAAATACTAACCTGGTAATTGTGAGTGAAGTGTATAAAGTAGACATATGCCATCATAGTGTTTGATGTACATATCTTTGGGATCTACATTTTAGTATTACATCATTTTCATGTAGCTGTTAGGGCTTAGGCAGTATATTGTGAAGTAGTGCACAGGTGGCAAAATGTTCCCCAAATCCATTCAATCACATTGATACATCTTATTGTTGTGTTCCCTTAGATACTAAATTATACATGGTGCCAAACTGTAGATCTTAAAGAGGTCTACATATCATTCCATGACAGCATGTATTTATCTTGTGTGGTTCATGCACAAATGCCATTTTTGTGTTTAATTGTTATGTGACCAACCTTGTGTGTGATGCAGGTGTCACAACATTGAAGTTTTACACATGCCCAATGAAGTTACACTCCAAAAAATGAGCAAAGCGGTATGATTGTAAACTGCAGATTGTGGCATTAGTTCCAGTGGTTTGCTAATTTTTTTTTAACAATCTTAAAAAAATGACTGTTGTCTTTAATTTTATCCATGTAATTTGGTTTTAAAAATAATTATTTATTTAGTTCATTTATAATCCTTACCCATGTCATTTTAATCATCATATTGTAATTAAATAATCTGATCTAACATTGTGGAGATAAAATTGTACATTACCACTATAATAATTCTACAGCCATCATTGCCATTATGTTCATTGTTTTCGTGGCATACCCGAGAACCAATAATATTAAGGGGTTGTATGCCCACCATGATCTAAACAGATATTTACGTAAATGAATCTACTTATTTTTGTTGAATGTGATGTCCCATATTTGATATAAGTTGATTGTAATTTGCAAATGGATTAACTAGTGCTGGCTGTGAAAGATTTTGGTGCTATGTGAAAAACGGGTTGTATAGATGGGGGTAGCATTAGGATCTTAATGCTGTTAGTAATTAGATGTTCACTTAAGGAAGTAAGTTTAAAATTGGTAATGTATCCCAACTTCTGAACAATTAGGCTTCAGAAGAGTGAAGTATTAGCATTCCAGTCTGAATTTCAAAATCTGCCCATTCTGATTGGGTCACATTAAAGTAAGCAGTTTTTTATTTTGCTCAAACTTTTTCTTCTTTCTATTCTTTTTTCGTTTGAAGTCTTTGTTTATGTCATTATAATTATTGTACTTTTAGTAATCTTTTGTAATACTTGAAGTTTAAAAAATTACCAGTCTATCAATTAAACACAGATGAAACCCACTATTTAGAATCTGTAAAAGTTTCAGTAAGTCTTGTCCAGAGGGGTATAAGGGAAAAGGAGAAGAAGTAAATAAACTTTCGTGGGGTGATGGGCGGTGCAAGGGGAAACAGTTGCATCAAGGTTCACAACATATGCTTTTGACAATCATCTACTATGGTAGAAATGTCACACGGAAGTTTCATAAAGTTCATTACAAATATGAACAACTGAAATTGAGACTCATTTGACCACGCAAAGATTCTCCAGTTGTCCATGTCACAAGCAGAGGCATTGCACGTGATATCTTGCTGTTAGCAAAGGTATTCATGGCACTCATCTGCTTCCACAGACTACTAATGTCAGATTTCACCACACTGACATAACGGGTACTGTCATTTGTCCAACAATGATTTCTGTGGTTATTTCACCTAGTCTTGCTTGTCTGTTTGCACTGATAACTCTACTCAACTGCCACTGCTCTTGGTCATTAAGTGAAAACCATCAGCTACTGTGTTTCCCATGGTGGGTGCTAATGATTGTAGTCTGGTAATCTCAGCATACTCTTGATACTGCGGATCTCGCAATATTGAATTCCCTAACAATTTCCAAAATGGAATGCACCATGCATCTAGCTCCAACTAGCATTCCACATTCAACTTCAGTTAATTCCTTTCGTACAGCCATAATTACATTGGAAACCTTTTCACATGAAGCACCTGTGTACAAATGACGGCTTCACCAATCCACAGACCTGTTATACCTTGTATATGCAATACTACCACCATCGGTATATGTGCATATAACTATCCCATGATTTTTGTTACCTCAGAGTATTTTTCCATGCTTTAGTCCCAAAATGATATTTGCATTTCATTGGATGGTTATCATCACACAAACATTTAAAACATAAATTCTTTGTACACCATGAGAAAATATTGACACTACCTTACTGCAATCACATTTTTTAATACAAATGCAATTCATGAAATTTTTGCAAAATAATAAAGTAAGCACACTGACTGAAATGAAACATTCAAGGATTAAAAATTTTCTTTCAGTAAAGATTTAAAAAATACCATTATGTAGGAATTGAACACACAACCTCTAGCTTATGAGCCTAGAGCCTTAGCCATTATCTTATGGGCAGATTTTGACACATTTTAACAAACAAAGGTCTACCAGGTTGGATGGCTGCATGACGTGAAACCTGGCACAAAAACCTAGAACACTGTATGGGTGGTTTCAAAAAATCAATGCCTATCCTTGTCTCAGTGGCAAATAAATCTTAACTGTATTCAGAAGTAGACAAGTTATAATGATAACATGTCATTATCAGATCAAATGCCAATAATTGATACACACTTACATAAGTGGCATATAAAACCTAACTTTTTTTTAAACATAGATAAACAAAACAAATAAGCTTGCCTTATTTGAGCTGCTCGGGGGAACAAAATGGTAAGCGCCAAAATCA
This sequence comes from Schistocerca gregaria, assembly GCF_023897955.1. Classification (NCBI taxonomy): domain Eukaryota; kingdom Metazoa; phylum Arthropoda; class Insecta; order Orthoptera; family Acrididae; genus Schistocerca; species Schistocerca gregaria. Next base: position 207,250,737 of record NC_064931.1, on the reverse strand, counting down.
CAGTTTCCAGATACAGGGCATCTAAAGTTTCAATTGATCTGCAAATCTGAATAATTTTTTGAACAGTCCTTTTATTTTGTACTGATTCTAACATCTATCTTCTACTATATAGACATAAATGAAAATCAAAACTGACTAAAACAAATGAAATATACAAAAATTATTACATTACCATACACCATTAACAACACTTAGTGATAGAACATTACATATTAAATTTTACAGTAAGTCTCCAACACTTTACTGAAACTGCAGAATCATTGATCACTCTCATTACCAATGTCTTTTTCATCCAAAACTGTTGGCTTTAGTGACAGGAAAAATCCATGGTGGACAGGAGGTATGTTACTTAGGAGCGACTTTCTTCTTTTCAATAAGCCTTGGCCCATTTATTTAAGTCGAAGCGTAGGAACTGGCCCTTGCCTTCCACGTTTCCTGAAGCTTATTTCATGCCAAATGTCATGACAAAATGTCTCGCTGATGAATAAAGATAATTGATTTCCGGAGGTCACCTTCCACCTGCATACTTTCCTTAGGTTGACACCTCGACCATTAACTGTCTTCTTTCTCAAGACAAACGCTTCTTTAGAGTGTCGTATTTGATAGAAATCCTCTCTTTTCATATTATATACAAGCAATGGATTCTTCTTAGCTGATTTCTTGATGATCTCGCACCACTGATCTGGACTGTACATATCTTGTACTTGTCGGCGAACTTAATTTTCAGTTGTACTTCAGGAACATAATGGTATGTACATGCACTTACCATTATGTTCTTGAAACGTACTAAAGACAGTATATTTACAAAATAACATACCTCTGAGTCATCTGAATTGTTAGGAATGTATTCTGGATCCCTCTCGAAGATATCAGTATCTTTGGAAGTATATTCCTCATCTTCTGCCATGTTCACTGTATCATAATCTCGGAGATGTTTTTACTTGCCGCCATTCTCTCAGTCACTTACCATTATGTTTCCACAACAGATGGACAGTGGCGTTTACCATTAAGCTCCGCCCTGACATCTATTGAGTGAATTTGGAACTACTATTAAGTATACTGTATTGTGCATCCCACAGGTGGTGTCATTAGCCATCTACCGCAAAATACACAGTGATGGCGCTTACCATTGTGTTCCCCCTAGCAGCTCATTTGTCCACAGCAACTGGCAAAGTAACGAAAACACAAAACGAACACAGAATCATGAAACTACAACACATTATACAACAACCCATCAACAAATAAGTAACCATTACTCTAGAAGACCCGTATCAAATGTAAGGGTCTGTAAAAAAAAAGTAAATACTCTGTAGAAAGGAAAAAAACTAATAGTAGACTTACTAAAACAAAAATGTTATTTATTAATTACTTTCTTATTGGTAACGAGTAGAACCCTATTCTAATCAATCGTTTATAATGATGAACTTGGACATCATCTTCCTGTAAATTTTGCAATGTTGTGACCAGCACTCATTTTTACAAATGAACTAAAATTGTTACTACACACTGTAGATTTGGTCACCATCATCTTTCAATTGGATCGTAGGTAGAATACCATTAATATCTAACTTGACAGGCATGCAGCCCATAGCATGCACTAACTATGGCTAATCTGGCACTGGTTATAGTCCATGTAAACAGAATAAAGACAGAGTAGTATTACCTCTCTTGTGTTCCAAACATTCATGTTAATACCTTAGATAACATATACGACACACAGAACGTACCTGTCCACATTATTTATTTTTGACTTGTTTGCCATGAAGAGTCACTGCGCACAGTTCAGTGCTCTCTGACAATAATAAATTGTGTCTCTGTATGCTGCTGTTTGTACTGAAGAGAATATCAAGGCTACAGATTTCAAGCCTGGCAATGTGTCAAACCTTTTATCGTATAACATTTTCATCTATTGCCTACTTACTGTTCTGACTTGTAATTGCATAGTGTTTGTATGTTAAGCCAATGACAAACTGCAAATGAAAATGACAGAAACTGTAAACACTTATAGTTAGTGGGTTAAAAAATGTCAGTATGCTTTTATTCAGGTGACTATAACCAATGGTTGCTTTGTAATTTGTATTCTAATGTGTATGGCATATGTGGTTGTTTCAGTACTAACAAAAATCACTGAATAAGGAGGTGCAGTTAAGCACTGTACTTGTATTTAATAGTCACAGGACTCAAACTTGTTTCAGATTTACATTAGAGGATAATAAGTCACCCTCATTCCGTCAATGGTCTTCTCAAAACGGGGTGGACAGAGGTTCAAGGCACTTCTTGCCCTCAGAGTGGAAAACTGCCCCTAAAAGGCAGAATGGCTTTGTGCACTATGAGATGTAACATCTGAGGTCTTCAGTCCTCTAGACTTAGAACTACTTAAACCTAACTAACCTAAGGACATCACACACATCCATGCCCGAGGCAGGATTTGAACCTGCGACCATAGCAGCAACGCGGTTCCGGACTGAAGTGCCTAGAACCGCTCGGCCACAATGGCCGGCTAAAAGGCAGAAGAAACACGAATGGTCAACAGCATCAGGATGCAGAAGGCAATGGTAACCACTGCATTAAAGACACACACCATGCATCCACAGAACAAGTGGCCTGGAATAGTCCCCCATTGAGATCTCTAGGACTTTCCCAAGGTGGGTGTCTTACATGCCTCCATGATACATTTAGCATGCCACATGTGCAACCACATTGGAGAAGAAGCTATGGAGAGGCCAGACTAACTTATGGTTCTCAAAGAGTGGCAGCAGCCTTTTCAGTAGCTGGTGGCCACAGTTGGGGTGGGTGACTGATGTGGCTTTGTAATATTAGTCAACATGTCCTTGTTGTGCTGGTATTATGAATGGCTGAAAGTGAGGGAAAACTATAGCTGTTATTTTTCTTGAGAGTATCAGCTCTACTGTCTGGCAGGGCGTACTCAGGAGGATGTCAGGAAAAAAAAATTGTCATTCTACAGGTCAGAGCATGGAATGTCAGATCCTTTAATTGGGTAGTTAGGTTATAAAACTTAAAGGAAAATGGGTAGGTTGAAGTTAAATATATTGTAAATGAATGAAATGTAGTGGCATGTGGAGTAGGACTTCTGGTCAAGTGATTACAGGAGTATAAATAAAAAATGAAATAGGGGTAATGGAGAAGTAGGCCTAATAATGAATAAAAGAAAATAGGAATGTAAGTACGCTACTATGAACAACATAGTGAATGAATTATCATAGCCAAGACAGATATTAAGCCAACACCCTTCACAGTAGTACATGTTTATATGCCAACTAGTGCTGCAAGTGATGAAGAGATTAAAAGAAAGTTAGTTTCATGTTCCACAGATCATTTTGCATGCTAGATCGTAATAATGTGGAATGAGTCATTTTACATTCACATTGTAAATTAATTTGTGCGTATTGTTACAGTCTGAACATTTCTATGTATACATTGCAGTAATAGAAATTCTTCTGTGAAATAGGGAGAGTTGTCAATGAGAAACTTTCTCAATTTGTTTTTAGATTTTACTTTTCTGTCTGTCAGAAATTTTATATCAATGGGTAAGTGATCAAAAATTTTTGTTGCAGCATTGTGCTCCTCTTTTTCTGCTAAGGACAATCTTAATATGGAGTAATGAATGTCATTTTTCCTTCTGGTATTCCAATTATGTACATCATTGTTCCTTTTGCACAGTAGTGGATTATTTACAACAAACTTCATGAAGGAAATAAAACAAATTATTCACATAATCGAGGGAGATGAAAATTTAATTGTGATGGGGGACTGCAATTTGACAGTAGGAAAAGAAAGAGAGTATCATCAGGAAAGCCACAGGGACATGTGATAGGATCAATATTATTCTCTACATACATAAAATATCTAATGGGCAGGGTGAGCAATAGTCTGCAGTTGTTTGCCGATGTTGCTGTGATGACAGGAAGTTGTCGAAGTTGAGTAACCAGTTACTCAGCACGTACTTCTTCAGAGCGCCAATTACAATCCATTTAAACTTTGGGGATGCTAACTATTCCTTATCTCCTTGTTCCAGCATAAAAATGCTCCCAGCCTTCTTGACACATTTATTAACTTCAGTAATCATAGTCACTATATGACATCATGATCAATATTCCTTGCTCATTTACTGATGCTGTGGATAAGGATATGCTTGCTTGTAGCTACAAAGTTGAAAAGTATGCATGCAGATTGACGCAACTAAGGCTGGGTGGGATTTGAACCTAGGTCTCCCCCTCACTAGACCGATGCGCTAACCGCTACATCACTTTGCACAGTGGCTTTGCAGAACTGCATGGAATACCTTAGCATGCCTCCGTCCTCCATCCAAAGTCCTAGTCACCCCATTGAGTCCACTCTGTATTCCCCCTAAACTTGAACAGGATTGCAGAGGTTCTCCAACTGTATTGGACAGCACCTCAACATCAAATGAAAAAAGTGGGGCATCCTGCCTGAAACCCACACAAAGGTGTTTTATCGATCCATTCGATGCTCAGGTGCTACTCCGATACAATTGGAGAACCTCTGCAAAGCTGTTCGAGTTTAGGGAATACCAAGTGGGCTGAGGCATAAATGGGGATTTTGATGGAGGAGGGAGGTATGCTAGGGTAGTGCATGCAGTTGTGCAAAGCCACTGTGTTGAGGTGGTGTAGTGGTTAGCCATTGGCTGCCCCTTGGGATGTGCAGGTTGTGCCACCAATGTCTGAATAAAATTAGGAAATTATACAGGGTGATTCAAAAAGAATACCACAACTTTAAAAATGTGTATTTAATGAAAGAAACATAATATAACCTTCTGTTATACATCATTACAAAGAGTATTTAAAAAGGTTTTTTTTCACTCAAAAACAAGTTCAGAGATGTTCAATATGGCCCCCTCCATACACTCGAGCAATATCAACCCGATACTCCAACTCGTTCCACACTCTCTGTAGCATATCAGGCGTAACAGTTTGGATAGCTGCTGTTATTTCTCGTTTCAAATCATCAATGGTGGCTGGAAGAGGTGGCCGAAACACCATATCCTTAACATACCCCCATAAGAAAAAATCGCAGGGGGTAAGATCAGGGCTTCTTGGAAACACCATATCCTTAACATACCCCCATAAGAAAAAATCGCAGGGGGTAAGATCAGGGCTTCTTGGAGGCCAGTGATGAAGTGCTCTGTCACGGGCTGGCTGGCGGCCAATCCATCGCCTCGGGTAGTTGACGTTCAGGTAGTTACGCACAGATAAGTGCCAATGTGGTGGTGCTCCATCCTGCTGAAATATGAATTGTTGTGCTTCTTGTTCAAGCTGAGGGAACAGCCAATTCTCTAACATCTCCAGATACTGTAGTCCAGTTACAGTAGCACCTTCGAAGAAAAGGAACCAAAAACTTTATTGGCTGAAATGGCACAGAAAATGTTCACCTTAGACGAGTCATGTTCATACTGAGTTGTTTCCTGAGGATTCTCAGTGCCCCATATACAGACATTGTGATGGTTGACTTTCCCGTTAGTGTGGAAAGTTGCTTCATGACTAAACACAATCTTTGAAATGAAAGATTCGTCTGTTTCCATTTGAGCAAGGATAAAATCACAGAAATCAATTCTTTTAATCTTATCAGCTGCAGACAGTGCTTGAACCAATTTAAGATGATAAGGTTTCATAACTAACCTTTTTTGTAGGACTCTCCATACAGTTGATTGTGGAATTTGCAGCTCTCTGCTAGCTCTGCAAGTCAATTTTCCTGGGCTGCGAACAAATGCTTGCTGGATGCGTGCTACATTTTCATCACTCGTTCTCGGCTGTCCAGAACTTTTCCCTTTGCACAAAAACCAATTCTCTGTAAACTGTTTATACCAACGTTTAATACACCACCTATCAGGAGGTTTAACACCATACTTCGTTTGAAATGCACCCTGAACAACTGTCGTCGATTCACTTCTGCCATACTCAATAACACAATAAGCTTTCTGTTGAGCGGTCGCCATCTTAGCATCAACTGACGCTGACGCCTAGTCAACAGCGCCTCAAGCAAACCAATGTACAATGAAATGGAACTTTATAGCTCCCTTAATTCGCCGACAGATAGTGCTTAGCTTTGCCTTTTGTTGTTGCAGAGTTTTAAATTCCTAAAGTTGTAGTATTCTTTTTGAATCACCCTTATTACTATTCTTAATAAGTATAAAGTACATTGTGTCCATGAATTTGCTTGACAATTATTCAACTTCACTGTCTACCACCAGCCAAGCCTATGGCAGTACGCAACACACTAAAAATGAACCAAAGCATTGGATGACTTCACTGCTGAATCCCTCACTGTGCGAATGTCATTGCGCATGCGTCAGCTCCATTCACTGGTCAACCAGAATGCAGTTAGGATGCTGTCTCGTTTGTCACTGACTCAGCACGTTGCTGGCTGGCTGATTACTGTGGTGTTGTTTACATCTAGTGTTTCTTGTGTATGTGAAGGTTGCGGTAGTTTTTAAATGAGTAGTGAAAGCATTGTGCAAGGACTATTATATAGTCATTTTTCATTACTATCTTAAACAGAGAAGAAACAAATTATTGACGATGGCAGACTGTGCCCTAACTTGACAGTATCAATGTGCATGAAGGCAAACTGTGGCTCTACTGCAAAGGGATTTGAGAGACATTTTTGTAACGAGTTGTATGGGTTATCAGACTGGCTTTGTGGCTGTGGTGTGACAAATACATTTTATTGTTGAACCTAAATGTTATTTGCTACAAAGAAATTTGTGTGGAATAAGTAAGGGTATTGTGATTTAATTCATCTTAATACTGCAATGAAGAAATATGGTGTGTCTGAAATTCACTTTTTAACATACGACAGATTTATTGTGATGCCTGCTAGAACTGTCATTCTTTTGAGTTCTTAATGAAAGGTAGAAATAGAAGTGCACAGTTAGAAAATAAAGAAGGAGCAGGGAAATACTGAATAGATTAATTAATGCAGTGTGCTATTTAGTGAAACAGGAACTTTCCTTTTGAGGTCACAAGGAAAATTCAGAATGTACAAACAAAGGAAATTACATGGAATTTCTTCTTGCAAATGCCGAATTTGATCCTCCATTGAAAGAACATTTAGTAACATCTACAGGTTTCTGCAGCACATTGGCAAACATTGTAAATGATGTAGTAAATGCAATATCTGATGTTTTGAGAGATGAACTCTTTAATTAAATTAAGAATATGGAGTCTGTGGCTATTATGCTTAGTGAAACATCATATATAGGTAATAAATTACAGTTATCAATTGTATTCTGTTACGTTTCCGTTTAACAGAAAAAAAGCAATGGAACGATTTGTTGGGATTCACAATGTGAGTGCTGACAGAACTACAACAGCTCTTTTTAATTGTGTCGATGAAATATTGGAACTGTATTACTGTGGGAATAAACTAATTGCCCAAACCTATGATGACGCTGACATAATGTGTAGCTACCTAAATACACCCCGAAGTAAAGTTCTGGAAAAGTATCCTAAGGCTCTGTCTACACATCTATGCTCACATAATGAACCTGATACTTCAATGATCATTAGAATGTAACAAGAACCTCAAATTATTATATTTTTTCTGAACTTAAATCACTGCGTACATTCTTTTCTCATTCTTGTAAGAGGTTGCATGAGCTATCAACATTCATGTCCCATAAACTCAAATCATTGTCTAATACTTGATGGAATTTTACCTCTAGTTTTATCCAAACAGTTTGTGAGAACAGACAAGTATTGGTAATGTGATTGGAATGTATTCATGAAAGTGGAAACTTTGACTGTGTTATTGCAATGAAGGAAATAACTTCCTGAAGGATTTCTGGAACATATTTCTAATAAAGGTTTTATCCAACTTGTTGATTCACATGTTTTGTTTAGTATACTTGAACCCAAAAACATTGACATTGCAAAATGAAAGAGGGTATTTTGGAGCAGTGTGATCTTCTGTTCATGGTACTGTGGAAAATGAAGAGGTGCTTCAAATAAAAAGGAGAAAATTGAACATTAAAGCTCAGCAACATTGTTTCTGGTCAGTTTATTATGAAATTATTGATAATATCAGCAATTAGTTAAAAATTACATATGCACTATTTAGAAACCTAGAGTAATTCAATTTGATAAATCAAATAAAAATGGCTCATTTCAAAAAAGAGAGAATTTTCATAACAATTGCATAAAGTGAACAACATTTATGGCAGTGTTTTCAGTGTAAGCGAACTCCAGAATGAACTTCACGTATCGTGTGCTTCTGATAATGGGCTGGACAAAACACCAATTCAGATTGTAAATTAGCTGTTGGAGATGATTTAATCAGCAGGTTTATAGAAATATACAAATTGGCATTGCTGGTCTCAACAGTTCCTTCCACTACATCATTTGTCGAGAGGTCATTCTCATTACTAAGGATATACAATTACTGCCACCTTGCTCAAATGAGGAGCTGCATGACTGACTTAAGTCTTATCTCCATCGAGAAAGAATTATTTACTGACCTGTGAGTTGTTAAATCCAGATTCTACGAGGCAGTAACCAAGAAATTTCTGCAGAAGGAAGGAAGGATGGATGGATGGATGGATGTATGTATGTATGTATGTATGTATGGATGGATGGATTGATTGATGGATTTCGAGTTCAGATAACTTTATTTAGACTGCTTTCGTGCTTTTAGTTCCTTCATTTATTTTAGCCACTAAAATACAAACCTTGGAGAACTAGCACTCCTGGAAGATAGGATATTGTGGAGACATGGCTTAGCCACAGCCTGCGGGAGGTTTCCAGAATGAGATTTTCAGTCTGAAGTGGAGTGTGCACTGATATGAAACTTCCTGGCAGATTAAAACTGTGTGCCAGACCAAGACTCGAACTCGGGACCTTTGCCTTTTGCAGGCAAGTGCTCTACCAACTGGGCTACCCAAGTACAACTCACAACCTGCCATCACAGTTTGGATTCTACCAGTACCTCATATCCTACCTTCTAAACTTCACAGATGCTCTTCTACAAACCTTGCTCAACTACACTCCTGGAAATTGAAATAAGAACACCGTGAATTCATTGTCCCAGGAAGGGGAAACTTTATTGACACATTCCTGGGGTCAGATACATCACATGATCATACTGACAGAACCACAGGCACATAGACACAGGCAACAGAGCATGCACAATGTCGGCACTAGTACAGTGTATATCCACCTTTCGCAGCAATGCAGGCTTCTATTCTCCCATGGAGACGATCGTAGAGATGCTGGATGTAGTCCTGTGGAACGGCTTGCCATGCCATTTCCACCTGGCACCTCAGTTGGACCAGCATTCGTGCTGGACGTGCAGGCCACTGAAGACGACGCTTCATCCAGTCCCAAACATGCTCAATGGGGGACAGATGCAGAGATCTTGCTGGCCAGGGTAGTTGACTTACACCTTCTAGAGCACGTGCATTGTCCTGTTGGAACAGCAAGTTCCCTTGCCGGTCTAGGAATGGTAGAACAATGGCTTCGATGATGGTTTGGATGTACCGTGCACTATTCAGTGTCCCCTCGACGATCACCAGAGGTGTACGGCTAGTGTAGGAGATCGCTCCCCACACCATGGTGCCGGGTGTTGGCCTTGGTCGTATGCAGTCCTGATTGTGGCGCTCACCTGCATGGAGCCAAACACCCATACGACCATCATTGGCACCAAGGCAGAAGCGACTCTCATCACTGAAGACAACACATCTCCATTCGTCCCTCCATTCACACTTATCACGACACCACTGGAGGCGGGCTGCACGATGTTGGGGCGTGAGTGGAAGACGGCCTAACGGTGTGCGGGACCGTAGCCCAGCTTCATGGAGACAGTTGCGAATGGTTCTCGCCGATAGCCCAGGAGCAACAGTGTCCCTAATTTGCTGGGAAGTGGCGGTGCGGTCCCCTACGGCACTGCGTAGGATCCTACGGTCTTGGCGTGCATCCGTGCGTCGCTGCGGTCCGGTCCCAGGTCGACAGGCACGTGTACCTTCCGCCGACCACTGGCCACAACATCGATGTACTGTGGAGACCTCACGCCCCACGTGTTGAGCAATTCGGCGGTACGTCCACCCGGCCTCCCGCATGCCCACTATACACCCTCGCTCAAAGTCCGTCAACTGCACATACGGTTCACGTCCACGCTGTCGCGGCATGCTACCAGTGTTAAAGACTGCGATGGAGCTCCGTGTGCCACGGCAAACTGGCTGACACTGACGGCGGTGGTGCACAAATGCTGTGCAGCTAGCGCCATTCGACGGCCAACACCGCGGTTCCTGGTGTGTCCGCTGTGCCATGCGTGTGATCATTGCTTGTACAGCCCTCTCGCAGTGTCCGGAGCAAGTATGGTGGGTCTGACACACCGGTGTCAATGTGTTCTTTTTTCCATTTCCAGGAGTGTAGCACTCCTGAACGAAAGGATATTGCGGAGACATGATCCTGAGTGGTGCTTGGGTAGCTCAGGTGGTAGAGCACTTGCCTGCGAAAGGCAAAGTTCCCCCGGGACTTGCATTCAGGGGGATGACAGTTCAAACCCGCATCTGGCCATCCAGGTTTAAGTTTTGTGATTTTCCTAAATCGTTTCAGGCAAATGTTGGGATGGTTCCTTCGAAAGGGCACAGCCAATTTCCTTCCTAGTGCAAGCTTGCGCTATATCTGTAATGACCTCATTGTTGACGGGACATTAAACAATGATCTCCTCCTCCTCCCCAATCCAGTCACATACTCTTTCCTAATTACCCTCACTGCTGATAGGATGTTAAACCCTGATCTTCCTTCATTCTGTGATGCAGAAAAGAAACGGCTCTATTGAATAAAATACTGAAGTGCTAGGATGAGATCCCCAGCACACCAGTCAAGACACAAGAAGTACGGTGTGGTTAAGAGAAAAAGTATTCATCTGAGATTAAGGGAACTGTCGTGTCCTGACACAGTATACAGGGGAGACAGGGGGTTTAAGGTCAGTCTGCAGTTTCCGGGCAGTGGAGGAGCAAATGCAGAAAGACAAATTCCCAGTGAAGACAGGTTGATGACTTGGATCAGCAGCAAACACTGTCACAAGGCATCTACGAGAGACATGGATTTTGGAACTTGACAGGATGCTTGCAGCAGGAGACTCATGGAATTCAGGGGTCTGACTAACACTATTTTTGATCAGGCTAACTATTACACTGGAGGCTAATTGTAAGCATTAGAAAAAGTAAACGAGGCAACTGGTTGCACAACAGAAGGCAGTGTCTGAAGCCATTGGGGGAGGTGTTAACAGAAGTAGTGAAGACTAGTAGCATGTTAAGTACAAACTTGAGGGCAGCACTCCAAGTGAGAAAACCAGATATGTCGGAGCTTGCCGAGGCTGGGCACTAGTGACACAGAGTAGGCACTCTGGCGATCTGACTGAGAACTTCCTCTGAATACAATACACATGTGGTTTTAAAGAATGGTAGGTATGCATCATTTCTCCCTTCCTATAGTCGATCCACCAGTCCACCTGCAATCTGGTGAGTCGTTCGGCACCTCCAGGGCACCTCTGGCCAATCCCCTACCACTAATTGGTAGGTAGGGATGCTTCTGGATTTTACATTAACAAAGTCCACGTTTGGTATAAAATGTGTTCAGCTGAAAGCTAAACGTCACTGCCACTCCAATTATGGCCAGCAACAACAATATTTTACGCCACTTGGCCCTGACCTCTGCCCATCTGTGGGTAGGGACTGCTGTAGTAGCACTCTAACCTGTGTAAACCCACTGATGCAGTTCTCAGGAGCAAGTATCAAACTTGCTGCTTCTGCTAAGATGTGCCTTTTTGTGGCCACCTTCTACAGTGACACCTTATGACAGCAGCTAGGTGGCAGATGGAGTTCCCAGTTAATTCTCTGGAGTGAAACTTCTCCCCTGGGACAGCTGCATACAGTGTCTGTGATTTGTATGCCTCTAGTATTTCTATTTATTTCCAGTAATCTAAACACTACCATTTTTGCCTGTTCTCTGCTTTGTCTCTGATTTCCTACCTTGGAGTGACCTTGATGGCTCTAAATAGCCTTAAGCATAACAACGTACAAGTCATTATGTCATCAATATATGACAGAATTAACAGTAAGATGTGCTTTAGAAGATCCACAGTTTTACTTGTCACACACATCCTGTACTTAGATTATTAGTATTTGAGACAATGTGTTGCTGTACTGCTCCAGGTCCTAGTGAACATGAGTTTCCATTGCATTCAGCTGACCTCTAATAAACTGCTAACACAATTTCTGACACTGTGAGAGTGTCTGTGACAAATGCTGATACAGTGCAATGTTGTGCATGTGCTGTTGTGCATGAGTGAGAGCAACTGCTGTCATACAGTCTACTCGTCTCAAGTAACACCCGAGAAACCTCTGAACGTACCGCCTCCACTTGACATATGAACTGCCATTGCCATTGCTTTTGACAATGCCGTACACCCTCACATCTTAAGACAGTGGAGATAGGTTTTGGATTTGACTTTGTAGTTTTATGCACAGTCTCATGATTGCAAACTATATACCACCCTTTCTTTTACCCTTGCAAGGTAAAGAAAATTCTTCCACCATGAAGATTTACATCCGCAGCTTGTGGTCTAGTGGCTAGCATTGCTGCCTCAGGGACTGGGTGTTGGTGTTGTCCTCATCCTTTCATCATCATCATCATCACCACCATCATCATTCATGACAGTGGCTAGATTGGGTTGTGTAAAAAAAATTGGAACTTTGTATGGGCACTGATGACCCCCCCACAAACCAAACATCACAAAGATTCACATCACTCAGTAATACATAGAGATAGGAATCATTTCAGAATCTGTAAAAGCAATTACACCAATGTCTCAAGACAAAATCAGTTTTAGCAGTAAAGTTGATACACACACAAAGTGTAGAATAAAAGAGCCAGGTGAGATGAGAATGTAAAAAAAAATATGTAACATGTTTGTGGTGGCTATGAGGCTCAGTAACTGAAAACAGGAAGCACTAATTGGAAAGGAAGAAAGGAGCATATCCAGGTTGGAATAATGAAAAGTACATTTGGAAGGTGAGGAGAGGAGCTCATGATACTGTTGGCTGTAATAAAATTTATGTTTCTGGGAATATATATTTCTATTAAGATTCAGATTTGTGACTGACTGGAGTAGTAAGTAGTGCTGTGCAGTGCATGTCTAGTCACGTAAGTATGGCAAGTTTTATGGTGGTCATTATTACACAGTAAGATATGCAGCGTTTGAAACCTACACAATGATTTTTGCATACAATCTTCCCTCAGAAAAGGCAATCATAGAATGATGTGAGGAGCAAGTTTTATAACAGTATTTATTAGATGGGTAAGAGGCAGATGATGAAATATGTAATATGACCTGATGACACACAGTACATTAAAGATAGGTGTGTGAGCAGCAGAACACCACCAAAAAATGTTGCACACACTGTTTAATTTGTGCAGAAGCAGTAATGTCAATGTTAGATCTTGTAAATTATTTTATTTGTTTTATATATGGTAGGAGTTTTGTGCAATTAAGACAAACTGGTTTGTCATTAACCAAAACAGCTATGATACTGGCCATCTCTGAAAAGATGGAATTAGCGTCTTTTTCAATATTCTTGTGTCATAAGCAAACAATGAAATTTTTTAGCAGTTCTTTAATGTATTTTGAACTGGACTGATCTGAACCCAGAATCATACCTAAAGATAACCAACATTTTAAGTTCAGAAAATATAATGTAACTGGATAGATTAAAAACCTACTCACCAAGTGGCTGCAAGAGAACACACACATAAAGATATTGAAATTTGCAAGCTTTTGCAGCCAGTGGCTCCTCCTTCAGGCAAAATGGCTGAAGCGGAAGGAAGAGATGTGAAAGAATAGGACTGGTGAGGTGTACGAAATGGGAAGAGTTTGGCAAATGAGATAATGCAGGACACGGCAGTAAACATTGATCAATATGGTTTGGCAAAAACAAATGCATGAAAACATGAAAGAACTGCACAGAAGCAAGGTAAGTGGAGGTGGGGAAGAAAATTGCCATCAAATTTGCAAATAAACCGGCAAATGACAATTGGGAGAAGGCCTTACAGGGCAAACTGTAAACGAAGTTACACACAAATTTGTTAATAACAATGGACCCATCTAAGTGCACAGAAGTAAGTACTAGAAAAGATGTAGGGGAAATATGTAGGTTAATATAGGTCATACAGGTAAATAAGCAAGCGAACTAGCACATAAGGTTGAAAACAAATGACAGTTTGAATAAGATAGATGACAGCAAACACAGACGAGTGGGTTACATGAGAAGGAATGATGGTCACACAGACAAATTCATTAATGAAAATAATCAATTTTTGGAAATATAATCAACTGGATAGACAAAAAACTCTATACACCAAGAGGCATCACAAGAACACACATGAAGATGCTGAAACTTGCAAGCTTTCGGAGCCAGTGGCTTCTTCCTTCTTCTTCTTCTTTTTCTTCTGCTGGCAGAAGAGGAAAATAGAGGGGTGGATGGAGGAGGACTGGTGTGGTGTAGCCAATGGGGAGGCTTCAGAAAAAATCACCCAGAACCCTGGATTGGGAGAGACTTATAAGACAGGATGAGAAGGAAAGACTGATGGTTGGGGACTGTGACAGATGAGATTTGAAAACATGAGGGCTCATAGGTGGAAGATAGGGTAATACACAAACAGAGATTACTGATAAAACATAATGCATGAATTGATAAGAGGGGAAAGCAAAGTGCATTTTATGAGGTAGAAGTGGAGGATAGGAAAATATAGACAGGTCCAGAAATAAAAGATATTGAAAACTAAAAGAGAGTGAAGAAAGTAGCAGTAACTGTCAAGAACTGCTGAGACAAAATAAATTAATCTAAATTAAGGCCTAGTCAGTGGCAAGAACCAAGGGCATGAAAGCCAATTCCCACCTGCTCGTTCATGAAAAACTGATGTCTGGGGAAACAAACCAGATGGCACGTGTGGTGAAATAGGCACCAAGTCATGATGTCAATGTAGAGCATGTTCTGCAATAGGATATTGTGTGTTGCCAGTATACACCCTCTAGTAGAATGCCATTCATCCTAGCTGATAACTTAGTCATAGTCATACCAATGTGAAAGGCTGAGCAATGTCTACATAACAGCTGGCACACAATAAGTGTCATTCACAGGTGGCTGTCCTTTTGATAATATATCTTTTTTTTTCAGTTATAAAGCTGGCATAGGTGGTGGTAAGAGGGTGTATAGGGCAAGTGTTACAGCACAAATGGTAACAGTGTTAGGAGCCATACAGTAGGGCAATGGGTGCACAAGTAGCAAAAGGTTAGACAGGGATACTGCAGAGATTGGGAGGGCGATGAAAAGCTATTCTAGGTGTAGTGGGCAAAATGTCGGACAGAACGGATCTCATTTCAGGGCATGATTTTAGGAAGTCATAGCTTTGTTGAAGTAGATGATTAATACACCCAAGACCTGGATAATATCATGTGATAAGAGATGTATTCTTAATTTCATTTTTAGAGGGATCAGAAGTAACAGGACTGGATATGATGGCCTGGGAAATGTGCTTTTGAACTAGGTTGGTGTGGTAATTACATCCAGTGAAGGCCGAGGTGAAAATGATGGTGTATTGCTGTAAAAAGTCTGCATCTGAACAAATATGTTTGCCTTAACTGTCAATCATAGATGCCGCTGTCCTCATTAGGGAATGTGCAGAGCCACTAAGGCAAGCAACACGACATATTCTTCCAACACTGCAAAGATGCAATGACGGTGATGGTGGGATATTTGTGAGTTATTGCAAATTTTACAATAGCTGCAATGTGTTAAAAATATCTACTTTTCAACTGATACTTTGTAAATCACATATTGTAATGATTACTAACTGTTGTACATGTGTAAACATGACAATGTATTGAATAATGTACATTAAATTGTTCTGTCTAAGAAACCATTTGAATAGGGCACATGTCCATGTGATTTATTTATTTATTCCACTTCAAATGATTTTTCGTGAGTACTGATCATTCCTACTGGGACACTGTACACATGATGGCAGCTACGAATGCACAGGCAGTTGCAGTAGTAGGTGTACATGATCCAGTCACAGTAATGTGACCAACACCTATGTTCGATGTCAAATATGTAATAATCATCTACAGATGGCAAGTGGCAGCACTAACAGTGGAGAGCATTCAGTGCGTGTTAGGGGATGTGGAAAACAGTACAGCTGTTGTCTTAATGGAGAAACAGAGTGGTTTATCTAATGTCCAAAAGGACATGACCATGGGCTTTCGGGCCAATGGTGGAACCATTTCTAAAATCTAAGTTTTTAAACTGTTCACATGTCATCATGGCAACTGACTGCCCAGATGAACCAAGGGGCAACAAACAGTGTTTCCTCAACTACTGTTCTGAAAATGTTGCTGCTTATGGTTCTTCGCAGCAGGCACCTGGTTCATGCACCCATGCTGACTGTTGTTCATTGGCAATGATGGCTGGAATTTCCACACAACTGGATGTCCACTGAGTGGTGACAGGTGGCCTTTCCAGATGAATTGTATTTTATGCCCCAGTGGACAGATGGCCATTACCATGTGTGGCATCAAATGCCTGCAAGCAAACACCCTGCAAGTGTTATGGTCTGGCAAATTGTGTTTGTGGCAGTCTCTCGGTGATCTCGTCATTCTGGAAGGCACAATGGATTAATTTGTTTTTCCTCGGCATGAAGGCATCTACCAGCAGGACAATACAATGTGTCACATAGCTCACAGTGTACGTGAGAGATCTGAAGAGCACCAGGATGAGTTTACCATATTCCGCTGGTCACCAAACTCCCTAATTTATACCCAATCAAGACTCTATAGTGCTACTCCAATCATGCTATTCACACCATGGACCCCCTATCGAGAACCCTACCGCAATTGGCCATGGCATGGCTCCACATCCCTGTCAGTACCTTTCAGAGTCTCATCGGCACACTTCCTGCATGTCTTGCAGCAGCCCTTGCTGCAAAAGGTGGTTATTGTGGCTTTTGACAGGTGGTCACATTAATGTGACTGGCAAGTGTATTATGGCAGTAGAAACAGAAGTTTAGTTATGTACAGTAGCTGTTGTACTGAATATTTGGTAGCAAGTATGTGGTTTATTGGGTTGCAAAACCGAGTTGAAGTTTTGTTAAAGTGTAGTTCAGAAGCTGATCAGAATAAAGTTGGAAAGTTATTCATTAAATCAAATTTGAGTTCTCATTTCAAAACTTACCTTAACAGAATTGCAGATTAGATGCCAGTATATTCCAATAGCAAGAACTCAATAATGCTGCAGCAATCATATAGAAACATCAATAACTCTTGCAGATTACCTTTTCAAATAATTAGCGATACAGCTGGAAATACAGTCCATTCACAGCCTGAAGCACACACAACCAATAAATTGAAAATCTGCATTTTATTAATTTATTTTCATCAGAAACTTAAGGATCAAGGAATGCTACAGTAGCAATTATGTTATGTGTTATTCCTTGGTAACCTCCATTTAGGTCTGTAGCTCTAATTTTGTGATGTCTGTTTATAAAATAGGTCTGTTGATTACACACAAATAGTTAACATGCCATTAGGTGCTAATCATCAAACGTTCTTTTTCTTTCAAATAAATACTGATGACACTCATGTGACATTACAATGTACTCTGCGTGACTTAATTACTTCAGCTGCACAAAACTGCAATATTCTGCAGTTCCTGGATAAATAAAATATTTGAGACTATAAAAAGAGTTTATTGACAAAAAATGGAACATACATGGCAAAATAATATCCAGATCTTTCATTATTATATAAAATACATTTAATAAAGCTTGGTTGTATACAAAATTGTTGTATTGAATTTAAAATGATTACATATAATACTGTACAAGAACTGCTGCAAACATTTGAGTATCTAAGGAGGTAAGTTATCTCTAACAAATGAAAATACTTTATCATCAATAAACCTTCCCATTTTAGGAAATATCAGTAAAATAATTCCAACCACAGACAGTTAACGTATGTTTTACTGGTTTAGAATATAAAATTTACTGAACAGTCCAATAAAATACTGACACATTTGTGTAATACGTTTCCAACACTTCTACTTACAGCTTGCATAAAACTATTTTGTCATACAAACAAAACACTTGTTTATGTTAGTTAATGACATCACTGTCTAGTGTTAAAGCTGTTGTCCTGTGCACAAACATTAATTTCCCATGAAAAATTTAAAAATGCCAATTGTTTGAGCTGCCTCACTTCACACACCTGATTGCACAGCAAAATAAACAATAATTAAACATCATTATCTATTAACTATATCCTATAAAATACCATCACCATTACCCGTAACTGATACGGGTTTGGACGGAAACCGATAAGACCAATACTGGTGCATATAATGCTCTCTGCAGAAGAAAAATAAAATTTCATTGTTCTTATTCCTGTCTACAGTAGACACTTGTGTTATCAAAATACTTTTCTTTACTGTTTCCCAACTGGCATAGCAGATAAAGAAAGTGTGTCTTCATTCTTTGTCATATGTTAATGACAAGAGAAAGTGAATTTAGAGGTTCCTGATAAAAGTCAACAAAGCTTGTAGCTTATTCTGACGTTGCCTTTGAAATAAAAGGCCATACCTGTCCAGGACGTCAATGAATATACTGCAGAAAGAAAAAAGTATTTTGAAGCTATAAAAGAAATATTTATATACTTGATGTGGAAAATGGCAACTAAACTTGCTAATGCTGCAATAGTTACTCCGCTACAGCAAAAACTGCTCAACTAGCATGTCTATAAACCTTGTAAATGAAGTCATGAGAGCTTTGGTGACAATAAACCATGAAGCCAGTGGGGATATAAAGAAAAGTGTGCTGATAGTAAAGTGATAACAGAATTAACAGATTACCTTCATTTTATGTACATATTCTTAGGCATAACAAATGATACACAGCATGTAAACTAATGACCACACACACACACACACACACACACACACACACACACACACACACACACACACACACACACACACACACAGAGAGAAAGAGAGAGAGAGAGAGAGAGAGAGAGAGAGAGAGAGAGAGAGATTATAATTGTCATCAATACTTTTTCTTACTGGTAGTACAGTCCAAGGGGATGTCAAATCCATTAAAAATACGTACTGTGATACTAACAATCAAACTTATTTTGATCATATCTATAGATAATTATCATCTTGAAATTTCAGACTTACATCATTTGTGGTACATATTCTGTCATAATTTATGATACAATAATACTCCCTACTTTCATGCGATGCATTTGTGTTAGGTACCATCCAAAACGATACACTAGTTTTAACATATTCTGTCATAATTTATGATACAATAATACTCCCTACTTTCATGTGATGCATTTGTGTTAGGTACCATCCAAAACGATACACTAGCTTTAACATACTTGAGTACAATTTTAAGGAATTTTTATAGCTAACTACAACTGGAGGATTGAAAATATTTCAAAGTTCTCTCACACACTTTTGTGACACATGAGAAATAACCCTAGTATCTGTTTGAGACAATCACACAAATTTAACGAAGGCACACATCTTTTTACATCCTTTTCAGACATTTATAATGCTTCCCTTAAAATTTAACACACCAAGATATGTACAATAAAATACTAATACCTCGCCTTAAGTAATAATTTTTGTTATACTAGAGATAGATAACTGGGCACAACTTCTTGTCTATTAGACTCTCTGCACTGAAATAATATGCTGTTCCCCAAAGTTAAGAGTGTGGGGTTGGCAGAGAGGGCGAGAGAATACAACATATGATGAAACAGAGAAATGAATCGTTGCTTAGAAACACGTTTTGCAACCCCATTTCTAGTATAACAAAAATTGCAACTCAAGAAGAGAGAATACTTTAGTTACAGAAACATAATCACAGATGTGGGTGGAAAAAGACTTTTTATATAAAATGTGGTATTCACTAAAAATTAAGCAAAAATATTTCACTTTAAGCATAAAATATTTTGAAATATTTTACAGTCTTGATTCAGTAATTGATAAAGAATTACTAACATTTAGGCTAACAATTGTTAGCTAAATACATTACAGAAACAGTCTAAGGATACCGACATGAGAGTAACAAATGCATATAATTGATCAGTAAAGTAGATCTAATCTTTTCCAATATTTAAACACAATCCAAACAAAGGCAATAGATAACCAGATGTAACAAACAGGCACTGGCATTCTGTGAAACTGTTTATGCTGATTCCAGTATATATACCAAATCAGCAACTGATATCAGCTTGAATACCTTCTAACAATTCAAACACTGTTCTCGAAGGGAAGTGTAACCACTAATGAGATTCCACATCTGAACTATAATTTGTATGACTATAAGGGCACTTACGGTGTAGAAACTTGTGCTTAGTTACACAATTTCCAAAGGAGTCAGAAGCAAAAGGAAACCCAATACTATCACAAGCACTGATGACTTGACAGCAACTACATTGCTTCCATTCAGCAGAGACTCATCACCTATAAGAGGAAAAAAACTCTAATTAATGTATGTTAAAAGTAACAAAAATTATATCAGAGGACAAGCTTACTCAGTAAGTACCTTCATCTAAAAACAACAAAAGTGGATCAGTATAAAAAGCACACACAAAGAAAGATGGTCTAATTGTCTCAAATTGTGAAATAATAACTGCACCATTTAATTTTTTCAAATATTAGTGAACAAGACAAGTCCAATTCGACACTGTGGTAACAAAACAAATAATTTAGTATAACAACACAGGCACTGTACACCTCAATTTTCGATTTAGGTTTATGTTCTATAAATTGAAAGAATCAGAAAGTGAATGTCATGCAATAACTCTTACAACAATAATTTAGTGTGATTAATAACATTCATTCACTTTTTAGATACAAGTGCTACAAAATGGTAACAATCTTCTGACTCTGCATAAACAGATTAGAAAGTTTGTTTGTGCATCATCACAGACAAGACAGCATAAAAAAAATAAGTCAGCTAAATGAAGTATATATCTGCTTATGAGATTGTCTGAATATTCTTGTGTTGCAGTGTGTGTCCCTGTCTGTCTGTCCTTCACTGAGAATGTATATAAACATATTATAGAATTTTTTTAACACACACCCTGGATGTTTGAAAGTTGGCACCACAAACTCTTCACCATGCAGGATCCATCTTTTGCAACAAAATAAGATAATGTATGTGATGTGACAACACTGCAATATGGACAATGTGGTTGAGTCTTATTTCAAAACTCTTGCGTCTTTAATAATTGAGTGGTAAAGTCATCATTCTCATACCAAAGATCTTTAGCTTGAACCCAGCCAGTTTCGATAGGAGTATAATTTACTGGTTTCAGTCTAATTTTACTTAATTCTACATACAAACACATTTTGGCATTCAACTCATCTTATTAACCATTAGGTTATTTTTTATACAGAGATATAGTGCTAAGCAGAATCTGATGCAGCTACAACCACAACCACAGATATATTGTAGCACACTACAATGAAAACCACTGAGAATATTTACAAGCCTTCTTCTGGACTGTTATCACTGGGGTCAATACTAACATCTGAAAGTAAAAACATATAAGAGAGAGCATTCTGCAATGTGTGAGTGCAATTGGTAGTCATTGCTGCACAGAGGAGTGCTGTCAATTCCTGTTTTGTTGGTTGCTGCCACACACAAACAACACCAGATGGTCAGCCAGAAAGAAATCCACGAGATTCAAATAAGGAGGCCATGTCTGCAACCAAATGGAACCACTGTGCAAGATTACCAATCTCGCCACTCGTACTTTAAGTAACATTTCACAGCAGGTCTGTGACAAGCTAACGCACCAGTCTTTTCGCCGCCAACACTGTTGAAGTTAAACCTGGATATACTCCTTTACAAAAAGGGTTTTGTTGTACTACTAACAGGTTTTAAATATAATATCTTTGAAGCCTGTGGATTCTCAACATTGAATGTTGCCACATCACATGTTCTAGGCAATATTTTCTCAGGAAACAT
Source organism: Schistocerca gregaria (assembly GCF_023897955.1). Classification (NCBI taxonomy): domain Eukaryota; kingdom Metazoa; phylum Arthropoda; class Insecta; order Orthoptera; family Acrididae; genus Schistocerca; species Schistocerca gregaria. Next base: position 207,228,661 of record NC_064931.1, on the reverse strand, counting down.
GGATTACACAACATAGCTTCAGTAGGAATGTCACGAGACCATGTACGTATAAAACGTGTGCGTGCGAGCACAACACACACACACACACACACACACACACACACACACACACACACACACACACACACACACACAAGCAAACATTGCATACATGAGATGTTGAGTAATGGCCTTGTGACAATATTTTGGTAAAAAATGCGCCACTGTGGTCCCAAACATTCATCTCATTTGATTGGTCTATGTTATTCTGTGTCAGTCTCAAAAACCATAAGGAAATCTATTGCACATAATTAACAATGTTACTTGCTAACAGATGCCAAAATGTAATTTTGGACATCCTTGCCAGTGATGGTAAGAATCACCAGAACCTAATCAAAAAGTCTAAATAGTGTGTATTACTTGTTTAGTTTAGAATATGGATGCCCAAAGCATGTCCCTCATGTGACCCAAAGCAAGTATCAATGTGGCCCAAGAAGTGAGTGTCTATCAAAAAATTCCATGAAATTTCATTTATGAAAAGTGCTGATAAATTGGATATTTTCCAGTATTATGATAAACACTGTTACAAACATGCAAGCTGCAAATAGTTGTATTCTCCACAATCTTGATGACTATTAGTAGTTAAATGTTTAATAGTAATTGAGGTTATGTAGCACGGGCTATGATGTCAATACCAACACCAATTACACACTGACTTTGTACTGTGAGGGAAGGAGCTATATCAGAAATTCAGTGGCAGTCTCTGCACTGACATAGCTTGTTTGATTCTCCGAAGACAACATTTACTGAATTGTGAATGCTTTTTTTCTGTTGCAAAGAAAGTATGTAGTAAGTACAGGGTGTGGCCAGAAAGTAATGCGTCACATTCTCGTTTGTGACGCGACTGTGTTGCATAGCAGTTGCACCAATTGGGAAGGGACCCTTAGCTTTCAAGCAGCAGGTATTTCAATTACCTCTGTGCTCTTGGAGAGTTAGGATGGCTTATTCTGTAAGCCTCTATGTAGTGGTCATGTTGAGCAACACTATACGGTTTAAGATTTATGTGAAGCTACACAAGAGGCTGCTGGAAACTTTTGGAATGCTTGAGGAAGACTTTGGGGATGATTGCCTTCCCACATCACAGTTGAAAAGGTGGCACAAGATACTTAGAAGAGGTCAGGAGGAGGTCAGTGACGAAGCCCATGCAGGATGCCTGTCAACATCGTGAACGGATTATTTTGTTTTGTTTTAGGGCGCAAAAACAACTAAGGTCATATGTGCCCATATCAGAACCAAAGAACATTAAGAAGAGAAAAATGACTACATGTTAAGCCCAATCGATGGAAGGAAAGACAGCTAAAAACAGAGACTTGGAGGAAGGGCCATAAAATGTGCCACAGAGAAACGGATGTCCTGAACTAAAGATTAAATGTCTTTCGCCAACTGCTACGACAGATAAAAAGTAAAACAAAGTAGACAACGAGCGCATCAGTCCCTAAAATGGCCACTAACTCAGGCAGCAAACATAAACGAGAACGTAACTCATTAAAAAAAGGGCATTCTATCAGGAAATAGTGAACCGTTTAGAAGTCGAGGTCAATGAGCACATAATGGTGGGGGAGCACCACTTAACAAATGGCGATGGCTAAAAATGACAGTGCCCAATATGCAGCCCAGCTAAAATGATTTCCTCGCAGGAAGAGGGCCAAGACGAGGTCATCCGAGCCATCACGAAATAGTGAACCGTTTAGAAGTCGAGGTCAATGAGCACATAATGGTGTGGGAGCACCACTTAACAAATGGCGATGGCTAAAAATGACAGTGCCCAATATGCAGCCCAGCTAAAATGATCTCCTCGCAGGAAGAGGGCCAAGACGAGGTCATCCGAGCCATCACGAAATAGTGAACCGTTTAGAAGTCGAGGTCAATGAGCACATAATGGTGGGGGAGCACCACTTAACAAATGGCGATGGCTAAAAATGGCAGTGCCCAATATGCAGCCCAGCTAAAATGATTTCCTCGCAGGAAGAGGGCCAAGACGAGGTCGTCCAAGCCAATGGGAGAGGCTTAATTCCCCGGAGGAAGGGCCAGTGGTGGTGCCAGTGGTGGTGCCAAAGTGACACCACCTGCTGACAGATGGCAACACAGAGACTGTCGGAGGGAATGGAAGAACTAGCAGTATCAACGGCCTCATCTCCCGACAGACCGAAGCAACCAGGAATCCACATACACATCATAGTGGATCCAACAAGAGCGAGCAAGTGGCCACTTTCCTGGACCCATTGCACTAAGGGATGGATGGTGTACAGAATACTAAGGCTCTGCAGGACACAGAGAGTTAGAGCAGATGACGGAATTGAAAAGCCTGTGTTGCTGGATGCACTGCGTGGCCCGATACAGGGCGAAAAGCCCTACTGTAAATACTGAGAAGTGTTCCGGAAGTTGATACTGAAAATAATTGGTGCCAATGACGAAAGCACACCCGACACAACAGTCAGTTCTAGAGCCATCAGTGTACACAAAGGTACTATCATGAAGTTCCGTGCGAAGGTTGTGAAACTTATGGCAATAGAGTGAGGCTCGAGTAGTGTCCCTAGGAAGCAAATGAAGGCCAAGATGAACACGGGCCGCTGCATGAAGCGAAGGTGGTGAAGGGTTTACACTCCTTGGGAAAGTGGCAGGTAGCGTGAAGTTAAGCTGCCAGAGCAAGAGCCGAAAGTGAACTCCAGGAGGTAACAGAGAAAAGGGATGCGCCCCATACAGGTGATTAAAGGAGTTATCAAAGAAGGAGGCATAACCTGGGTTACCAGGCATGGCAGACGAATGGCATGCATATCTGCTGAGGAGAACTTCACGCCGCTATGACAGCAGTAGTTTGGCAGCTTCTGCAGACAGACTCTCTACTGGCCTAGAGTAAAAGGCGCCAATTGCCAAATGGATGCCACTGTGATGGTGGACGTTGTTGAGACGGTGTAACATATGAAACACCCATATTCTAGTTTCGAACGAACAAGAGACCAGTATAAACGGAGGAAGGTGGTTCTGTCTGCTCCCCAGGAAGTACCACTGAGGATACATAGGACACTGAGGGCTGCCAGGTAGCACACACGAGAGGATGAAGAAAGTTTCCTATCGAGCACGAGCCCCGGAAATTTCGTAGTTTCATTGAACGGAAGAAAACAGGCCCAAGATGTAAAGACACTAGAAGAAACCAATTGCGCTGCCAGAAATTCATCGACTGAGATATCAGTGAAGATGCCACTTAAGGACTCAAGTCCGTGGAGAACTGCAATGGATTGCAGAATCGTCAATGAAAAGGGAGCCAGAGACGCCTGGCGTGAGACAGGTCATTCATTGTAAGGTTAATGGATGACACTCTGGACGGAACCCTGAGGCACACCGTTTTCCTGGATAAAGGTGTCCAACAAGGTAGAACCCACACACTTTTAAAAATTCCTGAAGGAAACAGGGCATGCAGCCTCAGAAGCTTCACGTGTAGGGAGTACGGTGGATACCAATCCTCTAACAGGTTTCTCCAAATCAAAAAACGTGGCCACATTCTGGTATATCCTCAGAAAACCATTCTAGACATGAGTGGAAACAGTGACGAGATGGTCAACTTCAGAATGGTGTGCTTGAAATCCACACTGTTCAGTGTTTAGTAAATTGCAAGGCTTGACCCACCATACCAGCGTAGCATGAATCGTATGTTCTATAACCTTGCAAACATAGCTGGTGAGATAAATGGTGTGGTAACTAGAAGGAAGGCGTTTTTCTTTACCAGGCTTAGCTATGGCTATGACAGCGACTGGGAAATGTGCCTTCTGCCCAGATGCGATTGTACGTATGAAGGATAAAGTGCTTTCCCGCAAGAGAGATGGCCAATGAGCTGGAGGAAATGTGCCCTGACGACACCGATTGATGGAGGGATTAAACACCACAAAGGGAAAAGGTCAAGTGAGGAAGGAAAATGAGGACTGCAACAGCTTGAAGCTGGGTAGTGAGGAGATGAATGTCATTCCGGATGAGCAGCATGATTCCCCCACGAGATGTGGAAAGGTCAAAGCAGACTGGGAAGAGATTCGAGAGCTCAAAGCAGTCATGAGGATGCAATTTTGTTTCCTGGAGGCAGAGAACAATCAGACACTGCTATTCTAAGAGCAGCTTTAAGTCCTCTTTGTTGGATCAAAGGCCATGAACATTCCATTGGAGGAGAGTCCTGACAAGGAAAGGGGAGGGAGGAAAAAAATGAAGTGCCAGCCTTCGAAGACTCACTGCTACTGGGCGCAGAGTCTGGAGGATCTTGCTCCACGAGATCTACAGAGATGTTGGCAGTCTCCATCTTTCGGCCTGTGGGGCCGGGCAGAAAAACAGTTGGTGGTGTGCACCAGTGACACGGAGGTCAGCAGTGTGCACTGGTGACACGGAGGTCGGCAGTGTGCACCGGTGACACGGAGGTCAGCTGTGTGCGCCGGTGACATGGAGGTCAGCCGGGCGAGGATATCACATAGTGACACCGTTGAAGAAGACTGCCTAGATGGTGAAGCAGAAGACCATTTGAATTCTTGGAGCCTTTCCGGTTGGTAAAGGAAGCCTCAGAAGTTTGTCAGCTGGAACGATGTAGGAACTCTTCATGGTAATATTCCTCCTATCCTTTCTGCCCTGCCAGTTGTGTAGCACGTGACTCCACCAGATGAGGTGAATGTTTGGTGGCTTGTTGCACAGCTGGAGGAGAAAAGGGGGACACTACCATGACACTGGGTGATTTTACAACTGCTGTGCTGAATTTGAGGTCGTATGTTTGTGTGGCTCTGTCCTTCATGGAGCGAGATGTAGCAAGAACAGTACTAGTGCCAGATAGTAAAATGCAGTGTTTGCAACTAGTCAACAACTTGCAAGTGACCAGGTAAGGCACTTTTTCCTTCACTTCGATCTCCTGGATAGCCTGCTCATCAAGATATACGGGACAATCTCGAGAAGAGGCAGCACGGTCGCCATTTCAGTTGATGCAGCGGGGAGAAAGAGGCGGACTATCGACGCTGAGCTTCCCCACCATAGGTTACACATTTGGCATCTCATTGAGTTCAGAATGTACGTTCATACTGTGATAACTTCACAACCTGCTGTGATCTTTGGCGGAAGCACCACAATATCAAAAGTGAGAAAAGGAGAGCATGTGGGCATTAAGGATGCATCTACCTTTTTCATATCTCAATGGACTGCAATGACACCCTAATCAGAGAGGTACATATGGATTCCTGCCTTGGTCAGACTGTCGAGCAACCTAGCGTAAATAACACCATGAGAAGATATCAGCATTTGATGGGCCTCGACGCGAAGAGGATAGCCATAGAAGAGTGAAGAGGCAAGCAATTGTTGTGCTTGAAAATCAGAAGTAGTCTCCAAACGTAAAGTGCCAGTGTGTAAATGAGAGCAGGATTTCATAGGGCTGGCAAGTGCATTAACACCTCTCCGAATAACAAAGGGATTTACTGTCAATAAAATTCTTCTGGGTTAGAGACCGCATTGTCATTTATAAAATTCCAACGTTTCGGCGTCTGTTGCAAGACGCCTTCCTCAGGGTGTGTTGCTAACTGCTGAATGAGCGCAAGTGTGGGTACATATATACTAAGGAAGAGTGTTGTGATTGGATGTGAGGATGAGGAGGAAGGGTACTAGGAGTTCATTTTATTGGCGTTTGCATTGCGTCTTGTTATTGGCGGAAATAGGCGTTTTCCACTGGAGTTTCCTTTACTGCCTGCCATTGGTGGAAATCGGCGAATAGAAGACTTAGCGGCGACTGCAGCGTAGCGTTGTTTACTAACTGCCTAGTATCGACTAGGCCGCGTCAGCGCTCTGTGTACCATCCTCCGCTGTGGCCTACCGCACGCCAGTTGCTTTGCGCGAGCTGTCCTTCCGCAAAGCTGTCACAGCAGGCAGCCAAGACGCTGGAAGTCTGTACCCGTCTTCTCTGTTCATATTATCGGGTCGCTTGGCTATTTCTATAGCCTCTCTAATCTTCCTCCTCAAACTAAACGGCTGTTTCGCCAGTACTCGGGCCTCTCGAAATTCGATGTTCATCCTGCACTGCTCATGATGTTCTGACACCGCTGATTTGCTATATTGTTTGAGGCGGATATATCTCTAATGTTCAGTTAGCCTCGTGCTTATTGGACGCCCAGTCTCACCTACATACACCAGTCCACATTCACACTCGATTTCATAAACTCCGGCGGCATGAAACTTGTCAATTGTATCTTTTGTCGAGCCCAGAATGTCTTTAATTTTGTTGTTGCTACGAAAAATCGGCTTAATACCTGCCCGACGGAGAATTTTGCCCAGACGTTCAGTAACCCCTTGTACATACGGTAGCACGGCGGTGTTCTGTGCTTCGTTCTGTATTTCCCTGTTGTCCTCCTCCTTCGGCGCCATGGTTTTGCGTATCAGCCTCGTGTCGTAGCCATTAGCTCCAAAAATGGTCCTGAGGTTCTGCAGTTCAGCTTGCAGGTTGTATTCATCGCTGATCCTGTAGGCTCTCTTAGTTAAAGTTCGCAGGGCCGAATTCTTTTGCATAGGATGGTGGTGGGAGGATGCATGCAGGTACCTGTCCGTGTTAGTGGGCTTCCTGTAAACTCTGTGTCCAAGCTTCCCATCTGGCTTACGATAAACTTCTACGTCGAGAAAAGGCAATACCCCGTTCTTTTCAATCTCCATGGAAAAATGAATTTTGCTGTGCTGCTGGTTAAGATGTTCGTGGAAGTTCTGAAGCTCTTCTTCTCCGTGTGGCCCTCAGAGGGGAGTGCACCTGCCTTAGGTCATTGTTCATACCTCACATCACACCTACCAAATACCTGACAGAGGGACCAATCAGCAATTTGGGAAGGTAGCAGCTAGGCAAGCACCCCTCCTTGGGCCTGGCCTGTACTAGGTGGTACATGCGAACCCTACCTGTCAACACGGGGCTGGGAACTACATGTTATCCAGTCATCTGTTACACAGCAGACGCGTGGGCCAGCCTTCATGAGTGCAAGGGGAGGAAGAAGGAAAAGAAGAACCTGAAACGCAGAAGTGGAGGAATAGTAGGAGAAGGTGAATGAAGAAAAAAAAGGAATGAAAAGCAATGGAGAAACTGTTCTGGTGTCCTTTACTGCAAATGCAGAACACACTCCCAAAAACATGCCAGGCATGTTCCCCAAGGGAGAGGAAAAGGAACAGCAAGAGGATAGACATGCAGCACAGAAGGAAAAATATGCTTCAAAGGCTGGGGCTCCTTGGTAGCAAAGCACGAACCTGCCGTATAGCAACGAGCCCCCTGGGGGGATCATGAACGTGTGACCATGATACTGAATTCAGACCACTGAAAGAGTGTCCACTTGATGTTGGCATCATTGAACTTGCCAAAAATGGTTGTCCAGGAAATTGTATAGAGAAGATATGTGCAAAACTTGTGCCCACAGTTTTGACCAATGTGCAAAAGCAACAATGAGTGGAAGTGTGTGAAGCATTCTAGCAATTCTATGAAGATGACCCTAATTTCCTGGACAACATGATCACTGGGGATGAGTAATGGGGTTTTCACTACAATCTGGAGTCAAAGAGGCAGAGTATGGAATGGCAATGATGTTGTCGTTGCACCAAAAGAAAGTTCACAAGAGCAAGTCTCATGTGAAGTCATGGGGAGAGTGCACCTCACCCCCTGGTCACACTGTCAATGCTCAATTTAACAAATAAGTGTTTCAGAGACTGAATTGCAGGGCAGCCTGCATCTGAAAGGAGTTCTCTACTTTGTGCAGACTGCTCCGTGACAATGTTCCAGCTTACACTGCCTTTGTTGTCACTGCCTACCTGACCTACATTGGTGTGACAAAGGTGCACTGCCGCCCTACAGTCCTGACGTTTCTGGACAAACCCCATAAATTCTAAGTCAAGAGTCACATGAACAAAAGTATAGAAGTTGACCAATACAGACGCTTATCTCAATCAACTTATTAAAGTAATGGCAGTGATAGTAGTAACAGTGGCAGCAAATGTGCTAGAAGTGCCAGTTAAAGCAATGGCATGGTCACCTGCCAGCAGTATCACTGACACAATCGGAATCCAGTTGTTATATTCTCTAATTACAGAAAAGGAAGATAACAGGTATGTGTCATTCAATTGTCGAATATTTTTAAGGTGAGTAGTAGCAGAGCTGTGTGCTCTCACTCCAATTAGTGTCCAGTTTTCTTACTGGACACACATCTCACAGCCCGTACTACACCGTGTCAACTGTACGAAACACGACAAACCAAACAACACATATCTTACACACATGCTATTAATCATCCAGCAAATGTGAACTTCTAAGTACTCAAAAATTCATGCTTAATCATGTATACCTAACACATGCCAACACAGACCATGAAAGAGTTTGCAATGTAACATTCTGTTTTAGACCACACTACAACAGTCAAAGATATTCTGACAACAAAGCTTACAGGGAATCTGTATTTTTGTCATTTCTATAGTAACTCAGTCTTGTAACAGCATGCGCAACAGCACTGGAAAGATAGAAAAGCACCACACTCACAAACGTGTGTGCACGTGCGTACCCACACACACTCACACACACATGCACTGTATTATAATTATTAATCTTACTTCCAAGCAAGACTTCTCCACAAATCCTTGTAACAAAGGCACTAAGAAACAAAGTTTCCTAAGAAAAGAAGTAGCATACAAAATTATTAATTGTATCTTAAAGAAAACGTTCAATATGCAAAATTTAGTACACAATATCGAAACACAATTAAGAAACAAAAAGACGAACAAAAACTCTTACTTATACAAAAAATACACTATCCTGAAAATTTATATCTAATGCTACCAATATGTTCACTCTGTTACTTAACTTGCTTTATTGTAAAGCACCTTCAGTGGCTTTAAAATAAAGCCAAACACATATATTCTAAGACTTTTATTACAGTTGCAAAAGGTGGTATATAGCCTATAACTTGTATAAACTGTCTTAACGAAGCATCCTGTATGCCCTGAAAGGGGATGATTTTGGTGACATTCAGTGTGTTGTGAGCAACACAGTAAATGAGGTACTATCACAAGCTCATCACTATGTTTCTGAACACTACTGAAATACAAGCTATTATCATGTCAATTCATGTACAGGGACAGGCTTAGACAACATCTCACATTACAATGCAGCACATAACCTGTTCCTCTTGTGCCCACAAGGCACAATGTAACCTCCTGATCACTCCATAACCTGTCACAAGAGACCATCAATGTTTACCTCTGAGAATAGTTATGTAAGAGATTCCTTCTGTCCATGGTGGTGTAGCAGACCAAATCTATAGTGGATAAGGAAATTTGTGACTGACACAGAAATAGTAATATTTCTATTTTGATTAGTGGTCCCCACAACATATCATAATGGATAAAATAGTTGCAGATGCTAATATTGTGAGGAACTGATGAAAGGTTATCCTGAAGCTTAACAGAAATCCATAATATTAGTTATTTTTTGTTTTTAGGCCTCTCTTATGCAGCCGCTTTTATACAAGTTATAGGTTATATACAACCTTTTGGAACTGTAATAACGTCTTAGAATATATGTGTTTAGCTTTATTTTAAAGCCACTGAAGCTGCTTTAAAATAAAGCAAAATGTGTGCAGCCTAAATAATACTTTTATTATAGCCACAAAAGATGGTATATAACCTATATTACTCGAGAATATTAGCGCTCTCTCTCTCTCTCTCTCTCTCTCTCTCTCTCTCTCTCTCTCTCTCTCTCTCTCTCTCTATCTCTCTCTCTCTCACACACACAGAGACAGACAGAGAGATTTGTCTCTGCATCATAAATTTAAAATGATACCAGAATTGTCAGTCAATAATGCACAAAAAGCTTCTGACATGAAGGAAATGTAAAATACCATGAAGCAAATGGAGCACAGATACTTAAATCTGACTACCATGTTTTGCATCTAACATCATGTGGAGGTGCTATCAGAATTCAGAAGTTTACAACCTGCACAGCATTCAATGAGGATTAGGTATTAAAAACATCAATAAAAATAGTTATGCATCAACTGTGATTCTTCTACAGAAACTACTGCATCTGACTCTTCTATAGACGTTAGTGTACCACTGTGAAGGCACTAGTAAGAGGAACTTTAGAGTCCATGTGTAAAAAACATATAGCTTGTTTTCATGATGTAATGTGAGAGGATGCTATTAATGTACATTGTATGCATCTGAAGTGCTTCTGTGGCCATATGTTGGTCTGAAGTTAAAATAATACCATAGTTTGTCTAAATTCTGGAAGGCCACATATGACACCCAAAAATAATTTTTATCTTCCTGGAAATCAGTCCATGTTGAATTTTGGTCAATGGGATTTTTACAACATTCTATCCACAAATTGTTCCAGTTTCTTCAGAGAGGCAGGAACGGGTAATAACCCACCGATTCTGGAACACAATTTTTATAATGAGAGTCTTTGGCAAAAACCTATCTGCTTTCTTGCTGTGCTTATCTCGAGCTTCTCACACCACCACCGCCACGAGCTGACTGTCATGACTGATGCTGTGCTGGTATTTTAACTGATACAGCATTTGCATTTTTTGTGTAATAGTTGCTTAAATTACATTTAATCTTGAAGTGAGAGAAAGATAGAAAGCAAGAGAGAGAGAACGAATTTATTTAGGCAACTGCCTGTAAATTATTTAATCCTTTTACAATTGTGTTTGTTTCTTGTTGCAATACCATGTTAGCACAACATTGTTTCATATTCATCTTGGAGATCTTTACCTTATGGACATGAGTCTAATTCGTATTATGCAACAAGGTTAATTCCCAATTCAACCACAATAACCAAGGTTTTTTATGTATCAGTAATGACAGTAAATGTAATAATAGAAAGTCCTGGGTGGAAAATAATTAATGGAAGGAGTGAAGGCAATAACTGACCATATAGTGGAGATGCTCATCATTCGAAGGCACAAATATGAGACTGCAAGACTGAAAACATTACTATGCTCTAGGTCGATGTCCTTCTTCAGAGAGAAATAGGACAAAATATACATACAAACACACATACCACTCCATGGCTTCACTGTCCCAGTAAACCACACCATACAAATGTTGCATGTAGTGCCGGTACAGTGGTGAAGACTGAGACAATGTAGTTGTACAGGTGTGTGTGTGTGTGTGTGTGTGTGTGTGTGTTTGTGTGTGTGTGTGTGTGTGTGTGTGTGTGTGTGTGTGTGTGTGAGCAAGCACATGCGTGTGCGTGCGTGCACGTGCTGTACTGGTTAGCTCTGAAGGACATCAAGAAAAAGCTTAGTTATTGCATTTGTGCCTGTCAGCCACTCAACTCTGTAACTAGACAATGAGTTGCTATCATTATTCATTCCATTACATTCAGTCAGTACTGACAAAAACATTTTTATTCTCTCAATACAGCGAATACATATGTTGCTCTACAGACACTATCCTCATTATATTCCATACATGATTTTGACTCTCTTCTGTGTATCTTGCTCGCAAAGTTCATACTCCTAGCCTCTTCAACCACATCTCTGGTGCTTCACAACATTCTCTGTAACAAGCTACTGCCGAATTGCGTATGTCAGTGCTGGAGGTCTGTTAAGGCACCCATAAATGATCAAACATTTTGTGAAACTTAACTACGCTTGTCAAATATATGGCCAGGTATGATGCAGTTTCACATGTTTGTCAAGCATAGATTGTTTCTGATGTGTTTGAGACAAATTCTGATTGACAGAAAGTTTGACAAGATGGCAGACATTGTTTGTGTTGATGTTTCACCACATTTGTTTAGTGAAAAATTGATTTATTATGATTTATCTCATTTTATCGTGAGTTTCTGCTACTATGAAAACTACGATCAAGTATAAAAACAAAATGGCACAGACAATTATTAAAATAGTAGAGGTACCATATCTTTCCTAGCAGTATATTATACATGAAGAGGTTATGAATAAAATCAATATTTTACACATACAGTGACATACAAGTGGAGTGGAATGAAATAAAAGAAATTGAAGTTCTCTGGTTCTTCCATGGACGATATGGGCTATATGTTCCCACATTGAGGTATTTTAATGACCTGTCATTAAATGACCAAGTAGAAGAGAATAAGTTTTTGCATACTTTGTGTCTTCTTTTTCAATGTGAGGTTGAAGTAATGATGAACAAGTTATTAAACGTTTCACTGCCCATCTGCAGGAAGTTTTTTTTAATCATCAGGTTCTATCTGAAACATTCCCATTAACAGGTTTCCAGTTGCATATTTCTCATTTTAAACCATTCCCTTGACCAGAACCTTGTTTTCTTCTTCTTTAAACACAGTGCAGAGGCAACTTTAGAAATGCTCTATCAACATCTGTAGCCATTTCCACTAGTGTCAAAATACCATGTACAGGAAAAGTGTCTGCTCCAAAAGTAAGGTTAAATTGACCAGCTTTCTTAGTACACGTATGTGCTTGTTTCACACATTCATGGCTAGACAAGAGTGAACTTGATGGCTAAGTTTGCTGTTTCAGGAGGGACTTAATAACTTTGGACTTAATTTATTCTTCTTTAAACATAGTGCCAAAGTCAATGCCAGGACTTCTTTGTTTGCATTTGTGGCTGTACCCACTATGCTCAAACTACACATGAACACGAATAGTGTCTACTTCAAAGTGAGGTTAAACGGACAAACATTGTTTGAACATGTATGGGGTTGCTTGGGAAATCCATGGCTAGATAATAGCAATTTTACCAAAACATTTGAGCCTTTACAGGGGCCTTTAGCCATTTACACACTGAATCTAATCAGTACTGAGACACCAATGAAAATTTAATCAGCCACTGAGCTGTTGCTTCCCTGTATTGCTTTAGGCACAGTCACAGCTAAAGGTGAATTATGAATAAACCACACAAGGAAGGAACATTGGGATTTAATGTTACATCCATGACAAAGTCATTGAAGATGGATCAAGAGTTCAAATTTTACAAGGATGGGGAAGGAAATCAGTCATTTTCTTTTCAAAGGCAAGAGCCTGACATTCATCTCAAGGAAATCACAGACAACCCATTGGATGACCAGATACAGGTTTGAACCTCACTCATCCCAAATGCAGGTCCACTGTGCTAGTCATTTGTTTGGTAAGGGAATAAATGAGACATTCTAAGTCTGTCTACAATAAATACAATAATGGCTCAATAATATCAATATCATTTGGCAATTGTGGAGACCAGGGTAGACCTGTTAGTTGATGCTAGTTTTCATCAGACCAATGTATGTCACTTTCAAGTGTGTGAGATATCACCACTATCTTGGAAGATGTAATCCTGAGGTCGGGACAAAACTTCCTTTTCTGGATGAACAGTACGCTCTTTCTATATGAGCATAGCACGCACTAAAACACACATCATCACTGCATTCAGGCTTGTACGGTTCCTCTAGTACACTTCATACAGTATATTAGCGGTTTCGATTAGTCAGGATTTGTTATCCCTGGAGAACTGAGTGTCTCCTCCTAGTTTATAGTATCAGTACTGATGATGAACGGTTTTCTTTTACATAGTTTAGTTCCCACTTTACTACATATGAAGCTGAGCACTGTGGTATAAATTTTGACTTGAAACTTCCTGGCAGATTAAAACTGTGTGCCGGACCGAGACTTGAACTCGGGACCTTTGCCTTTCGCGGGCAAGTGCTCTACCAGCTGAGCTACCCAAGCACAACTCACAACCCGTCCTCACAGCCTTACTTTTGCCAGTACCTCGTCTCCTAAGGCTGTGAGGACGGGGCGTGAGTATGCTTGGGTAGCCCAGTTGGTAGAGCTATTGCCCGCAAAAGGCATAGGTCCCGAGTTCGAGTCTCGGTCCGGCATACAGTTTTAATCTGCCAGGAAGTTTAATATCAACGCACACTCCGCTGTAGAGTGAAAATTTCATTCTATATTTTGACTTAATTGATATTTTAGGTTTGTTGCCAAATGGAAACAATTTGAAAGTACTGATTAATTACTGTTACAGTGCCATAGAAACATAATTTTTGTTATCATAAAGCATCATTTCACATACCTTAAAAATCTTAGTGGCAAAAATAATTCTCTCTTTCAGATTCTTTCGTGTATGTTTACATGCACTAGACCTGCAGCAGAGATTATTGATTTTGAACTATTTCTCCCAACATAATGAAGCTAAACACAGTTTAGCTTGATGCCGTCAGACTGTATGTGTTACGAGAAGGTGATGTCATGCATATATGAATGGTTTCCCTACCATTATAAATAAATTTGTGGTTTGTTGCCAAATGGCAACACCATGCAATACAGGGTAAGTCATCATCTAACCATACACTGTAACCAATTAATATCTTACTGAACTTCAGGAAAAATTAACACTTACCCATCTGAAAAGTCAATGCCGGAGAAGACATTCTACCATCACCTCCATTTGAAAATGCCAAGACCCTCATGTAATAGATTTTACCTGGTGACAAATTATCCACATATGCTTCTAGCTTGGAACTGACATAAACAATTGTGTCATTTGCTGTGCTCATGTCTTGATCAATCTCCCAAATATGGACCTGGAAAATAAATACATAAATAAATTAAAAATGGAGAGAAAGAGAGTGAAATTAGATATATAGAAGATGAAAGGAACAAAGATTTTCAGAAACAAAAAACAATGATATTTTACAAGGCATAATACAATTATGTTAATGCAAATCAAAGGTGTGATGCCAGAGGTTTCTCTAGACGTACTTGAGTTCCAGTTTCAAAATGCTTTAAAAAAGAACCACTGCTTAGAAGGATATCAAATTTGACTGGATTATTATCAAAGAAGGGGGAAAAGCTGTGGAAACAAAAGAATTTAACAAAAATTTTACTGTAGATGGTGCTGTAAGTGGCTGAATATGCAAAATAAAAGATGTAGGGTTCACGGCTGTTTCTCAGTCTCTATCTCTGATGTTTGTCATGACTGCCTCAATACATGATTGCACTTCATGTAAAGCTCTTTTACAAGTAACAAGTACAGTAACTGTGTGCCACTAGCTCTGCAGAAGTTCCAGATACTCAAAGGTATGAGAAAAGGTGTTGGTCCGATTGTCTGTCAATGGCCTGGAGAAAATGATTATGATATTCACAAAGGGGATTTATTTGAAAGTGCATTGTGGCAGTAGATGATGTGGCCACATCACTGTAGGAACGGGTCAAATGGTCGTGTGCAAACATCCAGTGCACGCAGAATTGTCCGAACGCTGGACATGCCTGTGAGCAGAGTCCATAAAAGTATTTTTTGAAAAATGAAGAAAACCACTAGACAGTTGCTTAATCCACTATCTTTATTGGGTACATGGCCATTTCGGACCAGTTATAATTCCACTATCTGGCATAAAAAATAAAATCACTTAATCATGTGGGGTCAACCTCACCCCAATGTTGTCATGGAACCAAAGATTTTGTGTCAAAAATGTAAAATGGACAAAAATTCCATAACAGCCATACCTCTCATGTTGTTGTGGAATTTTTGTCCATTTTATTTTCCGTGTCAACATTAGGGTGGGGATGACCTCAGATGATTATGTGATTTTATTTTTTTTACACCAGATGATGGAACTGTAACTGTTTTGAAACCTATCATGTACACAATAGAGTGCGTGGATTAAACAACTGTCCTGCGCTTTTCTTCATTTTTCCAAAAAGGACTTGTCCAGTTGTGACTGCCCCATAAAAACAACTCTTGGTGCACAAAATTCTATGAAGGATCCTGCATTGCTTTCCATACAAAATAACCCATCTTCAGGGATTGCTTCATGCTTACCTTCCAGTAAAACAAATGCATGATCTGGAATGTCTTGCTTGCATGGAATTGCACAATGATTTTCCATGAAACATACTGTGTATAGATGAAGCCCATTTCCATCTCCAAGGACACGACAATATGCAGAAATGCAACTATGGGCAACAGAAAATTGGCTCACACGTCAACTAGTACTTCTTCATTGTGCAAAGGTAACTGCATAGTTGGAGTTGATGGCATCATTTGTCAAAGGACCTTTTTTAAATAGATGGGTCCTGTTACCTGTACTGTCAGTAATAAACACTATGAGAATCTTTTGTGCACCCTTTGACAGCATGGATAGAATCATTTATCATTTTTGTGAAAGACAAAGCTCCTCCACACATTGCATATGGTGAACCAGTAGCTGCAGAGGTATTTTGGAAATGCCAGAATTTTCAGCCATCATTTCCCTACAGCCTGACCATCTAGATCACCTGATACTGTGTGACTTCTAGCTGTGGAGTTATCTGAAAGATGCTGTGTTCAGAGCTCCAATTAAAACTATAGCTGAATTGAAGGTGTGTATTGTGCAACACATCCTGAACATGACCCCTGTGAAACTCTGCTCTGTTGCGAAACATGCTCTTTCTCAGTTTCAACTTGCTGCAGAAAATGATGGACAGAATACTGAACACATCTCATGCCAGTCTCACTACAATTAAAAACCAATTTCATTGCTGCTTTTTATGTGTTTTTTTTACCTCAGGACAATTAAAAATTGATGTCATTATTGTTTTTTTCATAGTTTTTGGCCAAAGGATATTAAAAACTGTTGCCATTCTTGCTTTGTAGATCGTTTTTGGCCTCAGGACAGTAAAAGCCAGATTCTTCCCATCCAGTGTGGTACTGCCGTGGTGGGTGGGCTTACCTGACTAACAGTGCTGCAACTGCTGAATGCCAGACTTGTGTGGTTCTGCACACTGCACACTACAGTTGTTTTAATGTGTAACTCACACCACAGCATTTGTAATGTGATTCATCTAGCAAAATGCATTTAAATTATGATTCTTAGAGTGACATCTATTGGGAAAATATTTATTAATTTTTCCCCCATAATATTCCGCCCCCCCCCCCCCCACCCCCCCTTTTTTTCAATAATATTCTGTTCAAATGTGATGCCATTCTGACCAGTGGTTCTTTTTTTACATTGTTTTGTAACTAAAATGTTAATTAAAACCACCCAGTATAGATATTGGTATCTTTGATTTCATTACAACAATCTATTCTGAGTATAATAATTTCCCACCAACAAACAATATATGAGAGTAGAAACATCATATTTAATAAGAGAACAAGAGTTATGTTTTACTGTCAGCTTTAAATTTACCAGTTAGTGTGAAGATAATATATGCATACAATAACAGTAGTTGTTGCACTTAATTGTTATGTCCCACAAAGAGAAGAATAACCAAGACTATTTAGAAAAAGTAAAACAATTCCATAAAAAGGATTTGCAAGTTTATATACAGCTGTGATCAGTACATAACTTTTTAAATGTACTGGAAACATTCTTGACAGGAAGATTACTAACTTTATTAAATAAAATAAAATCATTTCAAAGATGTTCAAACGGGTTCAAGTTGATGCTTTGAGCACACTTGTCCAGCAAAAGGTGCCAAAATATTCTCAGTAACATGATGTAGATCACTGTCTCTGGTTTGCACACAAATGGAGTGTTGTCCTGATTCAGAATAGGTTCTTTTTCCAAATTTCAACCACCATACGGTACACAATAAATCAGCTGAACTGCTTTTTTAAGTGTGTGTTCATTTTGACACTGATCCACAATGCACCCATTCTTTTGATCAGTTGCTTCTATGCAGTTACCACTTTCAGATGAATTTTTCTGTCATCAAGCCCCATACTGGAGCCACAGCAGAAGTCCCAAACAATAGCTGACCAGGCTGTCTGACAATTTGTTTCTTAAGTACGCTTTACAGTATAACCCCGATTTTGCGTAGACCCGCATTTAACGGAAGAAAATTATTTCATATGTGTAATGCAATTTTATATTCAATTTAATGTAATTGGCATTACAGCAAAACCTGCATTTAGAATTAGGAATATAAAATATTGAAAACAATAGTGGCTTTTGCGGCGCGAATGCAAGCCACACTTTTTTTTCCAGTCTTTGGAATCCAAAAAACGACCTGCAGTTTACATTCGGGTGTAAGGCCTAAGAGGTTCCGAAAAATGCCACTAGTTGCTGCCGTAAGTGCTTTTGGCCTTTATTGCTGCTTTTTGCTACTAGAAGCCACCACAGAAGCCATTGTGTTAGTTTTGACTAATGAATGTTAAGGTATTTTTTATCATGTGTGAATTTAGCAATTCTTCAAACATTCATAGCAATTAAAAAAAACCTCTTTACATACATACCATCAAAATGGACATTTTGAAGAAACTTGACAAGCGTGGCTTTAAATTTCAACAACTCCAGCTAATGAGAGCAGTGCTCGCAAAAACGTTTGTTTCAGTTTGCTTTTGAACTTCAGTAAGACAAGGAGCAGCAAAACTAACAACTTTCAGCTTGTTCCAGCAACAGAACAGAATTTTCTGGACCAAAACATGGCTGCCACAATGAGTTGGAAGTCATAGTGAATGATTTTGTGAGGAAGCAGAAATAATTCAAGTAAAAGCATGTCAGAAAATCCAGGATTTTAAAGGGAGCTGCAATTGGGCCTGAAAATTATGGGCAAAAAAACTCGTCCCATTTCAGTGCTACATTATCAAACTGCGCACCGGAAATACATGCTAGCTTGTACAGCCGATGGCCATAAACAACCACCATTCATTTCACATGGGAGACTTTACTGAAGTCCAAAGTGTTTCGTAAAGATGTTATTGTATGTGCTAACGAAATTAACTGTTTCACGGAGGACACGGTTTTAGAATGGATCAGACCTCTCTGGCAATGTCGTCCTGATACTTTGCTAGGTTTGCCACTTATGCTTGTGTTAGATTTGTATGCAGATCACTGTACACCAGCTGCGGTGGCAAGGGGGGGGGGGGGGGGGGGTGATAAACGGACTTGGTTGTAATTCCAGAATGGATGACTTCCATTCTGCATCGATTAGATGTTTAAACAAACTTTTTATGGACAAGCAGAAAAATATGTATACTTGATGCCTAATGAAAGAAAATAGGCAATTAACACCTACCCGACATGTTAAATCTGCAAGATGTCTCAGGTGTGCGTACGCATTAGTCAATCTTGGAAATGTCTCCCAAGTGAAACTGTTCGTCTGGCATTTAAAAAATACTGTATTTCTAACATGCTTGATGGCAGAGAGGATGATGCTTTGTACGAAGGTAGCAACAAGGAATCGCTAGCGTTCATAATAAAACATGAAAAATCATGACTTTGCTCCGGTTTGCAGTGCAGCGAGCAAGCCTGTGACGTCAATGCTCACAGCTAATGTGTGTGTAGATCAGGAATACTATATTTTGATAGATATCGTGAATTTTCACTGTTGTCAGTGTTTTGCAATGTAATTGTAATTGTAAGTGTCCCAAATCCCTGAGAGGTAGGGTCACTTAATACTCTATCCATCATATGATGAGCCATATCTTTCACTTGTAAGTCTGGCTTGAAATCACAGTAAAATTTATTTTATTTTATTTATTTAATTTTTATTTTTTATTTATTTTTTCTTCTCTGAGTCTCATTTCTGGGGTGCAGCTTGCATTCGAGGTCGACTTGCAATTGGGTAAATATGGTAACTATAGTACTTGCGGCGGCTACTAGTGGGATTTTTTGGAACTTCCATAGGCTTTGCCTCCAAATGCAAGCATCGTGTAATATGGGCTTTAAGAACCTATGAACTCCAGCATTTATATTGGATACGGTCGATCATCTTCCATATCGGTTACTCGCTACATGCACGAGAAAGCTCGAACTTATCCGAAAACTAACTATGTACAGTGTGCTAACACTTGCGCTGCTTTGCATGCTTGCACATGGCCGACTTCTGTCTGACTCTGTACGTTCATAGCAGCATTACAGTATAGCGTCAGTTTATGCAAGTTTGCATCAGTTCGTGTATTACTGTGTACTGCGTGGAGAATCCAGCTGTATATCAGTTTGCTCACCCACATTCATTGTTGTAGTGAAATTGACTATGGCAACAAAAAGAAAAACTCTATCTGTCACAAAGAAAGTGAACTTGATTCGGGAATTGGAGAGAAACACAAATGTGCCCATAAGTGAAATGGCTCTATGCCTGGGACTTGCACAGTTTTCATTCTCAGGAATATTGAAGAATAAGGAGAACATTCTGGATCGAGAAACACAGTGCAGTTTAAAAGCAAAGCAGAGGAAAAAATGTTAAAAAGTCACTGTACGAAGAAATTGAATCGAAGCTAATGGAGTGGTTCAAGAGAGCACATGCTGAAAATTTACCAATCGATGGGGCACTGATAAAAATGAAAGCATCTACAATATCAGGGAAACTTGGGCTAACAGAATTCAAAGCTTCGAATGGTTGGCTGGATACATTCAAAAAACGTTATGGGATAACTTGCAGGGCAGTACGTGGAGTGAGTACTGCAGTTAGTGATGAAAGTGTTGAGCACTGGAAAGAAGACGTGCTGCTGCCCCTCTTGGAAGATTTCGAATCTCAGGATGTGTACAATGTGGATGAAACAGACCTGTTTCACCAACTCATGCCCTCTAAAACCTTAAGTGTTAAAGGAGAAGCACTCCATGGAGGAAGAATGAGCAAGCAGAGAATTACTGTTCTCTTATGCAGCAATGCAGATGGCAGCGACAAGCTGGATCCCACAGTAACTGGAAAGTTCAACAAACCATGTTGCTTTAATAACAATGCTACACTGCCATCTCAGTATTATAGCAACAAAAGTGCTTGGATGACTGCGGACTTGCTCAAAAAGTTCTTGCAAGCTTTTGATGCACGAATGGGTGCTAAAAACAGGAAGGTTGTTCTCTTTATGGACAAGTGTCCTGCTCATCCAACAGACTTAGGATTTCTGCAGAATGGAAAAGTGCATTTATTTCCTGCAAATTGCACTAGCAGACTCCAGCCCATGGATCTAAGGGATTATTCATAGCCTGAAAACCAAGTATTGGAAAGCTCTAGTCCTGAAAGCACTTCCTTATTGATAGGAATGAAGTGCTTAAATTGAACATTCTGCAAGCAATACATATGCTCACAGGAGCTTGGAAAATGGTAACTAAGGAAACTATGTCAAATTGCTTTCATAAGGCTGGCTTTAAGGAAATGAGCACTCACGACAAAGACGGCGACAAAGCAGTAGTGGAATGCACAATTGGGTGCAGGTATCTAACAATTTACCCATCAGTTTTGATGAATTTGTGGCTTGTGATGATGATGCCATCACTGCATGCATCTGAGATGTTGAAGAAATCTACGAAGCTGAAGTAAAGCAGAATGATGAAGATAATTGAAGAAGATGATGATGATATTGGGGATGAAGAAATGCAAACACTGTCACAAAACAAAACAACTTTGGGGCTATGGCAGGAATGAGGGGCTCTTATTTAACATTTATACTTCATAATAACATTTGTTTCAGTGGACCTGTACAGAAGAAAATTCTGCAATAAACTGTCCAATCTTGGAGGCCCATGCCATCACAGCCTGTCTACCTCAGTCAATCCACGGCCTCAATCCCCTATAAGCAAAACACATATATGATGTCACTGCAATGTATATGCAATTGTACTCAAGGATGTGGACAACCTCATATAAGACAGAGCATGTTTAGTGGGGTCATGTTAAATCCCACAGCGTAAGCCTTGAAGAGAGAATATTTTCAGTGTATAGAAATTTAATTATGGAGTGTGTGGCATGCTCGACTTCACTGGCTGCTTCAAAACCTATGCTATCTAGATACAGCGCTGATACCAACTTCTCTTAATTATGTATATGGAAGTAGATGTACTCCTGGTGTCAATCTCAGCTAGCCCCTCTGCCATATCCACCTCCAACCCTGTTCCCATGCCCCTCACTTCACTCATTTTACACTGCAACCTCTCTGCAGTCTCCCTCTTCCTGTGTTCATTTTCCCCCTCCCAGTCCACTCCTCCAGGTCACTGTGTGCCACAAGCATCTCCTCCTGCTTCAGCTGCTAGAGTGAGTGTACTGGCGCTATATTGCTATTGCATCTGTTTCCTGCCTCTTCCTCTCCACAGCCCCTCATGCCAAGTGCTGCTACATTGTAGACATTTCTGTGTGTGTGTGTGTGTGTGTGTGTGTGTGTGTGTGTGTGTGTGTCTGAGGGGGGGGGGGGGGGGAGGCGCATGTGTCTGAGACTATTAACTTGCCAATGAGGTGGTCTTAATTCTCTGTTTACTGCATTGGTGTATAACACAACAACACAGAGATACAGAATAAATTGGATGGCTTACGATTTGGTGTAGCTGTGCTCTATATGGGGTATCCAAAGCAACTGGGCTATATATTTTACAGGAATCTAAACTGAATACTTTGTCAATGAATATTTATTTTTTTATTGACAAAAACAACATACATCTCATAGCAGTAGTTTAAGCTCAAAGCAATTGTTAAAAGAGATGATCATCAGCACTGATGTGTGCATTACTATGACCCATAAAATTATCACTATCTCAAATATGCCTGTTGCAATTTGTACAACGAGACACAGTTTCTACTGAGATTTCATGCACCAATGACTTCCATGTATTCCCATAGGTATCTAGATATCTAGCTAGAGAGGATGGTGGCAGTGTGAAATGAGTGGAGTGAGGGATGTGGGAATATGTGTGGAGATAGATATTGGACAGGGGCTAGCTGAGATTGAGGCCAGAAGTACATGATGTAAGGACAACTACCACCAACACAATTCAGAGAAGTCAGTATCAAGGCTATATCTAGATAGCAGTGATCACGCTGGCCACAGGGCAGGACTTCCACTTTTCATACAATGACATATGTTGCTCAGATATTCACAAACCTTAATGTTGAAATAGGATGCTAGACTGTTGTGACAAAATTGCATCTTATGGTGGACAAGAGATACAGTCTCCAAAAACTATGGCAGCACATTTTAAATTAATATCAAGTAACAAGCACCATTAAAACAAGATGGTAGTTAATGACGTTCAGTTAGTTCATCTTGTACATTTCCAGTCCATAAACTGTGTGGGAATCATTGCTAGTGATCAGACAGAAATGTGGTGTATGGATTTTCATCATTTCAAACATGGTTATTGTTGCAGCTTAAATACCATCACAATTATTAGAGACCTCATTCATGAAAAGTATAAACACCAAGAAGTTCGGCACTGCATAAATGAGCTGGATATCCACTGACTGAATTGAGCCATAGGTTCAAAATCACAGGGCCTCATTGCTTGCAAATGATGCTTTTGCTGTTTCACAGTGCTCTACAAATTGTGTTCTTCAGTGAGCACTTCATGGGCAACTTGACAAGTGCTCATTAATCAATTCTCTTCTATTTTCCACATGACATCACTTCTCAAATTCTAAAGAGTAACCAATTCTTTCTTGATGACTGGCCAACTTTGTGTAGCTTTAAGCCAGTTTCTCAAATGTTTCTATCTGTGGTCATAAATTTCTTCTAATCAGAATAATGTCTGTTAAACTTCTGTCTGTACACTCATTCCGATTTCTGGATACTACATTCTACTGTACCATGTATTAAATTCATGTCTTTGATAACCAGTATGAATAAATAGTGGTAAAATCCATTATGATTACATCAAAGATGATCAAGCAGTTTTTTAAAAGACAGCCCTTAATTGTTATGAAAAATAATCAAACATGTGCCTCACAAATATTGGCTATTACAGTTTTATTTATTTTGATTTAAATGCTACTAACCTCATAATGTCATCGGGCAGTATTGTATGACAATTTCTACATTTCTAATACACACATTAAAAGTAGAAAAGAAACAAAAACTATTCTTAGCTTATGGAACTGCAAGCTCCTTCCCCAGGGAGGAAAATGGGATAGATTTTGGAATGTTGTGAAGGAGGGGAGAGTCACTCAGACCTGAGGTTGAGATGGACCCAGCAGTTGTTAGGCTGAGGGGAGACAAATACAAAGGGGAAGGAATCAGAGTCTGAGTTCAAAGATAGTAAGCACTGAGCTAACTTTAGTTTGAACAATGAAAACAATGGAAGGACAGACTGAGAAGTAAATGACCTATACTTTTCATGTGTCTATCGCCAGTAGTTAAATTTTGCCTCCTGAATATCAGTAGTGGCCAGCCATTGTGTCTCCATGTAATTTTACCATTTTCTCAATCAAATTATCTTTTAAAACAACTTATGTTTTTTAACCTAGTACAGAGCTCGCCAATGCTACTTAGAATAACTGTATTTGTGAATTTTCCAAGAATTTGTGTACACTACTGTATTTGTCACACTAACATCACGACCAACTACACATCAAACAATCTGTTAATATATACCTTAAAACCAATGACTGGTTCTTCCTCTGCTGATGAGGCAACATATCACCACAGTACCTTGACAGTTATAGGGTTCACACCAAATACTCACACTGTCGATGGAGGCTTTTGAGGAGCTTTCCTGTATGTTCGCTCTGAAATTAAATGTCAGAAATTGTAAATAATTTATTAATTTCTTATTCGTTTGAATATGCTACTCTATATTGCATGAAGGTAACTTCAGAGCAAGGGTGTACAAAGCCATTACGAAAAGCAACAATAAAATTACTACAACATGACTGTCACAGACACAACAAATCATTCTGTTAACAGTGGAAAATTAAATACTAATTGCTGTCATTGCAATCTAAAGCAGTGCATGACACAGAAATTATACAAAACACATAACTGATAATAATACAGTCATTTCATCAGTATACTTGCTACAGAAAGCAGTCATTGTGAGTTGCAATATCATGGGTACATCAAGAAACATAAGAGGGTTGGCAGTGGCTGGGGGAGGGTGGGGGTGGGGGGACAGATTTCACCAAAGTGATGACCTGTACATATATTGATCATCATATCCATAAATGAAATATGATGTCTCTCCACATTTTTATTTATGCTTTGTTTATTTTCGCAACTTCCCTAAATACGAAATCTCATCCACTGGTTCTATGATGTGATTGTTAATGTTTTCTGTCTTCTTTCTGAATTGTTGGCTACACGTTCTTTACATCTTATTCTACATCTACATCTACATTTTTCTCCACAAGCCACCCAACAGTGTGTGGCGGACAGCATTTTACATGCCACTGTCATTACCTCCCCTTCCTGTTCCAGTCGCGTATGGTTCACGAGAAGTGCGACTGCCAGAAAGCCTCCGTGCGTGCTCGAATCTCTCTAATTTTACATTCGTGATCTCCTCAGGAGGTATAAGTAGGGGGAAGCAATATATTCGATACCTCAACCAGAAACGCACCCTCTCGAAACCTGGACAGCAAGCTACACCACGATGCAGAGCACCTCTCTTGCAGAGTCTGCCACTTGAGTTTGCTAAACATCTCCGTAATGCTATCACGCTTACCAAATAACCCTGTGACAAAACGTGCTGATCTTCTTTGGATCTTCTCTATCTCCTCTGTCAACCTGACCTGGTACGGATCCCACACTGATGAACAATACTCAAGTATAGGTCGAATGAGTGTTTTTAAGCCACTTCCTTTGTTGATGGACTACATTTTCTAAGGACTCTCTCAATGAATCTCAACCTAGCACCCGCCTTACCAACAATTAATTTTATATGATCATTCCACTTCAAATCGTTCCGCACGCATACTCCCAGATATTTTGCAGAATTAACTGCTACCAGTGTTTGTTCTGCTATCATATAATAATACAATAAAGGATCCATCTTTCTATGTATTCGCAATACCTTACATTTGTCTACGTTAAGAGTCAGTTGCCACTCCCTGCACCAAGTGCCTATCTGCTGCAGATCTTCTTGCATTTCGCTGCAATTTTCTAATGCTGTAACTTCTATGTATACTACAGCATCTTCCGCAAAAAGCCACATTGAACTTCGGACAGTATCTACTAGGTCATTTATATATATTGTGAAAAGCAATGGTCCCATAACACTTCCCTGTGGCAATCCAGAGGTTACTTTAATGTCTGTAGACATCTCTCCATTGAGAACAACATGCTGTGTTCTGTTTGCTAAAAACTCTTCAATCCAGCCACACAGCTGGTCTGATATTCCGTAGTCTCTTACTTTATCAGGCGACAGTGCAGAACTGTATCGAACGCCTTCCGGAAGTCAAGGAAAATGGCATCTACCTGTCAGCCTATATCTAATATTTTCTGCGTCTCATGAACAAATAAAGCGAGTTGGGTCTCACACGATAGCTGTTTCCAGAATCCATGTTGATTCCTACAGAGTAGATTCTGGGTTTCCAGAAATGACATGGTACGCGAGCAAATAACATGTTATAAAATTCTACAACAGATCGATGCCAGAGATATAAGTCTATAGTTTTGTGCATATGCTCGGCTACCCTTCTTGAAAACCGGAACTACCTGTGCTCTTTTCCAATCATTTGGATCCTTCCGTTCCTCTAGAGACTTGCGGTACACAGCTGTTAGAAGGGGGGCAAGCTCTTTCGCCTACTCTGTGTAGAATCGAACTGGTATCCCGTCAGGTCCAGTGGACTTTCCTCTGTTGAGTGATTTCAGTTGCTTTTCTATTCCTTGGACGCTTATTTAGATGTCAGCCAATTTTTTGTTTGTGCGAGGATTTAGAGAAGGAACTGCAGAGCAGTCTTCTTCCTCTGTGAACTTTCAAACTTACTATATTAAGTTCTTAAAATTTTGAAATTTTTGTGCACTAGAGGCAAACAGGTAGTTCAACGTGTTTTTCATTTATAAGGACGTGATAGCTTCCTATAGAGCTGCAGAGAATACTTTTAATGATGTGGCATCTGCTTACATGACTCTTGTTTCACTTTCAAATTTTCTATTACCCTTATGAAGTCTAACTGAAGCTGTACCATTAGTGTACATATTCTTCCTCAAACTAATACATACTTAATCAATACCTTGTGTATATAGGGCTCTTAATACAAATTCTGTTGATACTGAGTCCACAGCTTTCTCAAAACCTACAAATCACAGACAGAGCACTAATCTACACTCATTGCTACATTCTATAATTTTGTTCATGACTTGCAAATGGACTGTTGGGTTATATCCACTTCTAGAAACAGTTTTTTCTTTTGGTTGCTGATCTCATACAGAGAGTTGGTAAATAATATTGGAAGTTCCTTTTGTAGAACGAAAAACCACTCTAGTTTCAAATTTTTACTTTTTTATTCATTCATGACTAGTTTCGGGCTGAGACCAGTTTTCAAATCATCATAACAAAGTCGAAAATGGCATTTCTGAAGATATAAAAAATGTGCAATGAACTTTTACAGTGCATACAGATATAACCTTGACCCTAGCATTGCCAATTATTCTGAAACATGTGCCTTTACTTTCATCATACCTCAAATGGCTTAATACAGGGTGAAGCAAAATTCGCACACTTGGGCTTTGTAGCGAGACTCCTCACACGCCAACGATAAAAACACGCGTCACACAAAATTTCATCCAGCGACTACATCCGGAAGAAAAAGGACATTAAAGAGTGGCTATATGGCAACACTGTAACCTCATGTATGGTAACTACCTGTGTCAGCACATCTTAGTTATGCTGGTTCTGTCCAAATACTGTAGCACGTTAATTCCAGAGTTGGAGGTACATCATCATGTTGGAACCATATCCTCTGCCGAACATGTAGTGCAACATTTTCCAGGGCATCAGACAGATGGTTTGAGATGAATGCATGATACCTTTGTGCAGTCAACCAGTCAGGAACATCTATGCGCCCAAACACCTTTCGCCCAATATTCTGGCCAAGATGTTGATGCCGAATCGAACTTGATATCCACATTCGTGGGTGACGTGCAGGTTAACCTCACACAAGTTCATGGGTGTGGCAGTTTAATGATGGCAGAACATAGTGTGACAACAAACTGAAACAACCTCGGGCTCGCACAAACCTGTCTGACCACATGATCGAGAAAGTGGAGAGCATTGTTTTGGGGGATCGTTGAATGACTGTTGAACAGATCGCCTCCAGAGTGCATATGGAAGAGACCCGCATGAATGAATGCTGCTTCAGCTGACTGTATTATGGTGTTCACAAAGTCATGGTTGGCTTCCTGTTGTTGTTGGAATCATCCGCTGATGGCAATCTGCAGAATGGAGGTGTTGCGTGAAAGCATAATGAGAGGGGCGCAGCCCGTGCCAGTGCAGCATGTTAACGACGGGTGCATTGTGAGACATGCAGCTGCCTTGCTGTGCTACGTGTACTTCGCTGAGGTTCTTGGTGTATGACCTCCAGAATAGCTTCCTCAGTAGCTGGAGTATGGCAAGTCCATGGATGACCTCTGTCACACGATGGTAGAAGGAGAGAACCTGACACCTGAAGGCACAGATCCAGACAATGAAACAAATTTTTATCTGGATGGCATCAACGAAGGTATCTAGCAGCATACTCATGAGTGGAAACACCAGCCCAGTTATCAGATGCACGAAGGACCAGAAGAATATCCACAAATTCATCGTTTGTGTATGCCACACGTCTGTCACACTGGTCAACAGGTTTACAATGATAAAATTCTATACGTGTACTCACGTACATTGCAATCTGTCATGGGTGTGAAACTTCCTGGCAGATTAAAACTGTGTGCCCGACCGAGACTCAAACTCGGGACCTTTGCCTTTCATGGGCAAGTGCTCTACCATCTGAGCTACCGAAGCACGACTCACACCCGGTAGTCACAGCTTTACTTCTGCCAGTTCCTCGTCTCCTACCTTCCAAACTTTACAGAAGCTCTCCTGCGAAACTTGCAGAACTAGCACTCCTGAAAGAAAGGACATTGCGGAGACATGGCTTAGCCACAGCCTGGGGGATGTTTCCAGAATGAGATTTTCACTCTGCAGCGGAGTGTGCGCTGATATGAAACTTCCTGGCAGATTAAAACTGTGTGCCCGACCGAGACTCGAACTCGGGACCTTTGCCTTTCGTGGGCAAGTGCTGGGAACTGGCAGAAGTAAAGCTGTGAGTACCGGGCGTGAGTCGTGCTTCGGTAGCTCAGATGGTAGAGCACTTGCCCATGAAAGGCAAGGGTCCCGAGTTCGAATCTCGGTCGGGCACACAGTTTTAATCTGCCAGGAAGTTTCATATCAGCGCACACTCCGCTGCAGGGTGAAAATCTCATTCTGTGTCATGGGTGTGTTACTTCGCTCGGAACTAGTCCCTGTCTGGTGGACGGCGCACACAGTATAAACAGCCGTCAGTCCTGCATGTTGTTCCATCTAACGGCATTAGCCCCTTCAACAGATATTGTTCTGTAAGATTCATCCCTACACTGCTAATTGTGAAATGTTCAGTTTCGAATTACACTGTTTCCCTAATGGTAATGGACATGATGTTTCCACAATCCTATTGATGGAGTAATAATAGTAATAATAATAATAATAATAATAATAATAATAATAATAATAATAATGCATTGAGAAACGTACTGAACATCATGTTGTTACCAGACTCAATGTCAAAAGGCATAATTAGTGGAACGACGGTGATAACACATACAAATAGTTACAGAGTTTGGACACTATTCGCAAAACATGTTGCAAAACAGGTTTCGCATATAGTAGACGAAGTGATGTGAATAAACTCACACCCACGTTGTGGAAAGAGCTTCATTCAAAGTTGGCCAGTCTTCCATTTCTATGATTGTACGAGGTGCATTCAAGTTCTAAGACCACCGATTTTTTTTCTCCGGGCTGGAAAGAGATAGAAACATGTGCATTGTTTTAAAATGAGGCCATTTTCATTGTCAATATGTCCCAGAGATATCAGCACCATATGGCAGATGGAATTTGACCGCCAGTGGCGAGAATGAGAACTGTTTTAAATACTTAAAATGGTGACGTTTTCCTTACTTGAACAGCATTCAATTATTCGTTTTCTGCATGGTGTGAAACCAACTGAAATTCATTGACAGTTGAAGGAGACATGTGGTGATGGAGTTATGGATGTGTCGAAAGTGCGTTCATGGGTGCGACAGTTTAATGATGGCAGAACATCGTGTGACAACAAACCGAAACAACCTCGGGCTCGCACAAGCCGATCTGACCACATGATCGAGAAAGTGGAGAGAATTGTTTTGGGAGATCGTTGAATGACTGTTGAACAGATCGCCTCCAGAGTTGACATTTCTGTGGGTTTTGTGCAGATAGTCCTGCATGATGACCTGAAAATGCGAAAAGTGTCATCCAGGTGGGTGCCACGAATGCTGATGGCTGCCTGTGTGCCATGTTGCCAAGCAATGTTGACGCGCAACGACAGCATGAATGGGACTTTCTTTTCATCGGTTGTGACAATGGATGAGACGTGGATGCCATTTTTTAATCCAGAAACAAAGCGCCAGTCAGCTCAATGGAAGCACACAGATTGACCGCCACCACAAAAATTTCGAGTAACCGCCAGAGCTGAAAAAATGATGGTGTCCATGTTCTGGAACAGCGAGGGCGTAATCCTTACCCATTGCATTCCAAAGGGCAGTACGGTAACAGATGCATCCTACGAAAATGTTTTGAAGAACAAATTCCTTCCTGCACTGCAACAAAAACGTCCAGAAAGGGCTGTGCGTGTGCTGTTTCACCAAGACAACGCACCCGCACATCGAGCTAACGTTACTTAACAGTTTCTTCGTGATAACAACTTTGAAGTGATTCCTCATGCTCCCTACTCACCTGACCTGGCTCCTTGTGACTTTTGGCTTTTTCCAACAATCAAAGACACTCTCTGTGGCAGCACATTCACCAGCCGTGCTGCTATTGCCTCAGCGATTTTCCAGTGGTCAAACCAGACTCCTAAATAAGCCTTCGCCGCTGCCATATAATCATGGCGTCAGCGTTGTGAAAAATGTGTATGTCTGCAGAGCGATTATGTCAAGAAGCAATGCCAGTTTCATCGATTTCGGTTGAGTAGTTCATTAGAAAAAAATCAGACGCCTCAGAACTTGAATGCACCTCGTAGTATGTAAGCACAAATGTTTTCTAGAGGACCCATTGCAAACGCTGTTGACGATTAGGATGTCAGAAACCATACCTCCTGGACTACATTTACCAAATAAAAAATATATGCTCCAACCCAGGATCGAACCATCGACATCCTCCATGCTAACCCAAAACTCTACCCACTGCACCAACTGTAGGGCACAACTAAACTGCGCTTCATAGGTAGTTACCATACTTGTGGTTACAGTGTGTATTTAACGTCCTTTTTCTGCTGGATGTACTCGCCAGATGAAATTTTGTGAGAGACATTTTTGTATCACTGGCATGTGAGGAGTCATGCCGCGAATTTTGCATCACCCTATACACCTCATTTGGCATTACCTTCAGAATGTTATTTTTTTATTATTAACTGTCTATAACTTTGATTCATCTACTGAACTACATATGTTTAAAAAATTGTCAAATGGTTGTACAGTAATCTCTCTGTTATTAGTTATTGCACCATCTGCCATCTTAACTGACAGTGTGTGATGTTAATGAAACATAAGTTTCTGTTCTATTTTCTTCATGATCTTCTTGTTTTCAATTATTTCTCTTACCAAAATTTCATGCACCTTCTCATATACTCTTAAATGAAACACAATGAATTTTGTACTAATTATTTTATATCAACTGTATTTTGTGTGTTCATTGCCAATTGGTGAGATAAACAAAGTGATAGCACACATTAGCTAAACCACAGGAAAAATATATACAAACTAATGCCTTAACTAACTAAATATCATCATGCTGCTTCTGAAAAAAAAAGTATCAAATAATTGCAATCTACATCAATACAGATAATAGCACAGCATTACTTAAGAACCTCTCACTTTCAGGGCCTTCTCCTGCAGAATTATAAACCATCACTTTCACATAATAATATGTGTCTGGTTCCAGGCCAACTACAATTGCCCAAGGCCGAGTGCTACAGCTAAGGTAATAAACAGCATCTTCTTCACGGTTCTTTTCCTTCCAATATTTCAACTGAAAAATGACAGCATGTAAGTACATACATTACATTACAACAGGTATTGAAGCACAATCAAATTTACACTAATCAGTACAAAAGTTAACCTTATTCTAATAATATAATTTTCAACATTTTATGATACAACAGGTTCTCATAATTTTTTTAATTGAATTTCTTAAACGAAAAACGTTTTCCTCACAGTCTGTTGTTTTATTTTGAAATACACACTTTATTTCATTGCTTGAAGTAATTATAATTTTTATGCCATTTGCAGCACATTTTGTGCAGTTAGTGTGTAGAGGCAACACTTCTTACTTTAGTGATGCCTTCCCTGAAAATCTGACTTCATCTTACTTGCTCTCATATGCACTGCTAATCTGAATCTCCAGACTGTCCCTTCAGTCCAATCTGTCTGAATTGTGCAGTGCAGGTGTACGATCCTATTTTTTAAAGAACAGGAAGCATGGAAGGAAGTGTATTATCACCTGTCTTTTACATATGCTCATTATGCATAACATGGCTGGCAGCAAGTCATAAGAAAGAGGTATGTAACAAAGCATTTCTCGCAGTTAATGGAATAAATTTTTGTAATAATCCTTTCAGCATTAGATGTGACATTCTTCACAATTCACAGGAAGTTACCAGCTGAATTATGATGACAAATGTCCAGAGAAAAACAGATTTTTGCTGTTGGTTCAATCATTCTGAGTCTACTCAAACATGTTTACAGTACCTGACATCTTTAACACTCACCCTATGTCCAATGAGCTTTCCACGTATCATCTCCCTACTCTGATTGATAGGTACCCAACTGACATTTAGAGCAGTGGAATTGAATGCTCTGGCTGATACTTGCTGTGGAGCAACTTGAGGCATGTCTTCTGCACCGTATATTGTCACTATTTTTGATTCAGGTCCATACCCAACTTCATTCACAGACTGGAAAAAACAAAAACACATTTCAATTACACTCAAGTCAACTATGTTTAACTTGAACTTAAACTCTAAAAAAAACAGGTTCCTGTTATACAGAGACTCTGCAGTGAAATGTTTGCTTCTTAGAACCCCTTCTATTTCCTCACAGGAGCAAACTTCTGTTCTGCTGATTGCTTCCTTTGGTCCTTCCCTTAGATTAGACTGACAGAGTGTATACGCGGACAAGGGGAGGGGGAAATAAATGCATTCTCACTGTTAAGTAGAACATGTACACAAATTGGAAAAGTTAATGGTTTCAATTAATATACATAGCGTTGCTACAAGAAAAGCAAAACTTTCAGATATAACATTGGTCTCTAAGATTAATAAGCTGCAAGAGAAGTTAAGCTTTCACATATAATATTGAACTTTCTTGCACATGTTACACTTTAAGATACACCCCACAAATGTGGCAAAAATTTTTAATAATGACAAAAAAGTCTGATTGTCTGGGCTCAAAATTTTTCTAAATGATCGTCCCCAAAGAGTTGATTTTTAAATGAGAGGCAAACACTGTGATTTAAGAAATTCAGTATACAATCTCGCACAAAGTTCAGTTGGCATAAAAGGAAATTTACTTTCAAAGTAACACTTTTCAAACAACCATTCGCAATATTTTCCTGCAACCTGTTAGAAACAGGTTCGTTTCAGCAGTTGCCAGAGAGTGCCAGGTAACAGGCATCACAGTGCTTGCGCAGCTATGATGGTGCAAGAAGCCCATATGCTCGTATGTGTAAAACATTAAAAGACATTAGAGGATACTCCAAGAGCATCGGAATTTCGTGAACCATACTAAAATGCATAATTCGGCTTACAGTGCACATTCGTATGTCCAGATTCAGATGTAAATTTTCTTGGAGAACCAGTACTGTGTTATCTCATGTTTGGTTCTTTGTTATGACATAGTGCCATATGTGCTAGAAGATGAAAAGATGCAGTTTTGAAATGTAACAAACAGTTGAAACTAGCCAACAGTGTGGAATTAAACACTTTGTTTCAAATAAATTGACTGCTTCAGTGGAAAAGATCAATAAAATGCAAATTTCTTTAGCAAACTGACAAAAATAACTTCATGTTCTGCAAGGCAATTAATGTTTGACTGACAGAAAGGTGGAAATAAAATCTGAAACTAATAACATAATTATGTGAATGTATTTTAATTCAACTGATAGCCCTCGCTCATGGAAATCTATTGTGTTTTCATTCGATGTGAGAGCAATAAACAAAGAGGAAAAAGCAAAATCACTAAACATAAACACAGGTCACACAGAGTATCCACCTCCCCACTACAACTCAGCCTGCTCTGTGCATCAGCACCGGGTCAATGATATTTCCAAACTACACCAATATTAGATAGTGACCCCCCCCCGTCCTCTCCTGTTTTGCGTGTTTGAGGGTTGGACAAAAATTTAGGAAAAAAAGAAATATAGACTTTTCAGAAATATGCTCATTTTGTAGCGCACATCTTTCTGAAGAGTCTGATATATGAAACATGTGTTTGAGGAAATGTAAGACATGTTATTTGGTCTCTTTGTGTGCCAAAGTGCAGTGCCATGCCACTTCACACGGCATCTTTCTATTGAAAGTCATTACCTCGCAATTAATATTGGATGGGATTTTTTGTAGCCCACTGAACAACATCTCTTCAGAAGATTTGCACTCTTTATTGCCTATTAGCTAATAACTTGCTTTTTTTGTGTAACATAAAATTAAATATAGGGTACATGAAACCAATAAAAACAAGTGACAAGCAAGACAGTAAACATTTCTTATTTCTTCAATCCTTAAGTCCTACCATTTTCTTCTCTCCAATCTTGTTACAGCTTTACATGGTGTCCTTTCCTTTGTGCGAAACGATCTATTACCTCATCAAATGCTTTGTCACATGAAAAAACAAAATTTCGGGTCTAATACTGAAAAAGCTGTTTATACAAACAGTTCCCAAGACTGGTGTGGTTTTTCGATCTGATTACATGTATTTTGTCACTGTCTTCTAGATAACACGAAATAGGCCTGTCTAGTATTGCAGCAATTGTAACACACACCAAATAAACAGACTGTTTTAGCACAAACAGTCACTTTTTTTTTAACACAACAGAATAAACTTCACAAAGTACAATATCAAATGCCTATCAGGCCTACTACAAGCAAAAAGCTTTATGTTAGGAAATAGTTTCACATTTCATTCATACGCTCAAGCTTCTCAAGCATGAGATCAAAAAGTAGTAGTACGTAATTTTTATATAAATCTGGAATCATCATATTCTTCCATAATTTGTGTGATATCCCCGTTTCTTCTCCTTCCTCATTTTAACAAAAAATCTTGTTGTCACTAATTCTGTAACTATTCCTGTCAGTGTTAAAACTAACCCTGCCACAATCAACTGCTTAGTTCTCCTGCGTTTATCTTTGGTTAGGCATTATTACTTGTTCATACAATGCGTTTTCCGCGCTACTCCCAGAATAGAACTTAGGTGGCTGCTACAAAGGTCTGTACAACTGGCCGTTACTAGTGTAGCAGTCTGGCCAAAAATTTTCTATCAAAATTTCATTTTATTGCATACACCAAGAAGATAATACGTAATCTTTCTTACCTGTTAGTAGTTTGTTTCTGCTCTGGTAGTCTAAATCTATGACTTTCACTGGTATTTATAACAACGCTGATCATTTGCAGGCCCAGTCAATCACATAAACAAACAGCGATTGACATTCAACCATTCGGCTTTATTCCGCTCAGCTCATATACCTCTGGCCCCTTCTGTCTGCAGGAAACTTTATTTCTAGATGTGACGGGGATTCCCCCGGCAGACACAAAGTACACTATGCACGTAATCAAAAATCAACTTATGATCCATTCAGAAATAAACTTAGAATATGTTCACAAATGTTAAAAAACCAACAGGGATGCATTTCAAAATCATGTGAGCAATTGATAGACCAACATGCGCTAGATACTAGGCGCTTTGTGAAACAAGGCTTTTTCCAATTTTCCCTCTATTAAATCTGGCAGCTTCTGTGCGCCACTGAAATTTTTCGGGGTAGCACTGCTGCTGCTTATACAGCTAACAGTCACACTTCTGTAGCCAGAAACTGGAGAAGATACTACACATGCACGACTCAACTGTGCATGCACATGGCCCACTCGCAACTGCTCAAATGAATCTAATGTAAACAGTTGTGATGTAATGCTCATTGGAGTCAATTTTCTGTTATGAAGCACTGCAGAGTCTTCCTAAAGCCTTTGACACATTTTGCTGTTGGCAGACACTCGTATGAGCACTGTGTTTTGTTGTTGTATATGGTGCATTTCCTTTGCAATTGAAGTTTTATTTTCATTTTTTCCTTTTCTCTCGTTTATGTTTTATTGCTGCAAAGTTATTCTGCAGTAGCAGGATACAGTAATATCCTCTGTTAGAGTATTGTTTCTTACCAGTCAAAATTACAAAAATTTAACTAAAAGAGAACAAAAAATTCTTGGAATTCTAAAAATATGCTTTTTGTCTGGACTGGCCACCACCCATCTTATCTTTGTAGAACAAACAAACTTCATCCCCATGCAAATTATTTTCTGCTAAGGGGCCCACAAAGCAAACTGCATTTTTACGTTCATTCTATGTGGCACTGCCTGTGGAATGAAGTTGAATGACCTGAGCACTATGGAAATGTTAACAGAACCAATGGACGAGATAAAATAGAAGTTTTTCTACGGAAAGACCATATATGACATAATATGGAATGAAGCACTGTGGGGAGATTTAGATGAAACAGCAGATAAGTATTCTTCAAGACAGTACAGCTAAAGAGCCCCTCTAGACAATATGGATGTATTGCCTGCATACGCAAATGGGGAACTGGACAACAGCTATCAACAAAAGAAGAGTGAAATGAGACAAGACTGTAGAATACACACTACAGACTTTAGCCAATAGAGGCAGAAGTGAGGAAACTATAGTCAGGCAGATGAAAGATGCCACAACAGTAGACAGTACACATGTACAAGAGATCCCTTCCAACAGCATTCATTCACTCCCTATCTCTTTAGTAACAGTAGCAATCATTAACTAAGTCACAAGATTATGCAATTTAGCAATTTATTCTTAATTAGTTGTACCCCGTGTTTCACTATGAAAGTTAAAAAAGGGCCTGTGGGTACCATCACTTTTTTATGGAAACTTGCTGTTCGTGAAATACTGGTTAGTGAGTCGCGAATACACAGTGAGAAAAGGATTACATATTTATGTAGTAGTCTATGACACATAAAAATTAGAGAATTTAAGAAGGAAGATTAGGGGTGAACATCAAGAGAATTTAAGATAGCCATTTATTGGGCACCTCATCTATTAAGTATTCTATATGTCAATCTACCTGTCTCTGTATCTGATGGTTACAGTGCTCTGGTAGTGAGGGAGATTCAGAACAAGCTACTGAATCCAAACTGAACAAAAACTACATAGGCTCGTGTACTCTATTAGTATACACAAGTATTGCATTGTATGTTGTCTTTTTGCAATACTTCTTTGTGAAAAAATTCTTTGTCATTTTAGACAATGGATTTTCTTGTTCTGTTACCACCAGTTGTTTATTTTCTGCTAAGGGACCCCACAAAGCAATCTGCATTCTCACATTCATTATATGTGGCACTACCATGGGAATGAAATTTTTAACACACGTTTCATATGCAATTTACTCTCATTTGGAGCTGAGTTTTGAAAAATACTATCTCAGTAGCTTCCTATGGCACATAAAGGAAGTTCCATCAAATTTCTGTTTCTAGGACCAATCCGATGGTGGGCATTTACCTGTGAAATCAGAGGGACACTGCATTACCCCCCCCCCCCCTTCCTCCCCTTCCTCCCAGCCAAAAAAAAAAGAATAATTCTGATTTCAAACCTCTATGGAATGAATTTTGCAAAATTATTTCTTTGTGTGTGCCTTTGTCAAACAAACAATATTCACTTTGAATTTTCAGACCATATCCCCAAAACTATATGAATACCAATTTCATTACCTCTGGGGTTGAATTTCCCAGACTGTTTTCTTTCCAGGCATCTACCCTACAGAAAAAAAAATGATTTCAGTCTACCAGTTTATCCCTTTATACGCATAAATTTCTATTCTAAAGTACTAAGTTTTATTTTTAATCATTCTAAATTTAATCTTTGTATAACTGTATATAGTACAAGCAGAAATGTTGTACAGTTTTTGATTTGTGGTGTAAGAAAAATATGTTTCATGTGGCGCAAACAGAAAATTGGAATTAATAATATATTTTAGATTAATATTCATGTAATGAGATGTGGGAAACAGTATGAAAGCAACATCCAACTGGCTGGCACACCAGTCCCCATCAATAATATGTGGGTGGATTCAGAACATGGCTGGTGTGCCTCCCCAAATCCTGGAAGCAGTGCATCAGTGTGCTTGGCAGTTTGGGCATGTTGATCTGTCACAGACTACCTGATAAAATCTTCTATGCAGTTTATTAGAGACCAGATGGCATGATCCCACGTAAACCATTTTTATGATTAAACATCTCTAACATAACAGCAATAAATCAGTCATGTAATTACCATTACCATGAAAATGAGCAAGGACAATGATGAAGTTCTTTGGTATATTTTTAATTTTACTTAGCATAACAAAGATATATTTACCTTCATTTATTTTCACAGCAATTTATTACACTTTTTCGTTTCAACAAAAGGATTACAAATTTTGTGCTTATTCACTTTGCTCCCCAGGATGAATTTATCATCCCGCTCACATCCACAGTAGGTACTTTGAGTGGTTCAGCAATTTTCTGCCAATAAATACTTCTTTTCATCCAGCGTTTGAGCTGTGCATCTCTAGGATCCCAGAAGCATAATTTCCTTCTGTGTTTCAGACCACTCCATTGTTAACAACTTGTCAAGAATGGCAAACATTGACAAGACACCACACAAAAGTTTTGTGTACTATTTGTGCTGAGGTGGAGAGACATGAATTTCAATTGATGGCCCAATAAATGAATGGAATCAGTGGAATACAAGTGAACACAAGCAAATTGAACAGAAAACGACTGAATTTGTTCATGCATGCCTAATGTTTACACCTCAGAGAATTCTCATTCACTGTGGCATATTCACTTTGGTGTACAAGGGGCTCCACTGATTGGCCAAGAATTTTTCACACTGCCCTCATACTATCATATCTCCCAACACTGTTCCCTCAAAATATATGTACAATAAAATGGCAATCAAATACACTGAGGAGTAACTAACTGCACTTATTTCCCACTCCATTATAAAGGTAATTTCTACACACAGCATACACAGAATAGAAGTTACACACACACACACACACACACACACACACACACACACACACACAGATGTCATGCTAGTAAAAACCACAGGTATCAATTTGAAATTTTTTACAAACCAACTACACTGGACGTCTTTATGAACACACACATACACACAAACAAAAACAATATGACACTAACCTGCACTTTAACATTGAACTGGGTGTAATAATACTCTGGTTGTATTCTAACAACAGCAGTTCCTATGTTACCATATTTTTTTCAATCCCAGACTTTGAAACTCCATATCATGGTGAGCACGCTGCCAAAAAATCTTGTAGTATATGCCAGGACCATTGTGATCTTGAGGTGGCAATGGCTACAACATAAAAACAATGTATACTCTTGATATTGCAATGTTTTCTAAAAATATTAGAGCTTTCTTCTTTCTGTAATCACGTAATCACATGTATCCTCATCCAACTTCGGAACTTATCACTACTATTCAGAGAGAAATAACTTATGACAAATAATGCTATGTTGCTGCAAAACATGCACTGAAATGAAAGATGGGATCAGCACAGGTATCAGAATAGGAAAAGGAAGCCCAGAGTTGATTCTACAGGAAGTTTCAGGAATTGTCTTGTTTCAGTTGTCCTGATGGAACTCATGTAGACTAAATCTGCTGTAAAGAGTAGGGCAATTAACTTGAAAATCTTGGGGATGAAATAAGGTAACACCAGACTTATGTTTTACTTAGCCAATCTGATCTATGTAAACTGACGTCAGACTAATAAAAACCACAAGTATAAATTTACCAT
Source organism: Schistocerca gregaria (assembly GCF_023897955.1). Lineage (NCBI taxonomy): Eukaryota > Metazoa > Arthropoda > Insecta > Orthoptera > Acrididae > Schistocerca > Schistocerca gregaria. The sequence continues at coordinate 207,188,678 of NC_064931.1, read as the reverse complement.
ATAGCAGAGCTGCTAAGTCACAGATAGGCACAACAAAGAGACTGTCACAAGTATTTTAGAAATTTTCTATAAACCAACTACAATGGATGTCTTTATGAACAATTCTTCATGTTACCCTGCAATGTATTAAGCTCACTTCTGAGTTTCCCAAAAGTACACTATTTAGCACTCCTCTAGAATACGCGAAAATTGACAAAAAAATTAATATACCAGACAAAATTAATATGGTTTTCCGCTTTGCAAGAACACACTTTTTCGCAGGGTTGCAATGTGACCAGATTAGGAATTACTTAGGCATCTATTACAAGAAATGTATATGCCACCTATACCCGGGCTGGTGAAACATGTCACTTGACAGCTCGTGTGGGGTTGGCTACACTGAGATTGCGAGGTTGCAATAGCTGCCACTGCACACACCCACAACTCCGAAATACGTTTTGTAAATGTAAGCTACAATCAACATTTATACGTTAAGTGCAACAAAGTACGTTATTCTAACAATGGATAGAATGACGACGCTTGATAGTATATGAAACCGGGAAGTCATTCTAAATCATTACAGTAATAGCTGCACGTAAAATGGCGTATAATAATGTAAATCTAAGCATACCAAATAGCACGCTAACCCCACTCATAGAAAGAATTAAAGCAAAACATGCATAGCTTACCCGATTGCCGAAAGAAAAATATTAATTCTGTACACATTTAGACTCACCAAGTTACGATGTCAATGGCGCAATTCCGTCCAGTTCTCCTTCACTATCATCGGAATTGGTGCCAAAACCTTTGTCTTTGTCATCATCATCAATAAGAGAAATCATTAATTGTTGGTTTTCACTTATAATGACGTCTATAGCCTGTGCTTCTCTTATCAGTTTAGCAACATGGTCTACTTTTTCCCTCCATGAGGTAGCGTCTACAGTAGCAAGACCTTCACGTAGCATTCTTTCCAATTCTATTATAGTAAAAGTCTTCTTGTTACTTCTAATGCACTCCTTGATTTCACTCCAAACCAATTCAATTGGATTAAACTGGCAGTGATAAGGTGGTAGCCTAATTACCAAGTGACCCTGTTCGCTTGCAATTTCACCTACGACACAGTTAGGTATCACAAGCTTATTTTGTTTCACGAGCGAGTATAACAGCAGCTTTGTGATGCTCATGTCCACAGCAATGTCTCTCGCCTGCAACCATTGCACCAGAGTTTCTTTACGGTCACTAGTGGTGGGAGTTTTATCTAAAATCATGGAATGGTACGGTGCATTGTCCATCACAAAAACTGTCGGAACAGTAAACTGGAGCAACAAATTTTTAAACCACTGTAGAAACCGTGGGTGGTCCATACCCTCATGACAGTCACCAGTCTTTTTTCGATCAAAAAACTAAAGTCCTTCAGGCACAAAGCCGTTTGAAGATCCTGCATGGGTCACAATTAATCGGGACCATCTTCCTGTTGTCTCATGACCGCTCCTATTCGGAGTATCATCTGTCCAGCATTTCTCAACTGATTCTCTAGCGCTGACCCAGGTTTTGTCTAACCATATGTATGTCCTTTCCTACAATTTTGTGTAAGAAAATGGTATGAGCTGCAACGACATGAGCTTTTTCAAGTAACAGTTTTCGTCCATCTTACTTTTTTAAAATGGAAGCCCGTACAAGGCTGGTTTTTTTCTTGCCCGGAGTACTTAAAAACAAACTGTTTTTTCTGCAGGTGCTTTCTTCCTGTTTACTTCACTGTCTTGTAAGTCTTGAAGTAGCACACCTTTCCTTATAACTGTTCTTTCACTGAGTCCTGAAGTTTTCATGGTATGATGTAAAACTTTATCGGCATGAATCAACGCATGCCCATGAACAGAAACAAATTCTTGGTCTTGCTCGTAAAACTCACACGTCCTCCGTAGCAATTCCAAAGCCTGAGTATTTAATGGCACTCCACAGTGCAATGGATTGTCGCTTGGTGAATGACATTGTTTTGGTGACATTGTTTAACAAACTAAAACTGTAGTCAAGGCAGTAACACAACACTACAGCAGGCGTTCACGCACTAACATAGAAGGTTTACACTGAAGCCGGCAACGTGGTAGCGTTGATGCCGGAACCAGCTTTTGTTCAGTGCTGTTATTGGTTCAGAAGACACAGTACCTCCCGTTCCTCACTTGTTCATTAGCTCTACTACGAACTCTACAGAGCTTGAGGAATGACCTTGAAGTGACATGTTTCAGCGGCCCGGGTTTTGTGCTTCGAAAGTGCAAACGACTGTGGAGTACCACATTATTGAAACATTTCAACTTCAAATACTTTGATGCATTTGCAAGGAATAACACACACCAACTAGAAATGAAAGACACACTGTATACATAATGAGGAATCGTTGATTACACTAGAGTACAATATCTTACCCTACAGTGGTGTTATGTCAAATAACGTAGCTGAACACATTTCACAGCACCAAAGTCAAGATTGATTTTCAAACAGAAGATGACTTGCACATCAAATTTCAGTGTGATACACACAAATTTCCTCAGTTTACACACTGAATAACATACAATATAAGCTGTGTAGCAAATAAGAAATTCTTTGTGGGACAGATGGCTAGAACATTTAGTGCCACATGTGGGGAACGCATTTCTACGAGCAACAGTAGTACTACTTCGTTTGGTGCTCACATTCACCTGGATGGGCACAAGTTCCTGCACATAAATAATGGGATGCAGAACCTTCCAAAACTGAGCAAGGGAGGGTTTATGGATACCCTTAAAGTGCTGCCAACAGCATTTGAAAAATATACTGAGGATGGTTAACATATATGGTGACCTGTCAGCAATGACCAAGGAAAATATGAACAACAAAAGGAATACATTAAAATTACTGAATGTAATATAGTTATTTATGCAAGTTTGGTGGAATATGTTTGAAACAAGGATGTGTAAACCTCTTACAAGCAGACATGAATTTAGTTCAAAGTTAATCTCTAATTTCAAACACTACTGCAATGTGACATATACAAGGTGAGACGGTCAAAAAGGAAGATTTGTGGACTGGCTGGGTGCTGTAGTGGGGGTTATATAAGTTGGTGACCCAACCTTGGACGTGTAGACAAGTGGAAGTTTTGGTAGCGATGGATTGTTAGTCAAGCGTACAACACGTGTTTCCTGCAAAGGCGTATCCCATGAACTCTTGACAGTTTTGTTGGAGCTCAACACCCTTTCGAGAGTTTAAATCACCACAGTCACTCCTGCATCATCTACTAATGGTATAAGCCTCCGGGTGAGCAAAGAGGTGGTAGTGTAAAAAGAGACCTGACCTAAGAGAATATTGATAATTTACATGAAGCTTTACAAAGAGCTCAGTCAAAGTCAGTGAGATGGCAGCAACTGGTGAGAAAGATTTTGAAGAATGAGCTCTAACACCATCCACACAACATGCAAGCTGTGCAAGCCCTTCAAGCTCAAGATTACAACAACAGTATACACTTTTCACTTTTAGACACAAGAGAATACATGCAAAACCTAGGATGCCATTTGACTGATACCATATTCAAAAAATGATGACTTTCAAGGTAAACTACTAATTTCAACACATGTATACTAGATTCATGTAAAATAAAATAAAATAAAAATTATTTAAATCTTCAGTTTGGGCATTTTTTACCCCTTTACAACGGTTAGTCTAAGATTTTAATTATCACTTTGAAAATATAAAACTAATTATTATTTGTTTGTTTGCAGGTACATCTAAGTCTTGGTACACACTAAAATCCCTGTGCCACAATACTGAAGCATGCTACTGTACCCAGGCTAACTGAAACATGACACTTGGACAGTTCACTTGTAGTTGGCTATACCGCAACAGTGAGGTAGCAATAGCTGCCACCACACATCCCCACAGCTGGTATCTCCCAATTATGTTTTGTAAATGTACATTAGGATCACCATGTACATAAGCTGTCACATGATATTATAGATGTAAGTATGACAAAGAAAACGTTCTTGACAATGGAGAAAACAGCAATACAGAAAAAGCACTTGATAATATATGAAACACTAGAACAAATAAATAACAGCCAAAGTTAATGATATTGTCTATGAGAAGCCATTCTGAATTGTTACTGTAATAATAGCATATAAAACACCATATAATAATGTAGACCTAAGAATAACAGAGCATGCTATCGACAACCATACACAAAACAGGTACATACTCTGTTACAGTGTCAAATAATTAATTCCAGATACATTTACACCCACCAAGCTACAATGTCAATGGTGCAATTCCATCCAGTTCTCCATCATTATCATAATCCAAAAATCAGTGCCAAAACCATCGTTGTCATCATCTTCATCAAGATAAACCATTAATTGTTTATTCTCATTTACAATAATGTCTATAGCCTGTGCTTCTCAAATAAGCTTACCAACATTGTCCACTTTCTTCCTCCATAAGGTGGAGTCTACAGTGGAAAGACCTGCATGTAATAGTCTTTCACTTCTGTTGTCGTAAAAAGACTTCTTGTTATTTCTAATGTAAGTCTTAATGTCACCCCAAACCAATATAATTGGGTTGAAATGGCAGGGATAAGGTGATAGCCTATTTACCATATAACTCAGTGTCCTTACAACTTCATCTACAACATTTGCAGGCCTTACAGGCTTTGTCAAACTCATGTCCACAGCAATGCCTCTTGCTAGCAACCATTGCAACATAGTTTCTTTGTGGTCACTACCGTATTTACTCGAATCAAAGCCACACTTTCTTTCCGGTTTTTGTAATCCATAAAAATGCCTATGGCTAAGAATCGTGTGCAAAGTACGCGGAAGTTCTGAAAAATGTTGGTGGGTGCCACCATAATTAACTTCTGCTGTCGAATATATGTAGCACTACACAGGCATGCTTTGCAGGCCAGGCACAAAGATAAATACTGGCGCCAAAACTTCCACTTCAGGAAAAAGAGAGAGAGAGAGAGAGAGAGAGAGAGAGAGAGAGAGAGAGAGAAGAAGAAGAAGAAGAAAAAGAAGAAGAAGAGTAGAAGATGAGCTTTTTTCTCCACCCCGAGTTTTGACCACTGCATTTTCATACATTATCCAACGAAGTAAATAGAAATTCCGTATTGTTCATCTTTGAATGTAGCAGCCTTTCAAATGTTCATAGCAACAAAAATAAATTTATTTACACAAAAATACCACCAATGCACAAGGCTTTAGGATCGTTGCACGAGTTGATACACTGGGGCTCATTAAGATTTCACTTAGCACCACCTATTGCTCCATGGAATTTTGTGAAGTGCTTGTTGGTGTTCATGAACCATAATGTATCACTTTGATTATAGCGCCAAATTCAAGAGGGAGAGTTATTTCTTTTGTGGAGGAAAGTTCTTATCGTGCTTCAGGTCGGTGATATGGGGTTGATGAGAGCAACGTCAGGCGATGGCGACTGCAGAGAGACAAATTATTTGAATGTTCAAGTAGCAAGAAAGCATTTATTGGCCCAAAGTGTGGCTAATATCATGCACTAGAAGTGATTTTAAATGAATTTGTTAAGGAACAGAGTCAGATATTCTTGCCTGTGAAAGCCGAAATTTTAAAAATTAAGGCACATGAAATTGCTAGAGAGCAAAAAATCGAAAATTTTAAGGCTAGTCGCAGCTGGATTGATCTGTTTACGAAGCACTGGGGTTTTTCACTTTGGAAGCAAACTTTAGTTGCAGAAAAGCTGCCAAAAAATTATGAAGAAAAACTTGTGGAATTTCAGCGCTTCATAATTAGGTGGTGCAGAGAAAAGCAATACCTTATTGGTCAGATAGGAAATTCTGACCAAACTCCTGTATGATTTGACATGCTGTCAAATTATAAGGTTGACGCCAAAGGAAAGAAAGACACAAGTGTTCTTGCATCAGGGGGCAAGAAACAGCGCATGTCTGTGATGCTTGCTTGCACAGCAAATGGACATAAATTACCCCCATTCATAGTTTTCAAGCAAAAGACTTTACCATCATAGGAAGGGTTTCCAAAAACTGTAATTGTACGAGCAAACAAAACTGGGTGGTTTTTGGAGGACATGGTGCTGGAACGGATTAGAAGTGTGTGGAATCGTCGTCCTGGCACAATGCTTGGTTTACGCAGTCTATTGGTATTAGATGCGTGCACAGGCCGTACAACATCTGCAGTAAAATGAAAATTAGAGGAAAGCAAAACGGACTTGACAGTAATTCCAGGAGGGATGACATCAATTTTGCAACCATTTGACATCTGTTTCAATAAACTATTTAAGGACATGCTAAAACGCATGTACACAGACTGGCTTTCAAAAAGAAACAGACAACTGACATGAACAGGACATGAAGAACGCGCAAATTTGTCACAAGTGTGCCACTGGATTTATGATGCATGGAAATGTGTCCCAAATCAGACTGTGCAACAAGCATTTAAAAAATGTTTGATATCCAATGCACTAGATGGTACAGAGGACGATGCTCTGTATGAAGATATGAGCAACAAGGAATTGAGTGATAGTGATTCAGAATCATGACTGATATTTTAAACGCTGTTGGCAATATATGTGACAAATAAGTGAGAGATGTGAGGTGTTGAGATTTCTGAACTGATTACAGCACTGCAACAAAAGCCGGTTCCAGCATCAACACTACCATTTTGCTGGCTTCTGTGTTAACATTGTATGTTAGTGTGCTACCACCTGCTTTTGTGTTGTGTTGTGTTACTGCCTCGACTACAGTTTCTTTTTATTAAAGAACATCACCAAAATGGCGTTGTTCACCATGTGACAATCTGTTGTGCCCCAGAGTGCTGTCAAATAGTCAGGTCTTGGAATTGCTATGGAGGATGCATGAATCTTACAAACAAGAAAAATAATTTATTTCTATTTGTGGGCATGCATCATATCCTACCTATAAAGTTTTAAAGCATAACTCACAAACTCTAGGACTCAGTCAGAAAACGAGTACAAGGAAAGAGGTGCTATTTCATGGACTGCACAATACTGAAGTAAATAGAGTTGAACAAAGCATATGTGGAGAAAACAGTATGGTTTTAAGAACTCCTGGGAAGAAAAAAAGGAAGCCTCTCCCAGTTACAGATCTCGATTCTTTCAAAATTCATGCAATTTCTCAACACATTTATGGCTATTATAGCAGGAAAGAATACTCCACAATAGTGTAGTTGCTAATTTCTTTAAAAGAATGTGATCTTTTCTTATTGGAAAAATGTTATTTAAAATGGTATTAAGAAGTATGGGCTTCCACTTTAAAAAGTTAGATGCAGAAAAGCTGTTACGCAAAAAAGCTCACATCGTTGCAGCTCGTAACATTTTCTTACACAAAATTGTAGGAAAGGATATAAACTTATTTATTTGGTTACATGGAACCTGGGTCAGCACTGGAGAATCAATTGATAAATGCTGGACAGATGATACTCTGAACAGTGGTGGTCATCAGCCAACAGGAAGAGGATCCCAATTACTAGTGGCCCATGCAGGTTCTTCAAATGGCTTTGTGCGTGAAGGACTTTTAGTTTTTTCATAAAAAACACCTATGACTATCCTGAGGATTTGGACCACCTATGATTTCTGCAATAGTTTAAAAATTTGTTGCTCCAGTTTAGTGTTCTGACTGTGTTTGTAATGGATAATGCACCTTGCCATTCTGTGATTTTAGACAAAACTCCCATCACTAGTGGCCACAAAGAAACTATGGAGCAGTGGTTGCAAGCGAGACATTGCTGACATGAGCATGACAAAGCTGTTGTTATATTTGATCATAAAACAAAATAAGCCTGTGATGCCTACATATGTTGTAGATGAAACTGTAGGGGTTCGGTCATATGGTAATTAGGCTACTGTCTTATCACTGGCATTTTAACCCAACTGAATAGGTTCGGAGATGTTAAGGCATATATCTGAAATAACAGCAAGATTTTTACAATAACAGAACTGGAAAGACTGCTATGTGTAGGTCTTGCTAACGTAGACATCACATCATGGAAGAGGAAAGTAGACAATGTTGGTAGCCTAATACAAGAAGCACAGACTACAGACAGAATTATAAATGAGAACAAAGAATGAATGATTTCTTGTGATGATGATGATGATGTGATGATGGTGGTGGTGGTGATGATGATGATGATGATGATAATAATGAAGATGACAGTTTTGGTGCCGATTCCAACGATAGTGAATGTGAACTGGATGGAACAATGCCACTGACATCGTAAATTGGCAAGTGTAAATGTATATAGAATTAATTCTTTCTCTGAAACTGAGTAGGCTATACATCTTTTGCTTTATTTCATTCTAGGATTATGGATAGCATGTTCTCTGGCATGCTTAGCTTTACACTATTATACCATGTTTTAACTGCAGCTGGATAAGTAATTATATGGATACCTACATCCCATGTGATGGTCAGTTCACCAATTTTCCCACCACCACCTCCAACATTTGATGGCACTTTGTAAGGAACATCAGCAGGTGTGTTGTAAATAGGTGATGGTGCAGATGGAGGTCCATAACCGAGAGCATTTGCAAATGGTACTCTAAATTCATAGCCAGAGCAGGGTGACAGAACATTTTCCACTGCAGCTTCTTTACAGCCATTGTAAAGATAAACTTCTTTTGCTTCTACATTTGTAAAAATTAACATTTGATGAGTTTAATAAAGGACACAACAATTGGGTCATTACTACTCACAGCATTTTTACTATGGAACAAGCTCAGTTTAATTAAATAAAGTAACAGCAAGAGTCAGAGAAAATAATGCTTAAAAAGTTAAAAAAACCTACATTACATGTGACTAATTAAACAGTAAAAAATGTTAAAAAAGTCAGATGGAGATACCTCGTTGACCACTGACACTAAACTGAACCAAATCTTCTGACACATATTACAAGATACTACCTAATAATTTTGACCAAAGTTTCAGAAACATATAAAACTTTAAAACCTGTTTCACCATGACCTTAGTGATACCTAAAATAGAGGTAACCTGAACAAATTCTTCTCCTCTTTTCTGATAAAACAGGCAACCAGTTAAAATGTGGTGTATTGAAACTGGTGTACCACAAGCACTATAAGCTGGTAGCTCCTCTTCCTAAAGGAGTTATTTATTTACTATAGAGTGTTGCCTTGCTGTTAGTGTCATTTAAGAGCAGGACTCCATTGGCACTCATTAGTTTGATACAGTAGTTTTTAATTTAATCGAAAATTATTTTTATTTTTCCATATGAAGAATCTGTCCTTCCAATGATCATTTCTTCTTTGATTTCTTCACATTTATCCTGCAGCTATTCTGCTTTAACTTGTGTGCACCTTCTATTGATTTCATTCCTAAGTGGCTTTCATTGCTGTATTCCTTTTGTTGCTGAATATTTCCGAATTTTCTTCTTCTTTTATCAACTGAAGTACGTCTTCTGTTACCCATATCATCTCTTACCTACATCTACATCACTTCTCTGCAATCCAGTGGTCATTTTAGGGAGATCCTCTCCTGGGAATGTAGAATCTGTAGTAGAAACAAGTTAATAGAGGAGCATAAGATCTGTGCCCTTCAGGTGCAGTTACAATGCGCAAAAGAAGAACTAGATAGGTTGAGGAGGGTGAAGGGTGGTGGGGAATGGGAACTGGCAGTTGGCAAGAAGGTAGCTAGGAAGAGGAGGTACTCAGACAGTTTTACTTTGCATACATGCAATAGATATGACCAACTGTCAGAGTTGAGTGGAGAGGAGCCTTGTGTAGCCGTAGATGTAGGTAACTTGCAGCAGTCCTCAGCAATTAGGAGGCCTAGGTTAGTTGCAAAGTCTAGCAGAAAGATGGTTCTGCTGCTAGGTAGTTCCCACGGTAGAGGTGTGGGCCAGCAGTTGCAGGAAGTGTTGGGGAGTGAGAAAGCCTAGTGCAGGGTTGACTCAGGTGACTGAAAGCATAGGGGAGTTATGTAAGAATTTTACGAAAGAGGATTAGATAGTGATAGTGGGTGGAGCACGGAACAGTCTCGATAGGGACAGGGAATATGATGTCAGTGGTGACTTGGTTAAGATAGCTACTCAAACTGGTGGTACTAATGTGCATTTCGTGCAACTGTTTCAGCGTCATGATCGGCCTCACCTTAATGTGGCTGTTAGGTGCATTAATGTGGGGCTGGGGAGGGCACTGATGGTGGAGGGCATGGATCACATCTCAGTGGTGCCAGTTGGGTCTATCAGTAGATGGGGTTTCACTAGGCATGGCCTGCACCTCAATAGGTATGGGAAGAGGAGGCTGGCTAAGCTTATAGGTGGCAGTGTAGTGGGTGGTGGTGGTGGTAGTGGTATCACTCATGGAAAATTCCTATAGTAGTTGGTGTTAGAGCTGCACCTTTCTTAGACTGAAGTCAGCTGATAGGTATGCCTGCTTAAAGGAAGTGCCTCTAACTAAGGGCTCACCTCCAGAGGCTGTAATGTTTCCAAGTAGAGAAGGAATTAGCATATTTCATCAAAATATAAGAGGGATTAGAGGTAAAGTTAGTGAACTGCTAATAGATGTTAACTCTGAAATTATTGGTATATCAGAGCACCACTTAAATAATTTGATAATTCAGAGGCTTCCTTTACCAGGCTACAGATTAGCTGGCTGTTTCTCAAGGAGTTCCTTGCTGGGTGGGGGAGTGGCTCTGTACTTAAAAAACAGTATTTCATTTGAGTCCATAGATGTATCACGACACTGCACTGAACAGATATTTGAAAGTTGTGCAGCATTAGTTGCATTTAGTGAAACTAAACTTCTAGTTGCTGTTGTTTATAGGTCCCCTAACACCAACTTCAGAGCATATTTGCTTAAGTTAGAGAGGGTTCTTGATTCACTTTGTAGAAAGTACCAGAAAGTAGTTCTATGTGGTGACTTCAATATTAATTTTGTACATGGTTGTGCAAGAAAAAGGATATTGGTAGATCTCCTAAATTCATATGATCTGATGCAAACTGTTTCCAACTAGGGTGCAGGGGAACAGTAGCACAGTCATAGACAATACTTTTATTCATTCTACATTACTAGATGGGCATTCTGTTTGTAAAAGGGTGAATGGCCTTTCAGACCATGATGCACAAATTTTAACACTAAAAGGTTTTTGTACTCAAACCAATCTCGTATTTAATTACAAACTACGTAGGAAAGTTAATCCAACAGCAATAGCGAGTTTTTCAAAACTTGTCAAGGAACGAGAGTGGCAAGATGTTTATAGTGGCAATAATATAGATGATAAATACAATGCTTTCCATAACACATTTCTCATGCTCTTCGAGAACTGTTTTCCATTAGAACATTCTAAATGGGGTACTAGCAGTAATGGACAGCCCAGTTGGCTGACTAGTGGGATAAGGATATCATGTAGAACAAAGCAGGAATTATATCAAAATGTTAGAAGTAGTCACAATCAAGCTACAGTAGCCCATTACAAACAGTATTGCAAGGTGCTTAAAAATGTTATTAGCAAGGCAAAAAGTATGTGGTATGCAAATAGAATAGCTAATTCACAGGATAAAATTAAAGCCATATGGTCAGTTGTGAAGGAAGTGTCTGGTGAGCAGCACAAGGTTGACGATATAAAGTCAGTTTGCAGTAATAAGATTTCTGTTACTGATACACCAGATATATGTACAGTATTTAACAACAATTTTCTGAGCAATGCTGGTGAATTAAATAAAAATTTAGTATCTACAGGAAATCATATAAATTTCTTAGCAAATGCCTTTCCGAGACTGACGTCTGAAATACTCCTCTGTGATACAGACAAGAGGGAGATTGAGACAATAATCAAATCACTGAAGACTAAGGACTCTCATGGTTATGATGAAGTGTCTAGTAGAATATTAAAGTACTGTGCTGCACATGTTAGCCCTGTATTTAGCCATATTTGTAATTTTTCCTTCAGAAATGGTCAGTTTCCTGAGCGATTAAAGTACTCAGTAGTAAAGCTGCTTTATATAAAGGGAGAAAGGGATAATGTAGATAATTTTAGACCTATTTCTATGCCATCAGTGTTTGAAAAAGTTATCGAAAAGGCTGTGTATGTAAGGTTAATCGATCATTTTATATCACACGATTTGCTATCAAATGTACAGTTCGGCTTTAGAAGTCGTTTGACAACTGAAAACGCTATATTCTCTTTTCTCGGTGAGGTTCTGGATGGGCTAAACAAAAAGTTTCGAACACTTGGAGTATTTTTTGATTTAACAAAGGCATTTGACTGTGTTGATCACACAATATTGCTCCAGAAGTTGGACCATTACGGAATAAGGGGAGTAGCACACAATTGGTTCACCTCTTACTTTAGCAACAGGCAGCAAAAGGTCATTATTCACAATGTTGATAACGGCTGTGATGTGGGATCTGAGTGGGGTACTGTCAAGTGGGGGGTGCCCCAGGGATCAGTGTTGGGGCTGCTCCTGTTCCTTATTTATATAAATGAGATGCCCTCTAGTATTATGGGCAACTCTAAAATATTTCTGTTTGCTGATGACACTAGCTTGGTAGTATAGGATGTTGTGTGCAACATTGACTCGGTTTCAAGTAGAGCAGTACATGACCTCAGTTCATGGCTTGTAGAAAATAAACTTAGGTTAAATCACAATAAGACTCAGTTTTTACAGTTCCTAACACACAATTCAACAAAACCTGACGTTTTAATCTCACAGAATGGGCATATGATTAGTGAAATTGAACAGCTCAAATTCCTAGGTGTTCAGGTAGATAGTAAGCTGTCGTGGAAAGCCCACATTCAGGATCTTGTTCAAAGACTTAATACTGCCATTTTCACTATTCGAACGGTATCGAAAGTGAGTGACATTTCGACACATAAATTGGTCTACTTTGCTTATTTTCATTCACTTATGTCATATGGTGTTATGTTTTGGGGTAACTCTTCCCATTCTAGAAGGATATTTTTGGCTCAGAAACAGGCGGTTCGGGCAATAAGTGGTGTGAGTTCACGAACCTCTTGTTGACCTCTTTTCACAAGTCTGGGTATTTTGACATTGGCCTCTCAATATGTATATTCTTTAATGTCATTTCTTGTTACCAATATTACTTTATTTCCAACAATAATCAGCTTTCACTCGGTTAATACTCAGCAGAAATCAAACCTCCATTTGGATCGGACTTCCTTAACTCTTGTGCAAAAAGGTGTGCAGTATACTGCTGCATCCATTTTCAATAAGCTGCCACTCGAATTCAAAAATCTTAGCAGTAATCCATGTGCTTTCAAATTCCAACTGAAGAGTTTCCTCATGGATCACTCCTTCTATTCTGTCGAGGAGTTCCTTGAAAAATTAAGATGATTTTCATTGTATTGCTGATAGCCTTTGCTTAAACTTATGAAATGATTTTCTTTTAGGTTCATGAACACTTATTTTTATCTGTTATTACTTTTTATGTTTGTAAATTCATGTACTGACACGTTCCATGACCTTGGAGATTTGCTCCTCAATTTGGTCCTATGGAACTTGACATTTAAATAAATAAACAACTTAATAGATTTTTGTAAACCAATTAGTACGCAGAGAATGCTACTTGGACTGCACCTGTCCAATTAATGTTAAATGTTCAACAAATAATATGGTGGTTATACCGTCTTTTGAAACCATACAAAGTTTTCCTTACACCAAATGCATTTCGTTTTATTTAAAAGCATTGACAGTGGTCACAGTAGCAATTCTGGTTTTATTTACATGTTGGTTTAGTGAGGCCACAAACAGTTATCATATTTAAAATTATTTTTTGGTATTAAAGTTTTTCTGGCTCTGAGGTGTACCGTCTCTACATAATACCTATTTAGATGAGACATTACAGCCGTGATTGGATGTGCAGTATAAGTCACGCACAGGACAGCTGGCATCAGATTGCTCCAGAGTATGTAGTTTTTATGTAAGCTGATAGAGGTCACTAGATGACAGACACTGGTTGAGCAGCAGTCAACCTACTGTTAATTTTATTTATGGTTCTGTTTGTTTAATTTTCTAACTTTTTATTAACTGCTACAATGATTGTGCTTAGTTATGAAATTGAATGAAGATGTGAATGTGAAATACTGTTTATATAAAGTTTTTAAACTACACAGTTAAGTAATTGGTTATGTGAGGAATGTTCGAGAATGAAGTGTGTGTTAGTCATCTGTACTGGGGAATTTGTTATAAACTATTTAGTCAGTTTATGGTCTTGGGGAAATGAAATTATGATTTTGGTGAAGCAGTTTTGTTCTACATCTACATCTACATGATTACTCTGCAATTCATATGTAAGTGCTTGGCAGAGGGTTCATCGAACCACAATCATACTCTCTCTCTACCATTCCACTCCCTAACAGTGCACGGGAAAAACAAACACCTAAACCTTTCTTTTCGAGCTCTGATTTCTCTTATTTTATTTTGATGATCATTCCTACCTATGTAGGTTGGGCTCAATAAAATATTTTCAAATTCAGAAGAGAAAGTTGTTGACTGAAATTTCGTAAACAGATCTCGCTGCGCCGAAAAACATCTTTGCTTTAATGACTTCCATCTCAACTCGCATATCATATCTGCCACACTCTCTCCCCTATTACGTGATAATACAAAACGAACTGCCCTTTTTTGCACCCTTTCGATGTCCTCCATCAACCCCATCTGGTAAGGATCCCACACCGTGCAGCAATATTCTAACAGAGGATGAACGAGTGTAGTGTAAGCTGTCTCTTTAGTGGACTTGTTGCATCTTCTAAGTGTCCTGCCAATGAAACGCAACTTTTTGCTCACCTTCCCCACAATATTATCTATGTGGTCTTTCCAACTGAAGTTGTTCGCAATTTTAACACCCAGTTACTTAGTTGAATTGACAGCCTTGAGAATTGTACTATTTATCGAGTAATCAAATTCCAACAGATTTCTTTTGGAACTCATGTGGATCACCTCACACTTTTCGTTATTTAGTGTCAACCGCCACCTGCCACACCATACAGCAATCTTTTCTAAATCGCTTTGCAATTGATACTGGTCTTCGAATGACCTTACTAGACAGTAAATTACAGCATCATCTGCGAACAGCTTAAGAGAACTGTTCAGATTGTCACCCAGGTCATTTATATAGATCAGGAACAGCAGAGGTCCCAGGATGCTTCCCTGGGGAACACCTGATAGAACTTAAGAGGGAATTAATTTTATATTTGTGGGTTTTCAAAATTTATTTTAATAATTTACTGTTCTGTACATATGTGCAAGATTGAGCAAGCTTCATTCTGCTTTGCAAATGGCTGTGATGTTTCTCTGTCAATCAGAAATTAGCATATTCACATGTATTTTGGGAACTACAAGCTTCTTTTGTGTAAAGAGATGAGTAGAGTCAGAACTAGGACATCATAGTGATCAGACCTACTGATATGTGCTCTGTTTAAAATTATTAATACTGTGATATCTTGGTAATAAAATGTTTGTGAAGTGCTGTAAAGTGTGGAATGGAGAATGAATTAAGGCACAGTATCAAATTCGGAACATTTGATGAAATTTAAATAATTAAATTACACATGGCATGTTGTTTACTCGCAAACTTGAACATTTTGTTCTGCGAGACTGATTATAGCAACATTTGAATCAGCTGTTCTAAAAGAAACAATCCATTTGTAAACTTTTGGTGTAGAATAATTCATAATTACCATAAACTGGCAACAGTTGTGGAAACATCATGGGAAAGAAAATAATTAAAATTTTACCAATAGATGGTGCCTAAAGCGTCAGAGTAGATACACAGCACACAACTGTCCCTTAGTTTGTGTCTGAAACACCCAACATGACTATCTCCATGAAGGTTCACAAAATGATTACACTGAAAACATAGGTTCTTCTAACATGCAAAGTGGCAGAGGGAGGAAAGAAGTTGATCCTACATCAGTCAAAGATGTGGTCACAGCAATGCAGGAGGGGTCAATCAGGGATGTACAAACATGCTGTGCACAGGGCATTGCACGAAGGCTGGACATGCCTGCGAGCACAGTGCCAAAAATCCTATGGTAGAACTTACACTGCTATCCATTTAAAATCACCCATGGTCAGGAGATGCTTCTGACTGACTAGCCAGCAAGACAAATGGTCGCTTTGGAAATTCTTGGTTGCATCCAAGTGGACAATGAATGGCCGTGGAACATTCCGTGGGCAGACAAATCCCATTTTCATCTCTAAGGACTTGTCAATACATAGAATTGTAAGATATTTGCAAGTAAAAATCTGCACACAAGTCAACTGGTACAATTTCATTTAGCAACAGTGACTATATAGTACGGGTTGACAGCATTGTTTACCAATTTAAAGCCAAGCCTACTTCAGTTAAAGATACTTACAGCACCATCTACTGGTAAAATTTTCATTACTTTTTTTTTGTTAAATGACGTTTCCCCCTGCGCCAATAATTTTGTCGTCAAATTTGACATCATTCTGAGCAGCAGTTCTCTTTCTACAGTGTTTTGAAGCTGGAACTTTAAATATGGACACCCTGTATATCCACATTCACCATGTCTGTTTCAATCCACCTTCACCGCGACTGCTTTATCATGGGAAATGGGAACATCTCTTGTTTTGTTTTGTTTTGTTTCTGTGGCAGTGTGTCTGCAGTTAGATCTGCTATACAACTCTCAAAAACAACTCTCAAAAACAAAAAGACAATATGTACGCAAAACATTATCCTTTTTATATTAAGAATGAACATTAAAAAGGCACTAAGTCATTGTCAAATAAGTTTGTGGATAAACTATTGTAGTATCACCTTCACAAGAAATTTTAAATAAGCCAAATTATACCACGATCGACAACAGATCCATTTCAAGTGTTGTTTCCCCACAAAATTTCTCTCTACAAATCTTATCAGAAATGTTAATTAATCATTCTATTAGCAATGGTAGTAACACTTTAATCTATTGCTTATACAGCAGTATAATTCACAGGACACAAGTACATTAATCACCACTGCAGACATCCAAAATTATCTTCTTCAAACTATAGAGTGATTTAAAGATTTCTCACATAGTAAAGAGTCTAATATGTCCCTCAATTTCACTTGACACATCATACTGTTCAAATCGGAAAATAAGAAGTAAGGAAGACAGGGATTTAAGGTCCCTTCAACAACAAAGACATCAGAGACACATTAAAAAAGGGATAGTGCACAGATACAGAAGCAGATTGACTTTGTTCCTCCCAAATTAACCATACTGACAGTCAAACTATACTCTGAATCCAGCTCCTACCAGAATGTGAATCGAGAATTTTAACCATCTGAATCTCAGCATTTATATGAAGTTCTTTAGTTAAACATTGGACAAATTAAAAAGCATTTCAGAACTGGATCTGAACAAATTCTAAGTGTTCTTGCATCACATCACCCAGTACAGTGTAAGAAACACTCATTACTATCACTATTAAGCAGCCTCATAATGAAATGCAACTGCGATGTCTACAGTTTATACAGCTTGACATACAAAGGACAGTGAAATGAAACTGTCACAGATGGAAAAAAGTAAGTAAACTGTTTATTATTTGAAAAGTAATTGCCATAACTGTTAATACATTTATCCCACTGTGAAACACGATGGTCAATGCCTTTGTGGAAAAATGTTTGTGGTTGCCTATGGAATCATGTTTGTATCTAGGCACGTACATATCCACCTGAAGCAACTCTACGGCAACAAATCTCTTTGCTCAGGGCCCCAAAAATAAGGAAAACAGGGAAAGAGATTGGTACTGTACGGAGGATGTGTAACAGTGCTCCAGTGACACTTCTGCAGTGTAGATGAAACAACCTGGGAAACATGTGGGCAGGTATTATTCTGCAACAGAATGATGCCGTCTATCAACATTCCTGGGTATTTGGACTTGATGGCACACTTTAATTTCTGCAAAGTGTCCACGTGGACAGAGGCACCTCTGAATTGCTTCACTGGTAAGATTCCCAAACACTCTAAAAAGTATGGGTCACACTAGTGTTCTATACACTATTTCCTTTATAGATCAGGTACACTTCCCTAAAACTTCTTCCAATAACAAAAAGTATACCATTTGTCTACTCTACTATGAACCTTAAGTGTTTTCTCCATTTCATAACACACTGTGACAATAGACCTAGATTTATAATCATCACAACTATACCAACCAGTACACTACCAATATTCATCACACCAAATATAAATTCTGTACCCTGTATCCTTGCCATTACCAGTGCCCAGCAGTGGAGGTCCAGCCACTGTGCAGCAGCATAATCAAACACTGGAGGCAACACCGCATCAGGGCCGACATGCAGTATCACCTTGAGAGATGGACAAGCAATCTATCTGATATAATCCCAGAGTGGAGTGCACTAGGCCTCACTCTGTTATTTTGTGTTATAATGTTAACTTAGCTTTGCTCTTTGGACTCTTTGCATTGTATTGGATTCGGCCTGGCATTTTGGGCTATGTATGGAACTTCTAAACAGTTTACTCATTAAAGCAATTTTCATTCTGTGTCCATAGTGTAGTTAGTACACAAGTGGTGGACAAGCGTAGTTGAACAATCACTTGTGTTTTTCACTGAAGTGATGACATTGACAGGTGCCTTTTTGCAGGTAGCACTTCAAAGCTTTCTGCAGCAACAGTTGGAAAACCAGAAGAATCTGGATATGCAGTAGCAGACGCACATGGCCATGTTGGAAAGGGTGTTGACCAGCCTGTTTGCACAACCTCACCAGTTTTCCCCACTTACGATCAAGCCGCCAAGGACTGGAAGGCATATAAGAACTGTCTCTGGCAACACTTCACAGCTTTCATGGTAATAGACGCTAACTTCATTAAAGCCCTCTTTCTGTTGTGGATATTTTTACAAATGTATCACTTGTCAGTAAAGTTTGCACTTCTTCAACATCCAACATCCCTACCATTGGACGAAATGTGAGGCTTGTTGACATCATATTAACACACTGCCATCTGGCGACACCACAGTGGTGTTGTGCACAAAATAGCAGTCAATGGCCGGCGACACCACAGTGGTATCATGTGTTGAGTATAGCTCAGTGGTCGGCAACACCACAGTGGTGACGAGCAGAGTATCACGCAGTGGCTGGCAGCAGCACTTTAGTATCTTTTGCATTCTGTCGGTGTTTTGTTTAGGTAACAATAAGTTACACACGTCAACAAGTTTTTGTTTTTATAAGTACTTGTGCCCTTTCATCATGGCAGACAAAAGAGATAATACAATTATTTATGACGAATACATGGAGCAAAATTAGGAGGTTGCCACTACATCACGTATGACACATCATGATCCAGTTGACAGATTTTCTGGTCACATAAAACAACACCAACATATAGGCCTACGTATTTCCAAAACGAATAAACGATAATGAATAAACTGCCATTTATGTAAAAAAAAAAACTTAATGTGCACATCTTGTGGAGTTTCATTACATCTTGAAGACTGTTTTGCTGCATATCATATGAAAGAGAAATTATAAGTACCAAAGACAATGGAAACAAACAAAGCTATGAAACAAACAAATTTTGTGTTTATTTACATACATATATCTTCGAAATATAATGAAAGTAGGGGAACAATGTTGAGAAATTATGAGAGCAATGAGATTAGTAAAACATAACAATTTTTAATCTCCAGATAATGCCAAGAATGGCCGGCGACAAGCCAAGTAATGCAAATTAGCACTGACGGCGCCAAGCTAATAAATTTGTACGAGATCTGTGGACAGCAAAGTGTTAAGACCAACATACCCATGGTTTTCTTTCTCTCTTTTTCCCCATGGGAGTGGAGTTTTACCAGTGCAGGGAGCAACCCTGTCAATCATATGGGCTGTAGAGTTGCAAGGTCTTAGTCGAAAGTATCGTTTCACTAGTGCCCAGTCTGAGGAGTGTTACCCTGATACTATGGTTCAGGATGCTATCATCAGGATGGTTCCCAACAGAGAAGTCTGCCAATGGATGCTGCTATTTGAAAAGCCTACTTTTGCAAGAAATCCATTCTATTACACAATTGTTTGAAGATGTGTGTGCAGCGGGCTGTCAATTAGATTCCTGGTCAGTGGCAGTTGTCAATTCAGACAACAATATGGACAGGCGTTTCATTATGAATTTGTTAGAGGGAATCATAGTGGTACAACACAGCCTGGCCACCACACTCCACAAAAAAGGGGCGGCTGCAGATGGGTTTTCGCTAGCCGTTACCTTCCTACTTCACTTATTTTGTTCAATGTGACTGGCCCACCTGCCTTAAGTGTTGGTCTTCTTGCCACCACTGTAGAAAAAAAGAGGACACATTGCAGTGGTATGCCATGTTCGGTCAGCACCAATCTCTCAATCTATGGACATTAACATCATCAGTCGTATGTGCGACAATCTTGTGAGTATTTCCAACAAACTGTTCATCAGTGTACGTGTTAATGGGACACCCCTAAGGTTACCAGCGGATATGGGCATGGCAGCATCACTTATTAATTCTAACATGTATCTGCGCCTTGTCTCCCCTCTGTTGTCTTCTACCATGTGCTGCCTTGTCAATTATAAAAAGACAACACATCCCTATTCTCAGCACTTTTACAGCGGAGATGGCATACAAGGAAGTGGTCCAACCCCTAAACTTCCTTGGGGCAGATAGTGATTTAACGGAACATCTGTTTGACTTGGATGCTTTTACAGCTGTTGGATTCATGGTTGCAGATTTGGTTAACTTGGCTCCCAACCTTGTGCTGTATCAGGGATAAGATGAACTACGCAAGGAATATTTGGACATTTCATCTGGGTTAGGCAAGGTCACACATTTTACAGTGCATATTACTCTCAAATTCATGGCACAACTTCATGTTTTTCAGAGCTTTGTGACAAAGACAGGCAAGAACTCAACAGATCGACTGCTGTGGATGTCACTGAACCAACGTCTAGCAAATGAGCTACACCACTGGTGATTATCAAGAAACCAAATGACAAGCTCCGTCTATGTGTCGGTTTCAAGGTTATAATTAATGCGCGGACTATAGTCAACACATACCCCATCCAGTGTCCAGAAGTACTACAGCTTCTGCTGGATGAGGAATCACACCAGTTCCTTGTGGTCAACATACTCTATAGTCTCTGCAGGTAGAACCTGTTGGTTTTGGGGTTGTGGGTGCTCTGGCCCTTTTTCAAGGTTTTTTTTAAGCAACCTACATATGTTCCTTGCTCTATAAACTACCTAGATGACATTGTAGCCACACGTCCCACCACCGAGAAACATCTACAGTGAACCTCCAACCTGTTTCAGACCTTGTGGAACTTAGGTCTCAAGTGCAATCTGGATAACACAGATTTCTTCCAATCCTCTACTGAATACCTGGGACATGCCAATTACAAATGGAGGATCCAGCCAACAAACAATTGTGCTGCAGCTACTGTAGCCGCCCTCATCCAACTAATGTGAAGGAAGTTCGGGCATTTTTAGGAAACATTGTATGTTATAGTTACCATAGAATATCCTCTTTAATCAAGTGCTAGAAAAGGACGCATCATTTGTTTGGACACCCGATTGTCAACAAGCATTCAAGAGTGTGAAGAATAGTCTTCAATCAGTCCCGTGTCTGTTCCCATATGCATCTTAGAATGGCCTGGGAGGTGTACGGGCCCACTGCAATCCAGATGGTTCCAACACTCAATGTAGCACTTAAGAATTTTTCTCAAATCAAGGAGACCCCCCCCCCCCCCCTTGCTATTATTTATGCAATCAAGAAGTTTCATGCAATCTTATATGGTGTCAAGTTTTTCCTCATTACAGTTCACAAACCTTTAGTCCCATGGTCCATCTGCTCGATAAATGGGAAATAGACTTCAATGGTGGGTACTGTTCTCCAGTCGTTTTCACTAGAAGATTCAATTATGTCCAATGGCTTAGAAATAAAACACAGATGCTCTCTCAAATCATCTTGTGGACCCCTGAACCCAGCTGTGATCGGGGTGAAGTCTTGTTTTTAATTTGACAAAGCAGCTCAGTGGACAGGTTCCCTATGATGAACTCACCCGATTGACTCAGATGCTGTTCTTCACCATGTGTGGCAGTATATTCAAGAGGAAGTGGTCAGTACAGGCCCGTTTTGGATTCATATTGGTTGATTGTCACAGATACCTACTCCCAGCTTCCATACATTGTTAACAACCATTCCATGATGGTGCAACTGACAATGTGGGCCTCAATTATATCTCCTCCATAGGAGGCTTCCCCCACACCCTGGTGATGGACAATGGGCTGCAGTTTATCTCACAGACTTTTCAAGATTTTTGTGTGCAACATGCTGTCCACCACGTCAGAGTGCTTGTGCTTCTGTTCCACCCTCAGTTGAACAGGGCGGCAGAACACCGCTCACAAATCAGATGAAGAAGTACTTCAGAGACACCCCAGGGTAGAACCCCCAGGTCCACGCTTGGCAAGAGGAGCCTAACAAAACTGCTACAAGGGCACCAGCTGGGTATGGTGGTGCATATCCTCCTGCTTTCTCCATGCTCACCTATGGCAACCTGGTTGCTGCACTGCACACCACCGCCTGGGCTTGCGTCTTTAGTCACTGTGAGCATTGGATTTGGGCAGTTATCGACAAATAGTGGGGTTGGTAAGTCTTTGGGATGGGCTCACACATACAACAAGAGCATCATCACAGCTGTGCCATACTACAGTTACATGTGTGAACTTCCAGTTTTTAGTGGCTCAACTTAAAGAAATGCAACTTTTGTCATGCCACAAATAGTTCAACCTGGTTGTACTTTGTTGTGCTACTTTCCTTCACCAATGCTCCCTGGTGGCAGTATACTGAAACATGGACATCCTGCGATAGTTATTGTGGAGTAATTGCTGCTGCACTCCATTCGATTTCAGTGTGTTTTCATTTTGTTACTGCAAACAGTGAAAACACTGGTTGGCAGGTACATTTTTGCTACTTCTGCAACTACAAGAACAGCAACCTATGTCTGACTTTCTGCAGCAGTGTGTGTGTGTGTGTGTGTGTGTGTGTGTGTGTGTGTGTGTGTGTGTGTGTGTGTGTGTGTGTGTGTGTGTGTGTGAGAAGATTTTGGGATAAACAAATACATAAACTTAATATATGTAACCAAAAAATCGAGTCATTAAAACTTCATGATTTGTTGGACCACATTGTATATATTGTGGATTATAAGCAGAAGATTGCTCCCAAGTGTGATGCAGCAGCTGTTAAACTAAAAATTAGTTATTCAAAATTCCTACATCAACTAATACGATGAAATTCTAAAAATCTTGGAAAAATGGTGTGTCTGCAGGTGATATTTACACACCAGCTCTTGGTTAGTTTGCCACTGCAGACATCTCTTTAATTTTTGAGTGTAATTTCTTTTATTTAGTTTGTGTAGCCTGATTTATCCCTATGTGAAATCTATTTTTGGATCTAATATTAGGGTTTTGTCTTCCTTGTACTTTGCTCTTGTCACAGCTCTAAGGCCATAACCTGCACTATAACATATACAGGATGAAGCAAAATTCGCACACTCGGGCTTCACAGCATGACTCCTCACATGCCAGTGATAAAAAAAAAAAATGTCTCTCACAAGATTTCATCAGGCGAGTGCATCCAGCAGAAAATGGATGTTAAAGAGTGGCAATCTGGAAACACTGTAACCAAATGTGTGGTAACTACCTCTGTCTGGACAGATTTTTTTTGTGCTGTACAGTTGGTGTAGGGGATGCAGTTTTGGGTTAACATGCAGGAGGTCGATAGTTCGATCCTGGGTGTAGGCATACGTTTTTTATTTTGTAAATATAGTCCAGGTGGTATGGTATCTGGCATCTTAATCATCAACAGCGATTGCAGCGGGTCCTCTAGAGAACATTTGCACTTACATACTACAATCTTATAAATGGAAGATTGGTCAGCTTTGAAAGATGCCCTTTCCATGTCGTGGGCATGAATTTATTTGTAGCACTTCATCTACTAGATGTGAAACCTGTTTTCTTTGTAGCCTCATCCAGCGGCCCCATAGTTTAGTACCAACTATTATTCTTGTCTTCCTCAAGTCCATTACATTTCGTTAGGGCTTTATGTTACCTGTAGGACCAGCAATGTGCTTCGCGAATAATGCTTACTATTTGTATGTGTTACCAGAATGATCCCACTAATTATGCCTTTCACCAGTTGGTCTAGTAACCACATGCTGTTTAGTACGTATCTGAAACCATTATCATCATTATTATTATTATTACTATTATTATTATTATTATTATTGTATTGATTGGATTGCGGAAACATCACGTCTATTACCATTACAGAAACAATGTAATTCAAAATCAAACATTTCCCATCAGCGGTGTCAGGATGAGTCATACAGAACAATATCTGTCAGAGGGGTAATGAGTGTTAGATGGAACAATGCGTAGGACTGACAGTGTGTTTGTACTTTATACGCTGTTCATAGGACAGGGACTAGTTGTGAGAGGAGTAACATACCCATGACAGACTCCGATGTACGTGCATAGACATATCGAATTTTCTCGTTGTAAACCTCTAAACTGGTGTGGCCGACATATGGCATACAAAAACAATGAATATGTGAATATGCTTTTGGTCCTTGGTGCATCTGATAACCGAGCTGGTGCTGCCACTCATGAATATGCTGCTAATTATCCTCATCAACACTATCCAGATAAGAATGTTTTTTGTCACATGGAGCTGTGCCTTCAGGAGTCAGGTTCTCTCCTTCCACCATCGTATGACAGAGGTCATTCATATACTCTCCGTACTCCAGCTACTGAAGAAGCTATTCTGAAGGTCATACACCAAGAACCTCAATGAAGTACACGTAGCAGAGCAAGGCAGCTGCATATCTCACAGTGCAGAGTCATTAACGTGCTGTATGAGCAATGGCTGCACCCTTATAATTATACTTTCACACAACACCTGCATCCTGCACATCGCCATCAGGAGATTAAAGTCTGTGAATGGTTTCAATGACAACCGGATGGCAAAGATTACTTTGTGAACACTGTAATATGGTTGGATGAAGCAGCATATTGTCTTCAATATGCACGATGCCCACCATTGATCACTCATGACTGTGGATATCAAATTCACTTTGGTATCAACGTATGGGCCGGAACATCAGACAACAGGTGTTTGGGCCACTATGTGTTGCCTGACCAATTGACTGCATGAAGGTATCATACATTCCTCTCAAACTATCTGCCTGATGTGCTGGAACATCTTCCATTACATGTTCGGCACAGGATATGGTTCCAACATGATGGTGCACCTCCACATTCTGGAATTAATGTGCGACAGTATTTGGACAGAACATTTCCAGGGAAAGGGCTGAGACGTGGAGGTCCAGTTGTATGCCCACCATGTTCACCTGACCTAAATCCCCTGGATTTCTTCCAGTGGGCAAACCTGAAGGAGCACATGTACTCCACTCTGCTGACAATGTGGAAGAATTGGTAGCGAGTGTTCATGCTGCTCTTGTTACTGTGGACACAGCTTTGCTGCAAAGAGCCCAGAGC
This sequence comes from Schistocerca gregaria, assembly GCF_023897955.1. Lineage (NCBI taxonomy): Eukaryota > Metazoa > Arthropoda > Insecta > Orthoptera > Acrididae > Schistocerca > Schistocerca gregaria. The sequence continues at coordinate 207,163,161 of NC_064931.1, read as the reverse complement.
TGAATGATACGGCAGGTTGCGCAATGTTTAGATGTGCAGGGAGGTTGCTTTGTGCATCTGTTGTTCTGAGGACAACGTATTCTGTTGTGAAGGTCATGCGGTCATTAATATAGACATTATTATTGCCACTGCTTGATAATGTATGACATCTGAGCGCTCACGTTATATGTAGTATAAATGACAAGTACATGTTGTGTTATTGTGCTGTGCTATCATCTCTAGCATCTCGAAATTGATATTGTTTTTGTAGTTATTCTGTCCTATGACACGCCATTTGTTTCAACTGTCCCTTTCTTATTTGTCTAACCACATATTTGTTATGTTCGGCATTACAAAATGTTGTAAATTTACGATACATGTGACCTAAGAAATGGTGTATATTACAGTATGAAAGGTCAGAATGAAATTAGCAAAAAAGTGCCCAACCCAGGATTGAACTCTCAACCTCCTGCATGCTAACAAAAACTGTGCCCACTGCACCAACTGTACAGCAGAGCTAAGATGTGCTGACACAGTTAGTTACCATACATGTGGTTACAGTGTTGCCAGAGTGCCACTCTTTAATGTCCTTTTTATGCCGGATGTACTTGCACACCGAAATTTGGTGAGAGACATTTTTGCTTTCACTGGCATGTGAGGAGTTGCACTGCGAAGCCCGAGTGCATGAATTTTGCTTCACCCTGTATATGCACTGCCTCATGATGCCACTACAGAAAGCCAAAAGCTGTGGTGCCAAATTAAGACTCACATGTGAACTCCAATTTATGCTGCATATGGAGTACAGGCTGGTGGCCTGATACCACAATCAATTACGCCCGCAGGGGGGACCAGCGTTTGCTGCATCTGCACAGTCTCCTTTGTGGTGTCTGGGTTTTTGTCTTTTCCTCCATCCCTGGGGGTACCTTCCCTGTTTTTGGCTCCAGCTCCTAGGCTGAGCCCTTTGTCCACCACACATTCATGTGCTACTTTTTCCAGCCCTCACTCAGCAGGAGTTCACAGGTGCCGGTCCAGCAGCCAGTACCTGCTCCCTCCCTAGAGCTGCCAGATGTCCCCATGGATTCATCTTCAGCACCCCCCTCCCCCTCGTCCGCCGCCTTTGTTGGCGTTGCACCACTGGACATTTGCCCACAGGGGAGTCATCACTATCAGAGCTGTTTCCGGGCCTACTCTCCAGTTGCAGCTAATAGCAGGGGGCTTCTGTCCTCATCAAGGGCACCTGCCTATGATGATCAGAAAGGCATGGACATATGTTTCCTGGGTACCTATGTCATGCCATGATGTGGGGGAGGGACCCTGGGGTTGCATCGTTTAACAGTCAACCCTCCAAGGGGTGAGGACTGTGGTAGCGCTATTTCAGTATTTTTCTGAGCATCATACCAGTAGCCTGACACCAACTACTGTCATAATACAACTCATCCATGCCAGCGGTGCAGGTCCAGCCACCAAGCGGTGGTACAAATTAACACTGGAAGCGCCACTGCATCGAGGTTGGCATGCACAGACGACTGACAGCACCACCTCGAGAGACTGACGAGCAATCTACACATTATAATAATGGAGTGGAGTGCACTCTGCCTGAATCTGTTATTGTGTGTTCTCGTGTTAACTTGACTTTTCTTGGCACTGTATTGGATTCCCCCTGGCATTGTGTATGGAAGTTCTAAACAGTTTTCTCATTTAAGTGATTTCCATTCTGTGTGTGTAGTTACTACAAAATTCCTCGCAGGTAGAGGGAGAAAGTATGTGGCAGGAGACAAAGCACAAATTGTTCCAACTTTTACCAATTGTGTGGAGCACCCAGGTGTTATGAAAGTTAACTGAAAAGACCAATGTCATGCCAGGGTCGTTTTATGCCGACTACGCCAGTTTTTTCTCCAGCAACACTGTTTCATTAAGTGTGAATCATGACAAAATTATAAAAATGTTAACGCAAAAGTGGGTGGAAATTAACATTGTAAACTGAGGAAATTTGACTGGAGCAATAACAAATGTTATCAATAGTGGGAGAATATTAGTTCTGAAAATGTTAAAGTAGGATTATACTATAAAGCAATTCCACAAAAGTTGTTCTTTCTCCCAGGAGTGTTAGTCTCCCATGTTTCATAGGAGAACTTCTGTGAAGTTAGAAAGTTAGGTGTCGGGGCATTGACGGAAGTAAAGCTGTGAGAATGGGCTGGGAGTTGTGCTTGGGTAGCTCAGTTGGTAAGAGCAAAGTGAAAGGCAAAGGTCCCAAGTTCGAGACTTGGTCTGGCACACAGTTTTAATCTGCCAGACAGATTCATATCAGTACACACACCGCTGCAGACTGAAAATTTTATTCTGAAATCATATACCTTTCTGCATGATTTTATGATGAACTCTATTTACAGCTGGAACAATTGTTGGAATGTAAAGTAGTTTGTGATATACCTTTCTCACTGACACCAATATGTTGTATTATGAAACATACCTGGGTGTATCAAATATGAACCAGAATTTAAATCTAGCAATGTGACAGTGGATGGAAATGGCTGCCACCTTGACAGGATGTTGGGGGATGTCGGGAATAGCACTGTGATGCCGCAGTAATGTAACCACTCATGTCTGGCGGACGGCGCATAATAATCAAGTTTTTTGTGAAAGGATGCTCCGAACCCATGGAAATTTTAAAGAGGCTCCGTGCACAGTTTGGGGAAGAAACCCTTTTTAAGATCCCAGTGTATGAATGGCATAAAACTGTGGCAGGATAGGTAGCTGTGGAAATTGCACCGTGCCAAAAGCAATCCCAAACAAGTATCACATCAGACAACATTCATGCCGTACATAACCTGTTGCCGAAGAACAGCACATAAAACTTTTCGAAATTACTTCAGCAGCATGGATAAACTGTGAAAGTATTCAAGCAATTGTCACTAATGATGATTCATTTGTACAGCAATACAAGGCCATACACTGTTTCTTTAATGATGGAAAACTGGAGAAAAGTCTTTGGGAAACTCCCCAACTCATTATGCTGCAACCACCACATGTTGGGAAATCTGAAAGAAGAGCACAGAGGACATCGCTTTGACGACAACGCAGCAGTAGAGGAGTTTGTGAGCAAGTGGCTGTACATGGATCTCTCTTCTTTATTCGAAGATGGCATAAAAAAGTTGCCAGTTTGACGATAAAAATGTGTAGCAAAGTCAGGGGAAAATATAAGGCAATGACTTGCATTTGTCTTACGGACCAACAAGACTATGACAGTATGTAGCTAAAAACTTCATCATGAGTGAGCCAGGTTGCAAGACGATGGTCACTTTCCTTCTTTATTACCATCATCTTGTGAGATTATGGTTCACAGCCTGGCTCGCAATGAAGGTTTTAACAACATACTGTCAATATCTTGCTTGCTCATATTATGACTGCATGTCATTGCAGAAATACAGCTAATGCATGTTCACAGCATTTTTATAATTTGAACTCTCTGAAGATTGTTATAGAAAACAACAAAAACTAGTTATTGTGCTTTAGTTGTATACTGAAAATTGTGGCCAAGGCATTAAAAGCTTTTTATATTAAAATGTTTTATTTGATAAAATTGAGAAATGGAACTTTATTAGTTTATGACCAAGGGGGGTGAGGGTGGGGGGGGACATGTTTGCAAAACATTTGCAATGAATATGAATTGAGATAATCTGCCCGAACTCTGCCTAAAGAAACAGGGAACAGACTAAAGAGAGCTGACTTAGGAAGGACACCATAATATAGCTAGGTTTTGGTTCAAATTTGGCAGATGGGGATGGTGATTCAAGTTATATGGCTTTAAAGATAAACTAAAATAAAACTGTTATCCTTACCATAACCTTCACAGACAACACTGACAGGCATAACAAGTAACAACATTAATATAAAACAACCAAAAGAACATTACATTTGTTGTATAACAAATACCTGGTGGGCCTGGAGGTCCTTCAACAATAAGATGGGTTTTAGAGATGTAATTCTTCCAACAGCACTCTTTATAATACACTCATAGTCACCACCTGCAGCAAAAGATATGTTTCGAATATCCAAAACATTGCCTTTAATATGCTGAAAAAAGTACAATTTAGTGATTAATATCATTTACATGGAACATTGTTTTAAGAATAACCAAAATGCCAGTTACATGGATAATAATCTTCAGTAGCCGTTGAAGATTGGACAAGTGACACAGCACATCTTATTTAATAATAACAAAATCTACAGCCACAGGCTTTCTGAATTTTACACAAGAAATTGAAAAACAAATTGAAATCATTCAAATTATTCTTCAGATATGTCTCCATTTGAAACAGCATGCTCCATGATCATATTAATGCGATCCAAGATAAGACAAAGAGCAGCACTGGTCATAAAATTTTAATCTCTTTATTGCAGATTGATTTCAGCTACTGCACAGCTATCTTCAGAGCAATTATAGCCAAGTCATGATGAAACATCATAAATAAAATCACTTGTGGTACCACATTGACATTGAACTCATGGTACCACACTGACATGCATGTAATGGCATAACTGTCAATGTGGTACCATGTGCTATTTTATTTATGATGAATCATCAAGACTTGGACATAACTGCATTGAAGATAACTACACAGTAGCTGAAATTAATCTGCAATACACAGATTAAAAATTTATGACCAATGCTGCCCTTTCTCCTAACTTAAATTAAAATTGTTTCTCTAATGGCTCTGAGCACTATGGGACTTAACATCTATGGTCATCAGTCCCATAAAACTTAGAACTACTTAATCCTAACTAACCTAAGGACATCACACAACACCCAGTCATCACGAGGCAGAGAAAATCCCGGACCCCGCTGGGAACTGAACCCGGGAACCCGGGCGTGGGAAGCGAGAACACTACCGCACAACCACGAGCTGCGGACAAAATTGTTTCTCTACAAGCATACATGAGCAAATATTTGAAAATCCTCTTCTTTTATGGAAGGACGGCACTTTTGTATATTATAAAACAGTGTATAACACAATCCACAGAATAATAATTGTGATACAATTCTCAGTGCCAAGAAAAGATTACATTGAGGGCACCAAATAACCTAAAGTTTGTAGAATGCTATAGTCATCAAAGCAGTTGCACATAAGATTGAATTCAACCTGTTCCTCCATTAAGAGGATGTTGATATATCTACTGCATCATGCTTACAACTAGAATAAAAAGGGTCTAGCAAACAAAATATTAACTCAAAACAATTAGAAAGTAGTAAAGCAAACTTCTTCAATATTGTGTTACAACAGTCACAACTCTGGTGGAAGTCCTAGTAGTGCCAATTTACAATCTGATGGCAGAATTACTTTTAGATGTCACCTACTAACACCCCCCCCCCCCCCCCCTCCAAAAAGGTAGAAGAAGAAGAAGAGAAAGACAATCTTTGACTTCCAAATATACTCCCAAAATGAACAATAGACACATCTGGAGGAAGATGTTAATATAGTAACTGGTTACTGTTAGATCATCTTCTTCCTCTGCACACCAAGGTTTAGCTACTTGTGCCTGTTCTGTCTTCACTTGTAACTGACACTTTGTTCTGCGTTTTCCCACATCACTTCTTCCTCTAGGCTGGTACAGCATGGCCTGATGTGGGATTCCCTTTGTACTCATTCTTTGTAGGTGATGTTTCAGTAATGTTTTATTGTCTTCAATCTTTTCATTAATATTATTAATATCTAGTTCATTCCCAATATCAATATTATGAAAAGGTTAGTTGCTAAACACCATATAGCGAAGATTCAAAGTCGCAGATAGGCGCAACAAAAAGACTGTCACAAAATGAGTTTTTGACCAATGAGGCCTTTGTTGAAAAAAGATAAAATGCGCACGCACACACATGCGCGCACACACACACACGCACACACACACACACACACACACACACACACACACACACACACACACACACACACACACACAGATGACGACAGTCTCTGGCAGCTGAAGAATCTGGCAGCTAGCTGTCAGAGACTGTGGTCAAGTGTGTGAGTGAGTGAATGTATGTGTATGCTTCGCCTTGTTGCCCTAAGGCTCATTTTGTAACAGTCTTTTTGTTGTGCCTATCTGAGACTCAGTATCTCTGCTATATGGTGAGTAGCACCTATCCTCTTCATAATATTGTTACATTCCGTCCTGGATTTTCCACTGATTGTCCTAATATCTTCATTTCTTACATGGTCTTCCCTGGTAACACCTCTGACTTTCCAAAGAAATCTCGTTTCCACTGCTTGTAGTTTATTTGTATTGGATTATTTAGGGATAGATAACTCAATTCCACACAGCAAAACAAGTGTAGCTATGGTTTTACTGTTAGATGACATACCTAATATTACAGCCAAAGTGAGCATAAACACGTTAATCTTACTTCTAAACACAACACTATAGATGTAAATAATGCAATCTTAGAAGAGGTTTCTTTTCAATTTGGTTAACATGTAAACGAGCAATTTTATATCACCACCATAGTTTGTAATTATTAGGGAAATGCGTGCTCACTGAGTTTGTAATTATATAAGGCAATTATTAGCACCCACAGGTAATTGGAAGACAGAGGAATTGTTATTTGCTGTGAACCATGCCATTATGTCACTATGTTTATAAAAAAAAATCTTGTAAAATTTAATCATGAGTACGAATAGCAGTAACTGTCATACATCTCCCAGGGAACAGCTATGGTGCAAGTTTATTAGTAAGTTTATATCAAAAGTGACATACATTTTAAAGCTGAAGAAGATTTGATCACAGTTAGTGTATATAAACATTTTGAGTTGGTAGCCACTGAAGTCATAAAGCTAGATGTCCATAAGAACTCATCATTCTGTGCACGTAGCACTCACCAAGTGATAATGCCGACACTTTATTAACAAATTAACTGAATCCTAGAAAGTGTTTCAGCCCCCAAAACTAACGTAACAATATGTGGATGCATGAATATTAACATGGGAAATTAGGGATAACTTCCTAAATATTCTGAATACTTTCTTATTTAAACCAATGTGACTGGAACCTTAGACCCTCTCTTACACTGGACCACACTCGCTTGCTCGTTCGCGCTCTCTCTCTCTCTCTCTCTCTCTCTCTCTCTCTCTCTCTCTCTCTCTCTCACACACACACACACACACACACACACACACACAGGGTATTTTGATATAGCACAACTGATAAACACTGCTACTATAGTGAAGTCAGCTTAATAAGATCTGATAGAGCCACTGTTGCCAGCTTTAACCTGTGTAGTGTAGTGCTAACAGCTGCAGTGGAAATAAATAGTCATCTATACAGCTACAACAACACTGAGTCATTGCCATACAGATGTTTACAAAATTGCATTACGTAATTGGTTGAGATACACGCAGAAAGCTGCAGCACCCAGCCCGCTGCAACTGTCTCAAATACAGGGTATTACGAAGTTCAGCATAAATCTTAGGCCATGTACTCACAGGTACTGACAGGGAACAGAGTAAAGTATTAATAAAAGATTTTGGTCTCTCTTATCATTACTCTCAGATAATAAGGCCACAAAGACGGGCTTTAAGTCTACATGGAATACAATTTAGATGCTACAGTCCCTAAATTCTGCACATTGTTTAAACCAATTTTTGGGGAGACTGACCTAACATCATTCAGGGAACAAATCTGGACACATTTAGCACCCGCTGTGTCACCAAGGGATATTGGGAACCATCTGCTTGCAGCAGGACTAAGATCACAAGTGCCTCTAACTGGGCTACCACTGGCAACACAACAGCATCATGCAAGGTTATTCTGGTGTCACAAAACAGTCGACTGGAATGTGGAATGCTGCTCTCTTGTCTTAAGTGATGAGAGTAGATTTGTCTGTATACGAGCAATGGAAACACATGAGTGTAGCACAGACTCGGTGAGTGCTCTATTCCAGAATGCATTCGCCCACAACACACACATCCCACCTCATATTTCATCGTATGGAGGGCCATCAGATACAACCCGTTCCCACATTTTGTGTTTCTGCAGAGTAAAGTAGGCAGTGCCTGCTACACTGCACAAGTTGTTAGTCCCCTGCTACTACTATTTCTTAGATATAAATATGATGCACTTTTTCAGCAGGACAATGATCATTCACATATGGCTGCTATGACACAATGTGCTCTTTGAAGTGTACAACTGTCCTAGCCATCAAGGTACCAGATCTCTTGGCAGCTGAACACGTATGGAACATGGTGAAGCAGGATCTTTCTCATTCACCTGAGCCTGTAAGAACCATTGTGTAACTGCAATGAATCATGCAAGATGTTTGGGAGAATCTATTGCAGGATGCCACTCAGCACCTTTATGACTGTTTGCATGCAAGAATATTGATGTCGAAGAGGGGTATACTGTGTACTGATGCAACGGTTTGGGTGCGCGTTATTGTGACGTGTGTTTCATTTGGTCTGAATTTATTTGTTAAAATATACTCCTACAATGATGAACTCAATAAGATGGCCTAACATCTGAGTGTGCTATATTTCTTTCAAGCACTGTATAATAAATGAGACCCTTAGTTCAAATGGCTCTGAGCACTATGGGACTCAACTGCTGTGGTCATTAGTTCCCTAGAACTTAGAACTACTTAAACCTAACTAACCTAAGGACATTACACACATCCATGCCCGAGGCAGGATTCGAACCTGCGACCGTAGCAGTCGCACGGTTCCGGACTGTGCGCCTAGAACCGCGAGACCACCGCGGCCGGCAGACCCTTAGTTCAGGTACTATTCCAGAACACCTCAAGCTCTTACTAGAGGCAGGGAATGTGGAGAGACTGAAAACTACAGGTCATTACAACTAATCTCTACACACTCAAAAATAATTGTATCAATCATGGAAACAGACTAATGAGTTGAATGAATAAATATAACCTTTATACAGAAACACAGTTTGGTTTTGGAAGGGGAAGAAGTACAATATCAGCCATTACAGAAGTTCAAAAAAGTGGTACTTGAGGATGAAGACAATTGGTTTGTGGGATATTCAATTGCGCAGTTATCAGTGACTGTACAAATTCCCAATCTTTATATAGTTAAAGTGTCACCACTTCCACGAATGGTAATGAAATGATGAGGAAAACACAAACACCTACCCCCCGAGCAGAGAAAATCCCCACCCTGGTCAGGAATCGAACCTGGGACCTCATGATCCAGAGGCGGAATGCTAGCCACTAGACCACGAGCTGTGGACATGGTACTTTAAGCTCTTGGGAGGTATGTCTGTGTTACAGGCATTTTCTTAAACTTATTCAATGCTTCTGACACTGCTGACCATGAAATACCATTAAACAAGCTAGAAGCACTATGTGTAAGAGGAATAGCACACAAATAGTCCCAGAATTACCTGGAAAATAGGGTACAAATAGAAGAGAGAGTTCCCTTGTCTGCTGGTGATACAATTATAGTAAAACAACAGGCAGACAAGAGACATAAAAACATAGCATAGTGTACCGAGCCCAGGTATGCTCTTAATACACAGGCTGCATAAAAAAAAGAAAACTTTGAGCCACTTTAGAAAATTTATTTCCCACTCTACATGGTTAAATTTCTAGAAATGGTAGGACAAAGGTGCAATCTGAAAAGTAAAGTACTTTCTTTCTGATAAATGTTCAAAATGGTGGCCTTTAGTATCAATACATCCCTGAGTACATGACACCACTGACTCGTACATCATAACCAAGTGCAGAGACCATTTGACTCTCATTTTAAAGTGTGTTCAGGTTATGTGGTTTATGTTTGCAAACCTAACTTTTTACTGTGGCCCATATGAAGAAATCAAGCAGCACAGGACCTGGAGAGGGTGGAGGTAATGCAATTGCCCCTGGCCTGGCAAATTTTGATCCAGGTATGCTCATACATCCATATGACAGTGCAGAGGGATGGCATCTTGTTGGTAATAAAACTGTCATTAGCTATAACGCATGAATGGCAGGGAATATGGAATCAACAAGCACTGTTAGGTATTTTTCTCCAGTTACATTACCTTCAAAGAAAGAAAATACATTTACTTTACAATCTGGACTTTAATCTTTCCACTTCTTGTAGAACTGAAAATAAATTTTCTATCACAGTTCAAACTGTGTATGCATTTTTTTTATGCATCCTGTTTGTCAATGACTTTTGAGATAGTATGACACACGGAGAAAAAGTTCTCCTTGCTGATGACACAACATCATACTCACAGATAAAACACCAAAGCTCCTATTGCATAAAGCAAATGAAACCTCAAGGATGTTTATGATTGGGCAGTACATAATAAATTAACACTGAATATAAAGAAAACAAATAGTATGCAATCAGTGTAAAGAGGGAAAGCAACTCTGTCACATTAAGAATAGGTAAATCTATAAATGCTGGGATGATTCCTTCAGTGTCGCCCTATCTGCCGTCTGCTTCATGTCTGCTGTGCAGTGAGCTACCTTAATTTAAGTATTAACTGTATTTTTCTTACTTGACACTTCTTCTTCCATGTGTCTTTGCTTTTAGGAAGCTTTAATTGTCGAGTGCTATTAATAGTGTTCCATAGATTTTGTGTTAGTTTTGAATATAGTCAGAGAGAGTCCCTTTAGTCAACCACAGTGCCAGTAGTGCTAGTGTTTGTTTTTAATACAGTCCAGAGACAGGTAGTGCTATTTTCATTGTTTTCTACAAGAAGTGGTTAGCAATCACAGTTTAGCCAATAATCAGCTGCCTTTAGTGAATTAGCAGCCTAGTTAAAAGTTGATTAAGTCTCTTCAGTAAATTGATTCCTTAGGATGGATAGGATGTGTGACTGCTGTGTACGGACGCAGGAGGAGCTGGCTACTCTTCGCGAACAGCTGAGTGTGTTGATGGCTGCGGTCAGCCGTCATCAGGCTGCTGCCTTGGAGTGTAGCGTCAGTGGGGAGTCTGGTGCGTCGCAAGGTACACCCCAGCTGTTACATGCTTCACCCACTGTCCCTGCTGTCGAGACATCTTCGCAGGTACAGGGCGCAGTTGGGCCACCCTCTCCCCAAGGGGAGTGGCGGGTTCAGCGGCGTTCGCGGCGCACGAGGCAGAGGGTAAATGTGGAGGCTGGCCGTGTGGCATCGCCCGCTCTGCCTGTGAGTGGACATGTGGCTGCTCCTTCAGCAAGGTCCGAGCAGGCACACGGAGGGAGGGGTTTATTAGTTATTGGGAGCTCCAACGTTAGGCGGGTGATGGAGCCCCTTAGGGAAATAGCGGAAAGGTCGGGGAAGAAGGCCAGTGTTCACTCTGTCTGCTTGCCGGGGGGTCTCATCTGAGATGTCGAGGAGGCCCTACCGGCGGAGATAGAAGGCACTGGGTGCACCCAACTGCAAATTGTTGCTCATGTCGGCACCCATGACTCCTGCCGTCTGGGTTCAGAGGTCATCCTCAGTTCGTACAGGCGGTTGGCGGAATTGGTGAAGGCAGAAAGCCTCGCTCGCGAGGTGGAATTAGAGCTAACTATTTGTAGTATCGTTCCCAGAACCGATCGCGGTCCTCTGGTTTGGAGCCGAGTGGAAGGCTTAAACCAGAGGCTCAGACGATTCTGCGGAGAGCTGGGGTGCAAATTTCTCGACCTCCGCTATCGGGTGGAGAAATGTAGGGTCCCCCTGAATAGGTCAGGCATGCACTACATGCCGGAAGCGGCTACAACGGTAGCGGAGCATGTCTGGAGTGCACATGGGAGTTTTTTAGGTTAGAGAATTCCCTCCCTAGGCCCGACAAGACGTCTCCTGAGACGCGGCAAGGTAGGAGTAGGCAAAGTGCAACAGGGAATGACAATATTAATGTGCTAATAGCAAGCTGCAGGAGCGTCTATAGAAAGGTCCGAGAACTGCTCTCATTAATAAATGGTCACAACGCCCATATAGTGCTAGGGACAGAAAGTTGGCTGAAACCAGACGTAAACAGTAATGAAATCCTAAACTCATATTGGAATGTATACTGCAGAGATAGGCTGAACAGTGAAGGGGGAGGCGTGTTCATAGCAATAAGAAGTGCAATAGTATCGAAGGAAATTGACAGAGATCCGAATTGTGAAATGATTTGGGTGAAGGTCACGGTTAAAGCAGGCTCAGACATGGTAATTGGATGTCTCTATAGGCTTCCGGACTCAGCAGCTGTTGTGACTGAGCAGCTGAAGAATAATTTGGAAAATATTTCGAGTAGATTTCCCCACCATGTTATAGTTCTGGGGGGAGATTTTAATTTGCCGAATATAGACTGGGAGACTCAAACGTTCATAACAGGCGGCAGGGAAAAAGAATCCAGTGAAATTTTTTAAAGTACTTTATCTGAAAACTACCTTGACCAGTTAAACAGAGAACCGACTCGTGGCAAAAACATATTAGACCTTCTGGTGACAAACAGACCCGAACTATTTGAATCAGTTAAAGCAGAACAGGGAATCAGCGATCATAAAGCGGTTATTGCATCGATGATTTCAGCCGTAAATAGAAATATTAAAAAAGGTAGGAAGATTTTTCTGTTTAGCAAAAGTCACAAAAAGCAGATTTCAGTGTACCTGATGGCTTAACACAAAAGTTTTGTCTCAAGTACAGATAGTGTTGAGGATCAGTGGACAAAGTTCAAAACCATCGTACAATATGTGTTAGATGAGTATGTGCCAAGCAAGATCATAAGAGGTGGAAAAGAGCCACCGTGGTACAACAACCGAGTTAGAAAACAGCTGCAGAAGCAAAGGGTACTTCACAGCAAACACAAACATACCCAAAGCCTTGCAGACAAATAAAAATTACGTGAAGCGAAATGTAGTGTGAGGAGGGCTATGCGAGAGGCGTTCAATGAATTCGAAAGTAAAGTTCTATGTACTGACTTGGCAGAAAATCCTAAGAAATTTTGGTCCTATGTCAAAGCGGTAGGTGGATCAAAACAAAATCTCCAGACACTCTGTGACCAAAATGGTACTGAAACACAGGATGACAGACTAAAGGCCGAAATACTAAATGTCTTCTTCCAAAGTTGTTTCACAGAGGAAGACTGCACTGTAGTTCCTTCTCTAGATTGTCGCACAGATGACAAAATGGTAGATATCGAAATAGACGACAGAGGGATACAGAAAGAATTAAAATCGCTCAAAAGGGGAAAGGCCGCTGGACCTGATGGGATACCAGTTCGATTTTACACAGAGTACGCGAAGGAACTTGCCCCCCTTCCTGCAGCGGTGTACTGTAGGTCTCTAGAAGAGCGAAGAGTTCCAAAGGATTGGAAAAGGGCACAGGTCATCCCCGTTTTCAAGAAGGGACGTTGAACAGATGTGCAGAACTATAGACCTATATCTCTAACGTCGATCAGTTGTAGAATTTTGGAACACGTATTATGTTTGAGTATAATTACTTTTCTGGAGACTAGAAATCTACTCTGTAGGAATCAGCATGGGTTTCGAAAGAGACGGTCGTGTGAAACCCAGCTCGCGCTATTCGTCCACGAGACTCAGAGGGCCATAGACACGGGTTCACAGGTAGATGCCGTGTTCCTTGACTTCTGCAAGGCATTTGACACAGTTCCCCACAGTCGTTTAATGAACAAAGTAAGAGCATACGGACTATCAGACCAATTGTGTGATTGAATTGAGGAGTTCCTAGATAACAGAATGCAGCATGTTATTCTCAATGGAGAGAAGTCTTCCGAAGTAAGAGTGATTTCAGGTGTGCCGCAGGGGAGTGTCATAGGACCGTTGCTATTCACAATATACATAAATGACCTGGTGGATGACATCAGAAGTTCACTGAGGCTTTTTGCAGATGATGCTGTGGTGTATCGAGATGTTGCAACAACGAAAAATTGTACTGAAATGCAGGAGGATCTGCAGCGAATTGACACATGGTGCACGGAATGGCAATTGAATCTCAATGTAGACAAGTGTAATGTGCTGCAAATACATAGGAAGATAGATCCCTTATCATTTAGCTACAAAATAGCAGGTAAGCAACTGGAAGCAGTTAATTCCATAAATTATCTGGGAGTACGCATTCGGAGTGATTTAAAATGGAATGATCATATAAAGTTGATCGTCGGTAAAGCAGATGCCAGACTGAGATTCATTGGAAGAATCCTAAGGAAATGCAATCCGAAAACAAAGGAAATAGGTTACAGTACGCTTGTTCGCCCACTGCTTGAATACTGCTTATCAGTGTGGGATCCGTACCAGATAGGGTTGATAGAAGAGATAGAGAAGATCCAATAAAGAGCAGCACGCTTCGTTACAGAATCATTTAGTAATCGCGAAAGCATTACGGAGATGATAGATAAACTCCAGTGGAAGACTCTGTAGGAGAGACGCTCAGTAGCTCGGTACGGGCTTTTGTTAAAGTTTCGAGAGCATACCTTCACCGAAGAGTCAAGCAGTATATTGCTCCCTCCTACGTATATCTCGCGAAGAGACCATGAGGATAAAATCAGAGAGATTAGAGCCCACACAGAAGCATACCGACAATCCTTCTTTCCATGAACAATACAAGACTGGAATAGAAGGGAGAACCGATAGAGGTAGTCAGGGTACCCTCCGCCACACACCGTCAGGTGGCTTGCGGAGTATGGATGTAGATGTAGATGTAGATCAAAGCCACGACTGACCACCTATCATCCACTTCAGAAAAGCACAATTGCACACTATCTGATCAAAGGCATCCAGACACTTCTATGTAATGCAGAATTGACCACTAGATGTCATGAGAGGTGGATTCGCAAGTATAAAAGGAGGCAGGGAGTACTGTGTTATCTAGTAGATGAGCAAGAACAGCAGAATGAGCTCATCAGGAGAGTTCAGAGATGACGAACATGGACTAGGCACTGGATGTCACATGAGTAACAAATCTGCAGATGGCTGACTTAGCTCTAGAACTGCTGCAAGCTTCGGCCATTGTCGTCTAATCGCACATTACGATGTGCATAGAACCAAACTTCAATAATATTTTTTTATGAAATCAGAATTGCACTGTACAATCACATTAGTTTCTGTTTGATAACCATGAAATAGAACTTTTAAATTAATCCAAGATTTCTATTAAAAGTTTATACGGGTCTGAGAAAAAGTTAGTTTACAAAAATTATAAAAACTTCTTTACTTGCAACTGGAAAATCTATAACTTGAGATTTACACGACAAATATACATGCCTGTAAATTATAAATAAAAAAAAAAAAACAACCTCATTAATATTGGACCAATACATTTCAAGATATAATCTTTTAAAGAGACCAGTTCCTAGAAAGACACTGAAAATTGGACTGCTTCTGGTCTGCATAGCTTAAAGTGTTGCTAAGAAACTGCACATATTTTGCTGCACTGCTTGCCTTTTGACAATCTGATATGTGAGATGTGTAGAATAATTCTTGCCTTTTCACATTATAGCACTTCGAAGGGTGACCATCTGGTCTGCCGAGTGCTGTTGGCAAGTGGCGTGCACTCAGCCCTTGTGCGGCAAACTGAGGAGCTACTTGATTGAGAAGTAGCAGCTCTGGTCTTGTAAACGGACATACGGCTGCGAGAGCGGTGTGCTAACCACATGCCCCTCCATATCAACATCCAGTGATGCCTGTGCGTTGAGGGTAACACGGCGGCCGGTCGGTACCGTTCAGCCTTCCAAGGCCTGTTCAGATGGAGTTTAGTTTACTTTTCACATTAAATATGTTTGTATCATGTACTTTGCAGATTAGGAAATCAAATTACAGTTACTTGGCTGTGCAAGCCATTGTCTATTCTGTGTGGCCACCAGAGCTGGTTAGAACCTGCAAGTATTTTGCTACTATGTTCTTTTGTAAACCTGATATGTCAGTTCATTAGGATACTTCATGTTCTTCACATTATATATGTTTGTGTTATTTCCCTTATGTATGTTAGGAAATCTACTCAATCAATTCTTAAGCAGAAATGAAACAAGAGCAGGTGAAAGCTGTAATGCTTTCCGACATTACACAGAGAAGCAGATAACGACAGCATTGGCAGGAATGTTGAAATGTGGAAACAGTGAGTCACCACTCTTTTGTGCATGTTCACCTGCTCCTGTGCTCAGCCTTCAAGGCCTTCCTGCCTGCCAGGTGTAAAAGAATGCCCTTAGCCATCTGGCCCTTCTACCTGCCAGGTGTACACGTATACCCACAGCTATCTGGGCACTCTACCTGCCAGGCGTACACATCTGTCCACAGCCGTGAAAGGTTTAAATAGAATAGAGTGCAATGGTCGAGCAGCTCCTCATAAGCCATGCATTTGTGTAGTCAACGTTAAGGGGCAATGCAGGTCGCGTAAAGTGCAATACTACTGCACAGTTGGTGACTGGAAATGACTGATTTGGATTGATGAATTATGCTGTGGCAATCTGATGTAAGTGCTTATGTTTGGCGAATGTCCAGAGAACGTTACCTGCCACAACAGCTAGTGCCAACAGTGATATATGGAGTAGGGGGCATTAGGGTATGTGGGTATTTTTTGTGGTCTCCTTACTGCTCTTATGAAGCCACAAAATGTGGAAGGATGAAAACAAACATTAGAGCTCAGTGTACTTTGTACAGCAGAGGAACAATTCGGAGATGATAACTGTTTACATCAGCATGACAATGTTGTTGCTGTTGTTGTGGTCTTCAGTCCTGAATCTGGTTTGATGCAGCTCTCCATGCTACTCTATCCTGTGCAAGCTTCTTTATCTCCCAGTACCTACTGCAACCTACATCCTTCTGAATCTGCTTAGTGTAGTCATCTCTTGGTCTCCCTCTACGATTTTTATCCTCCACGCTGCCCTCCAATACTAAATTGGTGATCCCTTGATGCCTCAGAACATGTCCTACCAACCGATCCCTTCTTCTGGTCAACTTGTGCCACAAACTTTTCTTCTCCCCAATCCGATTCAATACTTCCTCATTAGTTATATGATCTACCCATCTAATCTTCAGCATTCTTCTGTAGCACCACATTTCGAAAGCTTCTATTCTCTTCTTGTCCAAACTATTTATCATCCATGATTCACTTCCATACAGGGCTACACTCCATACAAATACTTTCAGAAATGACTTCCTGACATTTAAATCTATACTCGATGTTAACAAACTTCTCTTCTTCAGAAACGCTTTTCTTGCCATTGCCAGTCTACATTTTATATCCTCTCTACTTCGACCATCATCAGTTATTTTGCTCCCCAAATAGCAAAACTCCTTTACTACTTTAAGTGTCTCACTTCCTAATCTAATTCCCTCAGCATCACCCGAATTAATTCGACTACATTCCATTATCCTTGTTTTGCTTTTGTTGATGGTCATCTTATATCCTCCTTTCAAGACACTATCCATTCCGTTCAACTGCTCTTCCAAGTCCTTTGCTGTCTCTGACAGAATTACGATGTCATCGGCGAACCTCAAAGTTTTTTTTCTTCTCCATGGATTTTAATACCTACTCCAAATTTTTGTTTTGTTTCTTTTACTGCTTACTCAATATACAGATTGAATAAAATCGGGGAGAGGCTACAACCCTGTCTCACTCCCTTCCCCACCACGGCTTCCCTTTCATGTCCCTCGACTCTTATAACTGCCATCTGGTTTCTGTACAAATTGTAAATAGTCTTTCGCTCCCTGTATTTTACCCCTGCCACCTTCAGAATTCGAAAGAGAGTATTCCAGTCAACATTGTCAAAAGCTTTCTCTAAGTCTACAAATGCTACAAACGTAGGTTTGCCCTTTCTTAATCTAGCTTCTAGGGTAAGTCGTAGGGTCAGTATTGCCTCACGTGTTCCAACATTTCTATGGAATCCAAACTCATCTTCACCGAGGTCGGCTTCTACTAGTTTTTCCATTCGTCTGTACAGAACTCATGTTAGTATTTTGCAGCTGTGACTTATTAAACTGATAGTTCGGTAATTTTCACATCTGTCAACACCTGCTTTCTTTGGGATTGGAATTTTTATATTCTTCTTGAAGTCTGAGGGTATTTCGCCTGTCTCATACATCTTGCTCACCAGATGGTAGAGTTTTGTCAGGACTGGCTCTCCCAAGGCCGTCAGTAGTTCCAATGGAATGTTGTCGACTCCGGGGGCCTTGTTTCGACTCAGGTCTTTCAGTGCTCTGTCAAACTCTTCACGCGGTATCGTATTTCCTATTTCATCTTCATCTTCATCTACATCCTTTTCCATTTCCATAACATTGTCCTCAAGTACATCACCCTTGTATAGACCCTCTATATACTCCTTCCAAATTTCTGCTTTCCCTTCTTTGGTTAGAACTGGGTTTCCATCTGAGCTCTTAATATTCATACAAGTGGTCCTCTTTTCTCCAAAGGTCTCTTTAATTTTCCTTTAGGCAGTATCTATCTTACCTCTAGTGAGATAAGCCTCTACATCCTTACATTTGTCCTCTAGCCATCCCTGCTTTGCCATTTTGCACTTCCTGTCGATCTCATTTTTGAGACGTTTGTATTCCTTTTTGCCTGCTTCATTTACTGCATTTTTATATTTTCTCCTTTCATCAATTAAATTCAATATTTCTTCTGTTACCCAAGGATTTCTGCTAGCCCTAGTCTTTTTACCTACTTGATCCTCTGCTGCCTTCACTACTTCATCCCTCAAAGCTACCCATTCTTCTTCTATTGTATTTCTTTCCCCCATTCCTGTCAATTGCTCCCTTATGCTGTCCTTGAAACTCCGTACAACCTATGGTTCTTTTAGTTTATCCAGGTCCCATCTCCTTAAATTCCCACCTTTTTGCAGTTTCTTCAGTTTTAATCTACAGGTCATAACCAATAGATTGTGGTCAGAGTCCACATCTGCCCCTGGAAATGTCTTACAATTTAAAACCTGTTTCCTAAATCTTTGACGTACCATTATATAATCTATCTGAATCCTGTCAGTATCTCCAGGCTTCTTCCATGTATACAGCCTTCTTTTATGATTCTTGAACCAAGTGTTACCTATGATTAAGTTGTGCTCTGTGCAAAATTCTACCAGGCGGCTTCCTCTTTCATTTCTTTGCCCCAGTCCATATTCACCTACTACGTTTCCTTCTCTCCCTTTTCCTACTACCAAATTCCAGTCACCCATGACTATTAAATTTTCATCACCCTTCACTATCTGAATAATTTCTTTTATTTGATCATACATTTCTTCAATTTCTTTGTCATCTGCAGAGCTAGTTGGCATATAAACTTGTACTACTGTAGTAGGTGTGGGCTTCGTATCTATCTTGGCCACAATAATGCGTTCACTATGTTGTTTGTAGTAGCTTACTCGCATTCCTATTTTCCTATTCATTATTAAAGCTACTCCTGCATTACCCCTATTTGATTTTGTGTTTATAACCCTGTAGTCACCTGACCAGAAGTCTTGTTCCTCCTGCCACCGAACTTGACTAATTCCCACTATATCTAACTTTAACCTATCCATTTTCCTTTTTAAATTTTCTAACCTACATGCCCGATTGAGGGATCTCACATTCCACGCTCTGACCCGTAGAAAGCCAGTTTTCTTTCTCCTGATAACAACATCCTCTTGAGTAGTCCCCGCCCGGAGATCCGAATGGGGGACTATTTTACCTCCGGAATATTTTACCCAAGAGGATGCCATCATCATTTAATCATACAGTAAAGCTGCATGCCCTCGGGAAAAATTACGGATGTAGTTTCCCCTTGCTTTCAGCAGTTCGCAGTACCAGCACAGCAAGGCTGTTTTGGTTATTGTTACAAGGCCAGATCAGTCAATCATCCAGACTGTTGCCCCTGCAACTACTGAAAAGGCTGCTGCCCCTCTTCAGGAACCACATGTTTGTCTGGCCTCTCAACAGATACCCCTCCATTGTGGTTGCACCTACGGTACGGCTATCTGTATCGCTGAGGCATGCAAGCCTCCCCACCAGCGGCAAGGTCCATGGTTCATGGGGGGCATGACAAAGTATCCTATCATAAATAACATTTCTGAAATGGGCTGGCCCACCCAGAGCTCCATGATGAATTACAGTGTCGACTTTGCTCCAGACCTCAGTGTCCAACATCCCTACCTCCTCTAGTTTTGGGTCTTGAGGGAGAATGGGCTGCTATCCCTGCACAGACATTAAGACATTTCATTGAAAGTGTTCCCAGCAGAATTCAAGCCACTATGAAGGTGAAGGGTGGACACACTGCATATTAATGTCCACTAATAGTTGTCCAGATACTTCAGATAAGATTGTATATATTTATTGTCACTGTATTATGATGACAAATCCTACATCATTTTGAGAGGATTCCTAGATGAATGAATGAATAATTAAGATAAAATCAAGTAGTTTAAATGGGGCAAATGTGCAGAAGAGTAGCTATTGGAGAACCAGTGGTGAGGTAGCTTTCTCAGTAGTAATACCAGTGGGCCACAGTATTTTATTTGCATAAATCATTTTAATTACTTGTTTTATTATTTGCTTCAGAGTGCAAAGACAGCAAGAGATGACAGTATAATTGACAGAAGGTAGAAGTGTAGTAATTGGGTGAAGTAAATATGTCAGGAACAGCTTAGGACGGAAATGTGGACTCATAGGAAAATGATCAACTCATAACAAATACTCTAATCTGGGAGAGAGCTATCAGCAATTAGTTTCAAAAAATACAATGGCTGACAATGAATGCATTTTTGCTAAAGCTGAGTTGAAGTCAGACACTACTGAGGAGAGAAGGGCCATAAAGCAATAGTACTGTGAATATGTTTAGTGGGTGCAAACCAAATGTCAGGGTACCCATCTGACATGTTCAATCAATGGGTAAGAAGCTGTCTGCAAGGGGAAGGGAACAGAGGAGAACAGAAACTACACACCAGTTAGATTTACTGTATCATAAGTAAAATATATGAAATAATTCCAAAAAGATTTACAAGGTGAACCAAGAAGGGTGCACTTAAACACCACAGTGCAATTCCTTGCATACAAACAGTATAAGATTGCCCCTAACCGAATTTTGCCCTTCACATATGTTCGATACAAAAAAATCAACACTCTGTAATCACATGTACAACAAGTATCTTCATTCAATATTGGTTAGCTGTGCTGCCCAGTGTGTGCAGTGGGACAGTTTTGTGTTTGAATACTAGTGTCCTATTTAGGGTCTATGGTTACTCATTATTTATTTTCCAGTTTTGATCTGCCCAATAATGTGAAATGTACTGTTTTTTAAACAATACACATACTACAACAAGAGTGTTTTTAATATTGACCATAGCAAATTATTGGTCAGACATGTCGAAATTTTCTTTAAGAGTAATAATCAGTTAAAATTAATCACCTCTCATAGGGCAGAAATAGCTAGAAAATTTATCAATGTGGATATGTTAAACACAGAGACACACATACTACATTCAGTAAAAGTAGCTGTTGATTTGAAAGCTGAAAGACGTAATTAGTTACACCCTGATGATTACAAATATAGTAATAGTGTTGCTAACCCACTGGTGACGTAATCTCCTAACTGAATGAACTTATGACAGGCAGGTATCATGAAAACTGGATTTGAATTTAAAGGATGAAATAGTGCAAAACAAAATACTTAAACAATGTGAATTGCATGGTTGTGGGGGGAGCTACCTAGGATAGATGTAGAGAGGTCAGATTAAGACAATTTTTATTTTGAGGGAAGTGGTATATATATAAAAAAAGGGAGGGGGGGGGGGGGAAACAAAGCTGACAACGAACTGGAAGGCATGGAGGGCCCTAGTCCATGGAAGAGAACAGAATAAACATTTTAAAGGAAAATACTTCATTAAAGTGGAACAATAAAATGACTGCACACTCATTTGTGCATTGGCATGTGTTTTGTGTAAGATCTGCTGCCATTGCTGTATAATGCTTAAGAAACCAGACACCATTTCATGCAGGAACTGTACTCTTAATCTCAAGTATTCTAACACAAAGCTCTACCTACTGTGTTACACGTGCAGCACAGTCACACAGTACCAAACAAAAATACTGGTTGTATATGTGACTTCAGTATTGCTAAACTGCCTTTTCTACTTCCATTTTCTGTCAAATATAAATACAGAATAACATTTTGCTTGTGAAATGTTTGTACTGTCAATACACAAGGAAGCATGCTGTGGCATCTGAGTGTGCAAATTTTGATTCACCCCATATAAGAGTGTGATTGCACAAAGATCAAGGTTTTCATGGTGTCACAGCTATATGGTTTCTAGCAAGTCTTGTTAGGAATGAGAGGACCACAACTGATCTCTCAGATGCTCTTGATAAAGTAAATTGACTTGAATAAACTGTGAAGCTGGAACTAGATGGAAGAGTAATAAGTTGGATCACAGTATACCCACACCAAAGAAACCAGGTGGCAATGGAGAACTTCACATCACAGGTGGCAAAAATAGAAGGCTGTCCTGAGGCAGTAAAGTGGTAATATTCCCAAATAGTAGTAGGTCAAAAATGTATGTATACAAACTGGAACCAGATGACATCACTGCCACATGAGAATGCCACTGCCTGTGTGTAACTCCTGAGTGCAGGGAAACTATATTTGCGTCTGCACATAAGCGAGGTGGAAAACAAGGCATTTAAGTTTCTGTATACATTAATAACAGAACTAAAGGGTGCAAAAAATTGTAGAAAATAAAATAAAGTTGAACCCAATAAGCACCTGGTCACAATTTTTAATCTTTTTGACCAGGTTTCAACACTCCCATGAATGCCTTCATCAGAAACTAAATATTTAAAGTAGCCTATAACATAAGTACAAATTTATGGAAAAAAAAAGATTTTTATATAACAGTACAAGAAAGAGACAGTGCTTACATGTCACATATAAAATAAATATCAAGCCAAAAAGGCTTTAGTTACAAAGTATTTTTAAAAAGAATGCATGAAAGGTGAGCCACTGTGGGCTGCTCATACCTATAAAGCCACAGGTAGCAACAGACTGAGGCGCCTGCATTAGCAAGTGTGGGGAGGTGAACATTACACCAAGAGTGCCATCTAGTAGCCATAGATATAAGCAGGCTACTTAACACCTTAGACATCTGAATGCTAAAATGAACAGTATTTAGTATATGAACTCACAAGCAAACTTTCATTTGACAACAGCAGACATGGTTACTTTTTGCTTATGTAAAAAAATAGAAATACGGTATGGAGACTGAAAACTGATTAACAGTACAAAAAGAAGCAGTACTTACACATCACATATAAATTAAATATTAAGTGAAAAAGCTTTAGTCACAATTCTAAAGTAGAATGTGTGGAAATTTGTGGTAAGGTCTTATGGGACCAAACTGCTGAAGTCATCGGTCCCTAAAGAATGCATGGGAAGCAAGCTACTGCGGACTGCTTGCATATGTCTAGCTACAGGTAGCATCCAACTGAGGTGCCTGCATTAACAACTGTGGGCAGGTGAACATTGCACAGACAGTGTCATCTAGTAGCTGCAAGTACAACCTGGCTACTTAACATTCAAATAAAGACAGATGAATATTATGATGAACATTATTCAGTACATGATGAAAAAGGCAATATTTTGTTTAACAGCAGCACATAAAGTTACATTTTTGTCTACATCAGAGCTTAGAAGTACAGTTCAAAGTATGAAAACATCATTACAGAAAATACAAAAAGGGTTGAATGACACAGCCTGTAGAAAACGATATAACATGAAATACAGCCAATAAACCATTTAATAAATGAAAAATTATGTGCTTACTTAGATGGAAAAAACATTTTGGTAACTGCAAGGCGCAACCCGAAATTAAATGTCAAGTAATGGCTTTATACGGTTGAAGAGATTTTTATTTTTGTTTTTTCCATCTAAGTCAGCTCATAATTTTTCATTTATTAAATGGTTTATTGGCTTTATTTCATGTTATATCATTTTCTATAGGCTGTGTCATTCAGCCCTTTTTGTATTTTCTATAATGATGTTTTCATATTTGAACTGTACTTATAAAATGTTACCCTATCTGCCACTGTTAAACAAAATATTGCCTTTTACATCATGTACTGAATAATGTTCGTCATAATATTCGTCTGTCTTTATTTGAATGTCAAGTAGCCAGGTTGTACTTGCAGCTACTAGATGGCACTGTCTGTGCAATGTTCACCTGCCCACAGTTGTTAAAGTGGGCACCTCAGTCTGATGCTACCCGTAGCTAGATATATGCAAGCAGTCCGCAGTGGCTTGCTTTCCATGCATTTTTTAGGGACCAATGATTTCAGCAGTCTGGTCCCATAAGATTTTACCACAAATTTCCAAATTTGTACTTTAGAATTGTAAGTAAAGCTTTTTCGCTTAATATTTAATTTATATTTGATGTTTAAGTACTGCTTCTTTTTGTGCTGTTAATCAGTTTTCAGTCTCCAAAGCATATTTCTATGCTTTTACATAAGCAAAAAGTAACCATGTCTGCTGTTGTCAAATGAAAGTTTGCCCGTGAGTTCATGTACTATATACTGTTCAATTTAACATTGAGCTGTCTATATTTTAGATGTTATGTAACCTACTTATATCTACAGCTACTACATGGCACTCTTGGTGTAATGTTCACCTGCCTGAACTGGCTAACGTAGATCTGCCCACACTTGCTAATGCGGACGCCTCATTCTGTTGCTTTAAAGGTATGAGCAACCCACAGTGGCTCACCTTTCATGTATTCCTTTTTAAAAATGTTATGACTAAAGCCTTTCTGGCTTGATATTTATTTTATATGTGACTTGTAAGTACTGTTTCTTTCTTGTACTGTTAGTCAATACTTAAACTTTCATATAAAAATCTTTTTTCCCGTAAATTTGCTCCTCTTTGATACTATGAGAAACAGTTCTTCTACTGTGTACATGCTCATTGTTTTCTAGGTATGCACTTTAGAGCCCATGATTACTTGACATTCATTTATTTTGTTTTGGTCCATACTACCTCCTCCTCCTCAAATTTGGAAAGTAAAGAGCATGCAGTAGAAGAGATTTGTTTCACAGTATCAAAGATGAAGAAGTGCTCGTAGTTCCTAAGGTATGCATTGCAGATCCCATGTTTACTACACTTTACTGTTTCCAATGATTGTTCCTGGTATATCCCTAACTACAGGCCATTCTTCCTGGGATGCCCAGTATAAGGTAGGGAAAGACCGTCACTATGATGTGAACTTTAAATGCTGGAAATCTTTACCAGATTTAAAGAATCCTTTCACAAACTGCAAAATCCCCAAAATGTGCAAATTAGGACATTACTGATTTTAGTAATATGAAAAAATACTAATACATTGTAAATTACTGTAAAACAATACCAGAAAAACAAAGTCTATAGTCACCAATCAGTGTTTACCTTCTTACCTCCTAAAATAAAAACATAAAAAATAGCATACCATTTGAGTTGCACTTGCGTCGGAGTCTCTAATACGAAGCCCATTATGAGTCCAAATACAAGCAACATCAAGTATTTCCTCTGCAACTGTCTGGCATCGCAGTTCCATGTCACGCTCCACGGCAGTGTGTGTTACGGGAACCATTTTTCGAATAAAGTGTGGACCATCTAAGAGAGTTGAAATATACATTAGTACATTATTATTAAACTGGTGAATGAAAATCTGAACGTCTTAGAAAATAGGTGAAGCTGTTCTGACATTACGAGGTACAGCAAATATTCTTACTTTCACCATATTTTATCATATTTCTGATTTCAACTTAATAGTTTTCAAATGCTGAGTATGAGAGACAGCAAGAAGTCCATTAAAATTTAGTACGTAATATAAAATGACACGTAGGCTTGTCAAATACAAGTATAAGGATTTGGAATGTGCTGGCAAAATGTCAGAAACACCACTAAGTGTCTGTAAGGCAAAACATCTCGAGAGATGAGTGCCAAAAGGCAACATGTCAAGTGGCCACAAAAGTTGAACAATTTTGTAGTAATTTTTATAGAAAAATAGAATCAGCTGTAACTATATTTGATTCTGATTGTTTGTTTCTGTTGAGAAGCAGTAGCATTTTACTGTAGATGAACAAAGTGCTCGCTTGATTTGTGGTGTTTCTTATCATTATTTTTCTTTTCCAATCCATATTGATAATTACAAAATCTCAAGAACATTGATTTATAATCCGTAACATAAAAGCACTGATTAACATATTGCAGAGACCTTTCATGGGTATTTAAAGCCATCCGACCCTTACTCGCCGATCTTAGAGTAGAACCAAAAATAATTCTATTCGTACTTCATAGGAATATGTTAAGACCTGTTTTCTTTTGAGGTCACTACAATGTGTACATTATACTGAGGCAGTCAGCAGCATGACTAAACAAATGAGAACTTAAACTATAATCAGCCTACACCAGGAATTTGTGCTTCTGCAAAAGCAGAATTGAAATGTTGTCGTAGGCATTGCAGATTCCCTCCACTGTTGAGAGAGTCATACTCAAACCCTGTGATGAATCAGGATTAGTCTCTTTCATTTTTAAATAAGAAATTAAAATTATGGGCAATGTGCAACCCAAAGCAATGCACAGCGCACACCGCATTTGGTAATGGCTAGTTCACAATTGTTTGCTGAGGCTGGCAGCACCATAAATGAGAAGTTCAGGTAAGTAGTAGGCTGAGCCATGAAACAGAGTGGTTTGGTAAATGATAGTAGAGGAGAAGTGAGGGTGAGTATAGGGAAATTGAGTGTGAGGGTAGTAGAAGGGAGGGAAAGTACTAGTGGTAGACCTGTGGGATTGTGGGAAAGAAGAATATGCTGGAGACAAAGTTCCCACCTGTGTAGATCAGAAGTGCCAGTGTTGGGAGAGGGGGATTCCAAACGTCTCAGGTACTGAATCATTAGGGTTGTGTTGGGCAGAATATATTCAGTAGTTAGGGGTTGAGTTTGGGGTTGACCACAGTTTGGCTTACGAAAATAAGTTACAGTTTCTCAACCTCTTAACATGAAATGATATTGGTCATTTCCCTCTTACGCAACAAATACTACTGCACCTCAATTATACATAATTTCTTGAATGTACAGTGAAATTCAAAATGAATATAACAATTACAAACAGCTATAACTATTTAATACATAGTGATACACCAATAAGACTTACAGACAATGTAAAGAGAAATGAAAAGCAGTTGGCCCATACTGGAAGCCACGGAGGAACAAAATGTTTGCTGCGTTCCTTACTTCCACATACGTAGTAAGGTTTATAAGCTCAACATTCAAATGTAGGTTACAGAAAAGTCTTTGTATGTAACTGAACATCAGCATGACTCACCAAAAATTAATGTGCTCTGTGTGATGTCAGCACCAAAACTGTATGGTCCCGTTTTCTTCATTGAGCAAAACATTTCAACAAACATTCACTTTGACATACTTAAGTAATGGGTGACACCACTGCTTGACAAAGATTCCATTCATTACATCTTTCAGCGA
This sequence comes from Schistocerca gregaria, assembly GCF_023897955.1. Classification (NCBI taxonomy): domain Eukaryota; kingdom Metazoa; phylum Arthropoda; class Insecta; order Orthoptera; family Acrididae; genus Schistocerca; species Schistocerca gregaria. The sequence continues at coordinate 207,135,813 of NC_064931.1, read as the reverse complement.
GATGGAGCACCCTAGCATCAGGAAGGCAGGGGGGCAGAAGTGGGGAGACCAGCACCTGCCACCTAGATGGCCAGATCTGACACATTGATTTTTTAATGGGGTAAAATGTGAAAAACCTCAAGTATGTGCATCCTTTGCTGAAAACAATTCCAGAAATGAAAATATGCATTTCTAATGCGCTCACATCAGTGACTCCACATATCATTCATATGTGGCATACATTGGATTACTACTTATATGTTGTCCGAATAAACACTGGAGTTATACTAAACACCTACAATGTACATAAAAAACTGAACATTCTTTCACATTCTCAAAAATTCTTACAGGTGTATCACTATGAATTAATTAGTAGTTATAGCCATTTGTAAACACTGTATTCATTTTGATTTACCTTGCCTTGTGATTACACACATCCATCTAACCCTGCAAACAATATTTAACTAAATTCTTCCACTTCATTACAGTGACTGTATTTGATTTTGCAACAGTTGTTGACAATGGATAGATCAACTGTTCTTAAAGAACCACCTGGATGTTAAAATAACTTCCTAATAACAGTTTATTGCAGGTGATAGGACAGTACAGCCCAGTGATAGGATAGTACAGCCCAGAAACAGATATTTCTTCTTCAGCACGATGAATGTTAGAGCATCAGCTCAGTGTACTGCATCAAACTTCAGCTCCAAAGTGAACCCATGATGAATTAGATATCATTGTGGAATTCGAGTACTGTGTATATTGCATATAAGTTTAAATTATTCTTCATTATCAGGATGACATGCAACAATACAAAGTATTGACAAATTTACCAAAGTTTGTGGAAATACCTGGATAATCACTTTCAGAAACTGACCCTATAAAGTTTTTCTTTCATGACAAATTTGTTGTAATGCTGACTGTTTAATGTCTCTGTATTACTCACATGTCATATAATTGTATTCCATACCTTCTACCTGGCATGAAACAGTGTTTTCCTGAAGCAGACAGAATCCTTAAGTCTTTACTCAATATTCTTCCATACTGCTTCCTACAATATAATGCAACAGCACACTTTTTCCAGAATCTGCCCACTTTCTATTATTTATTATATTACTTGTGTATACTCTATCAATAGCCACTCCACTAATAGTTCACTTCATAGAAAAGCAGGTCAAATTTTGAAAGAATTAATGAATTACACATTATCAATGTGTGCAGGGAATGAATTTCCCCAGGAATTGGTGAAATGCATAAGTGGGAACCATAAAAACACTGATACATGTCAGTTGCAACAACCACTTTGAGGATGTTTATATTAAGATCTGGACCACAGACCAAAACACAATTGTAATAAGGTACAAATAAGTGTAATAATGTAAGTAAACCTACACTGGGCAGACAAATGTAATAAGATGAATCAACTAGGTAGACTTTCAGGTGGTTTCATTTCATTTTTTGCAACAATTCCTCCCCATCAGCTTGCCTCTCGCAACCTTTGATTGTGAGTGACACTATTAACTCTCCCCTTTCCGCTCTCCTTCCTTTGGCTGTTCATATAAAAACAAAAACTAGCATTGAATGTTTTGCATTGATAACACCCCAACCGATATTAGTTTACTTTGTAAATAGGCAAACATGATCTTCAGATGTATTGCTTAAACTTTCTTTTAAATTTGAAAAACTGACCAATGTTTTAAGAAATCAAAATTAAGCACTACAGTACAATACTTACGAAGAACAATTATCCTTGCTGTGCTTTAGCCACGCCATACTCATTTTCGGCAATACAAGTATACAGGCCTTCATCATTACGAGATACGGAACGTATCAGAAGATCACCATTCCTCAGAATTTCAGGAAGGCCTCCAGATCCTAAAAAGTATTGAAGAATTGATATTTCAAAATAGATTAAGGCCATAATATATATAACCTTTACTTGCTTACTCGCCTTAAGTTAGGTTAAGTAACAATTGTAAATACAGTTACTTTGATGTAAGGTTGTCATACTGAACAACACAATGTTCTTCAGCTCAAGTTGTAGCCAGCTTCAAGTACAATATCAAGAAATTGATAGCTTATGCATGCTCATTATGAGCATGGCCACAAAGCTGGAAAAAACAGTCATTAATGAAAGTTGTATTAGTTTCACTTAGAAGTCTTACCAATCTGAGAGCCGTCTTTCTTCCATACAAAACTTGGCCTAGGAGCTGCTTCTGGATTGCAGTTAATAGTGATGTTTCCCCTTTCTGCTGCATATGTTTCTGGCTCAAGTGGCCGTTTTCTAAATGATGGTTTCAGAGCTGACAGTTTAAAAAGAAAAGTATCAGTTGTGACTATGAATTCAAAATTGTATAGTGCCTGCCTTAAGCTAGCTTTTATTTACATGTTCACTAAACTAGAAAATGTGTGTCACTCGAGCTTACACAAGATATGCAGTTGAGCTGTAGAGTCAACAATTCTGTACCGGTCACAATCTTCTCCTGGTAGTTTTTAAACGTCTAGAGGTTCACCATTCCTTAACCAGCTGTATGTGACATCTGGTATTCCAAATGCTTCACAAGTCCAAGTTAAGTCTGAATTTTTATCCATGTGTCAGTCAACCAATGGTATTGTAAAGTTTGGCTCAGCTGAAAAATAATTTTTATATTAATACTGATGACAAAACATTAAACACTAATCATCTCCTTCTCCTCCTCCTCAAGTGATAGTTCTCTAATGTTCAACTCAAGTGTGAAAAATCAAAAATAGAGGTACCTCGGCATTCCTTTACTTATTGTTACGACAGATCGAGTAATCATAATGACACATTACAGATCCTATTAAATGTCAAGATTTATCTGAGATTACAATACACACAACTGAAGTTCACAAATGAACTTACAATTCTCTTTGTAAGCCATCTGAAGTGTTAGTTCTAAATAAAGCCATTAATAATATTGGTTATTTAAAATGAAACAAGTAGTATAATTCTTTTATATATGTGCACTGCTGCTGAAACGCACAGAGGAAAACTGTCATTTGCTTTGTGCTTCTAATGTAGGTATTTGTGGAATGGTTGTAAACGTTGTGCTAAAAGATTGTAATTGCTTAAACTCATAGGCAGAAAGACAAGTTTTAACATTTATGTTTTTTTTATGCATCTCCCAAAACTACGAGTGAACTATAGACAGCAAATGAAATGGGAGGCATTAGTACATAACATAGTTAGAAATAAGTGAGGCCAACATTAGAATTTTCGCTGTGAAAGTAGGCTGTCTAGGCAATGTGTGACAAGAAATATAATTTTTGGGGAACATGCATACCTGAAAATAAAACTGCACCAAAATGTTAAACATGTTCAATATGCCATTAAAATGAGACTTAACTTTATGACACTTCCTGTGAATGATATTATATAGCACCGTAAGCTGCTGTTAAGTTAGTTTTTTAATGTGTGACCAGTTTCAGTCAAAGACAGGTAAGTGCAGTTTGGGTTAACAGCAAGCATTACATACATATGTCTAAAAACATCACAATACCAAAAATATAATACTCTTCCTGACAAAAAAGTGAAGCATCCGGAAGGAGACAAGAAAACGAAATGAAACTATGTTATTTTAGAGATTATATAACTGCGTCAAATTTACAAAGAACGCAGCAGTGCGAGTCCATCAGTACAGTGTAGCTGCTTCTTTCACCTGCATGCACACATTGTTTGTTAATGAATATGCACACATTGTTTGTTGATGAAGCTTTAGTATATTGGAAAATGTTATTATTGAGCAAATGCACAAGAACACCGGATAACTTAAACAGAATTTCTATTTCACATATTGAATAGGAGCTTGCTGTAAATGTACAAAAGTGTTTACTTAATGCAGATGAGTAGGAAAAACAGGACAGAAGTAGGGAATGCAAATGGTCTCGCGGTCACATTCTCACTTCCCGAACATGGGATCCCGGGTTCGATTCCTGGCTGGGTCAGGGATTTTCACCTGTCTCGAGATGACTGGGTCTTTGTGTTGTGCTAATCATTTCATCATCATTCATGAACACGGCGCTGTTCGAGTGAGCAAAGGTTGTGAACTTGGACAGGTGCTGATAACCGCGCAGTTGAGCACCCTACAAACCAATCATCATCATCATCATCATCATCATCATCATCGTCATCCTCATGTAACCCAGCCCACAAAAATTGTAACTGATCCTTGACATTCTGGACGCTCACAATGGGATGAAGAGATCGTCCATCTGGTCCCACACTACCCTTCGTAATGACCAGTGGAAGAATGGGACCTCTCCTCAGGTCACAACCATACTTGCTGGTGACAGCTGTCTGAGGTACTGCCAAACCACAATTCATTATTCAACACAATGCCACACCATTCATTTACAGTTCACACTACCTCGTCACAGCACCACATCAAAACCAAAGTTCTTTGTGTTGTGGTGTTAACAGCAGTTTATGCATTGGACAGTAAGTAATTCCTAAGTCCAGTTGCTGCTAGTAGCTGACAAATGGAGTCCATTACTTGTTCCCAGATGACATGTGCAGATGTGAAAGGGTTACAATGTGCTTTGTGCATTGTACAGCAATCCTCACTTGTGGTGGTCGACAGGAAACTTGGCACTGAGTATGCCTGCCCTCACGTTCCCATACTGCCAACATTGGGCCATTGTCACATACAAATGCCCCACAAACATGGATCCTGCACCATCTGATCTCCTGGCCAAATGAAGACCCACAAGGAAACCCCTTTCAAACTCTTGCCAGGTGTTGATAATGTTGCCTCGCAGGAGCAAGCGGCATCCCTTCGTTGTTCAATATCTGACATTTCTCAAGATCATTACATACCTTACCAGGCCTGGTAACAACACTAACCATGGTCAAGACTAATGCACTCTGGTTGCCATCCTACTTGTCACAGAGTATTGCAACCGTAATCATTTCCTTACCCACTGATGTAGTCTGCACGTATAAAGTTACAATGTCATTCCACCATGTCTTCTGGTTGCTTCATTTTTACTTCAGGCAGTGTATTTACAAATTATGTTTAGCCATGGAGATGTACGTACATTTATAAACATTATATTTTTCATACTGTGTCCTTTATTGAGCTGTGTATGTAACAGTTGCTGTTAACACAAACTGTGCTGGATTATAGTCTCTGAACAAAACTGGTGACAAATCAAAAAATAATTTAAACAACAGCTTATGGAGTTATGTACTGTTATTTCTACAGTTTATCAAAGCTGTAGAAAACACTTCTTGTCACTAGCCTAGCAGCTGCTGATGAGGGGCATGGGCAATAGTTTGTTTGGATCTGTTCCTCTGAGGCTCATCTGGATTTCAGAGACTGTAGACACAGCGGCCTTACACACTGGTCGCGAGTGCATGAGTTGTGTCTGAGTGATTGTGTGTATTCTTGTTTTCTGACAAAAACTATGGCAGAAAATTTAGTTGTGAGAGGATAATTGTGTCTTCTATGTGCCCGTCTATGTGCCAATCATCTTGACAGTGAGTTGCTACCTATCTTAATTATTATTGATTCTCAGATTATTTGAACAAGTTATCTGTTGCAAGGATTGATCATTGCAGTCTCATTTCATCGACATGCTGTCTGTGGCTCGTGAATATCTGGCCACACAAGTGGATTTCCGAAACAGGCCAAAACTGCAGGCCGTTTTTGCAGGTATCTGTAATGGATCAGGCCTGCCATCTGAAGCCATTCGTTTCCCACTACTGTGCAGGCCCTGCCCATCGCATCTAGTCTCACCGATCTATCCACAAGCCCAGTGTGTTTCTGCGTTGAGTAATACAGAGGATTTTCGAGGTTTATCCATGGACTGAGGACTGCGGTGCTCCTCGCCAGGCCAGAGGCCACAGGCGATAGATTTCAGGAATTGCGACTGTCTCACCACAAGTACATAGTACAGTGTGGCATTTTATAGACATTCTATTTCTTTTAGTACATTTTGGCACTTTGAAAGGAGTTTATATATTAGAAAGTATGGTGGTTTTTACGTTGTGTTCTCATATATTTCTCGAAAGAAAAATCGTACAATAACTGTAAAGTAATAGATATAACACAGTAGTTAATAACCAACAATAATGAACATAGCAGAACCAACATTTTATTGTTGTTCACCTACAGTGTTGGTTTACACAATTATTTCTAGAGGCCTACTTTTTTCTGAAGTAATTTCTGAAATCAGTGAAGATGTTTTAAATTTGTATTGCAACTCCAAGGAAAACCATTTTTTGGTCACAAAATTTGTTTTGTTTTATTGAATTAAAATAACATCAGTTGTCTTAATGAAATACATACACCATATTAGTGTTACAAGCAGACTGTTTTTAACGTTAATGAATTTACTAATAGTAGTATCTAGTTTGGGAATTTTGGGTTCAATTGTAAATAGTATTCTCGTAAAATTTTGATATTGTTGTGGATTTTCCATCAGAAGCTTTACAATGATATTCTTGTTTGCTCCAAAATCATCCTTCTGCCTAATCTGCTTTTAATTTTTTTTTGTGGCACTCAAAAAAATTTAAAAATCGATTCTAATTTCATAACGCGGTTCATTTGTTGTCCTGTGAACTGTCAGTTTACAAACACTAACTTCACACGCAAGCGCCATATTCAATCATATAGCTTCAGTAAACTTATTATCACTGGAGATTAACAGTCGCTGAATGTATATTATGTCACACGCACAAGCTTCTTTGGTGATCATCGCGTAGACGGATAAACCGTAAGTCTTCATAGCAACAATAGCTACAGTTTCACTTACTTTCCTAAATATTCCTATACTACCACAGACGCAATCGCTTACTGTTCATTAAACTATCACAGATGCTTGGCATGCTGTCATTTAATTTGAAACACTTTTCTTAAAAGTACCTCTTTAGGTCTACATGGGGAAATAATCCTTTTATTCTTCCAGAATCCGGATATGCTAATAAATACGCACCAGGATTCGGTATATCCATTTTCTAATGGTCTTCTTCAACCTTCTTGACTTGATGTGGTTTCTTAAAAGAATTTTCTGTCCGATATTGAAAGTCTGAATCCGTTTGATGTTTCTATAATGGATTTCCTTTCGCTGTCTTGCTTTCTCCATAATATTAATGAGAGCGTTGCGAATTTTTTCTTCACATGACATTTTGGTGTCCTCGAGTTTAGGCAAGTTATCTACCCAAAAGTTTCTTTCGTTATCTCTGAACATCAGTTCATTCGGGGTAAAGTTTGTAGAACTATGCGGTAAATTATTATAAATCTGCTCAAACTCGGTTAAATAGTTTATCCAGGTAGTTTGTTTATCATGACAGTATGTTCTCATGAATCTGTTTAGTTCTCGGAAAACCCGTTCAATTAAATTCCTTTGTGGATGGTAGCAAGATGTAAATATCTGTTTTATTCCTAGTTGTGATACTAATTTTCTCCATAAATATCCAGTAAATATCTTCGCATTGTCAGAGATTATAGATTTTGGAATCCCTGCATGAGGACTGTAGTCATTTACAAACTTTACTGCGGCAGCTCTTGCAGTTGCTGATTTTATAAGATATAGTTTAACATATTTTGTAAACACATCACAGAATCCAATAATGTACTTAACACCACCTCTGGCACTAGGAAGTGGTCTACAAATATCACATGATATAGGTGATATGGTGCTTCAGGTATTATGGAGTGAAGCGCAGTTTTATTTCCCTTGTTGTCCGGCATAACCTTTTGACAGAGAGCACATTTCTGTATGACTTTGTGCACTTTTCGCCTTATATTTGGGAAGTAACAATAATATCTAATGTTATTAGCACGCTTTACAACACCAACATGACCCCAGGTCAAATGTGTAAACCAAATTAATCGTTCTTCATATTCTTCGGGTATGCAGACACACCACTTTGGATTCTGAGCCTTCCCAGATTTAAAAAATAAAATATTATTCACAAGCCGGTACTCTTTCAAATTGACCATAGGATTTTGTTGATTGAATTGTCGTATTATAGCATTCCATCGCCGATCCTTCTTCTGAAGCTGAGCCATTGTCCTACATAAATGAATATAATATAACTTGTAATCATTTTCTTGAAGAAGAAGCACGGGAAATTCAGCCTTATTACTTACATCCATTTCAGGTGTTATTCCTTCTGGAGATCTTGACAACGCGTCAGCTATAATATTTTATTATCCGGCTACATGAATAATTTGAAAATGATATTCTTGCAGCGCCAGCGTCCACCTTGACAAGCGAGATGCAGCAACTTACAAGTTTGTAAAAAGGCTAGTGATTGGTGGTCACAATAAACGGTTATCCTTGAATCATATACATAATAATTGTTGTTGTTGTTGTTGTCTTCAGTCCTGAGACTGGTTTGATGCAGCTCTCCATGCTACTCTATCCTGTGCAAGCTGCTTCATCTCCCAGTACCTACTGCAACCTACATCCTTCTGAATCTGCTTAGTGTACTCATCTCTCGGTCTCCCTCTACGATTTTTACCCTCCACGCTGCCCTCCAATGCTAAATTTGTGATCTCTTGATGCCTCAAAACATGTCCTACCAACCGATCCCTTCTTCTAGTCAAGTTGTGCCACAAACTTCTCTTCTCCCCAATCCTATTCAATACCTCCTCATTAGTTACGTGATCTATCCACCTTATCTTCAGTATTCTTCTGTAGCACCACATTTCGAAAGCTTCTATTCTCTTCTTGTCCAAACTAGTTATCGTCCATGTTTCACTTCCATACATGGCTACACTCCAAACAAATACTTTCAGAAATGACTTCCTGATACATAAATCTATATTCGATGTTAACAAATTTCTCTTCTTCAGAAACGATTTCCTTGCCATTGCCAGTCTACATTTTGTATCCTCTCTACTTCGACCATCATCAGTTATTTTACTTCCTAAATAGCAAAACTCCTTTACTACTTTAAGTGTCTCATTTCCTAATCTAATTCCCTCAGCGTCACCCGATTTAATTTGACTACATTCCATTATCCTCGTTTTGCTTTTGTTAATGTTCATCTTATATCCTCCTTTCAAGACACTGTCCATTCCGTTCAACTGCTCTTCCAAGTCCTTTGCCGTCTCTGGCAGAATTACAATGTCATCGGTGAACCTCAAAGTTTTTACTTCCTCTCCATGAATTTTAATACCTACTTCAAATTTTTCTTTTGTTTCCTTTACTGCTTGCTCAATATACAGATTGAATAACATCGGGGAGAGGCTACAACCCTGTCTCACTCCTTTCCCAACCACTGCTTCCCTTTCATGCCCCTCGACTCTTATTACTGCCATCTGGTTTCTGTACAAATTATAAATAGCCTTTCGCTCCCTGTATTTTACCCCTGCCACCTTTAGAATTTGAAAAAGAGTATTCCAGTCAACATTGTCATAATAATTAAACCTTTTCAAATGCCAAATAACTGCTAAGGCTTTCAATTCCGTAGTGGTATATGCTCTTTCACATGTGGATAAAACTCTGCTAGCAAATGCAGTTGGACAAAAGGTTTTTACTCCATCGTTATACCGTATTTACTCGAATCTAAGTCGCACTTTTTTTCCTTTTTTTTTTGTAATCCAAAAAACTGTCTGCGGCTTAGAATCGAGTGCAAAGTAAGCGAAAGTTCTGAAAATGTTGGTAGGTGTCGCCACAACTAACTTCTGCCATCAAATACACGTAGTGCAACACAGGTATGTTTTGCAAGCACAAAGATAAATACTGGTGCCAAAACCCCTGCGTCAGTAAATAAATTGAAAGAAAAGGTAGAAGAATGTTAACATTATGCCATGAATTCTTTCGTGTTTGCTGCTATCTCATTTAAATCCTGTCTGTCTAAAAACTACGCAACTAGAGTGAGACAACAGCAAACGCGGAAGAATATACATATCATGTCATGTTTATATTCGTATTATTCTTACGTTGAATAGTGATACAGTCAGAAATGAAGCAGAGCAACTGACTAGATTCTTAAATATAAGATGACTCTAATTTCTGTGCAGAATGTAATGTACTAAAGAGGCATCTGCAAAGATTTTCAAACGGAGAAAAATTTTCCCTAAAATCTTGTTCAGAACATCTTCTATCATACGTAGTCTATTATTTGGTTCTTGTTGATGATTATCAAAGAAAGCAGCAGTGTAAGTAACAACAAATAGCAGTATCATGCCATTGTTTCGCTTATGAGACAATTCCTCTCTTTCTTTTTATTGTAAGGTAGCGTGCACAAAATCAAGCCATGCCATGCCATGCCATGCGAGCTGCGACAGGTCGTTAACACTCATTATCAGAATGCGACAAACAGTGCGTGACATAGTACAATAATGCATTTTCAGCTTAGAGTGAAGTAAACCCCTATAATAAAGAGAACGACACTTATCAGATCGAAGCAAAATAAACAAATGATTCCAACCAGACGAAGCACGCGAAAAAGGAAACGCCTGCACAACAATGGCTACTTGCTAAAGCTTAACTGTCAAGCTTACGACTCGAACCAAACTACTGTAGCTGTATCTTCATCCATTCGACCTCAATTGTGTTTCACGTTGCAATGGATCAACTTTGTTTCGATTTGGAGGGGCGGTCAAAAACTTTTCTCTCACATTGAATTCCGAGTCTCAAATTTGAGGAGCGGCTTAGATTCGGGAAATTTTTTTTTCCCCAATTTCGAGTCTCATTTTTCAGGTGCCGCTTAGATTCGAGTAAATACGGTACCTAATTTGAAATAAGCAAGATCCTAATCCCACATCTGATGAATCAGTGGCTAAACAGTATCCGACATTCATATCAGGCTGGTATAATTACAGAGCATTTATCAGTTAATCCTTAATTTCACAAAAAGCCTTTTCACAATCATTAGACCATTGCCATGGTACATCTTTCCTCAGGAGCCGGTTTAGTGCTTCAGAGTTCATTGCTTGAGTTTTAATAAACTGACGGAAAAATGAAGCCAAGCCTATAAAGCCTTTCAGTTGTCTTCTGTTTCTTGGAGTTGGAAAATTTTTTATCGCACTAATCTTCGCTTCTGTTGGAAGAATGCCTTTTGCATTAATCATATGTCCTAAGAATTTAATTCTCTGTAGAGAAAATTGGGATTTTTTTAGATTTGAAGTTATACCAGTTTGTTTGAACACAGCATAAATCCTCATAATAAGTTGTACATGTTCCTCCCAAGTTTTAGAGGCAATTAATAAATCGTCCACAAAAATTGTTATTCGACTACGTAATTCTGGTTCAAGGGCATAGTCAAACGCAGAAATAAAAACTCCATAGCTGATATTGAGACCAAACGGAACGACCTTGAACTGATAACTTCTCCCTCCACATATAAAAGCAGTATATTTTCTTGAGTCCTTGTCTAACTGGACTTGCCAGAACGAACTTCTCAAATCAATAGTGGTTAAATAGGATACATCTTGAAATTTCTGTATTAACTCATTGATGTTCTCCGGATGTGTGCGCACAGGTACTATAATTTTGTTAATTTCCCTTGCATCTAATACCAATCGAACTTTTCCTCCTAGCTTTGGTACAACAAGCAACGGAGAAGAATATGGGCTGTTTGACGGTTCAATAAGATTCCAGTTTAACATTTTTTGTATCTCCTCCTGAACTACTTGAACTGACTTGATCGGTAGTCGGTACATATTATTATTTTCAGCACAAATCAACTGCACAGTAGCACCACGGAAATATCGCTCATACACTGCCTCCTTTCTCAGTAAGATCAGTGTAACAAATTGATCTTAGATTTTAAAATGCACCTTTCCTTCTACCAAGTCCAACTTGCAATTGCAGGCTTGCAAAGTTCCAATGCCAAGAATACAATCTACTAACTACTTTTCCACTACAAGGAGTGTGCATTGTTGAGCTACATTTCCCAATTTTATCTTTATAAGCGTTTGTATCTTGATGTCCCGGGATTTTGCTCCCACTGCACCTATAACTCGGCAATTTTGTACTGGTAGAACAGGGATTTTCTTAATTTTACTAATTCTGTTAAACAAACTTCTGGTTACTACGTCTGTAGATGAAACTGTGTCCAATACAACATTGGTTAAAATTCCTCTCACTTCTGTGATATTATCTTCGGCTACACAGGCCTCTTAAGTCTCTTGTAGATTTATCTGTCATTAATTCGCCCTCATTATATCTCAACATTGCCACGGAATTAATTTCATTTAAAACAGATTTGCCCCTTTTGTATTACCAGCCGACTTTACGGAGCATAAAGCGGCCCCCTTCAGTTTAAATGTCGATTATTATTTCCTCTTGAATCATCTACTACTTCTTTTATGATTGGTTGTTGTTGATGACTGGTTGTGTTATTTGCTTCAAATCGAGGGTCAGAATTTCTGTACGCATTATTATTGTTTGAAAACTGGTGGTTCTGATAATCTCTTCCATTTCCAAACATTGGGTTGTATCTGTGACCTGTTCTGTTCTCTCTGAATCTGCCCCTCGCATCACTGTTATTGAAATTTCCATTTGCGTTGCAATTGTTTCCATTGTATCTCTGACTATTCCTAGTACAATAATTATTAAAGCCGTTTCCGTTCCGGTTTGCGTTTGGCGCCTCAATCGCTCTCCTCTGCATAACCGGTTGTCTTGGCCGATGTTCATCTTCCTCGATCATATCTATAGTGTCAAGCGTAATCATGAAAGAGTCAAGGTCAGAGAAAAACTTCCTGTACTTTACCTCCTGATTCAAGGGATGGCGCTGCAAGCAACGCGGGATAGAAACTACATATATGGAAGTAGAGGGCAACACTTCACTACGTGCCATATCGCTGTTGCTATGACGTATTCCAGCCAATCAGAAGTCGTCCTTTGCATATAAAAGTTGGAGCCTCGCTAGTTCACGACAGTCATTTTTAGCCCTGATGACGACCATGGAGGTAGTGGTCGAAAGCTTGGAGTTTTATCGTGAATTGACACGGCATGTACACCGAGATATTCTTATTAAACACTTTTGTAGGCAGTGAGTTAGAGTTCGAATAGCATTGTATCTCAACGCCCTGCACCTGCTGGTTAAATTATTCTCTCCTAAAGTTATTTTTAAGATAATTGTTGGACCACAAAATCCTTTATTAAAAAAAACACACTTTCCGGATATATATTTTGAATGTAATTTATTTATATGGCATTTCACTATGCCATCTTCAGGCCCCCTGACCAATGTGCAGGAGGAATCCAACGTCCCCTGCAGTCAAAATAGGGGCCAGCATTAAGTGACTGGTATCCATAGACTTTTGGTTTCAGCAATGCCATTCCTTCATTCATTGTTCTTCAGTTGATGAATGAAGGGATCGTGTTAGTGAAACCAGAAGTTTACAGATACCAGTTACTTAATGATGACCTCTGTTTTGACTGCATAGGTTGTTGGATTCCTCCTACATGTTGGACAGGGGTGCTGAAGATGGTGTAGTGAATTGCTAAAATTGGTCGCATAAACAAATTACATTCAAAATATAGATTGCGGAAGGTGTTTCTACTTTTACATTTTATATTGAACAGCCGAGGTCCCTCAACCATCGCATTGAAAGTTTGACTTCTAGAGACAAAATTCTTTGTTGCAACGGACAACATTTTATGTGAACACAACATGGCTAATGCACTAAATATTGTAACAGGGAGAGATCATTAGCATATTGAATAAATGAAGGAAGCACAAGGCTACCATTTGTGAGTGAAAGGGCTAAAATGCAAGACACTTAGAAATAGTGAATGCCCTTACATATTGAGGAGAAATGATTTTGTACCTGGAAAATTGTTGCCTGATGGGGTAAAAGGAACAACATTGTAGTTACTACTTGTAATGAAAAAACCGTTTCTTGTAAATTGCGTAGCCGAAAGTTGTGTTATATGTTACATATTTCAAGGGCTCTAATACAATAACATAACATTTAATATAAACTTTAATGGTTTGGACATAATTGCTACTTTTTTAATATGATTTTCATTCGAATGTAATCCCAAATATGATTTTGCGAGATATGTTCAGAATATTAGGAATGCAATTTCCTTCTTTTCAAGGAAAGAATTCGTCACTGTCAGTTTTTATGCAAAGATAAGGTGCAGCTCTTTCAGACATTTTATTCACTTGATTGTAACAAATGAGTTGCCACAGGTTCTGGAAGTCAGGGAATTTCAACCACATCAGGGATATTTGAAGAAAAAAAAGCTCTAGAAACATCTCATTTTTTGCCTCAGTAGATGAAATGGTTTGTTTACTGAGGTGTCATGCACAGTCACTGGCTGGGTGCAGCTGTGTCTGTGCACTGCCTCCCTACTCCCTCATTCTTACTGCTTCTCCCCTCAGCTTCAGTCAGTGCTGTCACCACTTCTTGTCACTAGCCTAGCAGCTGCTGATGAGGGGCATGGGCAATAGTTTGTTTGGATCTGTTCCTCTGAGGCTCATCTGGATTTCAGAGACTGTAGACACAGCGGCCTTACACACTGGTCGCGAGTGCATGAGTTGTGTCTGAGTGATTGTGTGTATTCTTGTTTTCTGACAAAAACTATGGCAGAAAATTTAGTTGTGAGAGGATAATTGTGTCTTCTATGTGCCCGTCTATGTGCCAATCATCTTGACAGTGAGTTGCTACCTATCTTAATTATTATTGATTCTCAGATTATTTGAACAAGTTATCTGTTGCAAGGATTGACCATCGCAGTCTCATTTCACCGACATGCTGTCTGTGGCTCGTGAGTATCTGGCCACACAAGTGGATTTTCGCAACAGGCCAAAACTGTAGGCCGTTTTTGCAGGTATCTGTAATGGATCGGGCCTGCCATCTGAAGCCATTCGTTTCCCACTACTGTGCAGGCCCTGCCCATCGCATCTAGTCTCACCGATCTATCCACAAGCCGAGTGTGTTTGTGTGTTGCGTAATACAGAGGATTTTCGAGGTTTATCCATGGACTGAGGACTGCGGTGCTCCTCGCCAGGCCAGAGGCCACAGGCGATGGATTTCAGGAATTGCGACTGTCTCACCACAAGTACATAGTACAGTGTGGCATTTTATAGACATTCTATTTCTTTTAGTACATTTTGGCACTTTGAAAGGAGTTTATATATTAGAAAGTATGGTGGTTTTTACGTTGTGTTCTCATATATTTCTCGAAAGAAAAATTGTACAATAAATGTAAAGTAATAGATACAACACAGTAGGTAATAACCAACAATAATGAACATAGTAGAACCAACATTTTATTGGTGGTCACCTACAGTGTTGGTTTACACAATTATTTCTAGAGGCCTACTTTTTTCTGAAGTAATTTCTGAAATCAGTGAAGATGTTTGAAATCTGTCTTGCAACTCCAAGGAAATCCATTTTTTGGTCACAAAATTTGTTTTGTTTTATTGAATTAAAATAACATCAGTTGTCTTAATGAAACACATACACCATTTGGCTTGGTTTCTTCATCTAAAAACATTTAATTACAAAAGATGTTGATGTTAGTACTTATAAGATTCTTGCTCACATCAGGAAACGCCATCTGCTTGCATGTTTTGTTAGGTATTTCCTCGTTTGTGCTATTGTTTCTTGTACCAAAGCTGCAAAGCAGATTGCAACTTACGTCTAAACTTACTTTTGAGATATCATAATTTGTCAGCGAAAAATCCTAGGACTTTAACATTTTTACGCTGTTTATGACAATTTTTGTCGGTCCCGTCATATTTCCTATGCCCATAACGTTAATTATCACCCTATTTTGCATCAACATATTTATAATTTTCCCGGAATTTATGCATTACAAAAAAATGTTCGTGGCATGATGTTGGCCATCCAGTAGTGTCTACAAATATTACGTGGTCAAGTTTCTTGACACTAGGGCACTCTACTCAGCGGATCTGAACCAGTAAGTATGTAAAATTTGGAACAATTTGTGCCGTATCTCCTGCCACTGTCAAGTTCTACTTGGTATGGTGGCTGATGAGAGTAACTAGGTTTGTTTGAATGAAGATATCATGATCAATCACTGCCATTTTCAAACTGCCTCTACAGCGCAGACACAGTTTCGTGATTGTTGTGATCATTGGTGACACCTTTGTTGAACAGTATTTAGTGTGTTTTGGCTTATGGCCACTTGGAGCACTAGTTGATACCGTCATTGACTCTGCATTGCCCAAACTGCTGAAATGCTTTTAGTTTAAACACAGTGCTGGTTACGTATTTTATACATGCTGATCAAAACGTGTTTCGAGAATGTATTCTCGTTGTCAAGTGCAGTATTTAGGTATGTATTTTTTGTGATGTTACACAAACAATGTGAGTGATATTTTTTTGTGTGTGTGTGTGTGTGTGTGAGAGAGAGAGAGAGAGAGAGATTTTCTACACAGCTGATGAGGCACAGTCCTTGATAACATCAAAAAGATGACAGCAGTGAAAGTGATGCAGAATAACACATATGCAAACACCATACAAAATATTTATCTACGTATTTGGACTTGACAATGAGAAAAAATTATTGAAGCGTGTCATGCTAAGCATGAAAAACTACGTAACAACTGCAGTATTTCATTATTTAAATAAAGAATGGCAGCTACAGACTAACAAAAATGTCGATTATGACACATGAAATTGAGTTAAACATTCCTACTTCCCAAACAGTTATCAGTTCCAGTTACATCAGTGGTTTTTATTATCTAATAAACCTTCATTAGATAATAAAAAGGTTACACATAAAGTGCAAGGGGGTTTCTTTTACGTAACTTATTTCCCACATTTTCCACTTTAATTTTTAAGTCCCTTGAAAAGTGTAAAAGTGTGTGTGTGTGTGTGGGGGGGGGGGGGGGGGTTGTTCTCTAATGCTTTCATATGTTTTTGGCCTGAAAGCATTTCAAGGAGAAGCTCAGAAGAAACATCTTCATGCGCACTGAAGTATGTTCTCACACATTTCAGTCTGCTTAGTGGTGGTGAGGTCGGCAATGTGGTAGTGTAATCTGGCCCTTTTATTGGCCTTATTTGGAAGATGAAGTGCCAGTATTGGAGGGAGTTTCGTGCACTAGACCGGCAGTTGCATAAAGGCTCATTCAAAATAACAGAGTACATCTAGCTATTTTACCAACTGAAAGTGTGAAGAGGAAAGACTTACTTGACATAGCAGTATATCTCAGCTGAAATGCGAAATTTCTATCAATATCTACCAAGTGAATAGTAGATTTGTACATGGGTGTGGAAAAACCCTTTGATCGAGGACCAGGAATGGAATGGTGATTATGCATGTTTAGTGTAATTGTAACAGACATAGTGCTAAAATTTCCAGTATTTTTCTACTGCTTCTTGTTCCTATTTGTATTGCAACAACCATTGTGTGTTTTGATGCGGGTTGTGTACATATATCATACATAAAGTGCAAGGGGGTAGCTTAAAATATTATTTCTCTTATTTTACTCTTTCCTGTGTTTCTGTTTCTACAACAATTAACGCAGAAAAACAGTGTATTTGAGCATTACAATGCTGTTACTATCCAGATACAACATTATTTGTCCAGGAAAATTAAAATATTGCTAGTTTTTCAAGGAAAACATAAGCAATTGTGTAATAACTGTTAAAAAATCCATAATGGTATTTTATCTAATATACACTGCCTGCACCAAGAAAGTCCAAATAGGAAAATGTAAAATTAGCTTTTTGCTAGTTACAATGTTTTTTAGGTGAGCAATTCAGTTCTACAGCATAAATGATATCTTCATTTTCATGTCTCTGCAAAGGATCTGTTAGACTCAACACTAAAGTCCAGTCTGGTGAAAAGTGGTCGTGTTTTATACAAATCAAACTGTTCAGTCATGTTATTGATGTCTTCTGTGATTTGATCAATTTTTGCTTCAATACTTTCTAGATTTTTGTGTGATCGTTCTGCCTCAAGGTTCAGTGCATTGACCACTTTTCAATTTGAATTGGAATTTAAATTATGATAAAAAATACAAGTATACAATCAGCACGTTGAAGGAAGAAGGTACTATAAATGTTTTTTCTCTGTATGTCAAGCCACATGAGAGATTTCACAATCAACAACCTGATGTTTATGAAGTTTTGAAAGAATGCTGAAATCCATAATGGTGCTTTGGCCGCAGAAGGGGCAGCAAACCACACTTCAGCATACACTCTGCCAATCAAAATAACAAACATCAAAAATGTGTGTTCCTGATGGTGCTTTGGCCGCAGAAGGGGCAGCAAACCACACTTCAGCATACACTCTGCCAATCAAAATAACAAACATCAAAAATGTGTGTTCCTGTAGTGATAAATTCAAATTCACCATGAAATACAAATATTTTCAAGCAGTAAATGAGTTTCAGCATCCACCGTGCATGACAGATACTTCTGGAACACTGAAAAACACTCTTCTTTTAATTGTGGTGATGGCATTTTTGAGAGAGTTTTATTATTGCATGTTCCTGGAGGTTGATCAAAATCTAGTAACTTTGATTTAACACTGCAGGAACTTGCTGTCACCAGTTAAGCTAGTTGGTTTGTGTAAAAATGATAGGAAGATCTCAATGATAGCCAGTTAAATGAGGGAAGTACAAGAAAAAGTAACAGTGGTAAATGTTTAGTGAGTTTTCCTTTAATTTTCAAGTTTGTTTATGTATAACATTTATGTTAAAAGTTCATAAATGAATTACTTACCAAATTGTTGAAATTCATATTCACTTTGTTCTCCCAGCTGCTTTGCTTGCTCAGATACTCCTCTCTCTCATTCACAGGTAGTTTATAAGCAATCCCGTGCTTGACTCTTGGCCATCCTTTTAACTGTTAGTTGATCAAGAACTTTTTATCTTCTTCCGAAATTATGATATTAAACACATTAGCATGTGCTATGTGAAAAATGTCAGTCTTTGAACAAAATGTGTTTGTCTTTGCTTATCAGCATTCAGTAATCTTTTATCAAGTTTTTGTTGTTGCCTCCGTTGTTGACAAGAAATTTCTAATTTTGTACACAGTTCCTCAGCTCATGTTTTGTAATTTGTGATTCACCCCAATAAATCATCCCATCCCATACACAGATAGTGTGGCACTTTGATCCTCAGTTGATTTATTCAACCTCATATCGTAAGGGAAAACCTTTAACTTTTGTTGGACAGATGGCAGTTTGCTTCCAGTTATTGTCTGGGAATAACACCCGAGTAAATAAAGTTTCTTCGATCACGTCATGTATTGGATTATAAATGGAGATGTTCTCAGATGAGACTCACATGTGTCATGTGATAGGATAAAATTGGAGAAACTGACATGTGACAGTCTTGTTGACTCCACACAATATTATTGAATAAACTTCTAGCTCGTGAACCCCCACATGTACCAGCACAAACAGTTAATTGTAAATTTGGAAGTCACTGTTCATAGGACCTCCACATGTGATTGGATTTTTAAGTGTTGGCTGTGCTACAGTGTAGAGACCAACCACTGCATATTGTCACATTCCTTAAGTCAAGTCACAGAGTTCAAATAAATGCAGGCAGGAATTTACAGTTTTAAATTTTAACAAAACTGAATGATTTCTATATGCTTGTGCCACTAATAACAAGTTAATAATGATTTAACATTGAATCAACTGATACCTGTACAAGTCTTAAACGAAAGAGGACAGTGTTTCACAGTCACATAAACTTCCGGTAAATTATGAGAAATAATCAAAATTCCCTTAGCATAAGTTTAAAACCAAAAGTTCCACAGTGTTAGACTAGCTATAATCCTGAGTGCAAATCACTCACAGAAATAACAGTAGTAAAGATTTTAAGAAGTCAGACTAGTTAACCTGACATGAAATCCCCTAGTTAAAAATACTTCGGGTATTCACTAATGACAACTTGCTTGTTTTATTGGTATAAAGACTGTTCATTTTGGATTTGTGCTTGAATAATATGAAGTTTTGAAAATGGGTCCCTCATTTAGAATAACCCTGCAAGATGATTAGTGTTGAAAAAAATATAAATTCAAATAAAAAGATCAGTGGGGTTCGATCCAGTGATCCAAAGATTACTGAGCTCGAACGCTAACCACACTACTGCTTCCAGTTCATGCGCAGGGTCACAACGCACCTGTACACCATTGACGTAAAAGACTTCTCTTGACGTTTTCTTGAACTCACCTCAGTAGTACTCCTTACTACTTCGATGTTGTTATCCTACTGGACTACTAATAGTGTACGAAGTCTGAAGTATATCCGTGATCTGAACATTTTGGGCTCTCTTTGTTAGGCACCTTAGATCCACATTTTGCCCTCCATGAGTTTTAACTCCTCCAGGAAATGACATTACTATTATTCGTGAACTTTTGTCAACTTCTTACAGGTTCTTGTGCAAATCTTAAAATGCTTATGCAAGCTTAATCAAAAATTCACACCAGTCACTGTTCATCACGTCAATATCAATTTTGATTTACAGAAATTGTATCTACTGGGCTGTACTGAGAGAATATGCATGAACAGTTCTTTCAAGAAGGCATATCATTATATCTTCATGAGCAACTTACCACCAGGGTGCACAAGTCACAGTACTGTCGATAAAAAAACTTGTAATGCAAAAAATTTCTCCTTTGCGGAAATATTTAAATTGCTCAAAAACCACCCTCATATTTGTGAATGTACATGGGCTTAGATTTTGAGGGGCACATAGAATAAAAGAAAAAGCATTATGGAAACTAAGAGATACTGTACTGTGAAATAAAAGCAAAACTATAAACAAAATAAAGGCTGTGTGTTTAGAAATGCACTTCTTTGAAATTGTGCTGCCAGATAGCATTCAATACTGTGTTCTTCGGCATGCTGTCTGATGGTGGTACACAAATCACACTCAAGCCCATCTGACTGATTCACAACGCCGTCTCAGAGTCATCCAGTGACCTGTGAGGGTTCCTGCAATGTCACAGTCTAGCCCAATCGAGTTCATGACAGCAGATACCGCAGGCCATTCCATTTATTCAATTCCTGTGTCTCTTAGGAAGGTGTTCTCGATGTGGACATTGTGTGCTTGTGCATTTTCCTCATCCAGGACGAATCCATGGCTGAAATGCTGGGCATTAGGCTGGAGAATCTTGTCTCAATACTGCACAGCCTTCAGATTGTCCTCAATAGTAATGAGTGATGTCAGTTATCCATACATGATACTGGCTTGAAAAGTGACTGACTCACCTCCCTGCCGAACCCTCGGAACTACGTGCTCAAGATGAGCATCGGTAGCCGGCCACCTTCACACGCTACTACGATTATTGTCAAGCACTGGACAAATGCTCCATTCATCGATGGAGGGAACCAGATGCTACGCACCAATGTTCTGTTCCAGGGATGCTCTTGCACACTGCAGTGCTGAGGTATTTGTTCCGCTCAATGAAATGGATGCTGGAAGGTCAAATTGGTTGCACATGTGAAGATGGTTGCTATCTGTTGGAGTTGGCAGAAAACTCAGTTTCCTCCAAAAAGGCAGTTTATTCTTCTATTGCACTTTCCTAGGGTATATGTGAGCCATAATTTTTGTGTGTCAGTCATTAGCTGGTGGTGTTAACTGTGGACAGTCACTAAAAGGCTTACCTTTAATATTTTGTGTCTCACTATAGTGGTAGTGTGTTGGAATGATGCTGCTGTGTCATATGGCAATTTTGAGGACAACTTCCATGCTGACAACCTTTCTTGCTGTGTGTGTGTGATCTAAAGTCAGGGCTTGTTGACTGACTGAACAGTGTGCACAAGCTGCAGTGTGTGCACTTGGAGGCACATCACACTTGGTTGAAGTGCACTGAGAATGCGTGTATAGTTGTTACCTCCACTACCCAAGTAGTGGCTGTTCCATGTGGATAAAAGGTTATTGGGGAAAAGATGTCTGATCAAAAAATACAAACTGCGCAAGTCACGAGAGTGCTGCGAAAGGGTTCGAAATCTGGTTTTACTTTTTGTTGTGAGCTAAGAAAGGAAATAGGAAGTTTGAGAGGTTGACAAGAAGTAATTAAAGTTTTTGGTGGTGGTGATTATAACTGTAGAAATTACGTAAGGATTCTTAGGAAGGAGGATGCAAGAGTTAGTACACAAAACGAAGAGTACTTATGAAGTGAAGTGGATACAAGATGATGTTCAATGTTTCTATGATGTTACTGAAACAGAAAGGAAAAATGAAAGATAGAATGGTGCAAGGGTAAAGGGAGAACTAATGGTGAGGTAAAATCAAGAATTGTAATGAACAGTTATCCAAGGTCCAAACATGCTTCTGGGTATTTAAAGTAGGCATTTGTTGTTTACTGCATCTGTAAGTCATTACCTGGTTAGGACAGCAGTAGCTGTAAGACTGGTGTAAACTGTTATGTGAGGGGTAGTCAACCTTTTTTTAACTAATGCCTACATTTGTATCTATATTAGTATGATTTTGTAACCATCCAGAAGTTCCACAGTAGTGGTGATTGGTAGGAAAGTAACTTTACTTTATAAAATTTATGAAGCAGAATTGCAGCTAGTTAAAGTGAATAATAATGTAATTGTTACTAAATACTTTGTCAAACTTTTATGAAAACGTTATCTGTACAATCTGATGCCCTCCCTTAAAGCTGGAACGCCCACTAGTGAGCGATAGGACGAGGCTGACTGCCACTGTGTTACACTAAACACTGTAAAACAGTGTTTGTAATAATAGCATACGTTTTGCATAAAACATAAGATTTTTAACAACCTTTTGAAATATATATTGTATCCATTCTGTACTTGGCACATAATTTCTTCAGGATGTGAAAGAAACTTGTCTACGTCTAAATGAAAAGCCTGCTATTTTTACTTTTTATTCTACTTTATTTTACATGTCTAGTCCCGAAGGACCAAATTGATTAGCAATCTCAAAGGTCATGGAATGTGTCAGTACATGACATTACAACATAGAAGTAATAACAGATAAAATAAAATGTTCATGAACCCATAAAAAGACAGGCCACGAATGTATGTAAATGCAATCAACAATATAACACTGGAATCAGCTTAATTTTTCAAGGAGCTCCTTGACAGAATAAGAGAAGTGACCCATGAGGAAACTCTTCAGTTTAGATTTGAAATCGCTTGATTTTTGATTCTTGTTGTAACTTATTGGAAATGGATGCAACATTATACTTCACACCTTTCTGCATAAGAGACAAGGAAGTGTGATCCAAATGCAGATTGGATTTCTGTCTATTGTAGTGAAAGCTGCTAATTCTTGGGAATAAGTTGATACTGTTAACAAAAAAAGATTAAACATATACATATTGAGAGGCCAGTGTCAGAATATCCAGACTAATTAACAGGGGTCAACAAGAAGTTCATGGACTTGTACCACTTATTACCCAAACCACCCATTTTTGAGGCAAAAATATGAGGGCTGTACCAAAAGTAAGGATCTCAATATTTTACAAATAGAAAGCATTGTCTGTTGTTGTTATTTTATACATTGTTGCAAAGCTTACACTTTTGTCTGTGTTTCTACAAAATGGTTCAAATGGCTCTGAGCACTATGGGACTCAACTGCTGTAGTCATTAGTCGCCTAGGACTTAGAACTAACCTAAGGACATCACACACATCCATGCCCGAGGCAGGAGTCGAACCTGTGACCTTAGCAGTCGCACGGTTCCAGACTGCGTGCCTAGAACCGCGAGACCACCGCGTCCGCCGTGTTTCTATATAGTCTCCATTTTTTTGACACACTTTTGAAGACGATGCTCCAACTTTTGTATTGCTAAGTCAAAGAAGTCTCCCGTCAACCGCTTGAAGAAGTGTGTGGCCTCTGCTCGGACTTCATCATTGCTCTTGAAGCGTTTGCCACCTAAGTGTTTCTTTTTCTTGGGGAGGAGGTGATAATCACTGGGGGCTAAGTCTGTGCTGTACGGGGGATGGGGCATAACAGTCCACCCAAATTTATTGAAAAGCTCCTGTGTTTGATGAGCAACGTAGGGTTGAGCGTTATCATGAAGAAGCTCTAATCCCTCGCGTCAGTTGTTCTATGTGTTGATTCTGGATTGCCCGCCGGAGTTTGGTCAATGTTTCACAATATCTGTCTGAGTTTATTGTCGTCCCAGGTTGCATGAAATTGATGAGGAGTACCCCCTTCAGATCCCAAAACACCATCACCATAACTTTTCCTGCCGAATGCGTTTTTTTTTATTTCTTTGGTGGCGGTGAACCAGAGTGATGCCACTGACGAGATTGTTGTTTCGTTTTGAGGGTGTAATGAAAACCCACGCTTCATCTTTCGTCACGCTAGAGTCCAACAACTTCTCCTTGTTGTCTCCCCCTCACACTGTAGAAGAAATTTGCAAGCACAGTCAAGGCAATGCTCCTTGTGTCCGTCAGTCAGCATCCGTGGGACCCAGCGAATGCACACCTTGTGTTAACCCAAACTTTCTGTTTAAGTTCTTTGAATTGTGCTGTGGGAAGCTTCAGGAATGCATTCAACATGTTCATGCACAGTGACCCTCTGATCTTTGAGCAGCTCACTGTTGATCTTCTGGACAATTGCATCCAAAACCAGCGGTCTGCCACTCCGTTCTTCATCGTGAACTTCCGTGCGACCCATTTGCGGATGTGCTGAACGGATATGCACTCTTCACCATAAACCTCAGTCAGTTGTCGATGAATCTTCACAGGCGGTAAGTTCCTTGCACGGAGAAACTGGATACTGCTCGAACCTCGCTCTTGGCAGGAGCAGCGATCAACACTTCCACCTCTGATGGCTGCCAGGCCAACACTGAGCGACATTGCGAATCGCAGAAGGGCAGGCTTGAAAGTGGGGGAACCACTGCTCACAGCACTGTAGTCGGATTTAGCCTAGTACCTTCCCTAGAGCTCATTGGGAACCTTACTTTTGTACAATTCTTGTATCCTTTGAGAATGGGAAGAGTTACCCCAAAATATAATACCATATGTCATAAACGAATGAAAATAAGCAAAGTAGCCTACTTTTCATATTGAACTATCACTAACTTAAGATGCCATTTGAATACTAAAAATGGCAGCATAAAGTCTTGAACGAGGTCTGAACTTGGCTTTCCACAGCAGTTTACTATCTATATGAACACCTAGTAGTTTGTCTCCGTTAGTTTCGCCCCACTAGGCCACCACCCATCATAGCCATTCTTGACACTGTGGAGAAGAACCTTTTGCTGTCTGTTATTAAAGTAAAGGTAAACCAATTGTGAGCTACTTCCCTTATTTCGTAATGGTCTAACTTCTGGAACAATATGTTGTGATGAACATAATCAAACACTTTAGTTAAATCAAAAAAGATGCCTAGCATTCGAAACCTTTTGTTTAATTCATCCAGTACTTTGCAAATAAAAGAGAATGTAGCATTTTCAGTTGTTAAGTCACTTCTGAAATCGAACTGTACATTTCATAGCAAATTATGCAAAATAAAATGATTAATTATCCTTACATACACAGCCTTTTCAATAACCTTAGCAACCACTGAAGGCATAGATATAGGTCTAAAATTGTCTACATTATCCCTTTCTTCCTTTCTGTAAAGCGCCTTTTGCTACTGAATCATTCGGGAAACTGACCATTCTAAAAGGAAAAATTACAAATATGGCCAAGTACAGAGCTAACATGTGCAGCACAGTACTTTAATATTCTGCTAGGTACTCCATCATATCCATAAGAGTCCTTAGTTTTCCATGATTTAATTATTGATTCAATCTCCACCTTGTCAGTGACACAGAGGAGTATTTCATATGTCAGTCGCAGAAAAGAGTTTTCTAAGAGAGTTACATGATTCCCTGTAGAAACATAAGTTTTTATTTAATTCGCCAGCAATGCCCAGAAAGTGGTTGTTAAATACTGTACATGTATCTGACTTATCGGTAACAGAAATATCATTTTAAGCACCTTGCAATACTATTTGTAATGGGCTACTGTAGCTCAGTTGGGACTACTTCTAACATTTTGATATAATTCCCACTTTGTTCTATAGGATATCCTTATCCCACTAGTCAGACACTCAGGCTGCCTTTTACTGCCGGTACCCTATTTAGAATGTTATAATGGAAAGCAACTTTCAATGAGCATGAGAAATGTGTCAAGGAAAGAATTATCTGTGCCATCTATGTTATCAAGAGAAGCAGTATTTAATGTACGAGTATTGTTCCAAAGATGTAGGGACATCAGTTGTGATGTATGTGCTTGCCTCATTATCAGAAGGCATTTGATCATGTGGAGCTTGAACAAATGAAATAAGTACTAAAGGAAACAGGAATTGATGGGAAAGAAATTATAGCCAATTTATACTGGAACCAATCTATAACCTAGACCAATCAGAACAAGTGAGAATACAACATGGCGTCAGGCAGGGTTGTATAATATAACCAATACTCTTTAACCAGTATTCAGAACACACATTCAAAGAAGCCATTCTTGACATGGAAGACGGAATCTCAGTGAATGGGGTCCCACTCAACAATTTTTGTTATGCAAATGACACCATGGTTTTTGTGGATACAATGGAAGGGCTGCAGAAGCTGTTAAAAATTTCTGAGACTAGCAAGAAATAAGGCTTTGACATGAACACAAACAAAACAAAACAAAATTTATGATCATCATGAGGAATGACGTTCGAGGTGAGAATCTGTACATTGTTGGCACAAGCATAGAGCAAGTTTCACAGTACCCGTATCTGGGCACCATCATTAACAAAGCATGGGACAACTCGGAGGAGGTAAAGTGTCGCATCGGAAAGGTGAGGAGTGTTTTCAACTCGATGAGTTCAGCATTCAAGAGTCATGATCTTACCATGAACAAGAAAAAGTATTCTCAGTTGTCTTGTATGGTGTGGAAACACGGACCCTTACAAAGGCAACCACTACCAGACTCCAAGCCTTTGAACTCTGGCTATACAGAAGAATGTTGAGAATATCATGGACTCAAAAAGTGACAAACATCAAGGTTCTATGTCGAGTTAACAAAAGCCCGGAGCTGACCAACATCATCAAGTGTCGCAAACTACAATACCTTGACCACTTCATGAGTAATTAAAAATGATATGAACTGCTTCAATGTATCCTGCAAGGAAAAAATCGAGGGAAAGGGACATCCAGGACGAAGAAGAATTTCCTGGCTCAATAACATTAGATCTTGGTTTAATATTAGCTCTGAAGAACTGTTTGCATTGCAACTGATTTAGACAGAATAGGCATGAAGAAGTGGACATGCATCATAAGAAGAGGAAGATCTATGTTATCGGCACTATAAGCATCCTGTCACTCTTGTTCCATAACGAGGTTTAAAAAACTCTATTACCATTGAATTAGCTTTTATACACAGTTTGTAGTTATATATAACATTTGCTTGAGTACAAGAAACCTTTTAGTGTTAAATTTTGTGCACCATGTTTTACTAACAGAATGCCTGTCTTGTAATGAAGAATGGATAAAATTATTGTCTGTGTCTGTCCTACTGTTCCCATGCATTCCATCATTCTTTCTTTCTTTCTTTTTTTCCCCCACATACAAAATTAAAGTTGAGGTCACCACATGCAACTAATTTTGGTACTTCTTATAAAGTGAACCAAGAACGCTCTCTAGCTTGAGTAGAAATGTTCTGAAGTCAGAATTTGGGGACTTATAAATAACAATAATTCAAAGTTTTGTTTCACTAAATTAAACTGTTGCTGCACAACATTCAAATACCTGTTCAGTGCAGTGCCATGATATGTCTGCGGACTCCAATGGAATACTGCTTTCTACATACATGGCCACTCCCCTCCCCCCCCCCCCCCCTCCCGCATTCCCTCAAAGAACTCCTTGAAAAACAGCCAACTAATCTGTATCCTGGTAAAGGAGGCCTATAAATTGTGAAATTATTTAAGTGGTGCCCCAATATACCAATAATGTTAGTCAACGTCTGTAAGAAGTTCACTAACTTTGGCTCTAACACCTCATATTTTGATGAAATATGGTAATTCCTTCATTATTTAGCTACTTGAACTCCTTTGAAGATGATTCCTTTATTGGAGAGTTCTTTTAAGTAGGGATATCTATCAGCTGACTTCAGTCTAAAAAAGATTCAGCTCTAACACCAACTACTATAGGAATTTTCCCATGAGTGATCCCGCCACTGCCTACTATGCTGTCACCTGTAAACTTTGCCAACCTCCCCTTCTCATACCTATTGAGGTGCAGACCATACCTTGTGAAACCCGATCTATTGATAGATTCATCTGGGACCAGCGCAATTTGAGCCATCCCCTCCACTATCAGTGCCTTCTCCAGCATGCCTGACTGCAGCATTAAGATGAAGCCGATCATGGCGCTGAGATAAGTGCATGAAGTGCTCTTTTGTGACACCAAGTTGAGTAGCTATTGTTTCAAGCTCACCACCTACATCATACTCCCCACCCACAATCACTTCCTGATCCTCTTTCGTAAAATTCCTATGCAACTCCACTACATCAACAGTCACCTGAGCCAACCCCGCACTAGCCTTCACAATGCTGGTGACCTGATAGGCACTTCCCAGCACTTCATGCAACAATTTGCCTGGGGTATTATTTTGGGCTGTAGCTGTGTTGGAAGGGTCTGTATTGACATCATAAGGTTTCAGCAAACATTTTAATATTTTGTTTATGTTAAACTTAGAAAATTTTCCCACTTATGTGAACAATTTTAGCTTTAAACCAACTATTGTTGATGGGCACAGTTCAGTATACCAGACAAGAAGTGACTTCTTGGTAATATGTTAAATCTGTTACAATGCCTCTGTGTCAGATTTAGTTTTGTGTGTAATTTATGTCAACATATTTTATAAAAAAAAGGAATCCTGCCAGATCTTCGTGTGTGTAAAGCAAGAATGTTTCTTTGTTGTTCGGTGTTTTTCTTTCTTCTGTAATTTTATTACATGCACCTTAAATGAGCTTTTAAATATTTATTGCTGTTATAGAAAACATTCCTCCCCACCTTCTCATGTTATAACTCTTTGTCAGTTCTTGCTAACTTCCAGTTGCTCCATTGTGTACTAGCAATGTAAGGGAGACTTAGGATCCCTATGGTAAGTTTTAATTTCCATGTCGGTTCTTGTATATTTACTAGTTTTGGTCCTGTGTTTCATGTTGTATGTTTGCAATGAATTGTCCACTCTGCTCAATAGTTTATTTGCATTGTACTGTGTCTGTTTCTAAGAGCATCAGCATTACAATACAAGGTAATAGAAATAACTAATTTTGTTTGTTGTTGAAGTCGAATGTAGATAGATGTGTGGCAGTTATATAATAGGTATTGCATAAGATTGTAAGTTAATGAAGCATCCACATTTAAGATTTGTTTTTGATGTTTCTTAAATGAACAATCTTCATTTGAATCTCAGTGCAGTGTATCACCCAGTTAAAAAAAAAATAGTGCAGTGAAAAAGTTATGTTGTGTATTGGTGAGAGACCTGTAGAAAAATGCAAGAAGTTCAGGTGTTCCTATGTGCAATTGGTGTAGCACCTATAGCATAGTCCAAAGCATCGACCATCAAAATTAAGGGAAGATCAGTTGGGTGAGGAAGCAGAGTTGTGTTAGCTAGTTCTTCTTTTAACTTCTTGAGCAATTTGTCTGGCTTGCCAGTTCATGTAACAAGGAGATTATCCTTCCCCTTGGTGTTTTTGCACAAGTTAAACAAATGTGTTTGGGATTTCTTCAGTATGTGGTAGCATACATCTGTAGAAATTCACCAGTCCTAAAAAATAACACAGTTGTGCTACTGTTTTGGGGTGATGGAAGTTCTTGGTTACTTTCACTTTTTCTCACAATCCAGAAATTCCTTGATGTGACACACAAAAACCTAATAATGACCATGATCTCTCTTTCTCTCCAAAAACACATTTTGCTATGTTGATGTTAAGATGATATTTATCTAGCCATTGAAGAAGTTGTTGCAGATGCATTACATGCTCTTCATCTGATGTTGAAGCAACAACAATATCATCTAAATTGGAATACACAAAAGGCAGACCATTCAGAATGTATGAATAATTCGTTAGAATATTAGCGCTGCATTGTATAGAACAAATGCCATTTTCAGTAGTGCAGAAAATGCAAATGGTGCGATAACGGCTGTTTTAGGCTCATCTTTTGTTGTAGCAGAAATGGGGTGACGAGCTCAGATAAGTTCGATTTAAGGGAATATCTTTCTGTTGGAGAGTGGACAGTTGAAATCTTGTAAATGTGGAATTGGGTAACGGTCTAGCACTGTGGCAGCATTTAAAGCTCTGTAATTTCCACAGGACCCAAGTTCCATTTTTCTTTGGAACAGGATGGTGAGCAGTAGGCCAGCAGCTTTTGGAAGGACGATGTATGCCAAGATTGTCTCCTGAAATTCAAGTTTTGCTTGTGCTAATTTTTCTGGTGATCAGTGTCCCACTCGTGCATACACTGAAGCTCCTGTTGTTGCCATTGTGTGTGTACATTACCTTCAGGAAAATCATCATTAGGTCTCTTCATAGGAATTTTAGGTTATGTCTTTAGCAAGCTTTGATGTTTATGCTGTGGGTCAATCAGAAACACTAAACTCTCTGTAGGTATGTCTACAGAGCCTGTACTAGCAATTGAAAGTTTCTCCGTCAAGTAACTTTTTTGACAACATCAAGCAACAGATAATAATTGGTTGGTAAATATCTGCAAGAAAGAACAGCCATGGAAATCTTTCTAGCTTCAGTAGTCTTTCACCGTATATGTGTATTACAAAACCATTTGCAGCATAGAATTGCTGTTTTTTAATGTTTTTGTGATGTAATACTGTTGGCAATACAGAAATCTCTGCTCTGGAGTAAACTAAAAATTGAAGATGTCTGTTGCGATCAGTTAGTAATAGGAAGCAAGATGACTTGGCCTCCTCACTCTGTGCAATGCCAAGTGAGTAGCACACTAATTTTCTGTCTGAGCATTAGCGGACTGATGAGAAATAAATGAACATGGTGGTGTATACTTCTTCGCGTTCTGTTTGACTGTATAGTGGTACCAGAACACAGAATGTTTCTGTGCACACCACGGTGATTTCAATCTGCTTTCTGATCAAGACCCAGTTTGTAGTTTCTGAATTGCGGTTGTTACTTTCAAAAGCTGTCTTTCCAGAGGGGGAAAGTCTGTCATCTTGAGATGGAGACAAAACAGTTTCTGTACTATATATGTACTGACAAGGTGTCGTAATCTCTACAATTTTGTAGGCCATAGAAACTATTGCTTCAAGATTTACATCTTGACTAGTTTCTGTTATAGAACATGCATTGATTGGTAGTCACTGAAGAAATATAGATCTTAAAAAATTGTTTGTTACTTGCATTCCAGCAAGAACACGCATCTCATGGAGCAAAGTAGATGTTGTCTCCTCGTTCTAATTTGGTTAGCAGCTTTTTAACCTTGCAGTACTCTGATTCTTCAAATTCTGTGGTAAGCTGATAATGGTTTGGACATGAAATTTCAAATCAGCTCAGCAACTTTGCTGTTAATTTAAGTAATAATGATTCAGTAGTTGTGGTGACCTTATCATAGAAACTACTTACCAATAGTATTTCCCAACTGCACAGTGAGCATGACAAACACACAACTGAATAACAGCAAGCAAAGAAAGCAATTCTCATGTGTATTATAGTCTCTCCAGTGCTTTTACTGTTTGTTTACTTTTACAGACTAGGTTGCATACCTTGCCTCTTCCTATGGGGAAGGATAGGTCAGAGGAATCTTCCCAGCAGATGACCATAGACTTTTGGGAGAGCTATGACCCAGATGTGGTTTGCAATTTAGGATTTGCTTTAATTGCATCTGAACCATTCCCAGTACGAGCAGTTTGTTTTCTTTGTGGAAGTGCTGGTCAAGAACAAGTAAGTTATATTTGTATTGCTAGCTTATACTGAAAGAAAATTAGTTGTGAGGTTGCTGCAATGCAATTTATGTAGCTGACTAGTAAAATAATTCATACTTTGCAGGTTCAGTTTGTTTTTCAGTTGTGTGTAGAAAATAGAAAGAAAGCTTAGCACATTATGTTTCCTTTGTAATGTTTACCACATGAAAGTATTATTTAGTGTATGTAGAATTTTAAAGAACTCAAATGAGATGATGTCATGAACTCACAACTCATTCACTTACAAGGACAAGTACAGCTGTTGTGACAGTTCTGTTTATGCACTACAGTGATGGGTACAGCTGTCACAGTGCTGTAGACATGTAATGTGTTTCTTCTGCAGATCAGTGATTTTTGTAGTAGCTCTATTTTAATACCAGTAGCCATTATGAGTTTCGCGTGCATGAAACTATGCCCAAAGTACAAGCTTACATGGTTTAGTCTGTACTTCACGAGCAGAATGACAGCATGCCATACCCGTATGAACAAGAAGTCATGATATTATTGCATCTTTATAAGGAAGGGATATTAACGATTAGAAGGTGGTGAAGATTTTGACAGTGTAAGTGATAAATGGGAAAGCGACAAGAATGTTAGGGTTATTGACTCAGAGGAAGCTGTAATGTTCATAATAAATATTGCTGATCTGACAAAAAGGTGGTCTGCAGAATGTTCGTAGGTGAGTGATTGGAACTGGGCGACTGTAGTTCATCATTTTGAAATATAACCCTCAGTTTGATGAATCTGCTGTTGCTGAACATAGCTTTATAAACAGATATGATCACATTTGATGAAATGAAAATCTTTTGCATCCATCTACCTACTGGGACTCTGCCTTTAAAGAAGTCAGTGAGATTGGAATGCACTTTTACTACTACTACTACTACTACTACTACTACTAATACAACAATAAAATCTGCTGGTGGTGGTGGTGGTGTTGGTGGTGGTGTTGCTGCTGCTGCTGCTGCTGCTGCTGCTGCTGCTGCTACCAGGGCAACGGCTATACCCTTAGTGGTGCATGGAAATGGACACTCAATCCTTAAAGACTACAGAGAAATAAGGTGAATTATTTACCATCTAGCAGAATCAGTGTTGCACCTAGGTTCTTCTATCATAGACATCAACATTATCTCTGGTAGCATATGGAATTTCCTTGACTTTTTAACATATCTGCAACATAATTTGGCCAACAAATACGAACACACTATTAATATGACAGACACATTATGACTTCGATGACAGAGCAAGTCATTGAAAGCTTGAATTTATTTACAAATCATATGAAGCAAGAAATCTGAGAAGCATTTGTACAAGAATATCACCATAAGAACTATGTTCTCATATAGATTTATATGTTGGAGGCGAGTGGATGCATTCTCAATAGAGTCAGCATTTACTTATGTGGATATGATAAGCCATTGTGGAGCCGAAACTTAGACTGCTGGTATTGCTACTTGTTAGAGCGAATTTGTATTCAATAGGAAGTAATTTAGCACATAAATTGTGAAATTCATTTTGCATAGTGGGAGCTTCAGTGATCAACAAATGTAAAAATCTATTAGCTGACTGGTAACATCATGTCACTTGACAGTTCTCCCAAATTTAATTAAACTGTAAATTTTTCTCATCAGTGTATGTGTGTGTGTGTGTGTGTGTGTGTGTGTGTGTGTGTGTGTGTGTGTTAGGTTAGTGTTAATGAAGCAGCCTGCTAATTTTATGATTTTAATGTTATTGTCGTGAAACAGGGTTATCGTAATTAGTTACATGCGCCAAGTCAGCACCACAAAATATATCTCTCACTGGAATGAAGGTACCAATAAGCACTGGGGTTTAATGACTGGTATTGGAATGAAGTGACTCATTGGCACTAATTAGGGCTGACTGTATAAAAATCGCTGACTCGAGATCAAATTTGACATAAGATCAAAAATTGAATTATGTTCAGGATTCAGCTCTGTTGCATAACGCTAAACTTGGACCCACCAAAGCAGGTTCAGATTTGATCTTACCCATACTTGGCAACGAGGCTAAAATTTTCTGGCGCGTGATTATTGTACTTCAACTGCAAATATTTATAGTACATCGTAATAGGCAGCATTTATTATTGAAAGTGTCTTGCTAGAAACCTAGGAGCAAGTAAACAGAAAAAGGAGCAGTCATCAAACAACTCTCAATACGAGAAATATTTGTTGCTGGATATTGTGTTGGGCCAGTATAAAGATATAATTCACTGAAAATGAAACGTTCCTGTGGTGTGAAATCTTAAGATTAACAGCAACTTGTACATTGCAGTCAGGGGTTAATTTCTTTTGGATGATTTCATCAGACAGTCTCAGAACCTTAGTTCCAGTTGCTTTACAGTAGTTTTCTCCAAACAAAACCTCAACTTAAATGACTTGTTACTTAACTCCAACAATGGGCTCACCCTTTTATGAAATGTGTGGTGAGCTCGTTGGGTCTTGCCATCATCATCCTCAGTGAACACATCAGAATGCTTAGATATCTGTAAAGGAAACAATTCAATTCACATCGCATAAGGTTATTGCTGCAGCTTGTGGTCTTGGGGTAGTGTTCTCACTTTCCACACATGGGGTACCAGGTTCGATTCCCGACAGTGTCAGGGATTTTTCCTGCCTTGAAATGACTGGGTGTTGTTGTGTCATCATCATCATCATCATCATCATCATCATTCATCCCCATTACGGTCGGAGGAAGGCAATGGCAAACCACCTCCACTAGGACCTTGCCTAGTACAGCAGTGTGGGTCTCCCGCATCATCCCCTACACTCCTTTGAGTATCAGACATTATCATCATCATCAGGGTTACTGCACACAGAATTTTACCCAATAGTGATTCAGAATGTTCCAAAGCAGAGAGTAAGGTATGGTTTCAGTGGTATGGAATGGCATGTTAATGATGTTATGATTATCTTTATGACCCATAAGGTAGTGAAAGTAGTAAGAAATGAAAAAAAAAAAATGTTTCAAGAATTGATGTGGATTTGAACATGTGATCTTCTGCACTGCGGGGCACAGCATAACCTCTGAGCCATCGAAATTAATGAGACAGTATTATGAGGTTAGTGTATTTCAAAACACTTGCTTATGTTCTATTTATCAACACACATGGAATTGTCATAGCAATTTAAGGAAATGTTCAGTAGTTAAAAATTTAATACAAATGTCATAGTTACTCCTACTTAAGCTGAAAGAGACCTTATATATGTGATTTTGAATTATTATTGGCTGCTGTCAAAATTCCCATACTTAACTGTTTACTGCAAATATTTTGAATTCTCCTTTAATTAGTCTGCTGCTAAGTGTCTATAAAATGCCTTTGAACTAATCACATAAATTAAGAGTCATCTCCCAAGAACTCTCATTAAGTACACACAGTAGCTGGTAATTTCCTTAACCTAAAATTCCAGATTGAAAAACAGTATTTTGAGCATCAGCAGCATGGTAATGGCATAGTCACATATTTACATGCTATTTTTGTGTTAATAAGAACTTTTTATTATTATTTCAGTTGGTATCTGCTAAAAAAGCAATGAATTGTAGTGCCACTACACTATAAACTGGGAATTAGAGCTGATCCTGACGTTGAACCACAAATTTTCACCGCCAAATATGATCAGATTTCATTGTGATATGATAGAGGACTAATGTTTATGCAATGCAGATTTCCAGGTTAACTTTGATCTGAGGTCATTTTCTGTGTTAACCAAAGGTTAAATGCTTCATACATTCAGCCCTTAGAGTGGTCAGTGCCAAAACTGAACCAAAATACTTAGTATTTGACACTGCTTAAAATGAAAATGACAGAATTGGCAATTAGGTACAGGTTTCATTTTTTGAATATCAATTAAGGTAGGTGGTTAGTGTTTAACAAACTGTCGATAACAAGGTTGTTGGAGATGGAGCACGAACTCGGATTAGAGAAGGCTGGGAAAGGAGCTTATCCATGCTTTTTCAAAGGAACTGTTCGGCATGAAACTATTTACGGAAATCACAGAACACCTAAATCTATATGGCCGGACATGAACTGAGGGAGGCTTACAGCAAACTACAGACAAATAATAGTCAAAGATATCGATCGGGTCATGAGTTTCAAATGAATGATGTATCATAAAAAGAAAATCTTATTTGGAACATGATTTGGAAGGTGAAGTTAATGTGGGACCATAACAAATTATGTGCAAAAAACTACAGTGGAATTGATAATCCCTCAGTGGTTGTTGAAGACCATGTGAAACTGAGTCTTGTATAATTATTCTGTAATAAAGATGGTTTCAGGAGATATAATGCTCCGATATCCTCTTTACTTGTGTGGAAGTCCTTTAATGTATCACAATGACAGCTCTTCCCAAATTAGATAAACTTCATGAGATGTTTGAAAAGAAGACTTGTTTTGAAAACTAATTTTGAAGGAACTAGAAGTACATTTGTTGATGAAATGACAAATAATTCAAACAATAAATGTCATTGGATTTCAGATTTATCTATTATCTGGAACATTTTTTATTCACAGATCCTGAGTAAATGTCATTATTCATGTTAATGAATAACATTTTAAATTAATATTTTTATTTGTCATTGAGCATTTGAATAAATGTGGCCCAACTTGGGTCATAATCGATGTCCTTTGTGCATGTGCACACTGAATATTGGTAGCCTATGTACAAGTGAATGTAAAAGCGTAACATCCACGTGACCGTGGGCAATCGCTCACTCATTTATGTTATTAGGTGAGGCAGTATCAGACATTGTCGGCAACTTCTGCAGACATCCATAAAGTGTATTCACCCTCCCTCTCACACACTGCAGGCATGTGCAGACCCTGCAGATAGTATTACAGGGCTCTAGCAGACAGTGCAAGGTTTTCGCAGAAGTCTCCTTTAACTGTGACGTGTCACATTTGTGAGAATCTGTGCTCGTTCACTACAGAGAAACACACATTCCTCCTCGTATCTTAAGAATATGGACAAGAAAACTTTTTGTTAACGATAATGCAAAAAATAATGTGAAATTGGCAGTTTTTTTTAGCGACATCATGAATTGGCTGTTTTAACAATTTGTC
Source organism: Schistocerca gregaria (assembly GCF_023897955.1). Taxonomy (NCBI): domain Eukaryota; kingdom Metazoa; phylum Arthropoda; class Insecta; order Orthoptera; family Acrididae; genus Schistocerca; species Schistocerca gregaria. The sequence goes on along the minus strand of NC_064931.1, from coordinate 207,098,935 downwards.
ATGCAGTTTGGCTATCTACCATTTCCTGTACAAAATGGCAACAATTAATTAATATTGATGACTGAAGGTAATTTAACTTTGAAATTGAATCTTGACTTTAAGGTTGACTTTCACATGTAACCATGAAATTACCAATCTTTTGTGCTTGTTCATTGCTTGTTTCAGTTTCACTGATGTAATGTTTCAGCATATTATTATTATTGAACTCATCAGTATGAAAGGTGATAAAAATTCTGATTACTTGATATACACACATCAATAAAAGTTTTGTGTCACGTCCGTTCCGAGAGTTCCGGAACCTGTAAAGAAATCTGGGATAGAATGTAAACATCATTTCTGGCCTTTTTATTGCTCGTGAAAACCAAACATTGCATGTTGTACCACCATACAGCAAGACCTTCAGAGGTGGTGGTCCAGATTGCTGTACATACTGGTACCTCTTAATACCTAATTGGTCCAGATTGCTGTACACACTGGTACCTCTAATACCCAGTAGCACCTCCTCTTGCATTCGTGTAGGCTTGTATTCTTCGTGGCTTACTATCCACAAGTTCATCAAGGCACTGTTGGTCCAGATTTTCCCACTCTTCAGCTGTGATTCGGCATAGATCCTTCAGAGTGGTAGAAGGGTCACGTCGTCCATAAGCAGTCCTTTTCAATTTATCCCAGGCATGTTCGATAGGGTTCATGTCTGGAGAACATACTGGCTACTCTAATCGAGTGATGTTGTTATCCTGAAGCAAGTCATTTACAAGATGTGCACAATGGCGGAGTGAATTGACATCCATAAAGACGAATGCCTCGCCAATATGCTGTTGATATGGTTGCACTATCAATCAGAGGATGGCATTCACGTATTGTACAGCCGTTACGGCGCCTTTCATTACCACCAGCGACGTACATCGGTCCCACATAATGCCACCCCAAAACAGCAGGGAACCCCCACCTTGCTGCACTTATTGGACAACGTGTCCAAGGCACTCAGCCTGACTGGGTTGCCTCCAAACACAACTCTTGACAATTGTCTGGTTGAACGCATATGCGATACTCGTTGGTGAAGAGAACTTGATGCCAATCCTTAGTTCTCAAATAGGCATGTTGTTGCGCTCATCTGTACCATGCTGCATGGAGTCGTGGTTGCAAAGACGGACCTTGCCATGGACGTCAGGTGGGAAGTTGTGCATCACACTGCCTGTTGCGCACAGTTTGAGTCATAACACAATGTCCTGTGGCTGCACGAAAAGCATTATTCAACATAGTGGTGTTGTTGTCAGGGTTCCTCCAAGACATAATCCGTAGGTGGTCATCCACTGCAGTAGTAGCCCTTGGATGACCTGAGCGAGGCATGTCGCATGTCATCAACAGCTCCTCTCTCTCTCTCTCTCTCTCTCTCTCTCTCTCTCTCTCTCTCTCTCTCTCTCTCTGTATCTCCTCCATGTACAAACAACGTCGCTTCGGTTCACTCCTAGATGCCTGGACACTTTCCTTGTTGAGAGCCCTTCCTGGCACAAAGTAACAATGCGGACACTACCAAACCGTAGTATTGACCGTCTAGACATGGTTAAACTACAGACAACACAAGCCGTGTACCTCCTTCGTGCTGAAATGACTGGAACTGTTTGGCTGTCAGACCCCCTGCGTCTAATATGCATTGCTCATGCATGATTGTGGGCAGGTTTAGTGACATCTCTGAACAGTCAAAGGGACTGTGTCTCTGATACAATATCCACAGTGAATGTCTCTCTTCAGGAGTTCTGGGAACTGGGGGGATGCAAAACTCTTTTTGATGTTTGTATTTTAGCATTCATTACTGTTTACTTTTGTGTGATGCCTGTGCATTAGTACTTGCTTATTTTTTCTTGCTAACCACAGAATATGTAGTATTCATGGTCCTTCCCCTACATTAAAAAATTCTAAAGGTACAGTCATAGACTGAAAACAAATATATTTATCGTACATTTTGTTTACCTGGATAAAGGCACAAAAAACTCCATGTTTGTCACATCGTGAACTCAGCTTGTACTCTGAACAGACTAAGCAAGCGAGGTTTGTAATTAAGAGCTCTGAGGTAGAGCTGCCCAAAACAGTATATTAAATTAAATTTCTCAGTAATATATTACAGAATTTAAATTATCAGAAAGCATTTAATGTATTTCCCATACAAATTTAAATAATGGCAGTCAGCATTTTTGGAACTGTTGATGTCTGATGTCAAGTGATTTTTTTTTTCAAACAGGTAGTAGCTAGTCACAAGGCTGCACCTTGAAATGCCATGGAGCTCTAATGTAGCAGAGGCTTGGGAGCATGGCTTCCTCGTGCTCTGGTGTTTCAGCCTACGGATGTCCTACAAACCTGCAAACAATATCCATGTTTCACTGCTTACATCAAAAGGGAATGAACAGAGTTTCTGAAACTTTGGTATTGAATCCCTGTCTCTGTATATCTCTCTTATGTTTTGGTGCATCATTAATAAACATTTAGTATTATTGTTCTGATAGTGTTTCAGATAGTCTTTTGTTTCTGCCATTGACTGCTCAATGAATGCACCATTGGAATAAGTTTGCAGGTGTATCATCGGAGTGTGCTAGAGTGTGGTACCGCAAGTATCACCACCTAGTGAGAGTTCCATGAATGATTAGAGGAAAAGACACCCAAAATATACCCAAGGCGTGAAATGTGCCATGTTACTTTAGTTTTCTTGCTTGCTGACTGTAGTAATGTGCGCTATTATCAAGTTTCTTTTTGTTAGTCTATTATGCATGAATTTAATGAGTGTTATGTTTTTGCAAATAACAGCAGTGTGCTAAGAGTTAGAATACAACACAGTCTGAATTCAGTGTGCCATTTATCAGATAAAATTTTGGAACATGCGATTAGGATGGAAGTGAAGGCAAAGTATACACACAATTTCAACAGAGCAGTGTACAAGGGAGTACCAAAAGAGAAAAAAAGTTGGAACTATTTTTTAAAAGCTGTATATTTTCAAATTGTTTACAAACAACCTTATCCCCTTCAAAATACTCTCCATTACAAATAATACATTTGCCCCACTGGTGCTTCCACATTTTTTGCAGTCATCTGTAGAAATGGCTGACAGCTCCTCCCTTGTTTTTTCTTGACTCCTTCAGTGTTGTCAAATCAATTTCCTTTCATGCCCCTTTTCATGCGTAGAAATAAGAAAAAGTCGCACGGAGTGAGGTGAGGCAATTAAGGTGGATGGGACAGCGGAACCAAGCAGATTTTAGCCAAAAACTGTGTAACAGAGATGGGTGTGTGTGTGTGTGTGTGTGTGTGTGTGTGTGTGTGAGTGTGTGTGTGTGTGTGTGTGTGCAGGTGCATTGTTGTGGTGGAAGAACCAGTCTCCTGTCTGCCACAAATTGGGTCTTTTTTGATGAATATTGTTGCCCAGTCTTCTTAAAACTTCCAAATTGGCTGTCGACAGTCTGTGAACACAACCTTTAAAATGTTGTCAATATTTTTGTCAATTCGGACAGATTATGGATGTCCAGAACAAGGTTTGCAATCAGTCAACATGTTGCCACTTTTAAATTCCGCAAACCGCTTGTACACTTCAGTTTTTCCCATGGTGTCATCTGGGTAAGCTGTTTTCAGCATTAAAACAGTTTCAGCAGAATTTTTGCTGAGAAGAAAACAAAATTTCACAGCTGCACCTTGTTCATTAAACTTATCATAAAAAATGAAACGAGGACAAAACAGTGGCAGCAAGAGCAGTCACTGCAGTTGAACAGAACAAGCCATGTCACCAACAAAGGTGGCACTGAACTGGCAATGAGTTGTGCTATACACGCCTAATAGTAGAAGTGCGTACTACATAAGCTCCGTCCACGGCAATGTTATTCTGGTTTGTGTGTGTGTGTGTATGTGTGTGTGTGTGTGTGTGTGTGTGTGTGTGTGTGTGTGTGTGTGCACATGTGTGTAAGGGGGGGGGGGGGGTCGTACTCTTCTATACAATACAGCTGAGTGATTGTATGCACTTTATCACTTAAAAAGCATATATTTGTGATACACAAGTATAAATACAGTGTGTAAATTACCATGGCAGTTGCTCAGGTTGTTAAGGTCAGCCAGTCACAGCACATGATCCAGGACATCATGGAAACATCACTCTTTCATCACATGAACACATAAACATTGCCATTTGAGCACACAAACATTAAACATGTGAATTTTAGGAATGAAAATACCAAAGCCATTAAGCGTGTAGCGAAGCTTACACATACCACATTAACGATCTCTCCAAAGCACGTTTTTAGTATGATTTGTTGTGGTAAACTGTCAGGAAATGTAACGTTAAGGGATAAATTAGCTTCCTAAAGATTTTATGTTGGAGTTAGATTTTGAGATTACTTAGTAGTGGATAGAAAGAAGGTACAGTATGTAAGTGTTCGGCTACTGTGTGACATTGCCCCCCCCCCCCCCCCCCCCTCCCTGTTTGAAGTCGTGGTTGTGGTGACAAACGGCAAGCTGCACCTGATATTAGCTAACAGAAATGTTATTTAATAGTGACTGAATTTTGTAGACATTGCCATGAAAAGTAGTTCGAAAAGTTTCTATGTTATATACAATTGTGTTTATACAAGTGACTGAAATGACGACACTGCAACCATGTGTGAGGTCACGTGACATCCCTTGCTCGCTTAAATAATATAGTGCAATCTGTTGCCACAACATGTATTTGGCATTCACATTTGTTGTCCTAGCCAACTCACCACCAGATTCTCATTTCAGCCTATCTTAGATTGGGTTATGCTACAGATCGATCTATCACCACAACCAGATCTACAAATTTCAGTCGAACACCCAATGTATGTCCTCACTGAAGCAACTCTTATTGGATCAAAATTCATCTTGATGCAAGATCTTCGGCTGTTCAGAATGATTGTTTCAGATCTTTCTCCAAAGAATCAAGCCTTGACCAGTGTCCACATTTTCTTGAGATTTCTCACTGTTTACTTTGAGATTGTTCACTGAAGTAGGATTCGCAATTGTAAAAACATCATGCTTGCAGTTACTGCAACAACAGACCATGGGCGTTTGAAGGTGATTCTTTGTATGCTCCCTATAAATTTACAGTGTTCTGTAAATACATCACCAGTGGGATAGTGTGGGAAAGAAAAGATACTGTATTAACGCACATGCCAAGTGAAACACACAAGGGAAAGAAATCAAACAATTCCAGTGTGAAAATGAAGGGACAAGCTTTGAAGTGGCTGAGAAGGAGAAAAACAACTGTGAATATATGGCTCAAAGGGGTATCAAAATGTTTTTATAAGCCAACATTCTGCTACACAAACTAGAAAATGAAGATTTTCGCAGTATGCAAACGAATTCATGGAAGGTAAGCTAGAATTACTGATAGTAAACAGCATGATAATTCAGATTATTGTTTTCAGCTTGCCACTGTCTGTTTAATAAATTAATAAATTTTATTAGTACAGATTCAGATTAAATTATTTTTAAACTGAATGGTAACAGTAGGATAATTTTGTTTAAGGTGCTGGTCCCATGTGTCAAGACAATGAGGACAACTGTTGTGCCTTAAGTAAAAAAGCAACAAAAGATGAAATGATGCAGCAGCTAGCTGCCAGTGCTGTCGTGGTAGCTGATGAGACCACTGACAAGAGGTTGTTGTGTTTTTGCAGTTAGTGAAGACAGATGAGGCATAGAATGAACAAAACACTTTTTGTTGTTAGTGTACAGATTCTCAACAACAACTCAACACAGTGTGTTCATGCAATATTCTGTGTTTTGCAGAACTATAACATTTAGTATGACAATGTAAATCTGTTACTAGTGACAGTGCAAGGTACACGAACAACTGTGTCAACTCTTTTTAAAACAATTATAGGAGACCATTTGAGCTGTGTTCAGTATTGGACATACAAGCTGCATATGATTATAAATGTTTCTTCATAGGAACTTCTCAAGTGGAACACTGCAGTAACTAAATGAAAGGGTGCTTTTCTGAATACTAAGAAGAGAAAACATTTATATCTGCAGGTTTCAAAGAAGTGGAGAGAGTCAAAGGCATTTCCTCTTCAAGTGTTAATGTTTTGAAACTCTTGGCTTTCCACAGTCATTTAAATGACAGATTATTTCCACACTGATGATATGCAGAAGTTCTATTGATTATCTTAATCCACATTTCGGTGATGACATAATTCAATTCTTGTGGAGGCCTTGTTTATTTAGGAATATGCAAATGTTTTTATGACAATAAGTGCAGACTTAGTCTTCAAAGTATCATATCGTCCATGAATGAAGTTCAAAATTAAAACAGCTGGAAAAATCTGTTACTGTGGCAGATGACGTTTTTTGGTGAAGAAACCAACAAGATGAATAATGTAAAGAAACATACACTTGAGGTGGAGATGGGAGAAATACTTAAAAGCACTGGATTATTCCTACAAACAAAGCTGTCTGTGCTCATGGCTACAGATTGGATGCAAATTTTTATTCTCAGCCTTATGGTTGTGCTTCATTCATAGGGTAGTAATCACAATTTCTGTCAGTGCTGACATGGCCAAGTGTCTGTCAGGTATATGTGGTGCAACAGCTCTTAACAATATAGATATTCTGTAGGGATACAGATCCCGTCAGAATATACTTGAACAGCAGCTTTTAGCAGGAAATATGGACGTTGTGAAGTATCTGCAGTCAACTACACTCAACAACCCGCAGTTAGCTGCTGTTGGGTTGAAGGCAGTTCAGCTTCCATGTTCCAACATAGACACGGAGTGGTTAGTTTCCCAATATATTGAAGTAGTGACAAATTAGAGGCATATCTCTCAGAAGAGAATTCGGAACTGATGACATTTGTTTCGTAGGAAAAACTTTACTTGTTATGTAGTTAAAAAGAGTCATTTTTCCTTTGAGCAAATCAATATGTTCAATGTATATATATATATTTTTCAGACAAAAAATGTGAATGAATTTAATGTTTAAAATAGTGTAATTGAGGGGTATATTTTCATTTTCAACATAGTACTGAAAAACAATGAAATGAGACAAAAATAAGGAACAGGCTTGAGAAATACACATTGAGAAAAATCAGCAAAAATGACTAAAATAACACATAAATTAGCTATAAAATAAAACATTTTTCCCTGACGTGTCACATAAATAATTTTTGTGTGTGACATGAAGAATATGTTGTGTCTATCACTTGAAGTGGACGTGTGTTACAGATTGTCAGAGTTTAAAACATAATAGAATTTAGAATTCTTTAACTGTAAGAGATTTTGTTCCGTCTTTATTATATTATGGTTGCTGCACTCAAAATTGACAAATAATGCTTAGCTGACTTATAATGCCAGATGCCAAACAAGAAAGCATAGTGTCTGAAAAATCTGTATATGATGATGATGATTATGATGATGATAATTTAAGAAACTTATCAATGTTTCATACGTCCTTATTCAAAAATGGTAATATTTAAACTGTAAAGTAAATTCTCTTCAAATCCCAGTCTGTAAGTGGTCACCTACTTCTAACAAATATCCAAATCGCAAAGCAAATTCCTGACATACGCCATTGGTACAAGTATGACAGTATTCATCACAACCTTTGAAAGAACAACATGATATAAGCACTTCCATTATACAGGGTGATTCAAAGAAACATTTATAAATGGACATGGGACATGAGGCATACAACAAGGCTCAATAATCACATATGAATCAGGGGTTGTAAAGGCCATCTGTGGCTACTAAATGGCATTGCAGGCAGCAGCAACCAGCCAAGACACAAGTAGTAACAGAGAAGTAACTGATTTTGTGACATTTTACGACTTCCTAACAAGGAGCAAATTGTATATTTTCATCTGTGTGCTTTGGTATTTTAGTTTTGTCAGTTTCCACATGTTAATGTAATATTTAATAGACAAAGTTCTTACATTTTCGTTTGTTTTGGAAAGTAAAGCGATTTTGCAACATATTACTACACTCCTGGAAATGGAAAAAAGAACACATTGACACCGGTGTGTCAGACCCACCATACTTGCTCCGGACACTGCGAGAGGGCTGTACAAGCAATGATCACACGCACGGCACAGCGGACACACCAGAAACCATGGTGTTGGCCGTCGAATGGCGCTAGCTGCGCAGCATTTGTGCACCGCCGCCGTCAGTGTCAGGCAGTTTGCCGTGGCATACGGAGCTCCATCGCAGTCTTTAACACTGGTAGCATGCCGCGACAGCGTGGACGTGAACCGTATGTGTAGTTGATGGACTTTGAGCGAGGGCGTATGGTGGGCATGCGGGAGGCCGGGTGGACGTACCACCGAATTGCTCATCACGTGGGGCGTGAGGTCTCCACAGTACATCGATGTTGTCGCCAGTGGTCGGCGGAAGGTGCACGTGCCCGTCGACCTGGGACCGGACCACAGCGATGCACGGATGCACGCCAAGACCGTAGGATCCTACGCAGTGCCGTAGGGGACCGCACCGCCACTTCCCAGCAAGTTAGGGACACTGTTGCTCCTGGGGTATCGGCGAGGACCATTCGCAACCGTCTCAATGAAGCTGGGCTATGGTCCCGCACACCGTTAGGCCGTCTTCCGCTCACGCCCCAACATCGTGCAGACCGCCTCCAGTGGTGTCGCGACAGGCGTGAATGGAGGGACGAATGGAGACGTGTCGTCTTCAGCGATGAGAGTCGCTTCTGCCTTGGTGCCAATGATGGTCATATGCGTGTTTGGCGCCGTGCAGGTGAGCGCCACAATCAGGACTGCATACGACCGAGGCACACAGGGCCAACACCCGGCATCATGGTGTGGGGAGCGATCTCCTACACTGGCCGTACACCTCTGGTGATCGTCGAGGGGACACTGAATAGTGCACGGTACATCCAAACCGTCACCGAACCCATCGTTCTACCATTCCTAGACCGGCAAGGGAACTTGCTGTTCCAACAGGACAATGCACGTCCGCATGTATCCCGTGCCACCCAACGTGCTCTAGAAGGTGTAAGTCAACTACCCTGGCCAGCAAGATCTCCGGATCTGTCCCCCATTGAGCATGTTTGGGACTGGATGAAGCGTCGTCTCACACGGTCTGCACGTCCAGCACGAACGCTGGTCCAACTGAGGCACCAGGTGGAAATGGCATGGCAAGCCATTCCACAGGACTACATCCAGCATCTCTACGATCGTCTCCATGGGAGAATAGCAGCCTGCATTGCTGCAAAAGGTGGATATACACTGTACTAGTGCCGACATTGTGAATGCTCTGTTGCCTGTGTCTATGTGCCTGTGGTTCTGTCAGTGTGATCATGTGATGTATCTGACCCCAGGAATGTGTCAATAAAGTTTCCCCTTCCTGGGACAATGAATTCACGGTGTTCTTATTTCAATTTCCAGGACTGTAGTTTCTAATTAGGAGAGAGTTATTTAGTCTCAACTGAGTGCGTTGGTAGTCCAGTTTTTAATCTGTGCGGATTAATATAATTTCTTAGACAGGGTTCTTTCGTTTTTTTCAGTAGATTTCTGCAGCACATCGCTCTACCGTTTGTCAGCATAGTGTAGTTTTCCATAGCCTTTAGCATGGATTGGGACTGTGATTGCTGCGTGTGGATGTGAGCCCAGTTGGTGACACTTCACTCTGAACTCAAGCTGTGATGGCTTTAGATACACAGCCTGAACCTGCAGTGGATGGGCGTCACTGTTGTGGGCTGACCATGGGGATCCAGTGGACATCCAGCACTCCTGAGTCCTCCAATCAGTTTACACTGGTGGCCATCCCAGTTACTCTTTGCACTGAGGTTGGCCCCTCACTCGTGGTTGAGTGGGATGTCTCCTCAAGGCATGGCAGGTGGCAAAAGACAACTCAGGAGGCCACACTTAAGGCGTCCATGATTAGTCTGACAAAGAGTTTCCAGGTGCTGTCTGTGGCTGACGTGTCGTAGCTGTGTTGGGAAGGTACTAGAGCTCCAAGAGCTAATAGAAAGCGCTGATGCTCGAATTGTTATATGCACTGAAAGCTGGCTAAAGCAAAGAGATAAGTTCAACTGAAATTGTTGTGAGGAACCTAACTGTGTTTTGAAAAGATAGGCTAAACACAGGTGGCAGTGACATTTTTGTTACTGTTAGAAGTAGTTTATCTTGTTGCAAAACTGAAGGGAGTTAGTATGGGCAACCCGAATAAAATAATAGTAGGATCATTTTACCGACCACCCAATTCAGGTGATACAGTTGCTAAAAGGTTCAAAAATAACTTCAGTTTAATTTTAACCGTGTACCCAACTCATAACATCATCCAAAATTGTGCTTGGTCCATTCTCTGAAAATTATTTCATGCAGTTATTTCATGAGCTCATGCGAATAGTAAACAGTTGTGAAAACACACTTGACCTCCTAGCAACAAATAACCATTAGCTAATAACGAGTATCAAAATGGATACAGGGATTAGTGAACAGAGGGTTATTCAAAAATGGTTCAAATGGCTCTGAGCACTATGGGACTCAACTGCTGTGGTCATCAGTCCCCTAGAACTTAGAACTACTTAAACCTAACTAACCTAAGGACATCACACACATCCGTGCCCAAAGCAGGATTCAAACCTGTGACTGTAGCAGTCGCACGGTTCCAGACTGCGCGCTTAGAACCGCGAGACCACCGCGGCTGGCACAGAGGGTTGTCATAGTGAGATTGAATATTGTAATCCCCAGATCCTCCAGAAATAAACGAAAAATATACCTATTCAAAAAGCAGCTAAAAATTTACTTGACTCCTCCGTGGGAGACAATCACCACTCCTTCCAAATTAATAGTGTAAGTGTAGACCAGATGTGTCTTGAATTCAGAGAAATAGTATTGACATCTATTGAAAGATTTATACAAAATAAATTAATAAATGATGGAGCTGATTCTCCTTGGTTCACAAAACAGGTCAGAACACTGTTGCAGAAACAACAACAAAAAAAAGAAAGGCATGCCAAATTTAAACGAATGCAATACATCCAAGTTTGGCGTTCTTTTACAGGGGCTTGAAATGTAGTGCGGACATCACTGCGAGATGCTTATAAGTTTCCACAACGAAACTTTTTCTCAAAATCTGGAAGAAAATCCAGAGAAATTCTGGTCGTGTGTAAAGTATGCTAGTGGCAAGACAGTGTTAATGCCTTCTCTGCAAGATAGCAATGGAAATACTATTTACAAATGTGCTGGAAAAGCAGAATTGCTAAATGCAACATTCTGAAATTCCTTTACCGAAGAAGACAAAAGTAAATATTCCAGAATTTGCATCAGGAACAGCTTCCACTATGAGTAACTTACGAGGGGACCTTCTGGAAGGTGCATTAAGTTATGAGCTCCCACTTTGCCTGCTTATAGTGTGGGTAGGCACCTAACACACCCTAAAATTGTAGGTGCCAGTGCGGCCACATTTTTGAAATATTGCCTGTTTAAGTTTGGGCAGCTCTTTATATACAGAAAAGTTTCACTGTTGTGTCAAGTGAGCAACTAGCTGAGTGGCAAGCGAGCGATACTCCCTTCCAGGTGACCCTGGTTCGAGACCCGTCTATGCCACTTTTTATGCTTGTAATTCTTGTATACAATTCTTTGTGGAATTTTCATGATTAATTATAAATTAAAACAGGCATTTGAAAAAAAGAGTATCATAGACGGGTCTCGAACCAGGGTCGCCTGGACGGTAGTATTGCTCACTTGCCACTTGGGCTACTCGCTCACTTGACACAACAGTGAAACTTTTCTGTATATAAAGAGCTGCCCAAACTTTATCAGGCAATATTTAAAAAACAAGGCTGCATTTGCACCTGCAATTTTAGGGTGTGATAGGTGCCTATCCACACTATAAGTAGGTGAAGCGGGAGCCCATAACTTGATGCACCTCCCAGAAGGTCCCCTCGTTAGAAGTAGATATCCTTGGAGTAGTGAAGTAACTTAAAATCAATTAACAAAAGCAAGTCTTTGCGTCCAGACTGTCTACCAATTAGGTTCCTTTCCGAGTATGTTGATGCAATAGGTCCATACGTAACTGTCATATACAACCGCTTGCTCAACGAAAGGTCTGCACCCAAAGACTGGAAAGTTGCATTAGTCACACCAGTATTCAAGGAAGGTAGTAGGAGTAATCCACTAAGTTACAGGTCCATATCATTAACGTCAATATGCAATATTTTGGAATGTATATTGTGTTCAAACATTATGAATGACTTCGAAGAGAACGGGCTATTGACAAACAGTCAACACTGATTCAGAAAACATTGTTCTTGTGAAACACAACTGGCTTTTCTCACACACTAAGTGTTGAATGCTATTGACAGGGGATTTCAGGATTGATTCTGTATTTACAGATGTCTTTTGACACTACCACACAAATGGCTTGTAGTGAAATTGCACTCTTATGGAATATTGTCTCAGTTCTGGATTTGTGATTTCCTGTTGGAGAGGTCACAGTTCATAATAATTGATGGAAACTCATGGGGTAAAACAGAAGTGATTTCTGGCATTCCTCAAGGTAGTGTTGGAGGCCCTCTGCTGTTAATTATCTATATAAACAATTTAGGACACAATCTGAGCAGCTGTCTAAGGTTGTTTGCAGATGATGCTGCTGTTTATTGGCTAGTAAAGTCATAAGAAGATCAAAACAAATTCTAAAATGACTTCGAAAAGATTTCTGTATGGTGCAAAAATTGGCAGTTGTCTCTAAATAATGAAAAGTGTTTGTGCTAAAAGGAACCCATTAAACTTCAGTTACACAATAAATCAGTCAAATATAATGGTGGTAAATTCAACTAAATACCTAGGAAGTATAATTACAAACAACTTGAATTGGAAAGAACACACACAAAATACTGTGGGAATGGAAACCAAAGACTGCGTGTTCCTGGCAGAACACTTAGAAAGCGTAACAGATCTACATAAGAGACTGACTTATACTACAATTGTCCATCTTCTTTTAGAGTACTGCTGTGTGGTGTGGGATCCTTACCAGATAGGATTAACAGAGTACATCGAGAAAGTTCAGAGAAGGGCAGCACATTTCATATTATTGCAAAATAGGGGTAGAATGTCACTGAAATGGTACAGGATTTGAGGTGGATATAATTAAAACAGTCATTTTCATTGCGGTGAAATCTTCTCACGAAATTTCAATCACCAACTTTCTCCTCAGAGTGCAACAAAGTTTTGTTGGTGCCTACCTACATATGGAGAAACAATCATCATAATAAAATAAGGGAAAACAGAGCATGATAGAAAAGATATAGGTGTTTGGTTTTTCCACGTGCTTTTGATTAATAATAGGGAAGTATTGTGTAGGCGTTTGATGAACCTTCCAGGCACTTACGTGTGATTTGCAGAGTATGTTACTGTAGATGTAGATTTAATCAGAATGCTACAAATGGACGTGCATTACAGGAGATAGTCAACGTTTTAGCCAGATGCATTGAGACACCCCTGACATTGACACTACATTGAATGGAGCACTCTCTCAGAGGTACCTGGTGTATCTCAAAGACATTGTGCTACCACGACAGTCCTTCCCACTAGATCCTCCGGCGATGTAACAGTTGTTTCATACATAATCCTCTCTGGGTACCTCCACAGGACAAAATCGATTGGGGACTGGTTGGGTGATCATGGTGGCCATGTAACTGGCCACTGTGACCAATCCAGCAGCCAGGAAATGTCGCCAGCAGATGTTGTCACTTGTCTGCTGAAATCGGTGGGAGCTCTGTCATGCAGAAATCGAATGCGGTGACAAATAGGTGTGGAAACATTCAGCATGGTTGGCAGGACCTCTTGCAGGAATATGAGATACGTGTGACCATCAAGTCTGTCTGGGAGATTTTATGGCCCAATTAAACAGTCCGCGATGATGCCGGCCCACATGGTAAGGGTAAATTCGCATTGTGAGGCATGCATATGTGTAGCATGTTGGTTCATGTCCACCCATGTATGCAGGTTGTGAATGTTCAACACATCCTAGAGTGAGAATGCCACTTCATCAGTGATGAGGACACTATGAAGCTTCAGTCTGCAGCGGATTCCTGCAGAAACCACTGTGCAAATGTCATGTGCTTGTTGCTGTCCCCTGGTTGTAGTTCCTAGGTGCGTTGAAAATGAGACAGATTGAATCACCTTGTATATTTCAAGTAAAGCAAATAACTGCATGCTAATGTACATGTTCCACAAATTACTTCAATTAACATGTTGGTTTTTGTGTACTGAAAAAAGTCTCATGTAATGAAAGGTGCACTGATATTTTTTAAGAGGTCATCACTCGCATTATTCTCAAGCGCACTTTTGTGTGTGTGTGTGTGTGTGTGTGTGTGTGTGTGTGTGTGTGTGTGTGTGTGTGTGTGTGTGTTGGATGAGGACTCTTTGGATGAAGGCTCAGCATGTCATTTCTATTTGTCTGTCTGCTGCTCAATGACTCTCATTTAATCACATACATATTTTGATTCTGTCCTGCATTGTATGTTTGTACCTGCAGTACCTTGCTACAAACTATTTCCTCCCGTTACTGTGTCCTGCCTACAGTTGCAATACTTTGTTCATTGTAAGATTTCTCGAAATTTGTTGTGACGTCATTGGTGTGTCTGTTTCGTTAAATGTACATGATGCTTTCTTGAGTACACTTGGATACAGTTAGTGCAATCTTGTTGTGCTACAGCCACACAGCTCGTTTGTTGCCTTGCTGGCACATTTCTGTATTTACAGACATACTCTGCAAGCCACCAAACAGTGTGTGGTGAAGGGTATCCTGTAGTGTTAAGTCCTTTCCTGTTCCACCCACAGAGAGAGGAAAAAAATGACTTTGTCTATGCTTCCCTATGAACTCTAATATCTCATATCTTATCTTTGAGGTCCTTATGTGAAATACAAGTTAGCAGCAGTAGGATCATCAGCAGTCGGCTTTAAATGCTGGTTCTCTAAATTTTCTCGATAGCATTTCTCGAAAAGAACGTCTCCTCTAATTCAGGGTTCTCATTTGAGTTCTCAAAACATCTCTATAATATCTGTATGTTTATTGAACCTACCAGAACACTTAAGCAATACTCAAGAGTAGGTCGCACTAGTGTCCTACATGAGGTCTCCTTCATAGGCGAACCACACTTCCCTAAAATTCTCTCAATAAACTCAAGTTGTCCATTCACCTGCCCTACCTCAGTCCTCATAATGCTTGTTCCATTTCATACTGCTTTAGAGCATCGCATTCAGATACTTAAATGCCATGGCCACTATTAATGCTGTGTCTGAGCATTACGGGTTTGTTTTCCTACTTTTCCACATTAACTTATATTTTCTACATTTATGGCCAGCTGTCATTCATTACACCATCTAGAAATTTTGTCCAAGTCATCTTCCTGCAGTCACTTAAATTCAATACATTCCCATTCACCATGGCATCATTAGCAAACAACCACAGGTTGCCCACCCGGTCCACTAGTTCATTCGTGTAGGCAGAAAATAATAGTGGTCCTATCATACTTCCCTGGGGCACTTCTTACAATACCCTTGTCTCTGAACACTGACCATCTACGACAATGTACTGGGTCCTATTACTTATGAAGTCTTTAAGAGCCACTTGAATATCTGAAAACCTATTCTGTGTGCACGTACCTTAGTTAACATTGTGCAGTTGGGCTCTATGTCAAATACTTTAACATGCAGCTGCGCTGAACTCCCCATAGCTGGAATCTGCAGCACACTAGGATTAGGCTATAAGTTGCAGCATTAACGCACTGCTACAGCTGAACAATGAAACATCAAATTCTGTTTATATGTGATTTGTGAACAAGTTAACTTCTAAATTCACTTAGTGTAATTTGAAGAACAATGAAATAATGCACAGTAAAACTCTGTAATATGCTGCACATGAGATCAAGTGGAAAGTGAAAGTTATGAGAGAGTATGAGCAGCAGAAAAGCCTGTTCCAAACCTACAATATTGCAGCTGCATGAGATAGCTCTGATGTAAAAGTATATTGCTGATATATCAAAATTAGACTGTTTACCTGTGTTCCATTTTTCTTCTCAAGCACCGAATACACTCATCACAAAATCTCCAGTAAACTTGAATGTTGTTTCCGAAATCTGCTGTACTGGTAGCAAAGGATAATATTTCCAAGAAATTTGGAAATATTAACCACGATCTGTTCTTCACTGCTTTTTAATGGTTTTCCATTCTTTTTTTCCCCTTACATAATTCGAAGCAACTTCACTAATTTCCACAGCATGTACAAATGATAAGACCACATGAGCTAGAGAGGTAATGACTGTCCAATGAAATTTAAAACAAGAACTACACAAGTTAAACATTTAACATGGTGATTGACCAAAACAGTAAATAATGCAATACTTTAGCTCATGTCGTTGAATACTTCACATTAGAATAAGAACAAAATAACTAATATGTAAGTAGGGAAATTTTCAGTGCCATCACAATATCTGGTGTGGATAGACTGAGCCTGACCATCAATACAAAGCCATGGAGCATGTTGAGTAGACATTTGTTTACATTAGATTTAAACATAAGATGAGCAAAGTACAGTGATCACAGCCGGTGTTGTTAAAGGGAGGAGTGGGAGTATCACATCAGGGAAGGGTGTTGCAAATCATTAAGCTGGTGCGGAACTTGTAGGTGTGCATGCAGCAGAGAATGAAAGCAGAGGAGGAAGTGGCTTGGAGAGATACTGAGGAGGATGTTTTATGGAATAGTTTTATCAGATTATCATTTTGTGAAGGAACAGGAAATGGTAATAGTACTTACCTTCCATAAATATATGTTTAAAACAATATACTTGGATTTGACATACCACATATACCAATTCCTGAAAATGGTGCTAATCACAAATGTTATTTTTATATTTCACACTAGTAAACACAGAGTCTGTGAGCCATTGTACTGTGAATCAGTAGAGTACAGCTTACCAATGTTAGCAACTTTGTCCTATTTCATTTGCATATGGAGTGAGGGAAATTTACTGCCTCAGTACACACTGATCTCTTCTGTCTCTAATGACCTCATTGTTGATGAGTTGTTAAAACCCAGTCATCCTTCTTCTCATATCCTATCGTTGTGGTCCATACATTCAGTACACATGAAACAACAGAATGCACAATTGTATTCTAACACGAGTTCACTAAATTTATCTGACAAGGTTTTGCAACCTCAGTGTTGCTTTTTCCTCCAAAGCTTTTCATTGAAATTAGTGTAGCATCTCTTTTAAGCTTTTGTATAAGGTACACTGGCCTTTTATGGCTCTAGCAAAACGTGATTTCATTCAGTATCTATTATGCAACCTAGTTGATAAAGTCTGGAGCAGTACTGTAGAATTGGTCAGAAATCAGTTATTCTGACAACAGACTTTCAGCTATATCTGGGTGATATGCTCTGAGACAGCTGGGAAAACTACAGGAATATTTTCATGTGGGGAAAAAAATTCCCCAAGAGTTTTTCATTGTTCCTGTTTTCAGTTAAATTTGTATAATTTTGATTGACGAGAATTCATGGTCTAACAAAGAATTTTACTTTAGGCCACTACTGCAGAATTGTACTGCAGCAATGAAACAAATGAGAGAATAACACCAAAATAGAATGAAGTTTCAAAGAAAATGCACCGTTTACAACAACAAAACATGGTTGACACACAGGCATCTGCCGGCAGCAAAGTGTGTCAAAGGCTTTAGAACAAAGACTATGCAATACTTCATAACAACAAACTGCTTTTGGTGAACATGATGTCACAACTGTTTACATTTCTAACAGGTTGTGCGCAAATATTGGGAATGATGGTTTTCAAATTAAATTTCCTGTTACGCAGTATGAATTACGTTACGTGTGAGAATGTGCAATGAATTTCTTAAGTCACAGTGCATTTGACTCTTATTCAAAACTTAGCACTTTGAGTACCAGCCACATAGAAAAACTCCAGACCCTGATGACCAGCCATTTATGCCATTATTAAAATTTTAGTGGTACATTTGTGTTTGATACACTGATCAGCCAGAACAGTATGACCACCTGCCTCATAGCTGGTACGTGCACCTTTGGCACAGGTGACAGCAGTGATGTGTCATGGCATGGAAGCAGTGAGGCCATGGTAGGTCGCTGAGTGGGAGTTGACAGCGCTTCTCCACACATAAGTCACCTGATTCCATACATTCTGGGGAGGGAGCCAGTGAGCCCTAACACCATGTTCAATCAAATCTAGATGTGCTCAATTGGGTTCAGATCTGGTTTGTTGGAGGGCCAGTACATCAATTGGAACTGTCATAAAGAGTTGTATGTAGCCTGCAACCAGTACATGATACTCCTTGGCATCATGGTGCATTGCACGAGCTCCACTGGACCTGTGGATGCCTATATGAATTGTCCCCAGAACATAATGAAGCCGCTGCCAGGTTGTCTACACTCCACAGTATAGGTGTCTAGGAGCAATTCCCCTGGAAGATGGTTCGCAACCTCCCATCAGCATAGTATTTCGAACACCCGACAAGTCATGCAGTTTTCGAACTGTTCACGACAAGCCTATGGGTCATCACAGTCTGCCCCCAGTCAAACTCGGGTAAATTGGGTGTCTTCCCCATGCTTACTGATATTGCATATAGTATGTGTGTGTCTGACTAGCAGTCATTCCTCACCAGGTGATGCTGCTACTTCCTGGATGGGTTTATATTGATACTAGGTCAATCATCATAATGTTGTGGCTGATCAGTGTATGTGATCACGTGACATGAGCTAGGATTGCCTGAAAAAAGTGCATCATAATATTGATTTCAGTGTTTCAGAAGCTACCATGCAGTATTTGGTGGAATGCATATATATACTTTTGTAATGCAAAAATATACAGTGTACTTGTTGCGGCGCGTCAAAATTTTGGTCGTTTTTTGCTGGGTTTCATTTCCTAAAGTGCGGAGAAGTTTTACGCTGCTGTATAAAGCATTTACCGTTCAAAGGATTGGTAGGTTTTGCAACTCCAAGGGAAAGTATGTTGTCACTTAACATGGAAAATTGTAGTTTCATGCAGGAAAAATTGTATTTAAATTAGGAAATCCAGGATTATTTTTTGTGTTGTCTGCTTGTGTGAAATCAAATTGCGTGAGAGAACAGCCAGTGATGGAACAGGATAACATCACTATTGAGCAGAACGTAACAGCTATAAATGTTGAGTCATAGGGAGCAAATATATATTACAATCATTGCTTAAGTATTGTAGAAAGTATAGGGACAAACATACTAAGAGAAAAATCAGAGCAGTATTTTGAAAACTTAACTTTCTACAATACTGTCTTACCTTAGACACAAAAGTAGTCCAACAAATCGCACTTCAGATTTCAGAAGAGTCGCTCTGTTGTGCATGCCATTTATGCCCTCACTCAACAAATTTTACAAGCATTAAATAACTGAATGCCACCACCTAGTATTTTCTGCAACCTATCTAAAGCATGTGACTGTGTGAATCACAATATTCTCCTAGATATACTGAAGTTTTATGGGATTGATACTTTAGCCAACTGTTTGATTATGTCAGATGTAAGCCAAAGAATGCAGAAAGTTGTACTTAATAATGCAGCCAGTGTGGTTTGGGGACATTATTCAGACTGGGGACAAAGCATATATGGAGTTCTCCAAGTCTCAGTCTTAGGTCCCCTAATGGTCCTCATATATGTAAACATTCTTTTTGCAGATGGCAGTAGTATTGTAATCAGTCCAAGCATACATACAGCAACAGAAGATATGTTAAACAATGTTCTTAAAAGTATCATTGACTGTTTTTCTGGGAATGGTCTTGCCCTCCATTTTGAAAAGGTACTACATATTCAGTTCTGCATAAGCAGGGGAACCATGCTAGTAATAAATGTAACATATGGCAAGGAAATAATAAATAGGGTGAAAACTACAGAATTCTTAGGTGTCAATGTTGATGAGAATTTAAACTGGAAAAAGACACATTTTGGATTTCCTAAAATAACTTGGCTTGGGCATGTTTGAACTTAGAATCATTGTAAATCTTGGGGTGAGACAGATCAGTAAGTTCACATATTTTGTATATTTGGAATAATGAATTATACAAATGTGTGGTGTCTGTTCTTTTGGACATGTTCACAGCTGTGATACATATTATGAAATTGTAGGTGACGGAGGGGTGGAGGGTGGGGGAGAGGAGGGGGGGGGGCACAGAAAGGAGAGAACATACACAATGCATTTATATAATTTATTCTCCTCAATGGGCAATGAATCCAACACCTTCACTGCGAATGAAATATCACATTTGACCTCCTGTGGGAATCTCAAAGTAGTAAGCAAAGAGGACATAGACAGAGACTGTGGACAGGTGGTGCTGGATGGGAATGTGGGTTTTCTGAGTGATGTACCAAGATACCCCATGTAATTGCGATAAACACTGTGTCCGGGTGGCACAATGGTTAATGCAACTGCCTAATAAGCAGGAGATCTTGGGCACAGATTCCAGTCTGACACACATTTTGGCTCGTCACCACTGAATCCGCATAAAGTCCGAATGCAGCTGACATTCCTTCCCTCTCCTTCCTCTCCCATCCCCCCCCCCTCCCCCCATGAGCTTCAGTTTTCATAAAATAGAATAATGTTTTGTGGTAACTCACCTTTATGAAACTAAAGTGTGCGCTGCTCAAAAATGTGGTGTGACAATAATATGGGGTGCTCACCCATGATGATCTTGCAAATATTTTTTAAGGAATTGGACATACAGACTGCTGCTTTAGTTGTATATTTATTCCCTCATGAAGTCTGTTGTAAATAATCTACCACAGTTGAAAGAAAATTAAAATTTGAAAATAAACCCAAAAAGTATCTCCTCAACAACTCCTCTTGTTTTGTAGAATTATTTCTGTAATTGTATGTGTACAAGTTGGTGGGTCGGAATAATCAACTCCAGTCTTCATATTTGATATTAGTACTAACAATAATTTAAAAAAAGACGTATAAATGTTCAATTTGTAGCAATATTTACAAATTAATTTGCAATGTGAATGTAATATGACTCATTCCACATCGTTATGATTTATCAAGCAAATGGTCCATGGAACATGAAACTAACTTGCACACGGTTTACTTACAGATGCACTCCACTTTCCCAGGAGCCCTTCAACAAATCTAAATATTATGTTTGCCTTCCAGTTTTTTGAAACGTATTTCTTAGGCGTGTGCCATTCATATGACTTGTTGAAATGATTCAGAATTGAGGAGAAAAGGATTTTTAATGTATCTACTACACCCCTTTAGTGGTATTACAAATGAGTAAAATAAGAATGAACTCTTGACATTTAGCTGTACATATTATAACAGTCCTGGCGAAGTGTGGCTCAAGAACCATTTTCCTCCAGCGAGCAGCAGCTGCCCCCCACCCTCGCCGCCCGAGCACTATTTGTGCTGTAACACCAGCAACCCAACACAACCATGCCCACCAATTGCAGAGATGAACATAAGTCATTGGGCATCATGAACCCTACTTACTCTCCATACAAAAGTGTCACAAGATTTAAGCTATTAAAACATAAATTTTAAACAATGTAAGTTTACACTGAAATCCAGTAATATCTGCAAACATATGAGAAATAGTGCATTTCTTTCTGTGCAGCTGTAGGTTCAGAAAATTTCACCGATTTGCAAAATTTGTTAGAAATGTGAATTCTGATTTTTAAAAAATGAATCCTTATGTTTATTTTAAAATTCTGTAGCATCCAATTTCACATTTAAAAACTTGAAACATTCTGTTCTAAGTGGGGTGGGGTGGGGGGAGGGGGCATTTGCTCAACCAATGAATTTCGGAATGGAGTAGTACATTTCTATATTCTACATCAACTTCTTCCAAAAATTGTGTAAATTTTCAAGAGATGGTGATTGATTTCCTCCACCTATTACTTTTGCTTTACATTGCCTTCTTTGTGGACAGCACTCTGAGGCTTTTCTCAATTTGTGCTTCTTGGTGAACAGTAAAATAAAAAGTTAAACAATTTGTTCTATTTCTTTTGAGTGAGGAAGCAATGTTCGCTGCACACTGTAGCTATTGTGCCACTGGTACAAATTGCAGAGTATTTTCTAAAACTGCCAGTTTTGTGAACACTCCTTTTAACTGCACTAAAAATATCCAAACATGATATTCTGGAACCAAAGTGAATACCTCTTCATCTTAAAAAAAAAGTTGTCCAATATTAGGCAAATAAAAGTAGAAAACCAAGATAGGTTTGATCAGCACTCTCTTCTGCATACCAAAAATAATACTGAAAGTTTGCAGTTAAATTGTTTAATATGTTTTAATGTTATCATCCATATAAAGAATTTTATTTTTTAGTGATATGTGTCAAAGCATCATAGTGACAGAACATTTTTTCCATTTCTTTTGTACATTCTCTCAAGAGTATGCCACCACTGTAGCAATTGTGATTGTCTGAAAATTTGAAGCATACCATACAAGATACAGCTAAACTCTTTTCTTAAGGATTTACTGGTTCAGACAACTCCTGTATTTGTTTTTTTAACTTGTTCACTAAAGCTCATCATTTATAATGTGAGTAATACCCATGTGTTGCTTCATGTAGTGAAAAGAAATGTTTTGACTTGAGAATTTTTTTACGTATTAAACGTTTAAGATGTTTCATCCAAATTGTGTGCAAAAAAATACTTACTCTACTCCTCACAGAAAAGACTATTTTCAGTATTCTTCCTTTAGACATTCTCAAGAACTGCAGTAGAGATATTGAGAGGTAGTGCTATATTAAGAAACGAGAGTGGAGCAAGTGGACCATTGAGTCAGTTACGCCTGTTCATAGTCCAAGAATGAGTGAATATGCAGGAGCTGAGAGCCTTTGCTTTGAGTAAATAATCAAAGGGATGCTGCCTCCCTTGATCACTTACAGACAAGCGAACTGTAGTCTGCAGAGAAGCTGTGATGGCACCATGCAATTAGAGTTTGAGGGGGAAGCACTTGGTAGAGGGGAAAGTGTCGCAAGACATGCTTCGCCATAATTGTATTATATTCTAGACAAGAGAGAAATTTTTCAACACATATGAAAAATAAACACAGGTTTACACCAAAACAGGAGGAGCATTTGTTATAAATTCAAATTCTACGACACAAATTAAGAGCAATGTGACTGAAAGTGACATTTCAGTGAGCTTTCTGGTTGTGTTATGATGGCCATTAAATATTAAGAATGTGGGTAGTTTCATGTAAACACTAAAAAACTGGTGGCAATTAGGGATGGTGTTGTTGCTATGCCAGTAATAGTTGAAGGTAAGATATTTAGATGCTGCACTGAGTGCGGTAACACAGTGGTTATCACACTGTGGACTCTGAAAATTATTGTGTGGTCTGTGATTTAGGTTTACCAGGATTTCCCTAAATTACTCGGTTCTTTTGAAAGGGTATAGCTGGTTTACTTTGCTATCCCACCTTGATCCAACCTTGTGCTCCTTCTCTAATGACCTCGACACTAATGGGATGTTAAACACTTATCTTTCTTTCTTTCTTACTTACTTACTTACTTTAGTTACCACAATCAGATCAGAATCTAGATGTAGGTACAAAAGTACAAATTGTTATTCCCTAAACTCACACATTTATTGTGTTAATGACCAGCAGTACGGAAATATTTTTTTGCTTTGCCAACCGAATTTCAGCAGTAATAGTGTGTTGACTTAATAAATGTGCAACAAAGTTTATCTGTTATGTTTCAGAGTTTATTTACTGTGCATCACACAGGATACTTATGATACACTTTTTCTAGTTTAGCTTGCATTATTAGGTTAGCGGCATCTTCAGCTTCTCAAACAGTGTACTGTGATACTTCATCTGACTCTTACTGGCTTAATATTTTGAATTTTGATATTAGTTTTTAATTTACATATCTTATGTCTGAATGTATAATTTGCATATTTATTCATATTTCCTCCCTCTTAACCAGCTTATTCACTGTGCCTCATGTTGCGAGCCATACCACAGATTCTGCCTGGAAGACGGCCTTCGTGATCCAAACATAAAAGCGTTTGGTGGCACCTCACTGTCAAACTGGGTGTGTCAACGCTGCACGGTGTGTTCTGTGTGTGGTAATGGGAAAGGACAGCAGCTCAGCTGTCAGTGTTGTCATCGCACTTACCATACAGATTGCCTGAGTGGTCGACGACTCCACAGTGCCAATAGGCCATGGGTAAGTAGTATTGTATATATATACAAACAAAACTTGCTGGTACAAATGAATATTAAACTTTAGGACCTTACACACTTCTGTTTAGCATTTGCCAGTAAATTTAGACTGTGCAAGTTAAAGGCGAGTTGGTAGTGGTGGTGGTGGAGGAAAAATGTGAGAAGGAACTGTAAAGTGAAACTCAGAAACTTAAAAAAAACATTTAATTTGTCTGGATAAAATAAACACTGGTTAGATAACTAGTAGGATGTGTATTTCAGGCAAGTTAAAACCTCAATTTGGAAGAAAATGAAACTTTTTATTGTCTTGAGGTTGAAGCACTTCTGTCTATGTTTGCTTACAAACAAATTTGGTGTTGGAAGGGGTTCTCCATGAGGTAAACATTTTTTTCTTCTATTACCAAAGCAGCAGCATCAGTGAGCTCTTATTCTCTTTCTTGTTCCCACGTTTTGTGGTTTTCTTGGTTTTTTTATGTTTTACATTATGGTTTTCCTTCCACAGTCTCTCATTTTTTTCTGGGTTTCCCTGTTGCCTTCATTGTGAAAAACTGCACTATTTAACTTTCACTGTCACTGTTTACAGACTGTGGACCCCCTCCAAAAACGAATTTGTATTGTCATTTTATGGTAAATATAGAAGGTTTTAGGTAAAAGCACACAACGAGCAAGTAATGGCATTGACAAGTGAATTTAGAGGTAATTTACAAGACATAGAAACTGTATCAAGGAAGAACTTTAGGAGAAATGTACAAAAAAATACTTGAGATAGTGATTATTTCTGAATATTGACAAATAGTTATTCCATTGAAACACACATTATTTGAGGTACAAGATAAGTTCACTGGCCAGGATTTTAAAATTGTTGGTTTACACATAAGATACTCTCTTTGATGTTAATAGTGATTTTCAGCCATTTGGAACTGGAACCATTCACACTATTTCTTTGTTGATAGGCAGAGACTAAGGAGGAGTTTGTACAACCATTATGAATTATAATTACTTTACTTTGAGCTCTTATTTTTGGAAGTGACAACAACTGAGGAACCAGTGCATTATGCAAAACATTTATGCACTATGGGTTCTACACGTGTTCCTGTGCACACACATTTTCCCATGACCCAATCCACTTGTGCTGTGCTTAGCCATAGTGAGTGGCAGGGCACTGCCAAATTGGGCATCAAAACAGACTATGAATGTGGGACTGTACACCTGAACACTTCCATCAGCAGTATAGGTATTCTCAGAAACTATAAGATTAGCTGGGCCAACCCATTTACCTATTGTGCTACTACAGCATCATTGATGGGAGGGTTCTCGTAGTTATTAGGAACATCATTCTTAGCAGAAATGGATGAAAGAGGACTACCTACCTACTAATTGTTTTAGCTTTGGCATCTTGTAGACAGCTGTGCTTCCATTGAGAGTGTGATAGCTGTTATTTTAAGGTATCTTGATCTTCATAACAGAATTACACACTTTCAGAATTTTTATTATTTTTAGATGTGAGCTTTATATAT
This sequence comes from Schistocerca gregaria, assembly GCF_023897955.1. NCBI lineage: Eukaryota > Metazoa > Arthropoda > Insecta > Orthoptera > Acrididae > Schistocerca > Schistocerca gregaria. Next base: position 207,073,245 of record NC_064931.1, on the reverse strand, counting down.
GTGACCATATCTTCTTTCTCATTGTCTCTAGATATAAATGCCTGCACATACACTACAGTGATTCTTCTAAAAAAAATCAAGGAAAGAGAAATCAATTACTAGAAAGAGCTTTTTGCACATACCTTTGTGAGACAAAAGACCTGCTGTAGGCATGCTGAAACAAAGACTTACGCAGGTACCGACTGCCAACTACTGACTGATGGTCAGTTGTATATATCAAAACATGGACTTCTTGAATGTTCTAGAAGCTGTATTGTCCAAATTAATGATTATAGTGACATTCGGCTTGGCTATTATTAACAATTTTATGTTAACTTATGTTTCTTCTCTCTTGCAAAAATCAAAAGTATAAAATAATTGTAAAAGTTATTTTATAAAATTGTAAAATAGAAACTTTGGGTTTACAAAATATGTGGCACATTTAAATGGCAGTATTTAACTGCACAGCACAATTTAAAGATCTCCTTTTTATATCACATCACAGTGCGTAAGCGTGAAGCTTGGCTGAAAGGTGCCTATGGCCTTCCTCTGTAATGGTGCAAAACGTGGCGCTCTGTGACGTCACCTTCAGGCTCATTGACAGTTCTAACCGCATGGTGTTGACAAATGTGAGAAAAAAAGGCCAGAACTCAGAAGTTCATGTAAGGTGTAAGTTGGGTTAATGATCCTCTTGCCCACATTTCACACTTTCTTTTGACGCTTCTGCAATGAAGGTTAAAAGTGCAATTCCTAGTGTTTAAAACATGTCATTTTCATATGAGTGGCCGAGGAAAGCATTTCACACACACCACCGCTCAGAATTGACCTGAAAAGGCTTCAGGGGATGGTATAAAAGGTGTCTAAGAAACCATCTCTTCCTCTGGGACATTGATTCCCACATGTTTTACAGTCAAAAATTACAGTTTGCAGTGTGATGAGCAACAGGACAATGTTTGTGACAACGTTTTGTACTGCTGACACCTCCTGGATGGTTCAACACTTCTTTGCTTTGGAGTGTCATGAGACCATTCATTCCTGTCTGACAAAATGTGAATGTCATCCAAAGCAGCAAAGGATGTTTATACTTTTTCAGTCCTCATGTTTCACACATTTCTATGGCATGATCATGGGGGGGGGGGGGGGGGGGGGGACACGGACATTGTTATATGTTTGAATAAAATGGCAGGTTGTCCCTCTACACTCCCCACCTTCAGTTTGGCGACAGCCTCAGTGCCTGTGGTATAGGCAACTCTTTTTGACACAATTATATCTCAAATGTGGCCAGCAAATGCCAGTGCAGTGATGTAGTGCAACTCACCTATTTGGTTTTGATGGACAAGGAAATCATTTTCATCGCAAAGAAAGATACACATTCCTATTTCAATGATTTATTTATTGGTTACAATGAATATTCAGAAACAGGTGATACCAACTCTGGTAGTAATAACAGCTTGGCATCGGCGACAACCACTGTGGGTCACAGAATTGATGCAGTCATGGGGGATGTTGGTCCAGATGTTTTGTAAGGCATTGGTCAATTTCCCACCTTTTCCTGGTTGGAGATGCATGTGCCTTAGCTTTCATTTCATGTATTCCCACACACTTTCAATTGGATTTAAGTCGGGGTGGATGGCCACTCCCCAACCTGAATGACATATGGCTCCTCTGTCTCATCCCGCTAGCGCTCTACACTCAGTGCTGGAGGTGGCTCAGCAAAAAGGGCATTTTCTCGTTAAGTCTGGTGCCTCCGCAAACTGTGATAGGTCTGCCATGAATTGCAGTGTGTTGGGAAATGACATTCGACTGATTTCGTGCTTCCTCATCATGATTGCCAAACATCGGTCCTGCAGTCATGACCTTCTGTGGAGAAATGTGACTCACCCATGTCTCCATAACACATTTCTGTAAAACACAATAAACATTTGTGTTCTTTGTGTTGAAGTGAGCCAGAGTGTAAGCAACACTTTTAACATTTTTTTATTCCCAGATTTCATGCAATGCACTGAAAAGAATGATTTTTGTCAATCAAAGCAAAATAGCTTGGTTGCACACTTCTCTGCACTAGCATTTGCTGGCTGCATACGAATTGTTATGTTTGTGGAAAGTGTTAGCTATACTGCTAGTCATTTGGTATCACTAAATGGCCTCTCACCACACAGGTACATGTTAAATGTGGTCAGTGGTACACATGTAGCACGAAGGCTGTTGCCGAACTGGGGGATTATAGGGGGACCGTTTGCCATTTTATTCAACCATATAACAATGTCAGAGCCCCCGTCCCCCAAGTCTGTGATCATGCTACATGCCACAGGAACGTGAGGGCTGAAAAACAATAAACATCCTTTGCTGCTCCAGATCACATTCAAATTTTGTCGAATTATTTTGAATGGTCTGTAATGGTTCTTTCTACGCAGTACACCAGGGCCGGCCAGAAATTCTGCACACATGGGGAGCTGCTGCACATGTGCGACTTCCTGGCCACAGTGTGTACACTTACCATATGTGTAAACAGGGAAACAGAACTATAACCGCTAATTCAGTATGTGTGTCTAAACACGGATGTCACTGGTTCACTTTTCCCACTAGCTGGGATACACTGTACCTAGTGCTCTCTCATGCTCCTTTCGCAGTGTGCAAAGCTGTTGTGGGAAGGTACTGTGTTATTCCATCACCCTGTCAACATACGACATGGTTAAAATAAAAAGTGCAGAAATATGCTGGATTTGTTTTATGCCCATGTTAGGTACCTGAATACCCTTCATTTCAACGATATCACATATTCGGCTCAGTAATTAAAGAATAATTTTTAGGCATATAAGTATACCTTGAACAACTGCTTTAATACCAATTTTTTCTGATAACAATGTTCGCCTCTGTAATATGGAACAGGATGAGACACAATTAGTAAATAAAAGTTTTAAATTAGACAAAAGAAAAAAGTCCAAAATGTGTATATCATTGGTGATGAGAAACTATAAAGTTAATACAATTAAATTTTCACTCTACAGCGGAGTGTGCGCTGATATGAAACTTCCTGGCAGATTAAAACTGTGTGCCGCACTGAGACTCAAACTTGGGACCTTGGCTTTGGCGGGCAAGTGCTCTACCAACTGAGCTACTCGAGCATGACTCACACCCCGTCCTCACAGCTTTAATTCTGCCTGTACCTTGTCTCCTACCTTCCAAACTTTACAGAAGCTCTTCTGCGAACCTTGCAGAACTAGCACTCCTGAAAGAAAGGATATTGCGGAGACATGGCTTAGCCACAGCCTGGGGGATGTTTCTAGAATGAAATTTTCACTCTACAGTGGAGTGTGCGCTGATATGAAACTTCCTGGCAGATTAAAACTGTGTGCCGGACCGAGACTCAAACTCAGGACCTTTGCCTTTTGCGGGCAAGTGCTCTACCAATTGAGCTACCCAAGCACGAATGATGCCCCGTCCTCACAGCTTTACTTCTGCCAGTACCTTGTCTCTGCTGTAGAGTGAAAATTTCATTCTAGAAACATCACCCTGGCTGTGGCTAAGCCACGTCTCCGCAATATCCTTTTTTTTCCCCATTAGTTCTAATTCTGCTAGGTTTGCAGAAGAGCTTCTGTAAATTTTGGAAGGTAGGAGACGAGGTACTGGCAGAAGTAAAGCCGTGAGGACGGGGCATGGGTTGTGCTTGGATAGCTCAGTTGGTAGAGCACTTGCCTGCAAAAGGCAAAGGTTCCGAGTTCAAGTTTCGGTCCGGCACACAGTTCTAATCTGCTAGGAAGTTTTATAAAAGTTAATATCAAGCACAAAAGCACAATACAATGATAAATTCAAGGAGTCACGAAGATTTTTGTCAGTAATACTCGATCTAAACTTTTATTTATTTATTTTCATTACAGAGAAAAGTCTTTCACACATGCATAGGTCGAAACCAGACATGGACATAACCCTCATGGCTTCATGAGACGGGCATGGGAATTCTTGCTGTGGAAAGTTTTCATAGCATTCTTTTGTACTTTGTATTGCAAAGAACTTGTCCTTCAGCCGTGTATTGCACTGCAGGTTGATCATTTCCATCTGTAGATGATTCGGAGCATCTTCAACTGATGCTGATAATGGCTGCGCAAAGCAACAAATGGTAGGAGACACACTTGTAACGTCTACAAATTGTGCTTAAAATAGCTTCTTAACTTTTATAATTATTGACACACATTCTTGAAATGCAGCTCTTTCATGTACCAAATCAAGGGTAGGGAAACTTTAAGTGTTTTCAGACAATAGTTGGATCTCCCAAAGAGCAAGCTGCCTATGAAAAGTGTTTACTTGTTCCAAAATGTCAGAAATTAAAATTATTTTCACTTGCAAACTGACGCCCAGGCTGTTCATGCGAGATGTAATGTCCGTGAGAAGTGTGATGTCTGATATCCAGCAAGGATTTTCCAATTTTGCTTCACTCTTTCCTGTCTCGTGTAAGAAATGTACTAGACCAAACATAAATAAAAAAATCTTTCCAGCATTTCACTTAGACTGACCCAGTGTCCTTTGTTCTAGTAAAGTATGTCACTGTACTCCTCTTCTAATTCCTCCAAGAACTGTCGAAACTGGCAATGTATAAGCCCACATGTTTTCAGATAGGTTATAGTGCATGTAATAATTTGCGTGATGTTTTCTAACATTACTGATTTTGCACAAAACGGCTCTCGATGTAGAATGCAGTGAATTCCATACAACATCTCGTTTGTGTGCATTCTACCTTTTTGCATATCAGGTCTATGAGCCCTCTATGATGGCATCACATTGCTGGTGCTCCATTCGTGATCACTGATAATAACAGATTCCAATGCGTACTGACACCATTGATCACTTGGTTGACAGCGGCTAGGAAGTCCACATCTGTCGTAGGCACTTTGAAAGGCAGTAACAAGGGGACCTTTTGGTCTTGGAAATTCAGTTCGGGATGAGACTTCACAGGTTGGTAGTGCACCTCAGGGGTATCCACTCATAGCAGTCTTAAAGCATGCTTTCAAGAAAAATTTTTTTAAAAAAGAAAGGTGGTGGGGAGAAAGGGGGGGGGGGGGGGGTGGAGTGGATTGAAAGTTTTAGGCGTAGCTCATACCCACCTCATATATGGTAAGAAGTAGCATTCTAGCATATGGATAAAATAGCCATGCTAGAAAGGCATACGAACAATCCGGGTGTGATCCTACCTACCTGCTGATACAATTCAGTTTATTTTTTAATTGTTTTAAAAATTATAACAACTTTTAAATGAAGTTAATGACCTAAAGTGTTATCAAATAAATCATAAATAATTTTATTTATCTTATGAAATGACTGTCACAGCTACTTAAAATGTGAATTACAATTATCAATATTTTCTTTTTGAAAAGTTAAATAATTTCAAATGCATTTTTAATGGAGGTAAATTAATTACTACTGTCACAAAATTCTGGGTGACGTTTCAGTCATATAAAATGTTTTACAGTGGCATGGTCATATGTCAATTTTGTATTTTATGTCCAAGCACCAGAATGATAATTGGCAGAAAAACAGTGAAAACAAAAAATATTTTCGCATTTTGCACAATTTATGAAGGACGATTGTTTACAGGAACAATGTTTTTTTTAAAGGTCTGTTGAAAAACATACTTTGTTGACATTCATCAGAAACATTCATAAGAAACCCTGGAAGCATACCAGTCATATCGGATCATTTCCCTTAAAATTGACAGTGTCAGCTGATGATGGACGGACTATTGATAGTATTTTTAAACAGTCTTCACGAGAGTTTGTCAGTTTATGTCTCTACTATTATCGATACAATAAGGGCAATTTTGTATATGCTTCATCAATTTTTTTTATTGTCTATAAAAATAGACATCAATGGCTGAATAAGTGGAGTACCTATCGGAGGAGTCACTTTAATTGTAAATGTTGATTATTTCTCATCATCCTGAAGAATTTCATCGTATAATTCAGCCTTTGCTTGTCCACCCCAAGAGTCAATAATTAACAGAAACTGTTCTTGACCCACATAAAGACTTCAAACACTAGTTGAGGAAGTCAGTATACCTCTCTGTTGTTAGCTTTCCAGATGCGGAAGACATTATTACAACATTTTTATAATTTCTTTTCCTGTTTTTTTTTTTAACTTGGGGGCCAAAGTTACCAGTTGCCTCTTGTGAACTCACACACACACACACACACACACACACACACACACACACACACACACACACACACACACACACACACTTTAGGTAGGATTAGGTAGGATATTTTCAGACAGATTGAGAGCATATAGAGCAGTGTATCTATGTATTCATGCCATGTCTTTTGATGAAAATAGTTTGTACACAGACTAATACTGACATCTGGAAAGAAAGAACAACCAAAATCGAAGAATTTTGTTAGAGAATCATAAAAACAGAGAGAGCAAAATCCTGTCTGGTTAGTGTTGATAAAAAAATCTTTATTGAAATCCGGTATCAGTTTTAACATCTGGGTTCGAAAAGCATGTGCCGCAGCCAAAGTCTCTTCGATCATCGCTGTGTTGTCTTTTCTTGAAACAAATCTTGTCACTTTTTGCTGACAAATTCCATATTTATTTTTGAATATATGAACCCAGCTGTCAGAAGCTTTAAATAAAAAATCTGTAAACTGTTGTGCTGCTACTAAAGACCGCTGTTGTAAATTTCGTGTAAACATTTACTGATAATTGTCTTTGGCTTCAACAAAAAATGATGGTATGTCCAGGAACTGATTGCTGCACACTTATCAAATTGATAGCCCCACTGTTTTATGTCTTCTTCCCATTGGGATAAATATTCTTTCTTTCTTAACTGGCTGCATCTTTTTTTTGTAATATTTGTAGTTTGCGCCTGGGCTGTGGCTTTGTGAGGATCTACTTCTCTTTCCTTCTTTTCTTCTGTTTTGTATTCATCGGATAACTTGTGGACTTCATGCTTTTCAAATGGTTCATATTCACAGTTTTCATTTTTGTGAGCAAGTTCATCAGCAGTCACAAGCATTTTTTCAGCCAACATGTCCATAGTATGTCTATAAATTTCTTCACTCATCAACATTGCTTCACGAGAAATTTTCGTTCAAGATTCTGATGCAGTCAAATTATTTGCAGCAAGCAAGCTTTTGTAATAAATAACTACATCTTTTATCATCACTTCACTGTAAAGTCAGGAATGAAGTGGTAATGTAGCAGGTAAGGTCCACTGCTTGATTAGTTCAGTGCAAGCCTTAACATTTCCTGACTGTCTGCCTGTTTCTATATACAATAGGGCAACAGCTGTACTTTGCTTTTCCATGAATACACTGGTTCCTCGAATTTACAATGAATATTTATAACCTTTCCACAGCTTACAATATCACCAAATTTTATTATAATGTTATAATGACAGTACTAAACACTTTTAATTTACCTCGATTAAAAATGCAATTGAAATGATTCAACCTTTTAAAAAGAAAGTATTGACGAGTGTGATCCACATTTTAAGTAGCTACTGACAGCCTTTTCATAAACAAAATAAAATTATTTGTGATGTAATTGGTAATACTATAGGTCATTAACTTTATGTAAAAGTTGTTATAATTTGTAAAACAATTAAGGAAACAAAGTAAAATCGAGCCGCCAGGTAGGATCGAACCCAGATTGGTCATATGACATTCTAGCACACTACTGACCAAGCTATTTCACCTGTATGCTGGAATGCTACTTCTGACCAGATATGAGATGCATATGGAACTATAAAACTTGGGAGCCCTTTTTCTCAGAATTTTCTAAATAGTGTGCTTTCAGTCTTCTATGAGTGGGCACACTTGAGGTGTGCCACCAACTTGCAAAGTCTCATCCCAAACTGAATTTCCAAGACTGGAAGGTCCCCTGATAAGTCCATACATCCTCTGTTACATGTAGAGCGTTATACACATCTGATACGTATATTACTACCAGAGCTGTATTTGTAAGATCTGTTGCTTCATCAAGTGCAACTAATGAAGCAACAAAGCCCCTAGTGAGCCATAACACTTACGGCCCGTGTCACTGTTTCGAAAAACCAATTTCTTAAAACCTGATGATGTTTGTGGACACACAAGTTCTGCAGCATCAAGGAGACAGACTTTTACAAACTCCCCTTTTGAAAACAGTTTCCCAGATCTTGCAATTTTTAATGCAATTTTGAGACTTGCTTGCAATGCAGATGTTACTGTGATTGTCATTCTGGGTAATTGAAAACAGTACGTTGTATAGTAAATACACTGAAGAGCCAAAGAAACTGGTACACCTGCCTAATATCGTGTAGGGCCCCTGCGAACATGCAAAAGTGCTGCAGCACGATGTGGCATGGACTTGAGTAATGTCTGAAGTAGTGCTGGAGGGGATTGACACCATGATACCTGCAGGGCTGTCCATAAATTTGTAAGAGCATGAGAGAGTGGAGATCTCTTCTGAACAGCATGTTGCAAGGCATCCCAGACATGCTCAATAATGTTCATGCCTGACTGACAATTGGGGTCCATGGATCCGTGAGGTTGCCTCCATACCCTTAAACATCCATCCACTTGATACACTTTGAAATGAGACTCGTCCAACAGGTCAACGTGTTTCCAGTCATCAACAGACCAATGTTGATTTTGACGAGCCCAGATGAGGCGTAAAGCTTTATCATGCAGTCATCAAGGTTATATGAGTGGACCATCGGCTTTGAAAGCTCGTAACGATGATGTTTCGATGAATGGTTCGCTTCCTGATGCTTGAAGATGGCCCAGAATTGAAATCTGCAGCAATTTGCAGAATGGTTGCATTTCTGTAGCGTTGAACAATTATCTTCAGTTGTTGTTGAACCCATTCTTGCAGGATTTTTTTCCGGCCCCAGTGATATTGGAGATTTGATGTTTTGCCAGACTGCTGATATTTACGGTACATTCATGAAATGGTTGTCTGCGAAAATCCCCACTTCATCGCTACCTTGGAGATGGTGTGTCCCATCGCTCGTGCACCAACTATAACACCATGTTCAAACTCACTTAAATCTTGATAAAGTACTATTGTAGCAGCAGTAACCAATCTAACAATTTTGCTATACACTTGTTATATATAGTCATTGCCGCCCACAGTGCTGTATTCTACCTGTTTATATATCTCTGCATTTGAATACGAATGCTTATACCAGTTGCTTGGGCTCTTCAGTATAGTTTACTAATTACATTTTTTACCTTCCTTTCATTAACACAATATCACAAATGCCATTTTTCGATAAGTTAATAACATTTTAATTAATCAACATAAAATGAAAATATTTTATTTTTCGATACATGTCATGTGAAGAAACATTCCACATGGGAAAAATATATTAAAAAAAGATGTTGTGACGTACCAAACAGGAAACCCCTGGTAGATAGACACAATAAAAAACACGCAAACACACACACACAAATGTCAAGCTTTCGCAACCCACGGTTGCTTCATCAGAAAAGAGGGAAGGAGAGAGAAAGACAAAAGAATGTGGGTTTTAAGGGAGAGGGTAAGGAATCATTTCAATCCCGGGAGCGGAAAGACTTACCTTAGGGGGAAAAAGGGATAGGTATACACTTGCACACACGCACACACATCTATCCGCACTTATACAGACACAAGCAGACATATGTAAAGGCAAAGAGTTTGGGCAGAGATGTCAGTTGAGGCTAAAGTACAGAGGCAAAGGTGTTGCTGAGTGTCAAATGATGAACGAGGGGCGGCAAGTTGAAATTAGCGGAGGTTGAGGCCAGGTGGGTAACGGGAGGAGAGGATATATTGAAGGGCAAGTTCCCATCTCTGGAGTTCTGATAGGTTGGTGTTAGTGGGAAGTATCCAGATAACCTGGACGGTGTAACACTGTGCCAAGATGTGCTGGCCGTGCACCGAGGCATGTTTAGCCACAGGGTGATCCTCATTACCAACAAACACTGTCCGCCTGTGACCGTTCATGCAAATGGACAGTTTGTTGCTAGTCGTTCCCACATAGAAGGCTTCACATTGCAGGCAGGTCAGATGGTAAATCACGTGGGTGCTTTCACAGGTGGCTCTGCCATTGATCGTGTACACCTTCCAGGTTACAGGCCTGGAGTAGATCGTGGTGGGAGGGTGCATGGGACAGGTTTTACACCGGGGGTGGTTACAATGGTAGGAGCCAGAGGGTAGGGAAGGTGGTTTAGGGATTTCGTAGGGATAAACCAAGAGGTTATGAAGGCAAGGTGGACGGCAGAAAGACACTCTTGGTGGAATGGGGAGGATTTCATGATGGATCTCATTTCGGGGCAGGATTTGCTGAAGTTGTATCTTTGCTGGAGAGCCACATTCAGAGTCTGATCCAGTCCCGGAAAGTATCCTGTCATAAGTGGGGCACTTTTGGGGTTTTTCTGTGGGAGGTTCTCGGTTTGAGGGGATGAGGAAGTGACTCTGGTTATTTGCTTCTGTACCAAGGGATTCGGGACTGGAGCCATGAAGACCTAAGCTGTAGGGAAGGGACCATATGATATGGAATGGGCGGCAGCTGTCATAATGGAGGTACTGTTGCTTGTTGGTGGGTTTGATGTGGACGGATGTGTGAAGCTGGCCATTGGACAGATGGAGGTCAATGTCAAGGAAAGTGGCATGGGATTTGGAGTAGGACCAGGTGAAACTGATGGAACCAAAGGTGTTGAGGTTGGATAGGAAATTCTGGAGTTCTTCTTCACTTTGAGTCCAAATCATGAAGATGTCATCAATAAATCTGTACCAAACTTTGGGTTGGCAGGCCTGGGTAACCAAGAAGGCTTCCGCTAAGTGACCCATAAATAGGTTGACTTATGAGGGGGCCATCCTGGTACCCATGGCTGTTCCCTTTAATTGTTAGTATGTCTGGCGTTCAAAAGTGAAGAAGTTGTGAGCTAGGATGAAGCTGGCCATGGTAATGAGGAAAGAGATTTTAGGTAGGGTGGCAGGTGATCAGCGTGAAAGGAAGTGCTCCATCGCAGTGAGGCCCTGGACGTGTGGGATATTTATGTATAGGGAAGTGGCATCAGTGGTTACAAGGATGGTTTCCGGGGGTAACAGATTGGGTAAGGATTCCAGGCATTTGAGAAAGTGGTTGGTGTCTTTGATGAAGGTTGTGAGACTGCATGTAATGGGTTGAAGGTGTTGATCTACGTAGGCAGAGATACGTTCTGTGGGGGCCTGGTAACCAGCTACAATGGGGCGGCCGGGATGGTTGGGTTTGTGAATTTTAGGAAGTAGGTAGAAGGTAGGGGTGCTGGGTGTCGATGGGGTCAGGAGGTTGATGGAGTCGGGTGAAAGGTTTTGTAGGGGGCCTAAGGTTCTGAGGATTCCTTGAAGCTCCGCCTGGACATCAGGAATGAGATTACTTTGGCAAACTTTGTATGTAGTGTTGTCTGAAAGCTGACGCAGTCCCTCTGCCACATACTCCCAGCAGTCAAGTACCACTGTCGTGGAACCCTTGTCAGCCGGAAGAATGACGATGGATCGGTCAGCTTTCAGATCACGGATAGCCTGGGCTTCAGCTGTGGTGATGTTGGGAGTAGGATCAAGGTTTTTCAAGAAAGATTGAGAGGCAATGCTGGAAGTGTGAAATTCCTGGAAGGTTGGAGAGGGTGATTTTGAGGAAGAGGAGGTGGGTCCCGCTGGGATGGAGGACGGAACTGTCCAGGCAGGATTCAATTTAGATAGTGTCTTACCCCTAAGGTAAGTCTTTCCGCTCCCGGGTTTGGAATGACTCCTTACCCTCTCACTTGAAACCCACATCCTTTCGTCTTTCCCTCTCCTTCCCTCTTTCCTGATGAAGCAACTGTGGGTTGCGAAAGCTTGATATTTTTTTATTGTGTCTATCTACCAACACTTTCCCGTTTGGTGTGTATATAATTTCTGGCATACTTTGAAATATTGATATTACACATTCGAACTTGACCTGTACAATTTGAGATGAGATCAGCCTATAAAAAATTCTGTAATAGTTTCATGCAATATTAGTGGAAACATGTTACTAAGTTACTTTGGCAGTCTTTCTATTTTAGAAGTTTTTATGTTGAGATTTCTTTTTCTTTTTTTCAAAATGTTTAGTTCTCAGTGTACTGTACAAAAAATGCCTCCCTGGTGCCAACATTGAAGTATGAAGGAAGTGGTGTTATGGTGTGGGGATGTTTTTTGTGGTTAAGATGTGGTCACTTATTGCTCTTAAAAAAATGCTAAATGCGGAAGGATATGAACTCATTTTATAGCATTTTATTTTGCGTATGGCGGAGGAACATAACTGTTTGCATTAGCATGGCAATGCACGTGGTGATAAGCAACATCTTTCAGGCAATAGTTTGTGGCCAATAACATTCCAGTAATGGACTGGCCTTTCCCAGAGACACAACCTGAACACAACGGAACACCTTCGGGATGAGTTATAACTCCATACCTGAGCATCCAGCATCACTGCCTTCTATGGTTTAAGCTCTTGGGAAAGAATGACCTGGCTTTCCTCCACAGATATTCAGACACATAATTGAAAGTGTCCCCAGCAGAGTTCAAGCCATCATAAAGGTGAAGGGTGGATGCACTCCACATTCGTGTCTACTAATAGGTGTCCACATACTTTTGATCAGATAGTGTAGATAAATTACACAGAAATACCATACTTGTAATCACAGTCTTCACTTATGTCCCTGTTAACTTCACGGCTGGTGTTTGTTTCATCACTCCCAGTATTTACATCATGCTGCCCCCTGAGTATGTTGACGAACATTTCTTGGAAATCAAATGGACGTGCCTGACAATCATAATGGAAAAAGGAACAAATTGAGCCAACTCATAAATTACAAACTTAGTCTGTGGGATACCTGACACTTAATGAACTTTGATGTTTAAATAAGAGTTGTTTGGTGAAACTGGCTCTTCATTAGGAAAGTTGGTTTTCTTCTGCTATTCTCGCTGTGAATTTTTAGATCTTCGAGTATGGGAGAGAACTATTCTCCACACTTTTCAAGAAAAGCTCTTGCGTTGTAGACAGCTTTCTTTTCCAGTGTCGCTCAGAAATATGAAGAACAGTCGTATATACCTTCGCCATTTTATCAAAAACTTCGAGAAGTCTTAAGTGAATGGCAGTCTTGAAAACCTCTTTCTCTATATAACATTCTTCTGTAGTTAATAAAACTGCAATCTTATCCTTTAAGATAGTTCTCTTCATTTTTAAAGCTCAAAATGTACAATTGGCATTCAAAATGTCATAATTATCACAGTATTAAGGGAGGATGGTCATTGTATCTGTGACAGTTGTCACGCTATACTGTTGCTGTTCAATTCTTAAAAAAATTGTTATCATTTGGTTTAAACAACTCTTAAGCTGTTTGAGCGTCATTGTTCTAAACATCCACATACACTGCTCACATGACCTTCTGAGCAAAACAACTCAAAAAAGTATAGAGAGTACATAAGGAGCTTATGTTCTAGATATTTCACGAAAATACATTTGCTCCAATCCTGTGATGTAGTAAAGTGATTAGTGTAGTCATTAGGTCAGTTCACAAATGTCCATTCTTCTTGGTCATGAAGGCAATGCCACTATTTTTTACCGATTGATGTGTACATAAAAAAGGTGTACAGGGCATGTGCTTCATCAACATAATGTAAAACTGAGTAGTTACATAGTCAGGGTGCATAGGAACTCCAGCTGCAAACCACAGGATATATCCATCTGTTTGAAGCCACATAGCTCTGTGCCTTCCTGATTATTATGGCCTTTGCAAGGGTCACAAAGTCGTGCAAAAATAGTTGAAGATAGAATGAGGCAAGTTTAGTTCATTAAAGAATACTTACGCCACAGTAAGTGAATTGAAGTGTTATTAGACTAAGAACAACAAACATGTTAAGAAGAAAGGGAAATGCAGACATCATGCTTAGTGTTATTCTTAAACACACTCCTTCTAGACCAAAAATGAGCAACCAAATTCAGTCTATAATTTTCACGACATATTTAACCAAATTGTTGAGGCCTTTTGTTGGAAAGTGCACACACAGTTTTAGCCTTTCCACTGCTTTTATTCGTAAATAAAACACTTAGCTGTAACAGATCAAGTTTATTAGTTAGCTTTAATGCGTTTCCTTGTGTGCTAGAATATGGCTTCTTGAGTCTTGGTCAGCGATTGGTAACTGCATGGATATAATCTCATAATTTAAGCACACACTAACCTCCACATATTTCTTACTAACATATATTTTGAAGAAAGAGACTGTTACCATGGGTAGCCCTCATTCACGTCTGATTGATACCATCTATGATGAGCAATCACCTTGACCATTATACTGTCTGATCACGATTCTGTTCCCACATACCCTGTGGAAGAAGTGCTGGCTGTAGTGTTCAGAAGTAATATTAGGAAATGTTAGTGACAATAAAAATTGGAGTCAGGTATGGAGACTCACTCAGATAGTCTAATGATTAAGGTGACTTTTTGCAATAAGCAAGAGATTTAAATTTGAGTCCTAGTGTACCTCACATTATCCTTTATCTCAACATAGTCATTCTATTTCAGGTTCAGCAATAAGGAATGGTTTTCACAGGACATCATTTCATCTGAGTGCATATTCATTAATTTCAATTGAAGTTGGTAAATTGAATTAAGTTGATTTTGTTCCGTTGGAATATTAAGCTTACCATGGAATGTCAGAATAATAGAGTTCTGGTATTTTTGGAGTTATTCATTTTGGGAGCGGAAGATTTGTAGACAGGACATTCCGTTTACCACAAGCTTGTCCGTATGGACTTGCAATTGCAGACATTGAACCACTGCTATGCTCTGCAGCCTACAAGCACCCTTTAAATTTTATTTCCCAATATACTGTCTGTATTATTAAGCAATAACGGGTATATGTAATGCCAGAACTCTAGAAAGACTGAGGGAAGGTGAAGAGGCTACTGGTGTTCTCTAGTTGATAGCTCTTCTATTATTAGTGAAAACTATTTCTTAAAAAATTATCATAATCATGAAGAACTGTGTTGTGAAAGTTATCCCTCCACACTGTCCAAAACAGTCAATCTTCTGAGAAATGTAGCGCACAATCTACAAACACAAATTTGGGAATCTTTAAAATTCCGTTTGAGTATGGTAAGTGTCATATAGATCAAGTGATAAAGATTAAAGAATGGTGCACTGAACATCAGCAAAACACCCAACTTCTTCATATTAATAAATCAGTGATGGTATAGTCTTACAATTTCTGCTGGCCACTGAATGAATTGTGAAAATTCAGATCTGGGACACAGCTGCCTCTTTCTGAGCTTTTGTGCTCAATTAACTGGTGGCAATATGTTAGATACACTGCAAATAAAGTGGAATGATAGATTCCATTTAGACAGATTCTAGAATCTTTCTATATCTCATTTCCGCTATCACAGCAGTTTTTAAGAAGAGGCTTTGCTGTGTTTACGTTCTGAAGTCTGCTACCATTTTTACAATGTTCCACCTGACTCATAACCTATTCAGACTTGCAGATGTTGTAAAGTGACTCTGTGCTGGTATGTACGAGTTGCAAAAATTGATATTTGGTGAATTTTTATTAAGCTGCGTAAGGTTTATATGTGTGTGTCACTGCGTCAGTTATGTTGTCTGAGATGCCCACGTGTTGACATATCGAAGACTAAATAGGTTCAAATCTCCATTCAGTCACCAGCTCACTTCAGCAGTAGCTGGAAGACTTCAGTTGGAAATTTGGAGGAGGAAGAAGAAGAAGAAGAAGAAGAAGAAGAAGAAGAAGAAGAAATGATAACCCAGATGTGTGCATGCCTGCAAATGGAAAATGGTTGAGGGTCTCTGGAATGCAATCATATTTCTCACATCGTGTAACTGAAATCTTTGCTATTCCTTTCATACTGAGACAGGGCTGTGTGTACATTGCATGTTCAGTATGGACTAGGCATCATTGCAGGTTCAGTAGTGCACACTTTGTATTTGCATTCAGAGGCCGAGGTCAATGTGCAATCAAAAACCTAACAGACTTCAAGAGAGGGCTGATTGAGGGGGCCCGATTAACTGGATCATCAGTAACCAAGACAGCCAGCTTATTGAATGTTTCAAGAGCAACTGTTTCAAAGGTCATGACAGCTTGCACAAATCGTGGAAAGACATCATCGTGTAAACGTAATAGTGGGCGCAAATAAAAACTAAATGACAGAGATCGACATACACTAACAAAAATTGTGTCAAAACAACACAAAAGTATGGCGGTCATAGTTACTGCAGAGCTCAATAGCCACCTTAGAGAACTGTATACAGCAAATATTCATGGATGAGCTGCTATACCAAAACCATTAGTGATGACAACCAATGCAAAGAAGTATAAAACATGGTATCAGGAATGCAAATCCTGGATGGCTGATCAATGGAAACACGTCATATGGCCTGACGAGTCAACCTTTTCATCATTTCCACACTTGGCCAGGTTTACGTCTGGAGAACGCCAAAAGAAGCCTACAATCCTGATTACTTGATTCCTACAGTTAGGCATGGAGGTGGAAGTGTGATGGTGTGGGCAGCCATATTACGGTATCCTAAGGACACAGGCAGTAGTCTTAAAGGTCACATTACAGCCAGCGATTATGTGAACATATTAGGTGATCAGGTGCACCCCATGTTTCAAATGTTATTTCCCAACAATGATGACATATTTCAGGATGATGCACCCTTTCACACAGCCAGGACGGAACAATCATGGTATGAGGGGCATGCAATTGAACCACAGCGTCTTCCCTGGCCAGCATGGACCCAGGACTTGAACGTTATTGAACCCTTGTGGGCCGTATTGGACTATGGAGCAGATTTCCGACTCCCTCATCACTACAGGAGTTAGAAGAGGTTCTGATCGAGGATTGGTATAACATTCCACTGGAGATTGTGTGATCGTTATATGCCAGTATTGCAAGAAGCGTCACAGCTGTATTACAGGCAAATGGGGTTCCAACTGTCATTTCCCATGTCAGGCGGAGGCAAGGGCATATCAGTTCCAGTAGCAGCATACCTGGTAGAGCATGACCAGACTTCAAGTTAGCTTATTTTCCTCCAGAAAGATATTCATTACATACTACCCTGTGTACAGAAAATGGTGGTACAATTATATCGATTATCTTTCAAATTGTGTGATGCATAGAACGCAACATGTATTCCCAGAAAAGAATTGTTTTTCCAGTGTAGTGCTGCTTTATATTAAGAGAATAAATGAGCAACTCTCACAGTTAGCAGTTCAATTCCTTTGTCAAGTGCCATTGCTGTGTAAGTGTTAAAAATTTTGGAAGACATAATTTACATTCTGTGTAGTGAATGGAAGCTTGACATGATTAGGAATAAATGCTAGTTAAAATGGACAAATCAGAGAAAGAGTCAAGTAGTATGTGACAGAAGCTTCATGGCATATCAACAGTGTTTACTGGAACAAGACTCAAACCTGGAATCTTTTTTTAATGTCCTAGGTTTGTGTCCTGGTATGGCACACAGTGCCAGGAAGTTTCAAATCAGCACACAATCTGCTATTGAGTGAAAATTCATTTTGGAAAGTGTGTGTGATACAGTTATCCTTCAGGGACTGCACATCGATTACAAGTGTTGGGTAAAAATTGTGCTATAATATGGAGGGGTTTATGGCATAATGATGTAAGCCAGGTGTGGATGAAAATGAGTTAAGCGCCATGTTATGTAGTGAACACTGCACTCATTTGCATGGCATAGTGATATATGTCTTTATATCCACAATAGCATCACAGATGGCAGCACAAACTCTACTTTGAAATGGTTTGTATGATATATGTTATGGCAAAATGAAGTAAGTCTCACTTGCAAAATGATTATGAAACAAAATGAGACATTCTGTTTACATGTTACTGCAAAGTGAAGTAAGTGTGACTGGTACCACAATGCCATAAAAACAAAATTAGATTTTCTGTTTCACCACCAGAAGTTTTCCTTTCTTTATTATTATTTTGCAGAAAAGTATGTTGTATTTTAACAGTATAAAAACTGTTTTCAGCTAAGTTTTGTATTATAACATTGTCTAAACCCTTTTCAGAAAAGTTTTGTATGATAATATTGTCTAGACCATTTTCAGACAACTATTATATTATTATATTTTTGTCTAAACCGTTAGCTTGATTATTTGGCAGTCGTTACTGGTGTTTGAATGAGCTTATGTTTATGGTAATATGAGTAATTTAGAAAGGCTTAGAAAAATCATGAACAAAGAGGAAGAAATATTGGGTTCTGCTTCAGAATATTATTCATCTGAATGTGAGTACAAAGAGGATAACTAATGCCAAAGGTGTGGAAGAAAATGACAGAGAGAAGATACAAGACAGGAGACAAAACTGGAAAGAAATCGAGGTGAAGCATATAGTACCAGAAAAGGTGAAACAGTTTTTGCTAATATATTTTGTAATTATGGTTGCCACTGCACACTACATTGTGCTTAAAAATAACCAAAGAAGAAAGGAAAGGAATTTTGTAAATTTTAGAAAAATGGTATATTTTAACTCTGGAAGTGCGTACCTATGTGAACTTATGTGAACTAATCAAATCAGAAACGCCTGCAGCAAGTAGACCACTAACTGTATCTTGATCTCCAAATGCACTTTACATTTTCAGAATTATTGTCTGTAAAAAGTGTTTTCTGGGACCTTTTCGAATATACAACAGCAGAATGTGTCGATGTACATGAAGAGAATAGCAAGCAGAGAGGTGCATTAGTGATTAGAGAGGTCGTCATAAACCTTCCAATAAAGCTCCGGAAGGTACAGTTCATCATACTCATTCCCGCATTAAAAGTTTTCATATTATCAGTTGCATTATTCTCCACTGAAAAACCCTATCAAACATTACTGAGTCCTGAGTTGAACACCACAGTTGTGTAAAATTTATTATATAGAAAAATTTATTCGAAGATAACATTAAACCAGTGTCAGAGCATTTGTATACAAAGATTTTCAATCATGATTTCAATCTAAGTTCTCACCCGCTGCAGGTGAAAAAAAAAAAAAAAAAAAAAAAAAAAAAAAAAAAAAAAAAAAAAAAAAAAAAAACAGACAGTTAGAAATGCCACATGAATTTCATTTAAGGAGAGCCAAATCTGCATGAAATTCTTTGAAAGTCAATAAGGAATGATCAAAATCCAACTCCGAAAGTTTGTACACTTTTACATTAGATTTGGAAAAAGCTCTGGCCTTTTCAAGTTAACATGTTCAGTAGCACATTATAAATGCAATGTATATTGTTATAATCTTGGCTCTCACGACCTCGGAACATGACTGTTGTCTTGTATGTATGGTATGAAACTGTAGCTTTGAAAGGAAAACAGGAAATTTCATTATCCATAGTGCATCACGTAAAAGAATTGGTTTGTGCAAGAAAACACCAAACAATGTACAGTAATGCCTGCACTGGACAAAATAGAAATTTTAAAATTGCACTTTGCTTTTGAAACTTGTGACAGATCACTACTTCAGGTGGATGTTCTTGAGCATAATTTTATGACAAGTGGGCATTTGTATCTCCCAAACTCTCAAATGATGCTGATTTTGGATCTGTGGAACTTCAGGCAGAAGGAAAAACTTTCTACACACTGTCAGACTGGGGTAAAATCATTGCTCAATCACAAAGAAGGAAGCCATTTGCACTGAGGTGACAGAAGTCATATAGGATACCTCCTTATATCATGTATGACCTCTTTTTGCTCGATGCGGTGCAGCAGCTCAACATGGCATGGACTCAACAAGTCCTTGGAAGCCCCTGCAGAAATATTGAGCCATGTTGCCTCTATATCTGTCCATTATTGTGAATGTGTTGCTGATGCTGGATTTAGTGCATGAACTGACCACTCGATTATGCCCCATAAATGTTTAATGGGGTTCATGTCTGGTAGTATGAGTGGTCAGATCATTCACTCGAACTGTGCGGAATGTTCTTCAAGCCAAGTGCAAACAACTGTGGTCTAGTGACATGGCGCATTATCGTCCATAAAAATTCCATTGTTGTTTGGCTGCAAATAGTCTTCAAGAAGCTGAACGTAACTAAGTTCAGTCAATGATCGGTTCAGTCAGACCCAGTCTATTCCATGTAAACACAGCCCACAGCATTATGAAGCCACCACCAGTTTGCACAGTGTCTTGTGACAACTTGGGTCCATGGCTTCGTGGGGCCTGTGCCAGACTCGAATCCTACTATCACCTCTTATCAACTGAAAATGGGACTCATCTGATCAGGCCATGGATTTCCAGTCATCTAGGGTACAACTGATATGGCTACGAGCCTAGGAGAGATGCACTGTTGATGTCCTGCTGTTAGCCAAGGCACTCCCATTGGTCATTTGTTGCCATAGCCCTTTAACACCAGATTTTGCCACAGTATCCTAATGGATTTCTGTGGTTATTTCATGCAGTGTTGTTTCTCTGTTTGCACTGACAACTCTACACAAATGCTGCAACTCTCTGTCGGTAAGTGAAGGCAATCACCCATGGTGTTGTCTGTGCTGAGAGTAATGCCTGAAATTCAATATTCTCGGCACACTCTTAACACTGTTGATCTCAGAATGTTGAATTCCCTAATAATTTCTGAAATGGAATGTCTCATGTGCCCAACTTCAACTACCTTTCTGTGTTCAAAGTCTGTTAATTCTCAATGTGTATTCATTATCACATCTGAAACCTTTTTACATTAATCACACGAGTAAAAATGACAGATCTGCCAATGCACTGCATTTTTATGCCTTGTATACGTGATACTACTGCCATCTGCATACGTGCATATCACTATCCCATGCCATTTTACACCTCAGTATAGAGTAGTACAGATGAAGCAAGAAAATTTTCATTGACAGTAGCTTTGCAGAAGGCAGTAGTTAATCCCAATACGAATGAATTGTAGTGTCCAGTTTCTTGGCTACAAATTCAATGATTGTAATATAAAAGATTTGAACCTGGAAAAAAAATTACGAGACAACTGTGCTAAAAAGGAATTTTACACCATGCATATATATGACAGGGAAAGAAGGGATGTCTAGTCGAGCTCAACATTATAAAACAGGAACCACTCTACTGTGAAATACAACTAGCTGGTAATTTGAAGAAAAAGGACATGTTAGCCTTGTTACCATACATCCTTCCTGTTCACCATGTGTTCTTTTATTCCCTGAAAGAAACTATTGAGGGCAAGGATAACTGAATGTATTTTTGTTTTAATTCAGACTGAAATTCATGCAATTTGTACACAATTATGATGTTGATGTTAATATTGCTACATGTAATTGTGCTCAGGTATTGTTAATTCAAAGTGAAATTATTAGTTCAAAATGAAATTAAATTCATAGACTTTATTAATTATGGTCATAATATTAATATTACTACACTTAATTTATGCTCCATTATTAATAATATCCCTTACTGGACTCAGTATCCCTATATGCACTTCATTTAGGCTTTCCTAGTTTTTCTGTAAAATTTTTCACAAAATGTACAATTTCTCAAAATGAGCAGACTTGACTTACATAATTATGCCATATATCCCTTCATATGAACTGCAATAAATGCATGAAATTAGTTGTGAAAAGTTTGTGGCTTAGGTTTAATCCACACAAATATCTGCAGTGGCGCTAACTATTGTTTTTATGAGTTGTGTGGCTAGTAGTGAAACTTAAATATGGAACAGCTAATGAAGCACACATACTCGATATTATTGAATTGTAATGTTAGTTGCTACTTTGTTGCACACCTGCCTGCTCTGTAATGGTGGTGATCTTGCACCAATTCTCTCAAAACACACTCTGCAAAATAAGTGTACATGATTATTTTGAGAACAGGTTGCCTTGAAAATTGTAAACTTTTTACTGTGATTTGAGCACTTAACTGTCAGTTCACCACCTTCCACAAAAAGCATAATAGAGTTGAATTACGAAGTTCAATTTGTTGCAGGAATACCCAAAATAAACATCACAAAAGATGATATGAAATTACGGACAAAACACTATTAGAGTTCCCATTAATATATTAAAAAAAAAAAAAAAACAAAAAAAAAAAAAAAAAAAACCTCACAACTACCATATTTGTAAAGATGGTATAATATTACTGACACCTAGGATAAATTTGTTTTAGGTATGTTCATCATGTCTCCGATGCAAGAGCTGTGGTACTGAAAATGTGACTAATTTTGTGGGTAACATTCCACTCTGTAAAGCATGCTTTAAACTGCGACAGAAAGGGAACTATTGCCCTTTGTGCCAGCGTTGTTATGAAGATCATGATTATGATACCAAGGTAAGTTCCCTGTCATTAATAATAGCCTGACGTAGCAGTTAACACTGCTTTCTTTGTGTATGTTACCAAAGAATATCCATAACATATTTTCCTGTAATTGATTACCTTATTGTCCTGTTAAGTGTAGAATACTCAGTTTTTTGCAGTCAACCATTAAGTGGTATTTTTCCACTGCATATAAAAGTGTGATCGCTCACAAGCGATTAGTTTCATTCTTGTCTAATTTGTTCTCTTGGCAATTCAATTTGCCATTATATTGATTGCTGATGGCTGCATTAGATTTTGTATACAAAAGCTTCTTGCTCTGTGCATGAAGTAGGAATGTACAGCTGCTGGCAGCTGCAGTAAGTAAATAAAGTTCTCGGTCTCAATTTTTATTTCACATAAATATGCTTTTGACCAAATAGCAGTCATTATTTCTATATGATTGTGATCTGCCCTGATAGTTGTGTGCATTAGCATGAAGGCGCTTCCAGGATTCTGGGAGGTACATCGTGACCTGGTCAGCGTAGATGTGGTTTTTAGGCAGTTTCAAATATCTGTCTAAGTGAATACCAGACTGGTAACCATGTCAGTTACATGACTCACAAAAATTTAGAAAAAAACTTTCACAGACTTTCCTATTGTGTAACAATAGATGCAGTCTGGGGAGGTACACAAAATTGTCGTCGGGTGGGTGGGGGGGGGGGGTGGAGGGGGGGGACATTGCCAAATCCAGTAATTGATGTGGTGACCCTGTGAAAATACAGGAAAAAGATTATTTCTTTATGACTTTGGAATCAAAATTTATTTTAATTTTTATTATTATCTAGTAATAACTGTGTCACATTTCTTTTGTAAAATAACTTGATGTTGTTGTGAACTGCTCTGAAACAAGCAACAGTGCTGTTCAGGAGTATTCTGAATCATCAGAATACTTATTTCTATAACACTTGGTGAAACATAGATGTTGGACAACAATGAAAAAACCTTTTAATGAAAGTGGCTTATTCATTAGGTTTTTTTGTGTTCTGATTACTGATGTGATAATTAAAAGAGGAGAATTATATGCACAGTCACAAAATATGTGTGCATTCTTCCACTGTCAGACAACAATACATGCATGATCAAGTGAAAAATACATTATAAGAGGCACTATCATTTTTGTTCTCAATTTGTTAATTCACTTCCCTTTTTGCATAGCTAACAGCTAACATTATTTTTAAATTTGTCCTGTGGGGTTCCTGCATGTATCAGTCAAAATATTTTTGTAGCAAAAAATGACCCCTCTACATCACAAGAGCTATAGGTACAAATTTGAACAAACATACTTGTGAGTGCCAGATGAAGTTCTTCATTCATACTTCATCCACAAAACACTTCCATCACTAAACAAAAGAATCTGTAGTCTAGGTTCCTGCTTATAACACTGTTCGGTTTGTTCTTTGCCTCACCTAATCCATGTAAAAAATATTTTATGGTGCCTTTTTGTAATCCAAAAAACTGCCTGCAGCTTAGAATCGAGTGCAAAGTAAGTGGAAGTTCTGAAAAATGTTGGTAGGTGCTGCCACAACTAACTTCTGCCATTGAAGATACATAGCGCTCCACAGGCATGCTTAGCAGGCACAAAGATAAATACTGGCGCCAAAACCTCTGCGTCAGTAAATAAATTAAAAGAAAAGGTAGAAGAATGTAAACATTATGCCATGTATTCTTTCGTGTTTGCTGCCTAATGAACTATGAAACTGGAGTGAGACAAGAGCAAATGCGGAAGAATATACATATTATGTCATGTTTATATTCATATTATTCTTATGCTGAATAGTGATACAGTCAGAAACGAAGCACAGCAACTGACTAGATTTTTAAATCTAAGATGAATCCAATTTTTGTGCAGAATGTAATGTACTAAAGAGGCTTCTGCAAAGATTTTCAAACAGAGAAATTTTTTCGCTAAACTCTCATTCAGAACATCTATCATACGCAGTCTATTATTTGGTTCCTTGTTATCAAAGAAAGCTGCAGTCTCTTGCATATACACTCCTGGAAATTGAAATAAGAACACCGTGAATTCATTGTCCCAGGAAGGGGAAACTTTATTGACACATTCCTGGGGTCAGATACATCACATGATCACACTGACAGAACCACAGGCACATAGACACAGGCAACAGAGCATGCACAATGTCGGCACTAGTACAGTGTATATCCACCTTTTGCAGCAATGCAGGCTGCTATTCTCCCATGGAGACGGTCGTAGAGATGCTGGATGTAGTCCTGTGGAACGGCTTGCCATGCCATTTCCACCTGGCGCCTCAGTTGGACCAGCGTTCGTGCTGGACGTGCAGACCGCGTGAGACGACGCTTCATCCAGTCCCAAACATGCTCTATGGGGGACAGATCCGGAGATCTTGCTGGCCAGGGTAGTTGACTTACACCTTCTAGAGCACGTTGGTTGGCACGGGATACATGCGGACGTGCATTGTCCTGTTGGAACAGCAAGTTCCCTTGCCGGTGTAGGAATGGTAGAACGATGGGTTCGATGACGGTTTGGATGTACCGTGCACTATTCAGTGTCCCCTCGACGATCACCAGAGGTGTACGGCCAGTGTAGGAGATCGCTCCCCACACCATGATGCCGGGTGTTGGCCCTGTGTACCTCGGTCGTATGCAGTCCTGATTGTGGTGCTCACCTGCACAGTGCCAAACACGCTTACGACCATCATTGTTACCAAGGCAGAAGCAACTCTCATCGCTGAAGACGACACGTCTCCATTCGTCCCTCCATTCACGCCTGTCGCGACACCACTGGAGGCGGTCTGCACGATGTTGGGGCGTGAGCGGAAGACGGCCTAACGGTGTGCGGGACCGTAGCCCAGCTTCATGCAAACGGTTGCGAATGGTCCTTGCCGATACCCGAGGAGCAACAGTGTCCCTAATTTGCTGGGAAGTGGCGGTGCGGTCCCCTATGGCACTGCGTAGGATCCTATGGTCTTGGCGTGCATCCGTGCGTCGCTGCGGTCCGGTCCCAGGTCGACGGGCACATGCACCTTCCGCCGACCACTGGCGACAACATCGATGTACTGTGGAGACCTCACGCCCCACGTGTTGAGCAATTCGGCGGTACGTCCACCCGGCCTCCCGCATGCCCACTATACACCCTCGCTCAAAGTCCGTCAACTCCACATACGGTTCACGTCCACACTGTCGCGGCATGCTACCAGTGTTAAAGACTGCGATGGAGCTCCGTATGCCATGGCAAACTGGCTGACACTGACGGCGGCAGTGCACAAATGCTGCGCAGCTAGCGCCATTCGACGGCCAACACCGCGCTTCCTGGTGTGTCCGCTGTGCAGTGCGTGTGATCATTGCTTGTACAGCCCTCTCGCAGTGTCCGGAGCAAGTATGGTGGGTCTGACACACCGGTGTCAATGTGTTCTTTTTTTCATTTCCAGGAGTGTGTGTCTATATATATATATATATATATATATATTTTGTAAGTGGTGGTAGCACGCACAGAAGCAAGCCATGCTGCAAGCAGCAACAAGTTGTGAACAATCATTATCACAATGTGACATTTATGACACAGTACAATAATGCATTTTCAGCTTAGAGTGACGTAAACACATATAAGAAAGAGAACGGCACTTATCAGATCATAGCAAAATAAGCAATTGATTCAAACCAGATGAAGCATGTGAAAAAGGAAGGGTACGGACGGAGCCCCTGGCACATAGCAATGGCTACTTCGCAAAGCTTAAGAGTTAAGCTTACGATTCAAACCAAACTATTGTAGCTGTATCTTCATCCATTCGACCTCAATTGTGTCCCATGTTACAATGGACCAACTTTGTTTCGATTTGGAAGTGCGATCTAAAACTTTTCTCCCCCCTTGAATTTTGAGTCTCAAATTTCAGGTGCGGCTGAAATTTTTTTCCTTAATTTCGAGTCTCATTTCTCAGGTGTGGCTTAGATTCGAGTAAGTGTATGTCACTAATAGTGAAAGGTGGACAGTGAATTTCTAAAAAGGAAACCAAATGTGAAAAGTCAAATCATTTGATTACAACTGAGTAAATGTAAGTAAAATGCAATATGGAGGAAAAAAAATAATAATTATGTTGTAGGTGTGTGTGTGTTGGGCGGGGGGGGGGGAGGGGGGGGGGGTTACATCAGAACTAAGATAAAGTTTTCATTTAGTAGCAATCAATCATATCTCAATTGAGTGCTTGCTCTCAATCTTTGACTGTTACGGGGTGTTGAACTGACCAAAATTACACACTTTTAGGACCAAAAAATACACACACCATGGAGAAATTATCCAAATGGGACAGAAATTGTTAGATATGGTGTACATGTATGGACAAAGAAATGATAGCAATTTCAAAAAAATTTGAAGGAATTTTGATGATTGAGGAAGTCGGTAATGTGTTGGTCCACCTCTGGCCCTTATGCAAGCAATTATTCACCTTGTCGTTGTTGGCTGTCCTACTGAGAGATGTGGTACTAAATTCTGTCCAGTTGGCACATTAGATTGTCAAACTCTTGAGATTGTTGGAGGGCTCTGCCTGTAATGCTCCAAGTGTTCTTAGTTGGGGAGAGATCCAGCGACCTTGCTGGCCGAGCTAGGGTTTGGCAACCAGAAGACAAGCAGTAGAAACTCTTGCAGTGTACAGGAGGGCATTATCTTGCTGAAATACAAGCCCAGGATGACTTGCCATGAAGGGTAGCAAAACAGGGGGTAGAATGTAGTCAACGTATCATGCTGTAGGGGCGCTGTGGATAACAACCAAACAAAATGAAAAGAAATGTCCCCCTAAACCATCACTCCTGGCTGTTCTGCCGTATGGTGGTTACAGTCGGGTTGGTATCCCACTGTTGTCCAGGGCATCTTAAGACACGTATTTGCTTGTCATTGTACTAAATGCGAAGCAGGACTCATCACTGAAGACAACTCTACTCCAGTGAATGAGATTCCAGGTCAAATACGTGTCTGGAGACACCACAGACAGTGGTGGGATACCAACCTGATCATAGTATGAAGGCTTTCATGACCAGATGACATGTCTTCTGGTAAACCTTCCGGGATATACCAACCTGAACCATATGGCCTGACAGCCATGAGTAACAGCCTGGGGGTGCCATTTCTTCTCACAGCAGGACCCATTTGACTGCCATCTGCAGCACTCTTACAGCACAGCAATACATTGAAGATGTTGTGCGCCATGTTCTGTTGCCATTTGTGACAAGCCATCCTGGGTGTACATTTTAGCAAGATAATGCCCACCCATAAAGGGCAAGAGTTGCTGCTGCTTGTCTTCGTGCGTTTCAAACCCAACCTTGGACAGCAAGGTCACCAGATATCACCCCAACTGAAAACATTTGAAGCACTATGGGTGGAGCCCTCCAATCAGCTCGGGATTTTGATGATATTAACATACCAGTTGGACAGAATTTGGCACAGTATCCCTCAGGAGGACAGCCAACAACTGTATCAGTCAGTGCTTGCACAAGAGCCAGAGGGAGGCCAATATGTTGTTGACTTACTCAATTTGCGAAGCTCCTTTCCTTGAATAAATGATCCAATTTTTGTGAAACTGAAATCATTTGTTTGTCTGTACATGTACATCACATCTACAGATTTGTGTCTCATTCAGGTAATTCCTTTGTAGTGCGCCCTTTTTATTTATTTTTTAAAAAGTATGCATAATTGACATATCTTGCCTTGTAACATTGGCCAACACGTCCTTAATATATTTTTATTTTGGACATCAGCAACTGATGGTAAACTGCAGCTGTTACCTTTTCTGGGGACATGCAGCTGTATTGCATAGTTAAATGATGATGGTATCCATTCTGGAGGTAAAATAATCCACCATTTGGATCTCTGGGAAGTACTGATCAGAAGGGTGATGTGAAAAGAAATGACCTCTGTGGGTAAGAGTATGTTATATTAAATCATTTAATCAAATAGACATGTTAGAGACATGGATAGTTTGAAGTTAGATATAATGAAACCAGTAAATGCTGTTGCAGGAAGACCATGATTATTGGTCACATGGCTACAGGTTTATGAACACAAGATCATATAGGGGTAATGCAGGAGTAAGGACAGTGAATGTGAGTACACTATCACAAACAGTGAAGTCAACAAATCATCATAGATGAGATACACACAAAGCCGCAACCCACCACAGTATTGCATGCATACCAGCTCTGCAGATGATGAAGTGATTGAAAGAATGTATGACGAGATTAAATGAACTATACAGTATATTAAGCGAGGCGTAACTTTGTTATGAGGAACTAGAATTAAATAGTAAGAAAAGATGAAAAGGAAAAAAAATAGCTGGAGAATGTGGACTGGAGGAATGGAATGAAATTGGAAACTGCCCAGTAGAATTTTGCACAGAGCACAATTGCATCTATGCAAATACTTGGTGTAAGACTCATAAAAAGTCAGTGCAGATGAGTATGAAGAACAGGCCTGTAATGTTCACATACAGTATTAATAGTGTCCTGCTTGACACAGTGAAGTCATTCAGATATCTGGCCGTAACGTGGAAAAGCGATATGAAATGAAACAAACATGAGAACTGTGGTAGGGAAGGCAAATGATCGACTTCAGTTCATTGGGAGAATTTTAGGAAAGTGTGGTTCAACTGGAAAGGAGACCACATATGGGACGACGGTGCGACCTATTCTTGAGTACTGCTAAAGTGTTTGGGATCCATGCGGATCAGACTGAAGGAAGACATGAAGCAATGCAGAGCTGCTAGATTTGTTACCGGTAGATTCGAGCAACATGTAAGTGTTACAGAGGTGCTTTGGGAACTCAAATGAGAATCCCTGGAGGGCAAGTGACATGATTTTCGAGAAATGTTATTGATAAAATTTAGAGAACAGACAATTGAAGATGACTGCAGAGAAGTTCTACTGCTGCCAACATATATTGCGCATAAAGGCCTCAGAGATAAAATTCGAGAAATTATGGGTCATATGGTGGCATATAGGCAGTCATTTTTCCCTCACTCTATTTGCAAATGGATCAGGAAACGAAATGACTAGTAGTGGTACAGTGTACTCTCCACCATGCACTGTATTGTGGATTGCAGAGTATCTTTGTAGATGTAGATACAGAAGATTGTGTATGTAAAAGGCATCTGGAGACAACAGAAAACGCAGTTTGCATTATTAAATGATATTGTCAGCAAACATAGTTAAATAAAACATGCAATCATGACTATTATTTGTTGGCAAAAGTGTGAACAGCAACCATAACAACATGAAGGGTTTTGGAACTGAAGAACTGTCTTTTACAAGGGAACTATGTTATAGTAAGGACAGTGTAAGTAAAAGATGGATACATATGACTGATTCTGTGTTCATTTCATATGGCACCAAACAAACATTTTTTGAATGTGTTTATACAGGGTCTCTCTCCCAAGAGTCTTAGACTTATTTTCTGTGATATATCTGCAGATATTTGCAATTTTGTTTGTGTGTAGCTGGAGTCAGCGCTAATAAATACAGCTCATCACATCTATTATACAACACCCAGTGTCAACGGAAAGTGTCAGTTTCTTTCCTGTTACAAACAAAATTATTTTTAAAGCTGAATTTTACGTGCTCATTTGATACAGTGGTCCCAAATTAGTCAAGAGTGACATTTTTTCATCAATATCAATTAATAGGGACAGTAAAACACAAAGAATAGCCAGTACTCGAGGAGTGACTGAGCAGCAGCACTGCTGCATGGCGGTAGCAGTTGGCACTGGCCAGGGAGTTATGGTCACTACTGAAGTACTGATTATTCTTCATGTTTTACTGACACTGTTAATACATACTGACAAGACAAATATTGTGTTTGACTAATTTGGGACCACTCTACTGAATGAGCACATAAAATTACACTTTAATAATAATTTTTTTTTGCAAAGGGAAACAAACTGACACTTTCATCTCTCTCTGGGCATTGCATGAAAGGCATGGTAAGAAGTATTTGTTTGGGCTGACTCCAGCAGCAGCCGTCTCTTTCTGGGATGTCCCTTCCATTGTCTGCCCCAAGCCTAGCCATCAAAAATCTTCTTACATATTCTATTTTCTTCCATTCTGACCATGGGTTCTGCCCATAGCAGTCTTCTTACTTTAATGGCAGTGACAATGTCAGGTTTTTCAAAAAGTTGTTCTAATTCTGCATCCGTACGGATGTGCCAACCTTCTTGATCATATATTGGGCTGTATATTTTAAGCAGAACTTTTCTCTCCCAAATGCTAAGGATCCTTTACTCATTTTCAGTCATGGTCCATGTCTCGGCACCATACATAACAACTGGTCTTATAATTGTTTTGTAAATGAGGATTTTATATTTCTGTGGTAGAAGTGAGCTGCTAAGCATGGGTAGTGTGGCAAAGTAGCATCTGTTGCCTGCTGCTGTTCTAGCTTTCACCTCGCTGCTGATGTCATTTGTCTCTGTGATAGTTGATCCGAGTTACTTGAAGTCTCTAACCCTTTCAGGGTTGTCCACAGAATAAGTTCCATTTGTATTTCTATCCACGGTAGCACTACGATTGCATTTCCGAGCATGCACTGCGGTTAATCTGACTCGAGGAGAAGACATGTACGCCATTTTCAGATCGCTGCTGCCGATGTGTGCTTTGTAGTGCTTCTTTATAATGTGAGCCACCACGTGTGAAATCAGATCTGTGATTCATTTTCTAAATGCAAAGAAAGTTAAACCCAAAGAAATTCATTGGCAAATCTGCGAGGTTTACGGACAAAATGCTACGAGTTCAAATGGTTAAAGTGGCTCTGAGCACTATGGGACTTAACATCTGAGATCATCAGTTCCCTAGAACTTATAACTACTTAAACCTAACTAACCTAAGGACATCACATACATCCATGCCCTAGGCAGGATTCGAACCTGCAACCGTAGCGGTCACGCGGCTCCAGACTGAAGCGCCTAGAACCGCTCGGCCACACCAGCCGGCCTGCTGTAAGTGATTCAATGGTTAGAAGATGGGTCAGGCTGTTCAATGAAGGTCATGATCAAGTGCACGATGAAGAACGATGATGGTAATGATGATGATGAGTGGCTTGTGGGGCTCTCAACAGCGCGGTTATCAATGCCCATACTATGAAGAACAAAGTGGACGCCCGTCTGAGGTTGCTGATGAACTGGTTCACACAATTGAAGAGGAGATTAAGCATAACCATAAGTTTATGCATAGTGCCCTTGCTACGGAAGTCCCACAAATGTCACGATCACTAATTCATGAAATTGTTACTGAAAAACTGAAATTTTGAAAACTTTGCTCGTGTTGGGTACCCAAAATTCTCACTGAACAACAAAAAAAAAAAACAACGGAGGGGAAGTGCACTTTAGTTTTTGACACACTACAATGAAGAAGGCAATGGTTTTCTTTCTCGGATAGTCACAGGGGAAGAAACTTGGGTATTGTACGACACCCCTGAAACAAAACGGTAGTCAGTAGAATGGAGGCACACTTCATCCCCAACTATGGTTAAGCCCAAGCAAATCTCGACACTACGAAAAGTCATGTGCACCGTTTTTTGGGATAGAAAAGGCATTTTGCTGATTGATTTCTTACCACGAAGCTAAACAATCAATGCACATTGTTACTGCGAGACCATT
Source organism: Schistocerca gregaria (assembly GCF_023897955.1). Lineage (NCBI taxonomy): Eukaryota > Metazoa > Arthropoda > Insecta > Orthoptera > Acrididae > Schistocerca > Schistocerca gregaria. Next base: position 207,041,337 of record NC_064931.1, on the reverse strand, counting down.
AAGAAATTGTGCTGCGCAATACAGAACACGCGCTGAGGATTACTGTCAAAAGGTGTTGTTTTTTTCCACGATAATGCCCGACCTCACACAGCGAATTTGACCAAACAGTTCTTACAGGAATTTCAATGGAATGCATTTGATCATCCTCCATACAGCCCGTACCTCACTCCTGCACTCCTGTCGACTTTCATCTCTTATTACACCTCAAATCTGTCCTTGGTTTTCAGCACTTCAGCGGTGATTACAAGCTGAAAGAACACGTTACCACATGGCTGAATACATAGGCGGCAACCTTCTACGAAGAGGGAATACAAAAACATGCGCCATGCTATGTCAAGTGCCTACAAAATTTTGGAAGCTATGTAGAAAATTAGTTTAACAGTTGTAGATTTTTGTACAATAAATATTTTTTCTGTATATGTACACATTTGTTTTATATAACCAAATGGAACTTTGTGGGCATACCTCATATTTGGTCTTTCCCTTGCACCTCTCTCCATTTGTTGATAGGCATCAGCCAGCACAGCAGTGTTTCGTGCAAGTAATGCCACATCATCTGTGTAGGCTAGGTACTGCAGTGAACGATTAAAAATGGTTCCTACTCTATTTATCTCTATCTGACTTAGCCTTTTTATAGGCAGAGGTTGAGTAGCAGTGAGGAGATATTGTCACCGTGTGTCAGTCCCTTTTTCGCTTCCACTTCTCTGGAGATTCAGCCCTGTATTTTTACTTTACAGTTGGTTTCACTGAGGGTCATCATAGTAAGTTTAATGAGCTTCTTAGATATTCCAGCTTCTTCCATCACATTCAGCAATGTCATTCTTGAGATGCTATCATAGGCTTATGTAAAATCAATATAATGCTGATGTATGTTTACTTGATGTTCACAACATGTTTCAAGTAGTATGTGTAATGTGAATATTTGGTCAGTTGTTGACCTATTTCTTCTAAAGCCACTCTGATAGTGTCGAATTCTGTCTTCCAGATAGGGAGTAAGCCTCCTAGTTAGGATCGTGGAGAACAATTTATAGTTAGTATGTAGTAAGGATATTCCTCGGTAATTCTGGCAGTTTAATTCATCTCTTTTTTTATGTATGGGACACACAGTAGCTGTTTTCTACTCCATTTGCATGCTCTCCTCCTGCCAGATGTTCAGTATTATTTTATGTATTGCTTTCCACAATGCTTCCTCACCATATTTGAGAAATTCCACCTGAATCTGATCTCCTGGTGCCCTATTATTTTTTAATGTCTTAATGGCTTGTATCACTTTCTCCATTGCAGGTTCTTGTGTTACGACCTCTGGTCCCTAATAAGTTATTTCCTCCAGTTCTCTTATTCTTATCCTATTTCCGGGTTCAGTAGTTTTTGGAAGTATTCTGCCCATCTGTCAAGTGTTTTATTACTCTCCCCTATCAAATTCCCATCTTTATTTCTGCATATATCTGTTCTGGCTTGAAACCCAGCCTTTCCTTCTTTAATCTTTTGGTACATTTCACATACTTGCTTCTCTTCTCCTAGCTGTTCAGTTTCTTCCATTTTTTTCTTTTCTAGTGTTCTTTTCTTCTTTCTGCAAACCCTTTTAGCTCCATGGCACTTCTCATTATATTCATTCAGATTTGCTCTAGTCCTTCCCTGAAATAATTTTGTTCATGCTACGTTGCACTCCTCAATTCTTCTCATACATTCTTCATTCAACCAATCAGCCTTCCTTTGAGCTCGTACATGTCCCAGAACCTCCCCAGCTGCCTTGAAGATTGCAGTCTTACATTGTTTCCACATTATTTCTATATGTTGATTTAATGTGTCAGTATCGTTCTAAAGCCCCTCTTCTATTTTCATCTGATATACTCAACGTATTTCTTATGACTTTAGTTTCTCAACGTCAAAACTTTTCTTTTTGTGGCCTTTTAGTTTACTCAGTAGCCAAATCCTTTGCCTGTACTTAATTCTCACTGAATTGCAGTCATATCTACGTGGGCTCCTAACATCCATGATGTCTGATGCATGCCTGTAGTCAATCAATATATGGTCTATTTCATTTCTAGTTTGTCCATCTGGTGACATGCATGTTTCTTTGTGTGTCTTTTTATATGGAAAACATGTACTGCTGACAGTCATGTTTTTACTTATAGCAAAATCCAAAACACTAATTCCATTGTCATTTGATATTTCATGGAGGCAATGTCTTCCTATAGTTGCCTCTTCTTTTCCTATTTTTGCATTCAAGTCTCCTATTAAGATCTTAATATCATGTTAAGGAGCCTGATCATTCAACTGCTCTACCTTTCTATAAAACTCATCCTTCTGTTGTTCATCTGCCTCGTCTGTGGGTGCATGTACATTTACAATTGTTATTTGAAAAATTTTCCCCTTATCTTATTATGGACATCCGTTCATTGATTGGTTTGAAGTGCATGTTTCAGTCCTTTAGCAACTACAAAACCTGTACCAAAGGTATATGTCCTCCCGCCACTATAGATGATTGTGAAATTTCGGGAGTCCATTATGTGACTTCCCTTCCACCTAATTTCCTGGAGAGACAATAGTGTTATACCGTAGTTGTTTACTTGCATTAGCAGCTGCCATAGGGCTCCAGCTTGGTACAGGTTCCGCACATTCCATGTTCATATGTACGTATCTCTTATCCTTTTTTTTTTGTTTGATGGGGTCATCATCAAAATATCTGTCCGGCTTATTCCTTTGTTAGCATTTGCAGCAAATGATTTTTACAGGGGAAGATTGTTAACTTTCCATCCAACCATTTGAGGGGTTACTCCTTGCATCTCGGCGGGTAGCTGGTTCCATTTTCAGAGGAACATCCTTAGCCTTTGTAGATCCTTCTACTGACTGCAAGGCAGCATTTGATGGTTGGGGCTACTCTGCCTTTCATCCAAGCCATCGGCCCTCGTACCTGCTGGTTTTCGTCTGCCCTAGGTATTTTATTTCCCTGGTACCCTCCATACCTGGAGGACGTTCACCTATCCGCCACATGGGGAGGCAAGCGATGGGGACCAGCAACCCCACACGGGTGGGGTTTGTTATACAGATCTGTGTTATACAGACCATTCGTTCACATGTATCTTTTTTAGGTGTTCCAATTTTCAGAAATGTGGTTGTCTTATTTTGTGAGGCATTGAACTTGATGAGAGAAAAAAATCATTCTGAGCTTTTAGTATTCTGTTCCAGATTCCAGAAACATTCAGTGCACTTAAACAGTATATAGGTAGGACTGGGGAGATAGAGTATCAGCAGGTGTGAGTATCAGCAGGTGTTACTGCACTCTACAGATTTTATCGGTCTGCTCTGCATTCAAAAATTATATAAATTGTTATGGTGTACCAATGTAACATGATATTATGAGCACCAGTTTGAAGACAGGTAGATATTGATGATATAAGATATTTTACCAGTCCATTTCCTAATCAGTGAATTTGTCACTGCTACAAAAATCAGTATTTATTATTTGGTTTCGTTCTATAAGGGTTATGTTTGTGTAGAACCATGTGTGTTGTGCTAATGTCATCTTGTAACACAGTGTTCAGATATTTAACTTTTTGTTATGCTTTATGCTCTATTCTGTATGTAATATGTGATACTGTCTTACCCTAGATGATGGAGTGTGTGAAATGCAATTGCTGGGTCCATTCAAGATGTGAAGGACTTTCAGATGAAAAATATCATATACTCAGCTACCTTCCAGATACTGTAGAGTTTATCTGCAGGTAAGTTTGCAATTTGAAATAGTAACAGTAATTATGTGAAAATTATTTAACGAAAGGACTTGAACTGTTTTTTTTTTGTGTCTGTGTTTGGTATCTGAAGGAAAAGGAATGCATTTATCTGGTTAAGTTTTGGATTGAAGACAAGGAAAATTTGCTTTATCATAGCAATCACACACACACACCCACACACACACACACACACACACACACACACACAAACACACACCTTATTTTTTCCCCCCCTACTCAATTTGTCGTTACTGATTGGTATGGTCAAGCAAATTCTCATTGTCTTCAATCCATGCACACGGGACATTTCAGTCCAGTAATGGTCTCACTTTTCATCACCATTTTCAGCAAATTTTGGATCGCACTATACAGTTTTGTGTTGGGCATTTTTCCTAGGAATTTATGGAAGGGAAGTCCATACATACTCAACTGTACCAGCTTTCTTCCTTAAAGAAGGATTCTTAGTATACAAATATATTTCTCTTCTGTTAGCACTCAATGAAATTATCACAATTGGAGACTTATTCTTCATTATCAGGCAATATTGATGTCCACTGTGATTTTTAGGTCTTTTTGATCATTTTTACTTTGCATGTAGTTGTGATATTGCTACATATCATTCCCTGATGAAAATTTCTCAGTATTGTCTTTGTCTGGTTGTGTTGCTTCCAAGTGCAGTGCTTTATTCTGTTTCATTCATGGATATTTTTCTGTAGGATCTCACTTTGCTGCTGGATAATGGAGTATGAAATGTGTAGTAGCTGATTCCATTCAATTTGTCACAGGGTTATTGCTTTTATGGTAATTTTTCATATATTTTGAAAATAATTAGGCCCATGGTGCTTTCTCATGTGCAGTGTTAGGTTTTAAAAACATCACTATGTACTGTTGCCACTTAATGCTTTGCGCCTAAGGAAAGTTTGTCCATGTGCTTTTACATTTTCGTGATTTTGGCTGTACAAAATACAAACAAAATTACAATGCTTTTTCAGTTTCACAAGTATACTAGAGACCAGAAAAATTATCATTTGTGATAAATGTGAATTTAGATGCAAATTTTACCTCAAAATGCGAACTTAACTAATAAATGCTATTGCACAGCAAATTGTATCTAGATGCACTATTTCATCAGAAGTAGATTGAAATAGCTTTATTTTCTGCATGTAAACAACAAAAAAAGTGACAAACATTTGGTTACTGTTATTGCACAACATACGGTGTATCTCTAGTTGAAAGGAGAATGTGCATAAAAACATATTTTCAAAATAACAAACACAGCGACATCAGTGTGCTTGCTCTCATAAATTACGCTCTGGTGCCATGTCAGCCATGAGCAGAGTGATTGAATTGTGTCTCTGTGGTACATGCCTTATTTCAAGTTGTATTTAAAAATCAAAACAGATATGGTTAATGATAGTGGCTCCACCTCTCAGGGATTTGTGAGGAGTTGTACTAATTTTAGTAATTCACGTGGAAACAACTTTAGCTTATTGGACACTTAAAATTATCGTTACATCACAAACAGAGACAGCAGTGAAGATCCGCGATATCTTTCAAAATATTCCGTGTGGAGCTATTGCAGTTGGGGCCACTAAGACTTTTGCAGACTCTACCATATCTCATGTTTGAGTCATACGTCAGTCTTTTTATTTCAAATGAATTTCATCTGAAGTATTATTTATTTCAACAAAGTATATTGTTTTCATCCAAGAAAGGTACGTTTTGGCTTGACACACAGCATCACAGTTGATTTAAAGGATATAAATTTGGTGAAGAGCAATCTATGTATTAAAGACACTAATTTGTATCATCTAGTTTCGATTACTTTTTTAACATTTTAAGCAGTATATTTGTCTACACAGAATGATTTCCAGCACAAGTGATCCATACAAAGTGTGAACTGTAAGTATTGTCATCATTACAGAAAATGTTTCTTCTACAGTATCTCCTACATCAGTCAGCGTTGCTCGACAAACAAATTATGGCAGCTGTAATAGGTACCACATGCAAGGAGCTGTGAGCGGTGATATCACAGGAAAGTCGTGCTACAGAGAAGCCCCAAAAAATGTGGCATGCATGAATACAAATTTACAACTCATAGTAGAACACACACACACACACACACACACACACACACACACACACACACACTGTCTTTCTCATTTGTAGTAGCATAGGCTCACAGACTGAGTGGATACTGTCGCCTGTCTACCAAGAAAATTGATTTACGATGAAATGTGAAAGTTAGAAATATATCATTTTTTAAATGCGTGATAGATAATTTTATTCAGTACACATTTCAAAGATTGGTCAATCCACTCACACACTTAGACAAACTGGCACGCTTAACACTTTGTGTAGGTGTTAAATGCTTAGCTTCTTTTGTTAGCCATTGTGTGTACATATTTTTAAGTATGTCCTTAAATGGTTTTTTTGAAACAGACATCTAATGGCTGTTAAATTGACGTAATCCCTCCTGGAATTACAGCTAAATCTGTTCTACTCTCTACTGATTTCCTCTTTACAGCTGGGTAGTATGACTAGCATATGAAACTGGTACCAGCATGTTTGGCAAACCTAGCTAGGCATCAGTACGATGTTGTTATACAAGTTTAATCCACTCTAAACCAAGTCCTCTGTGAACCAGCCATTCATTAGCATGTACAATAACACATTCTGGAAATACCTCAGACTTAGGTAACTTCTTGCATTTAAAAACATTGAATTGTGGTAGTTTGTGGTCATTGGCTGTGCAGGCAAGCATGACAGACATACACTGCATTTCACCAATTACAGAAATTATCTTCACATCTTTGTTCTCCAGTTGCTCCTAGGATGTAATTTCTTGGCATATCGAAATATACCAGAGTTTGATCCACATTACCTATCTGACCAAAAAGATAATGGAAGCTCCATATAGGAATACCAACAATGTAGGAACAGATAGATTGCTGTGTACAGTCAACAAAACAGAAACACACACAGTTCATACACACAAGAAAGCTCACCACACACACACGACTGCCATCTGAGGCAGCTTGGCCCAGAATGCCATTAGACTTTGCCTCGAGTCTAAGTCACAGCTACATTTTTGGACACCAAAAATTAGAAATAAGGTCGGCTTGCATTTGGGAAAATACAGTATATAAAAAATGACAACAGATGAGGTATTATCTTTAAGATACAAACCACTGCACTTCTGGAGTTGGTGGTCACGTGTGCGTGAGGTTTGCTTTCTTGTGTTTATGAACAGTGTGTTTTTCTCCTTTGCTGATGAAGGCTGTGGCCAAAAGCTTTGTGTAAGTGTCTTATATTTGTGCCTGTCTGCAACTTAACATGTCTTCTTCATGGAGAGTAGCAATCTGTCTCTTCCTAAATTGTTGACGAGGCAGATAATTATTTTTGGCGCACCTTCTGATTATGAAATGTTGAAATTCAACGAGTCTTTCCTCATAGTTTTCTGGCAACTTCTGTGCAGTTGAAATGTGTCTACGAAGAGAAAATCCTCAATTTTTTATGATACAGGCAACCCAATTGCGGATTCATTTGAAATTAACGATTTTCTGCTATCGAGCAACTCCGTGTACATTCACTCGGATAATTTCTGCATTCATGGGTAAGCACGTCTGTCAGTGGTACCTAACAGGATCATTCAGCACAACTTCTAATGTATAACACCAGCCATCACTTCTCTTTTCAACTTCACAGTATAGTGAACATCTTTAAACCTGGCACTTTACAAAAGTACGAAAGTAGCCTTAAGCAAGGGGTGAAATCCAAATGTATTGTCTGGAAATGTTGAGCAAGCACTGCTCTCATTCTCCTAGGGGTCAATGGAAAAAACAAAAATGGAGTTAGGGGAGAGGAGGGGGAATGATGCAGTGGGAAAGTTTCACTCATTGCATGCACTGTGTATAACATATGTATCATGTCAGTCATGTGCTATAGTAGAAGTCTCTCATGGAAGTAACAAGGTTATGTAAAAGCTTGTTTATATGGACCCTCTTGTTCAGATGTGGAAATTATTGGTACTCACGAATATGAAATTAATTTAAGGCAGTGAAACATTTATTATTGTTACATCATGAATATTACCAGCATTAAGAAATGGCTAAATGTGCATCAGTGTGTGCCGGCAGCTTCCAAATCCTGGAGCTGTCGAAATGCAAAACTGTGCTTACCATGCTTGCCAACTTCTGCAGGTTTCTTAAAAACATGTTTTTTTTGATCGCGCATGGGGAGGGGTTCATTTGTGTATTGCTATAATTATTTGAAAAATTGCTAAATTTAAAGATGAGCTATATTAAATTTGAATTTGCTGCCTGATAAAAAATACTTAGCATTTAATACTCGAAGTACTAAGACAATGGCTTCCGAGGCAAAATAACTGCTTGCAGAGGCTTCTAGCAGCATTTTTCAGAACTTCCTTAGACTTTTCCTTGAGTCTGAGCTGCAGATACATTTTTGGACCGTGAAAATTGCCAATAATGTCAGCTTGCATTTGAGTAAATACATTATATAAAAATGACTACAGATGAAGTGTTATCTTTAAGATACAAACCACTGTGTAATTATAAAAGGCCTAGTCAGAATTAAAATGGTTTACACAGCAGACCAAATTAATAAAAATAGTAGGGAAGTAACAGGGCCTTAAAACAGTGTGGGAAAAGATACTTGTCCTTGATTGTTGTGTAAACGTTCATTCCCCCCCCCCCCCCCCCCCCTATGTGCCAGATTTCAGTCTTGAATTAGTTGGTGACTTACAAGCGAAGAGCCTGTAGCAAGATCAGTTTTGAATTATTTACCTTTGCAGAGGGTTTGTAATTAAATTCAGGGCAAGCATTTTCTTTTTATCATACTTTTCCTCCCCCATACTGCAACCACTTCGAGTTACCATCACGGCATTCTTGGAATCTGAGCTGTTGACAGGGAAGAAATCTGACCTTACCAAATGATACTTCATATGCCCACATGCAAAAGGAACCAGAGGACGCCAGATATTATTGTAAAAATTATGATACTACTTACTCTGTGTAATATTTTTGTTATATCTGGATATGTCTCATAATAATATTATGTCACTATTTATGTGTGGGATATTTTAAAAGATTCTAGAAGAATGGAGTACCTCCCTATCACTATTTGCATTAAGTATTACTAGGTAGTAGATACAAAGATTGTACATCTTCATACTGTCATCAGGAATGACTTTTCCATGCTTCTGCTAATCACCAATCCTGTGGCGATAACTTAGTATTGCTGTAAATTTGCAGGGTTTTTCTCATTACTAATACACTTTTGGGGCTGAGAATCTATGCTGTCGAAGATTATTGTAGTTGTCATTTTTGTAAAGCTCTTGCACATACAGTTACATACTGTAGAGTATTAATGTGCTAAATTATTAGTACGTGAGGAACTTTATACTTGTCTTTTACCATTTTCATTTTGAACACCGTAGGTGGCTAGAAAAACTTTTCCCTCCAACTTTCTTCCTTTGTATAACTTTTTAAAAATCTGCAGCGATTTTAAACTAGCCCCTTTGTTCTGTGGTAGTTATGTTTTATTGTTTCATTTTTGTCTGCAGTGATCTATCAAGATATTCTGATTTTTTATTTGTTTCGAAAATATCAGTAATTGTACACTTCAAATTTTGATGGATGGTTTTGGCTACAGAAACCTTTATTGGTTTGCTTACCTCTCAGCCTAAATTTATGTTTTCTCTATGTAAAAGTTGCTGTTAAATGTGTGTGTAACACATGCGCTTGTGTGAAGGATGTAGGTTGGACTCCCATTGGCTTTCTCCAACCATTTAGTACTTTTAGTCTCCAAGAAAGAAAGAAAGAAAGAAGAAAATAAGGTGATAATTTTGGAAGAAGTGTGTAATTTGTGATGGGTTTATGTGGTTGATGCTTGAGCATCAAAGAGATGACAAGATAACATAAATGGCTTACAAAAAGTTGACCTTCAAAATTTCACAATATTTTTCTATGAATGTAGTGCTCACCTTCATTCGTGTGGTTATGAAATTGGGGGGTGGGGAAGGGGGCTTGCAGTTAAGATGTACCTTACAAGAAGCACCAATTTGCAGAACGGGTAAGGGAGTGCATTTACAAGTGAAACTGGCATGAGGGACCTGTGTGCATCATGAAACACTTTGTGGCTTGCAGAGTATAAAATCAGTGGCAGTTTACAAACTTCATAATTTTTAAAACTTCAGATTGCACAAAGCAGTATATCAATGGCAGTCAGTGAAAACCTCATAAGTCCATCTGTCTGTGAAGACTTGTAATTGCTGTAACCAGTGACTCCATAATCAAAGGAAGATTTGAAAGTGCTCAGCTTTCTCTAATCTGTCAATAACTGGACTTCTACTATACAGTTACACATGTAGCAGCTTTCTGTCTTGCTTTACATTATTTTTAAGAAACCATTTTATTTTTTAAGAAACTGTTTTTGCTTCAGTTGCAGAATTTAATAAAATTGACTTATGAGGTTTTCATTGCATACCATTGATATGACAAATGCACATTATTAAGGAAGAATGAAGCACATTTTACCAATAACTTTCCAAATTTTTGTACACGTGATAAATGGATATAGTCTATTCGACCCTTACACATTGTAAAATGTCCTTTTAACAGCATCTGCCCCCCCTTTTTTCCCCTCCCTCTCCCCTGTAGGTGTATAATTTCCAATATAAAATGAACATTAAAAAAAAAATTATCCTGGCTGGCTTCTATGCTTCTCACCTTATAGTTATAAACATTGATCACTGCTCTTTCTTTTCAAATATTTAATAATCCCTTTTTCTTCCCTACAGGAAGTGTTGTGAGAAGCCTCCTGCTCCATGGTGGTATGCTGTTGAAGAAGAGATGAAAGCAGGATACCTAACTGTGCTGAAGTTACTGAGCAAAAATCGTAAAGCTTATTCAATGCTCAGATGCAGTCCAAAGAAACACTGTGAATACCATCCCAATTTAATAGATGGTGATAACATAAATACACATTCGGATCCCACTGCCATTGGAAATATGTGCTTGGGTGAAAAGACTGACTCAAATTGTGAAGACAACAAATTTCTCAGTATTACAGATCTGCATGTTGAAAATGTGGAAGTAAAAATGACGTATGAAGTTGATGATGACAACAATGAATTTTTGGCAGATTCAAAACGTGATAATATCTGTGCCAGAGATCAGAGATTGTCAAATCGTGAATATAATTTGCATAATAGCTGTTCAGAAGAAAAATGTTTTCCTCACTCCCAAGGGCAAACTGTTGTACCATACCTGTCAGGAAACTCTCTTAGACTTTGGCGAGAGAAGTATAACTTAAAAGAATGTTCTGTTCGCGTAAAGGACTGTGTTTCCAAGTACTTGCAAAATTCACTTTTCCCAGTTAAAATTGATGTTCAGTGTGCTGAATTATCTGATACATCTGCTTTCGATACTACTAAATCGCCTTCCAAAGTGCATCAGGTTTCACTTGCGACACCTACAAGTGATTCTGGCATTAGCAGCACTGATGAAGAATTGAAAATTTTGGGGGGAAATGATGCAGAGGAGCTGAAGGAACATGCATTATCATGTTTGGGTTTTGTAGCTTCCAGCCGTTTGCTGTCATTAGAACAGTGTAGCAGCAGCAGCAGAAGCTTTGAAAATTTTACTGAGGCCAGTTCCAAGAAATTGTGCAGTGACGATGTACCAAAGGATGAGTTCCTCGAATGCAACTGTTTGGAAAATTTGAAACACAAGTCATCCTTAACATTTCTGTCTGTAAAAAATAAAGTAAATTCCAGTGAGTACACATCAGTTCTGCAGTTTCATCAGGAAATGGAAGACATCCTAAATAAATCTCACTGCTCTGATTTACTTCAGCTATATTATCATAATATGCAGGAAGTTTTCCCATGGTTTAACCCTAAATTTGCACGTGTTTCAAATAATCCTGTTTCTGAACGTAACTCACAACCAAGTAAGAGGAGAAGAATCATTTCAGAAAAATCTGGCAGTGATGATCATAATAGTTCAATGGAAGTGTCAATATTGGATGATTCTTTTCATGCTGTTCCTGATAAAATGTTAGGGAAATCCTTGGATGATTTCTACAGCGGGTATTCTGTCCAGGATAATAGAGTTTGTGTCCTTTGTAAAGGTGTTGGTGATGGGTTGCCCGCTGAAGAAGGCAGACTTTTGTACTGTGGACAGAATGAATGGGCACACACAAACTGTGCTCTGTGGTCAGCAGAAGTGTTTGAGGAAATTGATGGATCGCTACAGAATGTTCACAGTGCAATGTCTCGAGGCCGTCAGATACGATGTGATCATTGTGGAAAAAGAGGTGCAAGTGTAGGATGTTGCACACGAAATTGTCCAGAAACCTTCCATTTCCCCTGTGCGAGGAAAGTGAATTGCACTTTTATGGATGACAAAAATGTTTTCTGCCCATCGCATGCAAAAGGTGCCACTGGTAAAGTTCTGCACAATGAATCAGATTTTGAAATATGCCGCCCAATTTATGTGGAACTAGACCGTAAAAAGAAGAAGTTTGCTGAACCTAAAAAGGTTAGGTTAATGATTGGTTCGCTTTCAGTTGAAAATATAGGAGAATTTGTTAGTGAAGTTTCTGATACTCCAGAGGCTATTATACCAAATGGGTTTTCATGTACAAGATTATTTTGGTCTTCAATAGAACCTTGGAGAATAGTTCGATATCACATTAAAACTGTGCTATGTAATAAAAACGAATTTCAGTCTCCCGACTGTGGAAAAAACATGACAGTAGATCATAGTCAAGAAAGGCATGTAGTCGAGGAAAAACTAAATGAAATTTCCAAATGGAGACATGAAATTAAAACAAATGACACAAAGAATCTGAAAGCTAACTCAAAATTATCTTTTAAAATTAATCAGAAGAAATTTTCCAAATTTAAAAGACGAATTCCGTACCACAAGTATCAGAATAAGCGAAAGTGTCATTCACTTGATGATAAAATTGTTTATCAGGTTGTCAATTACATGTTAGACATAGTGAGCAATAAAGATTTTGATGAGAATTCACTTCATGACTCACAAAGTGCAGCTGATCATTTGCCTCCTGAAGTAAAAGAAGCTGTCTTTGAAGATCTGCCTCACGACCTTATAGATGGCATTTCAATGCAGGATGTATTACCTAAGCTGATGATATATGAAGAAATGGGAGCTATGGAGAAAAGTGATGGATTTTATGGGAATGATCCATCAGTGACAGAAAAAGAAATTAGTAGTACAGATGAGGCTAATCTAGTAAATAATCACCATATGGGAAATGCCAAAAAAACTGGTTTTCTAGAAGTGAGTGTGCAAGATCAAGATGATTTGTGCCACAATAGCACTCTTTCAAAGCAAAAGTCTGCAGAGAATGCTGGTTTGAGTAAAAATAAAGTAAAACGAACTAAGAGAATGAAAATGAGAAGAACAAAGCAAAATAATGTTGTCCACATTACATCTGATGAACCTCCTAAAAGACGGAAACGAGCGTGTAGTACGACATGGAATTGTAAACCTGATGGCAACTACTCTTCAGCATACAAAAGACGGAAACTATCTCACACCGTTGGAAGGAGTGTGTGTGAAAATCCGTTTGTTGTTGTTGTTGATTCAGATGCATCACATACTTTGCAGGAATCGCGCTTGCCAGAATGTGTTCACGTAACACTTTCACGATCACTGCCGTCGGGTGTTTCATCTACTGCAACTGAGACACCTGCAGAACTCAAGTGCGGAGTCGATGAGGAGTCTCCGTCGGACAGCAGTAAGGGGAAAGTCACACTCAGAAAGGAAGAAGGGAAGGAAAACAAATTCCTACCTTGGAACGGCCACCCACAAACACGATTCCTCCAGTTAGATGGTACTGTCGATCCCTTAAGTAGCAGTGGCAGTGAAGGTGGTCAATCTCCTCGTTCTGATGATGAAAAGCTGTCAGACTGTGCTTACGAAGCAAGTTCCTCATCACTGAGAAGTTGCGGCCAATGTCAACGTTGCAGTTCAGATTTTAATTCTGGAAGTAATTTTGGAGCTGTTTGTAACTGTAGCTCTATCTCAAGCCAGGCGCACGGAAAGAGTTGGTGCAAGACATATGATACTGAAGAAGAGTCAGTGTGCTGCTCTCAGTGTCGCTGTACCTACAGGACAAAGAAAAGTTTTGAGCGCCATTTGTCAACATGCTGCAATGATTTTATGCTTTCGACAAGTGAAAGTGATTCAGAAAATACACGCTCTAGTGAGGAAGAATGCACCAAAAAGCAGCAGTTTGATACAACTGAATCTTGTTGTAATGTAGGTGAAAGTGTTCTGGGAGAGACTGATGCCACAGATTTGTCTGTGCGGAGTGAAAGTGTTGAGTGCTCTGCTGCACCACCTCAGAACTCACCTGTACAGTCACCAGCTCCACATTCTGCATTTCTTGGGACAGTACTTCCTCCCACACAGCAAAATGCGGTTCATTGTGTTTCTGCAGAGCAGACAATGATTGGTTGTACGCCATCTTTAGACATGTATGGGACACAGCCAGGAGGAATGCATTTAGCTGGACAGCCTATGTATATTTCAAATTACGAGACAGTAGTCAGTAATACAGTTATGTCTTCAAGCCAACTTGTCTCTGCTGCTCTACCCGGTGTGGTTGCTGCGAGTAGCAGTTTTTCGGCAACTACGACACAAGTGTTTCAGGCTAGCAAATTAGGATCTGTAATTGAATTAACATTAGAACCTGTTGTGGAAGTCCAGCCAAGTTACCTTATTATTAACCAACAAACTCCTATTTCAAATTCTCCTGTTAGAAATACAGAGTATGTAAACTGCCCACCTTCGACTGTCAGCATGCAAGTGCCTTCGTATGATCACTCTTTCTTGCCAGTTCAACAAGTGTGCACAGAAGATCAAGCTGTTCAGTACCCTGAATCATCTAGCACGTGTACATCAGTTACGTTAAAGACAGTTATGAGAAGTGAGAATCGCAGGCGAACAATCCCTGAAGTGACAAAGATTGTGACACCCAAATGTGCGAGCACCAGTGTTGATGTGGCCCCCGAAATGTCTAGTGTTGAGACTCCTAGGTGTGTGAACAGTGGTGGGCATATGTATTTTGAAATGTCAAAGGTCATGACACCCAGATGCGTGAGCAATAATGGTAGCCAGAATTCTGAATTTCCAAAGATCATGACGCCTAGACGTGTGAGCAGTAGTGTTGGCACAGATCATGAATTTCCAAAGATCATGACACCTAGACGTGTGAGCAGTAGTGCTAGCACAGATCATGAATTTCCAAAGGTCATGACGCCCAGACGTGTGAGCAGTAGTGTTAGCACAGATCATGAATTTCCAAAGATCATGGCACCTAGCTGTGTGGGCAGTAGTGTTAGCACAGATCATGAATTTCCAAAGATCATGGCACCTAGATGTGTGAGCACAGATCATGAATTTCCAAAGATCATGGCACCTAGATGTGTGGGCAGTAGTGTTAGCATAAATCCTGAATTTCCAAAGATCATAACACCTAAATGTGTGAGCACTGGTGTGAACACATCCTTTGATATGTCAAATGATAAAAAACCTGAATATCCAAAGATAATGACACCGAGATGTGCTAGCACAAAACCTGAATTTCCAAAGATCATGACACCAAGATGTGTTAGCACAAATTCTGAATTTCCGAAGATCATTACACCTAGACGTGTGACCAACTTCGGTAACGCCGTTTCTGAATTTCCGAACGATTCTGAATTTCCGAAGATCATTACACCTAGACGTGTGAGCAAGTTTGCTAACGCCGATTCTGACTTTCCGAAGATCATGACGCCCAGACATGTGAGCAACTTTGTTAACGATGATTCTGAATTTCCGAAGATAATGACACCCAGACGTGTGAGCAACTTTGGTAACGCTGAATCTAAATTTCCGATCGATTCTGAATTTCCGAAGATAATGACACCCAGGCGCGTAAGCACTGGTGTCAACACGCCCTATGATAAAACAAAGATCATGAATCCTAGACTTGGTGTCCACACACGTTTTGAAATGGCAAGGATTATAACACCTAGGTGTGTGACCAGTGGTGTTAACACGAGTCCTCCTGCGTCACCTGTCAGAAATGCTTGTGACAAATGTTCAGGCAAGTCACAGTCTGACCGTGAGGACTGCCTTATCCAAGCAGAGCAGCAGCTGTCTGAAAACAGTGGACATCAGATATTCTGCACATGTCTGCAATCTAATACCACTATCCTTACAAAGCGTGCAGAATCAGTGTCAACAAGAAAGAAAAACCAGATTTGCTGTTCATGCGTGTATTGCTATGCATTTGATGTTTGTTGTGCATGTAAGAAGCGCTGTGAGGCAGCAATAGTAGGACAAGTGCTGACGCATGTAGTAATGGAAGACGGGGCTCTCAGTTTGAATCAAAAATCTTCGGATATTCCAGCACATCTGACAAATAATCCTAGTGAATTGTGGGTAATCGATAGAGAACCTGACCACAGTCTAGAAGTTAGCACAGAATATAATGAACCAAAATGTATTGCTAATTTGCTGAATCAAGCAATTAGCTATAACCACAATCCTTCCTCTAAAGATCAACTTTGCAATAATGATATGTCCACATTCAATACATCAGCACCTACAGTCATCAGTAGACTCCCTGGACACAAAGTAACAGAATCTCCCTGCAGGAGGGAAACACTGTCACATGGAAAATACAAAAGATTGGCTACTAGACAAACCAGTCCAGTTAATGATAATTCAGTTGAAGAGCCAGATAAAGAAGGGAACGGCAGGTCAGTGTTACACATTACTGACGCAATCCCACCCTCGAAAACAGTTGTAAACAGACATAATAATATCAAAGTTAAAGCTAGTAATTTATCTGACAAATTGTCTTCATCAAAACCTATTTTGCAAAAGCAGGGAAAGTTCAGTACATCTCTAACAAATGATGAAAGCCGTATTTTGAAACTGCAGAATGTTAAGTATGTTGATGTCACAGAAAGTGATACCTTTGCAGAAGCTGTACTTGTGAACAGAGATAAGGAGGAGGAGGATGTAGAGTGTACCTCTGGAATCAGCTTGGACCGTTTTCCAAAAAGAACACCTTCATCAGAATGTAACACTTCTGTCAGCAGCCCACAATATGATGAACAGAATGTGGCACGGCTGTACACTCAGAAAAATTGTCCAGAAGAGAGGAAATCCTTTTTCACATGCAACACTGTTCCACAAGTAAATTCTGATGTGTCTGTATATAGCAGTGACACTGAAAAAGAAAGAGCAGCATCTTCATTGACAAAAGATGACTGTGATGGCAGTAGCTGTGGCGGCGGCGGCGGCGGTGGTGGTAGTGGCGGCGGTGGCGGCAGCAGTGGTGGTGGCGGTGGCAGAAGTGCTACCAATAACAGCGGCAACTGTATGGATGTCAGTGATGAAGATAATGCTGGTGATGCTTATAGCGGATTTGGACCTCCAAGTGACTGTAATATTTGTGGCAGTATTGAGAAAGACAGTAGGCCAGATATACGTGATTTGACTACTGAAAAGAATGTCGATGACACTGGTACTACCGGTTACAATGATGAAGAGGATGACGATACTGAATGTTGTAAAGATGACGACGAGGAGGAAGAGGAAGAAAATGGTGACAATGATTGTGACGAAGGTGACGAGGATGAGAATGAAGATGATAGCGGTGACGAGGATGATAATGGTGGTGATGACAGTAGGGACACGTCTCTAGTATACTGTAATGGAGAAAATTCTGAAGAAAAATCATCTTATATTATGTATGAAATCTGTTCTCAAGATGGTTTTTGTTGCACTTCAAAATCGTTTAGTGAGGCATGGCAGAAAGTGTTTGACGCTGTTCAGAATGCTCGAATTGTGAACAAAATGCCACCACTACCACTGAATCCATTTAGTTTGACGCAGAAAAGTTTACAGATTCTCGGCTTGAAGCATAATGCTGTTAGATATCTCGTTGAACAATTACCAGGAGTTGGTCGATGTGTAAAATACAAACCTCGTTACCACAAACAACGGACATTACGACCAGAGGATGACTTGGACACTTTGCCACCTCCTAATAAAAGTGGATGCATTAGAACTGAACCTTTTAAATCTCGAAGACCTTATGACATGTTCAGTTGGCTGGCCTCCAGCCACAGGAATCCTCCGAAATTTGTTCAACAAAATGACAGCAAGTTAATAAGTAACAGGTAGGTTTTGTGGTATATTGTAGTGTCATGCTTTTATGTAATTACTTAAGTAGTAATATGGTATTGAAAAAATCCATTCTTCCTAGGTGGAATAAAAACAACAGAAAGAGTAAAAATAACAACTCACTGTATAAAGTTCTGAGCAATAACGGAGGCACCAATAAGAAAAAAAGAAGGGGGGGTCATCCATTTGGACCAAGACACCCCCTCCCCTCCCTCTCTCTCTCTCTCTCTCTCTCTCTCTCTCTCTCTCTCTCTCTCTCTCTCTCTCTCTCTCACACACACACACACACACACACACACACACACACACACACTCACTCACTAGCATTGAAGGTGACATGCCCAAGAACTGAGCTGTATGTTCAGTCGTCTGTATGTGGCTTGGTTATCTGGTAAGAGGCTATCTTTACTCTTTCCAATGTTTAAATTCTATTTATTACAAATATGCTGTAATAGTAACTAAGTGTGACTTTATTAATCTATTCTATCTAACCAATTTATAATTTCATGATATCATCTGCTGTTAAATTGGGGGGGGGGGGAGGGGGTGTTGAGGGGGGGGGGGGGGGTTCATCACATACACTGTAAAACAACTACTTCTATTAAGCACTAATATAGAAATAATTTTGACAGTTATGATACAATAACCTCTCTATTATTGTAACATAGCATGAGCAAACAGTGCATCTGGTACAGAAAAGGAAAAAAAAATGAAAATTGAATTGAGACCTAACAAGTACCACTGGGATAAAAACACTGTGGGCTTTACAGATGTGTGTTGGTGTGTAAGAAAGCCTGTGCAGAGAAACTGTGAACACTCTCTTGTTATACTATGATCCGTTTCTTGTTTTCTCTATAAACTGCAGATATGGAAAATTTAGTTCATTTTGAAGCAATGCAGAATACTTATTTCCATTCATAAGGATGCAAATAGTCATCACATTCACAGCGGCTTAGATGTGATAAGTACATAAAAGAAACTGTGAAACTTGACTTTTCTCTTTGGGCCATTCCATGACAAGTGGTCAATTTTGGAAGTAGTTCACTCATGAACATCACTGATTTAGCTGAAATTTTTGTGTGAACATTCACACATGTTCCCAATGAACACACTTTTGCTAATATAATACTGGCAGAGATATAGTCATTTATTTGACCCCATAGCACTGCTTTCAACAGAGTATCCCTGACTGTTTGGCAGTTTTGATGCATAGTCTCCAGCAACTTGAAAGAAACAAAAACTTGGCCACCTTGTACAACTTTTTGCACTCTCTTAAGCAAAATAATAACACAAATTTTTGATCAGTTTTTGTGTGGATAATGTGAAGCAAAGTAAGTTGGGGGGAAAAAGGACACTTGTGGAGAAATATGAATTTTTGCTTTTTATATCTCTGGATGTAATTATGGAATAAGCTTGAAATTTGCACATAATAACTTAGAATATAAAATTTCATTCCCCTACTGCTTTCCAATAGATTACAAACTGAGGAAAACGTTGACATACATTGGAAAAAAAACTGCCAAGAATGGCTTTTTTTAGCCCATTCATCATTAGTTTTTACTCATTGTTGAGTGTCGTGACCTCATTTGCTCATTCATTATTATGTAGTTGAAACTTTAGACAGATGTGTCCTTTCACAGCAATCTTTGGCCTTTCTTAATATCATGTGAAGTGGCAGGCTGGTAATCTTCTTCGCTTGATCCAACCATCTGTTCGCTGCTCTCCCACGTGATCTCATGCTGTCAATTTTTCCCTGCACGTTGGTCTTCTCTAAATTATCCTCTTTCCTTCTGAAGATGTACCCAAGGAACTGAAGGTATCTTTGGCTGAGACGAGAAGATAACCTTCTTGTGATTTTAAATTCTTCTATTATTTTGTTCTTTTTTGTGTCCACAATACATGTAGCATTTTCCGTCAACACCACATCTCGAAGGCATCAATGCGGTTCTTATCACTACCTTTCACAGTCCAGATCTTCCATCTGTATAAGAATACAGGAAACACCAATGCTTCTACCAAGCACATCTTCATTGTCTTGGATATTGCCTGATTCTGCCATATCTTAGTGAGTTTGACCATTGCGGCTCTGCCAAGAATGATTTGTCTTCTTATCTTTTTATCACACTTTCCTTTGGAAACTGATCAGAATGCCTAGGTATACATAATCACTCACTATCTCCAGATTCCTTAAGCATCCCGTAAGTTGGTTTTGATCGATGCCTTGGTGATTTATAACCATTCTTCTTCTTCTTCTTCTTCTTCTTCTTCTTTTCTCCCATGTTTATCTCTAGGTCAAGGTTTAGACTAATATCTCTCACTCCTGATTACCAAGTTCTTCCTCACGTCCTGCTATGAGTGTAGTATCATCTGCAAAGCATAAATTTTTCTGCTGCCAATTGAAATCCCAACATCCCAGCCATCCAGCACTCTCCTGGTTACACTCGCTGCATAGATATTGTAGAGCTGAAGTGACAGTATGCAACCTTATCTGACGCTGTTGGTCACATCGAAAAATTTCGAGTATTCACCATCTACTTTTATGGTTGCAGTATGGCTACTATAAAGACCTCTTAGTAAGGATACCAGGTGTTTTGGAGCCCCAGACTTATTGAGCTAGAGCATATATGCTTGATAATATTGAAATCGGGTGACTTGTTGACAGGGGAGATGTGACAATTCGTCCTCATGTTTACAAAACCAGTCCTGGATGATGCAAGCTGTGTAAAAAGGGATGCTGCCAACTTGGGACACAGCAACACCATTGAGGAACAACCATTGTTCCATGGGATGGACATGCAATCCTTGGGAGTAATGTGGGCTTGTAGATTACCCACATGGGCCATGCAGTACCACAATATGGCTGCTCAAATCATCACCGAACCTCTGCCATGTTTCACTTTTGGGATATAAACTCAGTTAGAAGTTAGAAACAGTGTGAAGCAAGACTCATACAACCAAATGACTTTCTTCTTTTGCTTTACAGCTTCAGCACCACATTTTCCTGTTACATCCATTTGCGTCACTATGGAACTCCTTTCATTTTGTTTTGGTTCTGATACGGTTGATGAGTGTGACATTCAGTTCTGCAGCACTTTGCATGGGTTGTTCCCTTATTTTCCGTCACAATTCTCTTCAGTGGATGCCTGTCACAATCACTCAGCACACACTTCTGTCTGCATTTTGACTTAGCAGATGATGATTTTCCACTTTCATTATGTGTGGTATAAATCTTCTATATGGCGACTCTCGAAATGTGAGACATTTCAGGTACCTGGTTACAGAATCATCCACCATACTAGCACCAACAATTTTCCCATGTTTGAATTCACTTAGCTGTGAAATAATGCACTCACAACTACAAAGTACACTGTTCTGTAAATGACTGACCATTGCAATGCATTGAGAACATTGCACAAGTGCTGTTCATGGTCAAATATAACAGCAAAACCTGAAGGCTTGATTGGTAACTGCATTTGTGTTCAAGTGTGCATTTCTCTTTGTGTTTCCATATTTTTGTCCAACCATGGTATATTTCCGATAATTATGCACTATATAATACTTGTGTGAAGAAGCAAGTGTGTATGTAATCACATCTCTCTTCAGTCCGCCATAGAGCACTACATGCTCCTACTTGGAACTGTGATAGCTGCAATGAGTAGAGATGACACATCGGGATGTCAAAAGAGTGAAACAGATACAGAATCTTTGCCCTCAATGACCGTAGCTACTGAAATATGTTTTTAACCAGTCAGTATTTGTTTGAGCACAGCATCCAAAGGGTGCACTGACAAAGACTGAAAATCTCAAGTGTGTCCAACTTTGTCACAGCAGGGATGAGTAAAAGTTACAACAGTTAAAAAAAAAAAAATTCTTCTGAGATATGCAGATATGCATGGAGTGGTTTGATCCCTTCTTCAAACATGGGAATCATCTTTCTGAGACTGGTATTACTGTTTAATCTGGATATACTTATTCTTAGAGGTGGAATGCAAATGTTTTACTCTGTCTTCCTTCTTTTTCTTCTTCTTCTTTCAAAAAATATTTTATTACCCTTTGAATTATTATTATTGTGTTCTTTCTTATTAACTTCTGTTCTGATAGGGGCAACACTATGCTTTGCATTACATGGTTTTTATATTTTCATGTGCTCTTTGATTCATGGTAGAAAGTTAATTGGTATTTTAAGATGTCATAGAATATTCCTGCCAGACAGTATGTGTAAATGTAATGTGTAATAAAATAACTGAAATAGTGAATTATTATTTGAATGTTGCAGAAACATGTTGCGTTAAACTTTGAAATAAAGGATAGCAGTTAGAGTGCACTTATTGCTGGAAGAAGTGCCAAAAAGTAATAGACATTCCCAGAATGATAGATTGTGTGGTAACAGTGAGCTACTTTGCTTATTTGTATTTACACATTGCATTAAAATTGTAGGCAAAGTTAATTCACAGTTTAGATTTTGTATCTTGAAAATCATCCACTGTTCTGTACAACCTTTCTGCATTTTCTTCCTTTATGATGATTAGATTCTGTGTTAAAGGATTCAGTATGGGGTACTCTTGAGTTGAGTGTTGGATACAAAAACGAAGGGGATATGATTGTTTTCATTTAGCCCACACCAGGACTTTGTAATTTTAACATGATGTTATCATAATACAGTTTCATTTTTGAGTATTGAAATATCTTTAATTTCAGGCGTGCAACGAGCTCCAACCTGCCAATGGCTATGCGTTTCCGGAATTTGAAACGAGCAAATCCAAACAAAGCTGTTGGTGTTTACCAGTCGCATATTCATGGAAGAGGACTGTTTTGTCTGAGAGATATTGAATCTGGTGAGATGGTTATAGAGTATGCAGGTGAAGTCATTCGTTCAACTCTTACAGAGAAGAGGGAGAAATTGTATGAATCAAAAGGCATTGGTTGCTACATGTTTAGAATTGATGATCAGTTAGTGGTGGATGCTACTATGCGTGGCAATGCAGCAAGGTTCATCAATCATTCCTGTGATGTAAGTAAAGTTTTCTAGTTTCATTTATTATATCTTTGTAAACAATACATATTGATTATTATAAAACCTTTTTATTTCTATGTATCATTTAATACAGCTAACATTTTGATATTGTCGTACTTGTGGTCAAATAATGGTAAGAGATCTATTATTTCCAACAAATAAACTTACTTGCAACTATTCGCTGAAACAGGCATTGGATGTTAACGTCAAGAACTGATTTCTTAATTTTCTATTTTTAATTTTGTCTTCCCCTCCCCTCCACCCCTTCCTCCTCTTATGAGAGGTATAGGTAAAAATGAGGAGATGGTTGAATGTATTGATGGTATGTGTGTGACGAAAGGACTTAACATTTACATATTTACACCAGTGGGCAGCATGCATTGTATAAAGGGGATGGGGGTATGTGGTGTACCAGAATCATTTCTCCACCTGTTATTCAATTCATAGATAGTTTACGAGAATAACAGTTTTTGATACCCTTGTAATCAAAAGGATAGTTGCTACTCACCATATTGCGCTATATGCTGTAACACTATAATGGTGAGTAGCAACTATCCTTTTCATAATATTGTCATTACTGTATCCTGGATACTCCATTATTTAATTTTTGATGCCCCCTCTTTACAAGCCCAAATTTCCTTATTTTACTGTCTAGTTAATTAAGTAATACCCATCTTCCACAAGGTAATAGAATTAATTATTCATATTGTAATGTAGACTACTAAAGTTTCAAAAGTGAGACACATTCGTAGGGTCACCCAACAGAGTTTATTGAACATCTTTGTGATGCTCTTGGATTGACTAAGTAGTTTTTTGTCAAGAGAAACCAGTGGCTCTATCTAGACCTAGTTGTGGTGGCTATTGAATAATTCCTAAATGTGGTATTTAAAGCTCTGACAGAACGTAAATAATTGAGGAGTAAAGGAAACAACTCAACGAGTAGCGGAAGTGTTGAGTCCTCAACAGGCACACATTGCCATTGTGGATATTTTATGGATGTTGATCTATTCTCATTTGTACTTTTTTTTTAATGAAATTCAATCAGCTGTATGCATTTTAGTTCTTTACGAATCCCTATGTACGTCAAAGAGCAAGCTCCATCTTTAACATTTAGATTTTAATGGAGATCCATCATCGTGGTTAGGTGGATTTGTCGCACCTCTGTTTAATAGAAACTGAACAGGAGACAGGTACCATGAATGATTTTTCAGTTTTTATAAACCTACAAGAAAGCTTGACATGTATAAAGTATTAGAGCATACTGAAAAGTAAATACAGTGTTTTGGCCTCAGAAGTGGCTTAGAACCATGCTTCAACATACACTGCGATAAGGAAAATACAAAATCACAAATTTCATTCTCTTCTTGTGGTCGTAAATCAAATTGCTTCTGTCACACAAACATTTTCAAGCAATAAACATCTCTTCTTGTGGTCATAAATCAAATAGCTTATGTCACACGAACATTTTCAAGCATTAAACAGCTTTGTCATCCATTTTCAATAATGGTTAACCCCTGAAGAATTATAAGATACTCCTCGAGATGGTGCTTTGACAAATGAAATCACAGTTAATTCTAAAACTACACACGAATGGGTTTTCCAGTTCTCTTAATTCAAATATATTTACGTCTAAAATTTGAATTATAAGCACATAGACACACAGTGCATATGCACTTCACCCTCAGCTCTTCATGACTGCCTCTGCTAACTCAGAAGATCTTATCTCATTCAACTGTTTATTGATCAATAACTCACTATCTTTTTCAATAGCAATGATTGTTGAAGTATTAGCATAATCTTTTTCCTGTTTGCTTGTGAGCTTCTGACAATCCTCCAGGATACTCTTGTAGGTTCTTCCATTGTTGATGCAAAGTTTCCAATTTTGATATGAAGTTTTCCACCTTTTGTATCACAGTGTGTTGTTTTTCCCAATAAATCACTTCCTGCACTACTAGTGTGGCCTAAGATGCACAGTTAATTTACATATGCCCTAATTGCAGAGAAAAACAGTTGTTTGGCAGATGTCAGTTCACTTCCAGTTATTTGAAGTGAGGAATACACAAGTAGACATATAACATGCTGTAAACAAATTAAAAAGATATTGCACTTGCTAATGACTGTTACTCTTGCTCAAAAGTTTAAACTAAGGAGATGGACCGGGTTGGTTCGTAAAACGACTTGAGTCAATCTGCCCTGTCTCTACCTGTTTTGAAATCGCTGACCCCTCATGTCATCTGACCTATACCAGTGAAGGAAAATTAAGGAAATTGAAGTAAGCAATCTACCTACATTTAGGCAATTGATGAATTTATCATGAAGTTAATGGTATTCCCCCCCCCCCTTATTTTGAAGGCCCTGGCCCCTGGTGCCTGTCCCGTTTTCCTGATGACCCCCAATTTCATGAAGCTTGTTTTTACACGGAACCGAACTAAAAAAGAGGGTACCCAAAAATCGTCAAAGATTTAAAAAAGTGCCATATAACACACAACTAGCTTAGGTCTTTGATTCATAATCTAAATGTCTTTGGTCCTGGGTTCGATCCCTGCCACTGCCTAAATTTTGATAAATAATCAGCATTGGCGGCCAAAGATTTCCGGCATATGAAGTCAGCCTCATTCTGCCAACGGCCTTGTCAAAGAGGGCGGAGGAGCGGATAGAGGTTCAGGGCACTCTCTTGTCCTAGGGGTGGGAAATTGCCCCTAAAGGCGGAAGAATCAGCAATGATCAATGACATGAGGATGCAGAAGGCAATGGAAACCACTGCATTAAAGACATGTAACGTGTATCCACGGGACATGTGGCCTGTAGTTGAAGAAGTGTCATGATGATCTCTCCATTGGCAAAAGATTCCGGAATAGTCCCCCATTCGGATCTCTGGGAGAGGACTGCAAAGGGGGAGGTTACCATGAGAAAAAGATTGAATAATCAATGAAAGGGTAATGTTCTACGAGTCGGGGCGTGAAATGTCAGAAGCTTGAACGTGGTAGGGAAACTAGAAAATCTGAAAAGGGAAATGCAAAGGCTCAATCTAGATATAGTAGGGGTCAGTGAAGTGAAGTTTAAGGAAGACAAGGATTTCTGGTCAGATGATTATTAGGTAATAGCAACAGCAGCAGAAAATGGTATAACAGGTGTAGGATTCATTATGAATAGGAAGGTAGGGCAGAGAGTGTGTTACTGTGAACAGTTCAGTGACCGGGTTGTTCTAATCAGAATCGACAGCAGACCAACACCGACAACGATAGTTCAGGTATACATGCCGACATCGCAAGCTGAAGATGAACAGATAGAGAAAGTGTGTGAGGATATTGAAAGGGTAATGAAGTATGTAAAGGGGGACAAAAATCTAATAGTCATGGGTGACTGGAATGCAGTTGTAGGGGAAGAAGTAGAAGAAGAAGTTACAGGAGAATATGGGCTTGGGACAAGGAATGAAAGAGGAGAAAGACTAATTGAGTTCTGTAACAAGTTTCAGCTAGTAATAGCGAATACCCTGTTCAAGAATCACAAGAGGAGGAGGTATACTTGGAAAAGGCCGGGAGATATGGGAAGATTTCAATTAGATTACATCATGGTCAGACAGAGATTCCAAAATCAGATACTGGATTGTAAGGCGTACCCAGGAGCAGATACAGACTCAGATCACAATATAGTAGTGATGAAGAGTAGGCTGAAGTTCAAGACATTCTAAGGAATGACGAGATACGTTTGAAGTTCTCTAATTCTATAGATACAGCAATAAGGAATAGCGCAATAGGCAACACAGTTGAAGAGGAATGGACATCTCTAAAAAGGGCCATCACAGAAGTTGGGAAGGAAAACATAGGTACAAAAAGGTAGCTGCGAAGAAACCATGGGTAACAGAAGAAATACTTCAGTTGATTGATGAAAGGAGGAAGTACAAACATGTTCTGGGAAAATCAGGAATACAGAAATACAAGTCGCTGAGGAATGAAATAAATAGGAAGTGCAGGGAAGCTATGATGAAATGGCTGCAGGAAAAATGTGAAGACATCGAAAAAGATATGATTGTTGGAAGGACAGACTCAGCATACAGGAAAGTCAAAACAAAAGCAACGGTGGTAACATTAAGAGTGCAATGGGAATTCCACTGTTAAATGCAGAGGAGAGAGCAGATAGGTGGAAAGAATACATTGAAAGCCTCTTTGAGGGTGAAGATTTGTCTGATGTGATAGAAGAAGAAACAGAAGTCGATTTAGAAGAGATAGGGGATCCAGTATTAGAATAGGAATTTAAAAGAGCTTTAGAGGACTTACGGTCAGATAAGGCAGAAGGGATAGATAACATTCCATCAGAATTTCTAAAATCATTAGGGGAAGTGGCAACAAAACGACTATTCATGTTGGTGTGTGGAATATATGAGTCTGGTGACATACCATCTGACTTTCGGAAAAGCATCATCCACACAATTCCAAAGACGGCAAGAGCTGACAAGTGCGAGAATTATTGCACAATCAGCTTAACAGCTCATGCATCAAAGCTGCTTACAAGAATAATATACAGAAGAATGGAATAGTAAATTGAGAATGCGCTAGGTGACGATCAGTTTGGCTTTAGGAAAAGTAAAGGCACGAGAGAGGCAATTCTGACGTTACTGCTAATAATGGAAGCAAGGCTAAAGAAAAATCAAGACACGTTCCTAGGATTTGTCGACCTGGAAAAAGCGTTCAACAATATAAAATGGTGCAAGCCGTTCGAGATTCTGAAAAAAGTAGGGATAAGCTATAGGGAGAGATGGGTCATATACAATATGTACAACAACCAAGAGGGAATAATAAGAGTGGACGATCAAGAATGAAGTGCTCGTATTAAGAAGGGCATAAGACAAGGTTGTAGCCTTTTGCCCCTACTCTTCAATCTGTACATCGAGGAAGCAATGATGGAAATAAAAGAAAGGTTCAGGGGTGGAATTAAAATATAAGGTGAAAGGATATCAATGATACGATTCGCTGATGACATTGCTATCCTGAGTGAAAGTGAAGAAGAATTAAATGATCTGCTGAACGGAATGAACAGTCTAATGAGTACACAGTATGGTTTGAGAGTAAATCGGAGAAAGATGAATGTAATGAGAAGTAGTAGAAATGAGAACAGCGAGAAACTTAACATCAGGATTGATGGTCACGAAGTCAATGAAGTTAAGGAATTCTGCTACCTAGGCAGTAAAATAACCAATGATGGACGGAGCAAGGAGGACATCAAAAGCAGACTCGCTATGGCAAAAAAGGCATTTCTGGCCAAGAGAAGTCTACTAATATCAAATACCGGCCTTAATTTGAGGAAGAAATTGCTGAGGATGTACGTCTGGAGTACAGCATTGTATGGTAGTGAAATATGGACTGTGGGAAAACCGGAACAGAAGAGAATCGAAGCATTTGAGATGTGGTGCTATAGACGAATGTTGATAATTAGGTGGACTGATAAGGTAAGGAATGAGGAGGTTCTACGCAGAATCGGAGAGGAAAGGAATATGTGGAAAACACTGATAAGGAGAAGGGACAGGATGATAGGACATCTGCTAAGACATGAGGGAATGACTTCCATGGTATTAGAGGGAGCTGTAGAGGGCAAAAACTGTAGATGAAGACAGAGATTGGAATACGTCAAGCAAATAATTGAGGACGTAGGTTGCAAGTGCTACTCTGAGATGAAGGGGTTAGCACAGTAGACTGATGACAAAAAAAAAAAAAAAAATTATTGAGAGCATGTAATGTTCCTTCAAAATCCTTTGCCTGCATATTGGTGATAACTGTATCTGACAGATCCCAAGAACTGCAATATTTCAGCCTTTTCTTAATGTGATTGTGTAGTTGATACCTACATTGTGGTATATGTCTGTAACAGTGTTGACATGTTGATCCTACCTGCTATTAACTGCATATGATATTAATGATTTATCATTAGATTTGGCTGAAAACAATAACAGAATGATAAAGGAGCCAAATTACAATGTTTGAGAATGAGAATGAGCATTACTGGTATCTGCAAAATGGAGGTCTTCCCAAAGAATTTCAAATACAAGAAAGAAAACAAAATAATAATTTAATATTAAATGCATACTAATATAATAATGACCTACCAGAGCTGCATGTTACATTTTATCTACTGCTACCAGTTTCAAGTGATGGCTCACTCTCAGGCAACAGGTAGATACATAAAGCTATTGTCAGCACACATATATAAACTGGGTGATCAAAAAGTCAGTGTAAATTTGGAAACTTAATAAACCACAGAATAATGTAGATAGAGAGGTAAAAATTGATACACATGCTTGGAATGACATGGGGTTTTATTAGAACAAAAAAAGTTCACAAAATGTTCAACAGATGGCGCTGGACAGCAAAACGTCAGTGACTGCACATGACAATCATGTACGAGGGTCAGTCAAAAAGTAATGCCTCCTATTTTTTTTTCTACGTTTAATTGTCAGGAAATTTAAATGCAATTACATAGGTTGAAAACCACAACATTGAGGATCATTTTGTCATTTTTCAATGTAATCTCCGCCCATCTCTACAGTTTTGGTCCATCTTTGAACAAGGGCATGTATCCCAGCACGGTAAAAATCACAGCTCTGCTTCCTAAGCCATTGACACACGGATGTTTTGACGGCCTCCTCATCTTCAAAATGAATCCCACGATGAGCTTCTTTTAGTGGCCCGAACAGATGGAAGTCTGATGGTGCCAGGTCAGGGCTGTATGGGGGATGAGGCAAAACTTCCCATCCAATTTTGACAATCTCGTCAAAGGTGTGACGACTGGTGTGTGGTCTTGCATTGTCATGCAAAAGAAGAACATCTGCCATTGATTTTGTTGGGCGAACTCGCTGAAGACGTGCTTTAAGTTTTTTGAGGGTTGTGACGTATTGAACAGAATTTATTGTGCATCCCTGCTCCAAAAAATCAACCAGAATCACACCCTCTGTATCCCAGAAAACTGTTGCCATAACTTTCCCTGCCGATCGCACAGTTTTGAATTTTTGCTTCCTCGGCGAGCTTGTGTGACACCACTCCATTGACTGCCTCTTTGATTCGGGTTCAAAAAAATGCACCCATGTTTCGTCCCCGGTTACAATTTTTTTCAGAAACTCATCTCCCTCCAAACGGAAGCGCTGCAAGTGTTTGGAGGCTATTGTTTTCCTTGCCTCTTTATTCTGATCGGTTAACATTCTTGGAACCCACCGTGCACAAACTTTTGAGTACCCCAATTGTTTAATAATCGTGATCACACTGCCTTTACTAAGAGAAATAATGCGACACACTTCATCTGCAGTCACCCGACGGTCACCACGAATGACGTCATCAACTTGCTGAATGTCGTGTGGAGTCACTGCACTCACCGGCCTGCCGCTCCGCTTTTCGTCAGTCAACGGTGTTTGCCCTTCAGCTTCCTTACAACGACAAACCCATCGTCTAACAGTGCTGACATCCACTGTCACAACACCATACACCTTCTTCAGTCTTTCATGAATGCGTATGGGCGTTTCACCTTCTACATTCAAGAATTCAATCACACAACGCTGTCTCAAACGAACATCGATGTCGGCCATCTTACAAACTTCTGCTGTGCTGCCACCTGTTGACACAGAAAGTTACTACTGCAGTGGATTGCAGAAGAAGGTTTGAGGAATGGCGCCAAATTCAAATTTTTCACTTAACTTAATTTTTTTAAGTAGAAAAAAAATGGGAGGCATTACTTTTTGACCGACCCTCGTATAAAAGGAGCTGTAATGAGAGAGAGAATCAGATGCACCAGTAGTCTCAGCATGTTGACGTTACCTGAAAAGACACTTTTAGTGAAGCTGTATTATCAGAATGGGGAATGTGCTAGTTCAGCGTTATGATCCTATCGCCATAGGAAGGGGATTCGAATGGGTACAGGTCTGTTGACAAATGCAGCTGTGGCGAGAATGATTTCGTAGTTCGAAGTCACGGGTTGTCTAGATGATAGACCCCACAGCGGCACAAGGCGTAATGCTGCTGAGACAGTTCAGGAAGAAATGGAGACTGTAGCGGGTTCATCTATGCACAGGGAAGTCAGCACTCGTGCAGTCGCACATCACACCGGCATTCCATACACTACTGTTTGGTTGACACTTAGGCGTACCCTCTGATGCTATCCGTACAAAATCCATCGGCATCACTTGATCTATATGACACTTACCATACTCAAACAGAATTTTAAAGATTCCCAAATTTGTGTTTGTAGATTGTGCGCTACATTTCTCAGAAGATTGATTGTTTTGGGCAGTGTGGAGGGATAACTTTCACAACACAGTTCTTCATGATTATGATTATTTTTTAAGAACTAGTTTTCACTAATAAAAGAAGAGCTATCAACTAGAGAACACCAGTAGCCTCTTCACCTTCCCTCTGTCTTTCTAGAGTTGTGGCATTACATATATCCGTTATTGCTTAATAATACAGACAGTATATTGGGAAATAAAGTCATGTGTGGATGAGATTATTTTTATGCAAGATGGTGCACCTCCACACATTGCAAATCCAGTAAAGCAGATGCTGAAGTGCCGTTTCGGAAATGCTAGAATTATTAGCCACCATTGCCATACAGCCTGGCCATCTCAATCACCTGATGTTAATCCTTGTGGCTTCTGGCTGTGGGGCTGCATGAAAGACGTTTTGTTCAGTGTTCCGATAGCAAAGTTTAGCTGCATTCAAGGCACACATTTGTCTACATCTACATCCATACTGTGCAAGCCACCTGACAGTGTGTGGTGGAGGGTACCCTGAGTACCTCTATCAGTTCTCCCTTCTATTCCACTCTCGTATTGTTCGTGGAAAGAAGGATTGTCGGTATGCCTCTGTGTGGCTCTAATCTCTCTGATTTTATCCTCATTGTCTCTTCATGAGATATATGTAGGAGGGAGCAATATACTGCTTGACTCCTCGGCAAAGGTATGTTCTCAAAACTCCAAGAAAAGCCCATACCGAGCTACTGAGCATCTCTCGTGCACATTCTTCCACTGGAGTTTATCTATCATATCCGTAAGGCTTTTGCGATTACTAAATGATCCAGTAATGTAGCGCGCTGCTCTCTGTTGGATCTTCTCTATCTCTTCTATCAACCCTATCTGGTACGGATCCCACACTGCTGAGCAGTATTCAAGCAGTGGGCAAACAAGCATTCTGTAACCTACTTCCTTTTTTTTCTGATGGCATTTCCTTAGGACTGTTCCAATGAATCTCAGTCTGGCTTCTGCTTTACCGAAGGTCAACTTTATATGATAATTCCATTTTAAATCACTCCTATTGCCTACTCCCAGATAATTTATGGAATTAACTCCTTCCAGTTGCTGACCAGCTAGTTTGTAGCTAAATGATAAGGGATCTATCTTTCTATGTATTCGCAGCACATTACACTTGTCTACATTGAGATTCAATTGCCATTCTCTGCACCATGCGTCAATTCACTGCAGATCCTCCTGCATTTCAGTACAATTTCCAATTGTTACAACCTCTCGATACACCACAGCATCATCTGCAAAAAGCCTCAGTGGACTTCTGATGTCATCCACAAGGTCATTTATGTATATTATGAATAGCAACGGTCCTATGACACTCCCCTGCAGCACACCTGAAATCATTCACACTTAAGAAGACTTCTCTCCATTGAGAATGGCACGCTGCGTTCTGTTATCTAGGAACTCTTCAATCCAATCACACAATTGGTTTGATAGTTCATATGCTCTTACTTTGTTCATTAAACAACTGTGGGGAACTGTATCGAACGCCTTGCGGAAGTCAAGAAACACGGCATCTACCTGGGAACCCATGTCTATGGCCCTCTGAGTCTCGTGGATGAATAGCGTGACCTGGGTTTCCCACGACCGTCTTTTTCAAAACTCATGCTGATTCCTACAGAGTAGATTTCTAGTCTGCAGAAAAGTCATGACGCTCCACATAATATGTGTTCCAAAATTCTACAACTGATCGAAGTTAGAGATATAGGTCTATAGTTCAGCACATCTGTTCGATGTCCCTTCTTGAAAATGGGGATGACCTGTGCCCTTTTCCAATCCTTTGGAATGCTACGCTCTTCTAGAGATCTACAGTACACCTCTGCGAGAATGGGGGCAAGTTCCTTCATGTCCTCTGTGTAAAATCGCACTGGTATCCCATGAGGTCCAGCGGCCTTTCTTCTTTTGAGCAATTTTAATTGTTTCTCTATCCCTCTGTCATCTATTTCGATATCTACCATTTTGTCATCTGTGTGACAATCTAGGGAAGGAACTAAAGTGCAATCTTCCTCTGTGAAACAGCTTTGGAAAAAGACATTTAGTATTTCAGCCTTTAGTCTGTCATCCTCTGTTTCAGTACCATTTTGGTCACAGAGTGTCTGGATATTTTGTTTTGCTCCACCTACCGCTTTGACATAAGGCCAAAATTTCTTAGGATTTTCTGCCAAGTCAGTTCATAGAACTTTACTTTCGAATTCATTGAACATCTCTCGCATAGTCCCTCTGACACTACATTTCGCTTCCCGTAATTTTTGTTTGTCTGCAAGGCTTTGGCTATGTTTATGTTTGCTGTGAAGTTCCCTTTGCTTCCGCAGCAGTTTTCTAACTCGGTTGTTGTAACACGGTGGCTCTTTTCCATCTCTTATGATCTTGATTGGCACATACTCATCTAATGCATATTGTACTATGGTTTTGAACTTAGTCCACTGATCCTCAACGCTATCTGTACTTGAGACAAAACTTCTGTGTTGAGCCATCAGGTACTCTGTAATCTGCTTTTTGTCACTTTTGCTAAACAGAAAAATCTTCCTACCTTTTTTAATATTTCTATTTACGGCTTAAATCATCGATGCAGTAACCGCTTTATCATCACTGACTCCCTGTTCTGCATTAACTGTTTCAAATAGTTCGGATCTGTTTGTCACCAGAAGGTCTAATATGTTATCACTTCGAGTCATTTCTCTGTTTAGCTGCTCAAGGTAGTTTTCAGATAAGGCACTTTAAAAAATTTCGCTGGATTCTTTGTCCCTGCCACCCGTTATGAACTTTATGTTTCCCAGTCTATATCCAGCAAATTAAAATCTCCACCCAGAACTATAACATGGTGGGGAAATCTACATGAAATATTTTGCAAATTATCCTTCAGGTGCTCAGCCTCTATAGCTGCTGAGCTAGGGGGCCTATAGAGACATCCAATTACCATGTCTGGGCCTGCTTTAACCGTGACCTTCACCCAAATTATTTCACACTTCGTATCTTCGTCGATTTCCTTCAATACTATTGCACTTCTAATTGCTATAAACATGCCTCCCCCTTCACTGTCCAGCCTGTCTCTGCAGTATACATTCAAATCTGAGTATTGGATTTCATTACATTGCTAACACATTGTGAACCTCACTTCGGAAACACTTTGATTAGTTGTGGAACATGCTGTTTCTTGATTTCAGCTTGTTGCAGAAAATGGTGGACAACGTAGTGAACATGTTTTGTGCCAGTCATACATAAATTAATGACCCAATCTGATTTTGACTGATGCTTTTTATGCCGGTTTTGGCCTCAGGACAGTTAAAAAGCCAATGAGATTGATGATTTTTATGCAATTTTTGGTCTCAGGATGATTAAAAACCTATTTTTCCCATACAATGTGATATGACCTTGCCGTGGTATATGGGCTTATGTAACTAACACTATCACACCTGTACACCCATGTACACTGAGTAGTGCAGTTTGTTTAATGCCGAACGTACAACTTAGGCGTTGTTGTATGATTCATTTGTCATTTGTAGTCAACCACTATTAAATTATGATGCTTACAGTGCCATATATGCTGCATTTTGTAACTATTTATTTTTCTTCTGCAGTACGCTTTCCCCCTTCTCCGATAATATTCTGTTGCAATTTGATGCCATTCTGATCAGTGGTGTTATTTGTACAGCGGTTTGAAAGTTTAACTTTAATTGTAATCACCCTGTACGTGTTCATGGGTAGCTGCCTTACAGGAACCCAGGCAAATATTTTTAGATTAATTGGAAAGTAAATTTTTCTGCGAATAAATCCAGTGGGCAGACGATGTCTTCTTATTGTCATGATGTTGATGATACACTCATTCTATTTCTTGGAAATAATGACAAAATTTAACTAATTTCACCAACAAATTAATAAAATGTGTAACAGCATCAAATTTACCATTGGATATGAAACAGGCAAGAACAAAAACTTCTTAGACATAAAAACAGCTAACGATAATGGTGACCATAAAATTGCCACATGTTGTAAACCAACAACAAATGACTATAATTCATCATGTGACCCACCAGCACATAAAACAGCACAGCGGCTATGATTCTAATATACTCCATGTACAGAAAGAAAATTAGGGCCAAATGTGCAACATAAATGAAAAAATTACTGTAGCAAAAGTAGAAAGAAAAAAGAAAGAAAAAATTGTGATGCCTCCATGTATGGGAAATATTTCTCAAAAAATAAGTGAAACCTTCTGTACTACTTATGTTAAAATTAGCATCTGCACAGAGAATAAACAAGGGATGAAGATAATGGACAAAATTCAAAAACATGACCAATCAAAAGTATGCAAAGACCACTCAAAAGTATGTAAAATTAAGTGCAGTGACTGTGATGTATTCCAAATGGGATAAACAGGATGAAAATTTACAACATACAAAGGACATACCAAAATCATAAACAACATCTCCACTTTTAGTATACATCTACGAGAAAAACTACACTCTGCACAAAAAAACAGAGTTCAGAAATAATAAATATATTAAGAACTTAAACAAAATTGTTATTGGTGACAAATAATTCAGAACAAAAGACAATCCTGTATTTTAGATACAATATAAATTGATTTTTATTAAAGGTGTAAATTTAATAGCAAACTATATTTCTGACACACGAATGGTTAATGTAACAACTATGCACAAGTATCACAAAATAAAAGACCATATTTGAAAAATAATATATAAGATCTTATTACCTAAGTAAGAACTTATAATACAACCATATGTACATAGATGTATGAGCTAACAATAGCTTGAGTGTATCTAGGTACTCTTTGAGAGTGAGCCAGTACTCAAAACCAGTAAAAAAAACTGAGCTCTGGTGCTCCTTTATGATATATATATGTATACTACATTTCATACAGTTTTTTGAGGGTGTAGAGCAGAAAAAAACAAAAAAAAATTTAAATAAATTTTCTTGGCATAGCACTGACAAACAAAAATGGTAAGACAGTGTTTCAGTTTGTGCAGGAAACATACAGACACAATATTATGCTTCACATTGACACCTGCTGCTTTAAAAAAGTCTGTTCTGGACTTTTCCATGTGTTAAAGACTTTATGAATGCGCAACCATGTTACTGCTGCATATTTTATCAGATAATCCTCCAGTCGTTTCTTATCTCTCTGAATCCAGAAAAGAACTTCCTCAGTCCATCTATCACGCATTCATTTAACTACATGTCTTTCCAGCCATTTCATTCTTATAACAGCCCAAATTACGTCTTCTGCTCCAGTCTCCTCTGAGTGAGATGGTGCAAGATTTAGACACTGGACCCGTATTTGGGGGAAATCTTCATACAGCCGGGGTGGCCACCCTTTTTGGCAGGTGTGCCAAATTTTTGAAAGCGAATTTCCTCGCAGGCTGCATTACCAGTTTTTGTTGTATGAACCAAAACAACTAAGAAATATTAATTTACTTTTTAAAGAAAATAAAACAAATCTGAGGAAAGAACATTTATTATAAAATTTAATGAAATACATTGTTAGAGGGATGTCTGGCTTTGACTGACTGAACTGAGCAAGCCAGTGTTGATGTCAACTGAAGTTGTTGCTACATGCAAGCAATTTTTCAGATGAACATCAGTAATTCG
Organism: Schistocerca gregaria; assembly: GCF_023897955.1. NCBI lineage: Eukaryota > Metazoa > Arthropoda > Insecta > Orthoptera > Acrididae > Schistocerca > Schistocerca gregaria. The sequence goes on along the minus strand of NC_064931.1, from coordinate 207,004,455 downwards.
TGTTCTCATTTGTGTTTTGGTGTAATTCATCCAACTATAAAGCTGTTCACACTCATAAGTGTTTCCAAATAATCAAATTATTTTTAAAGCATGTTGTAAAATGCTGGCTATTTCTAATTGTCCAAATATGTTTTATAGAACTCTTCCAAAGCACCATGATAAAATTTCTCTTTTAACTGTGCGTCACATCACATCACATTTCACAGCATTCCATTTGCAAAAGCCTCTGTGAACTCATTTCTATGGAGAATGGCATAGAAAGTATAGAAAAATAGCAGACGATGTTTCATAAAATTTTGAAATCGGTGTTTGAATTCATGTTTTAAATCAGATATCAAAGAAGCATATTTAACCACTGCCGGCTGTGTGACATATGATTGCTTTGACAGTGTAGGAAAATGGGTGAAGTTCTTTGTTTGTAATTATTGTTCCCAAAACCCAAGTTTCATTTTGAATGTGAAAATAAAATAATCCAGGACATTGTTCATTTGATCTTTCCTTGGAGTTGAGCATTAACATCATTTAGGTGGCTAGTTATATCGACCAAGAACGCAAAGTCGGAAAGCCATTCTTTATCTTCGAACTCTAGGAGTCTCATTGACTTGCTTTCAAAGAGGATTGTATATCTTGCTTCAAATCAAACACTCATTTCTACTTTGTTGCACTTGTTAGCGATCTTACTTCTGTATAATATGAAATGTTATCATGCTCTGCATCTGAGCACCATGTATTTTTAGCCCCAGTAGGTTCTTAAGTTTTAACGAAAAGTTACCTAATGTCGATATAACTGCTTCCAACAATTCTCTTTGCTTCATCGTATCCTCAAGTGGATACAATTCTGCTAATTCTTCTGTTGTATTAAAATAGGCATCAACACCTCTGGCATAAATCGCCACTTGGGCAGTATCTGCCATATCTGTGCATTCATCACAAGCTAGAGAATAAGGTATAAACTCAGATGCAAGATTTTTAAAATTATTTCAGTTTTGTCTTCCAGTGTTGTCCACACTTCTAGCATCTAGTAACAGTTTGACGAGGCAGGCGTATTTTTTATAAATACTTTTTCTTTCCTGGAGACACAATTTCAGCGAGTATTTTGCCTTCTGAATATGGCTTTGATTTCTTTACCAGTATTAAGAGCTATTGCATAACTCACTTTCACATAGCAAGTTGACTCTGAATTCGCCCTTGTAAGTATCTGCTGTTGAGTAGAAAGATTCTTGTTTAAGTCATTTACCTGGTCTTGTCGCAATTGTCTTACGAAATGTAACTGCATGTTTAGTCTCATAATGCCATTGGTTATTATATTCTTTTGGAACTGAGACACATTCATTGCATGTCAGACGTATGGGTTTTGTTTTATATTCCTCAAAAAAAATAGTTTGCAGTACACTTGTCTTGAAAAGTTCTCAACTCCTCTGCAGTTTTCCTTTTCTTAGGTCCTATTTCTTTATTAGTTGACATCATATGACGTTTACTTCTTGAACTGAAACAGACATTTTTTTACCATAAGTCTGAAACTGACAAAGAGACAATACAGGGATCAGAGTTTGCTAATTTTTGTATGTGTATGGAACCTGACGTTCAGAATCCAATATCAGTTACCTACAGTGGTTCGATGAAACTCTCTGTAATTCCCTAATTCCCTACAAAATCTTCTTTGAAGTTCCCTGAAGTTGTTTGTCACTATAAAGCAAGTGGACAGTTTTGATGGGCTTTGTGGCTCTGTGGTAGTTTGCCCAACTGCCACATGGGTGGCCTTCGATTCCCAGTTGTGTTAAATACTTAAAGATAGATTTGTGTTCCACAGGCATTTATATGAAGTGTAGTGTACATGACAATGGAAAAATAAAATTAATTTGAAACGTTTTTCTTTTTTTTTAAACAAATTTATTTATAAAGGATTGGTGATTGTGGATTTATATCTACAATGAAAACTGGATTTTGTGTTTGATTTGTAATTATAAATAAAAAGACATGTATTTTTCATAAAAATGAGAATAAAATATGTGCTAATTAACATTTATATATATATGATGTAGTTATTCGAACTAAACTAAAGTAGTAATTACTGCAACTAGGCTCAAACCAGCAATGCACAATTACCTCACGAGCACTACTCTTTTTCATTTTTTCCCAATCTTTATGTATTTCACGCTTCACAGAAGTGGTTGTAGAGCATGCAACTATGTTTTAAAATATAAATCAACTATGTACATATGCTAATCCTGGCCCTCCACATGGAAGGCTGTCATTGTACCACAGAGCCACACTGCTTGTCGAGTTATCGGTCTTTCATTTGGGTATCATCCGCACTTGGGAGACTTCATAGTCTTCTCTCTTGAGGAGGTTTTTGAGAGTAATATTCATCTGCTTTAGGAGGCAATTGATATTTTAGTTCTGAACATCATGTATTGTAAATATAAAAAGTTACATATGTTTCACTAAACTTAGCAGTCTTACTTTCAAATTTTGACCCCCATTTAGATTTCTTTTTTATGATTGTTTCTTAAAACTATTACACATTTCAAGTCGATAACATTATTATTAGTTGCTGTAAGCTAGAGAGAAAGGCAAGTTGCTGAAGTTGCGCTGGATGGTCCCTTTTCTACCTTTGTAAGGCGGAATCCTCAAAAGTCATCAATAAAAATGGATTTTACAATTATTTATTTTATACTACTAAAATAAAAAGAAGGTACTGAGGCAGAAACCATTGCAAATGTCGATTGGTGTACCTGCTCACCATAATTGAAAGCATAAAATAAATGCTAGCATACTAAAATTAAAGGCAAGCATCGCAAATTATCTATAAAAATATGAAAGCTGGCTTTATTTACATGAAGTGATGGCGGTAGGTCTATAGCGATCAAATATGCACCAAGTATACACATGAAGGGCTATCTTTGTGGCCAGTAGTATTGCGAGTTAGCAGTAAAATTAAATATGGAATGTATTGACTATTTCTGGCACTTGTTTCACCTGCACTGTGCAAGAAATGTATCCAGTTGTGCAGTCCATACTAATCTGTACTTTTTTGGAGGTTTCATGTGAATTAGAAGTAAATTTTTTTTTAACAGGAAACAGCTCCACGGACCAAAAATTTGGGCCACATTTGGCCTGCGGGCTGCTGGTTTTCTACCCCTGCTCATGTGGCATCCCCAAATCACTTGAATCATTTGAATCTCAGCACATTTCCTTTGAAAGGGCATGATCAGTTTCGTTGCCTGTCTTTCCACAATCCAACTGTGTGGTTTTATCGTTCCTTCATTAGATTTTCACACCTCAATTGGCATTACATGCACAAAGTCATTATTCTCTTCATTAACTATCTGTTTTCTTACCTGTTTCATACACTATGAAAACACATAAGAAAAGGTGAGATGCTTCTATAATTTTCTTTCTGTTTTTTGTGTGTGGTCTGCCATATTTCCTGATGAATTGTGGTGTCTACCCAGCATGAATAGCTCTTCTCATTTCTTCATGCTGTTATACTTTTCTGTTGTTTCTCATACTGGGTTTTCATTATTTTCCTCACATCCTCTAAAAGATATGCTAATGTAGTTTTGTCACATACTGTTAGTAACAAAACATACATTTGGCTAAAATTGCCAGAGTTACTTGATGCTACAAGTGAGCATAAATGTACATACTACGAGAGCGTGCTGAAAATTAATGCCTCAAAATTTTTAATGTGTGAACCCTTGAAGTTTTTAAATAAAACAAATGTCATTAACATTCTACATCTTTATTCTTCATGCTATGTATTTATTGTTCAGCATAGTCACCCTGCTGATGAACACATTTTTCCCAATGAGACACCAAGTTTCTTAATATCATCACTGTAGAATGTTTCACTTTAATTACAGAGCTACAACCTCACCTTTGCTTGCACCACTTTATCACCATCAAGTGAGGCCCTAAAGATGTCCTTTAAGTTTTGGAAACAGATTACAATTGGATGGGGGCCAAGTCTGGACTGTGTGGAGGATTATGATGATGACAGTGAACCCAAGACTTTGGATTATTGCAGATATCACAGCACTTGGGTATGTGGTCTGGCATTGTATTGCTGAAGGAGGGGATGCTCCATGTGTAAATAAACTCTCCCAATCTGAAACTTGATTATAGCATGGTGTTTCTTGTACAGAGACATAGTTATGTTACATACTACAATTTAGAGCCCTCTAGCGGCAGAGGGTTGCAAACATGTAGACATGAAGAATAAAGATGTAGAATGTTAATAACATTTGTTTTATGTACAAAGCTTTAAGAGTTTTCACATAAAAAATTCAGAGTGAAAGCATTGCTTTTCAGGATGCCCTCATACAAATTCCAGACTAGTGAGGATACATCGTAATAAAAATAAGCAAATAAGTAAAATACAAATTGTATTTTTCTTTTAGTTGAACAAGACCATAGCCTCAATATATTAAGATATAGATTCCTGTTAAGCTAGTGGAATGGAAGAAGTGCCTGTTTGTGCATGTCCATGGACGATGAGATAATTAATGTCTAACGTATTTTGAAAGTTATACGAATGCCAGTGCAACAGTAAGGAAATTCAGACTTCCACAGTTGTCAATATCCATTGTTAAATTTCATAAATGGTTTGATAACTGTTGTATTCCAACCCCCCCCCCCCCCCCCTCACTCCTCCCCCCAAGGGTTGTATTCAGTATTGCTGTGGGCTTATAATTAATATATGGCACTCAGGTCTGGAAAAATAATCTGTATTGGTTTATTTACCGATGGGAATTATGTGGCGAGGATTACCAGGGGAACAGGAAAAGATAACTCTAATTGCTCCAGACGCATCTTGGAGGTAAAGGCAAAATTCAAAGCTAAAGGAAATAAGCCATTCAGCATCTTCTCTAGATGGTGGGCCTAAGTGGAAGAGAGAGTTTTTGTTACAGCTCCAAGAGCCCTCTACCTCGCAGTTCGGGTCTTCCTGCAATGTGATTTGATTGGCAAGGCGGCTTTGGTGGTGGTGATGATTCAGCCTGATCTGACTTGAACTGGTTGATTGCTGTCACATCAGCTGAAAGGTATCAGACAAGAATGGTGGCCTCTGTAAATTTTTAATAATAAAAATTACTCACATTCGAATTGTATATCTCCACCCCTGTCCATGAAAAAGTTTGCTACACATAACTCAGACAATCTCTATAAGCCTTATAGCCTGCAACAATATTTGGTTTTCATTTAACAATTCAGTAGAACAGATAACATTTTTGCTACAGCGGTCATATGTTGTCGTTGTGGTCTTCAGTCCTGAGACTGGTTTGATGCAGCTCTCCATGCTACTCTACACTGTGCAAGCTTCTTCATCTCCCAATACCAACTGCAACCTACATGCTTCTGAATCTGCTTGGTGTATGCATCTCTTGGTCTCCCTCTATGATTTTTACCCTCCACACTGCCCTCCAATACTAAATTGGTGATCCCTTGATGCCTCAGAACATGTCCTACCAACCGATCCCTTCTTCTAGTCAAGTTGTGCCACAAACTTCTCTTCTCCCCAATCCTATTCAACACCTCCTCATTAGTTACGTGATCTACCCATCTAATCTTCAGCATTCTTCTGTAGCACCACATTTCGAAAGCTTCTATTCTCTTCTTGTCTAAACTATTTATCACAGATGTTTCACTTCCATACATGGCTACACTCCATACAAATACTTTCAGATACGACTTCCTGACACTTAAATGAATACTCGATGTTAACAAATTTCTCTTCTTCAGAAAAGCTTTCCTTGCCACTGCCAGTCTACATTTTATATCCTCTCTACTTCAACCATCATCAGTTATTTTGATCCCCAAATAGCAAAACTCCTTTACTACTTTAAGCGTCTCATTTCCTAATCTAATACCCTCAGCCTCACCCGACTTAATTCAACTACATTCCATTATTCTCATTTTGCTTTTGTTGATGTTTATCTTATACCCTCCTTTCAAGACACTATCCATTCTGCTCAACTGCTCTTCCAAGTTCTTTGCTGTCTCTGACAGAATTACAATCTCATTGGTGAACCTCAAAGTTTTTACTTCTTCTCCATGAATTTTAGTACCTACTCCGAATTTTTCTTTTGTTTCCTTCACTGCTTGCTCAATATACAAATTGAATAACATTGGAGAGAGGCTGCAACCCTGTCTCACTCCCTTCCCAACCACTGCTTCCCTTTCATGCCCCTCAATTCTTATAACTGCCATTTGGTTTCTGTACAAATTGTAAATATCCTTTCGATCTCTATATTTTAGCCCTGCCACCTCCAGAATTTGAAAGAGAGTATTCCAGTCAACATTGTCAAAAGCTTTTTCTAAGTCTACAATTGCTAGAAACGTAGGTTGCCTTTCCTTAATCTAGCTTCTAAGATAAGTCGTAAGGTCAGTATTGCCTCATGTGTTCCAGTATTTCTATGGAATCCAAACTGATCTTCCCCTAGGTCGGCTTCTACTAGTTTTTCCATTCCTCTGTAAAGAATTCGCATTAGTATTTTGCAGCTGTGACTTATTAAACTGATAGCTTGTTAATTTTCACATCTGTCAACACCTGCTTTCTTTGGGATTGGAATTATTATATTCTTCTTGAAGTCTGAGGGTACTTCGCCTCTCTCATACATCTTGCTCACCAGATGGTAGTGTTTTGTCAGGACTGGCTCTCCCAAGGCAGCAGTAGTTCTAATAGAATGTTGTCTGCTCCCAGGGCCTTGTTTCGACTCAGGTCTTTCAGTGCTCTGTCAAACTCTTCATGCAGTATTGTATCTCCCATTTCATCTTCATCTACATCCTCTTCTATTTCCACAATATTGTCCTCAAGTGCATCACCCTTGTATAGACCCTCTATATACTCCTTCCACCTTTCTGCTTTCCCTTCTTTGCTTAGAACTGGGTTTCCATCTGAGTTCATAATATTCATACAAGTGGTTCTCTTTTCTCCAAAGGTCTCTTTAATTTTCCTGTAGGCATTATCTATCTTACCCCTAGTGAGATAAGCCTCTACATCCTTACATTTATCCTCTAGCCATTCTTGCTTAACCATTTTTCACTTCCTGTCGATCTCATTTTTGAGACATTTGTATTCCTTTTTGCCTGCTTCATTTACTGCATTTTTATATTTTCTCCTTTAATCAATTAAATTCAATATTTCTTCTGTTACCCAACGATTTCTGCTAGCCCTCGTCTTTTTACCTACTTGACCCTCTGCTGCGTTCACTACTTCATCCCTCAAAGCTACCCATTCTTCTTCTACTGTATTTCTTTCCCGTCATTCCTGCCATTTGTTCCCTTATGCTCTCCCTGAAACTCTGTACAACCTCTGGTTTAGTCAGTTTATCCAGGTCCCACCTCCTTAAATTCCCACCTTTTTGCAGTTTCTTCAGTTTTAGTCTACAGCGGTCGTATATAAAATTATATACTTGATATAAGAGAAATACAGATGTCAGCCGCAATTGGGCATAGAATTAAATTCAGTGGCAACAAGAGAAAATTTGTGCCGGAGTGGGACTCAAACCCAGAATTCTCGCTTTATGCCAGTAATTACCTTGACCACTTCAGCTATCTGGACACACTTCCCCTGCAACCCAAATTCTTAACTTTTCATACACACACACACACACACACACACACACACACACACACACACAATCTACCATCTATTGTCCTCATTGCATGCCCCTTTAACTGATTCCTGTAGGAACTCACACATAGTGTGCAACCACACTGAGGTTATCATTACTATTAAGGTGTCTGTTCTGTCAGATATGTTCAACAGAAGACCACACACACAATAATATAGCCTTTGTTTTAATGACTGCCACACCAGCTTACTTATCATATCCACAACACTCTCCCCCCTATTTAGTGATAAACGAGCCGCCCTTCTTTGATCGTTTTCAACATCCTCCATCAATCCTTGTCAAACATCACTACCTTTTTTGGTTCCCTCCACAGTCATTCGGACGTCCCATTGAAAGTTTCCTCAGCAGAATTCAAGCCAACACAAAGGTGCAGTGTGATCACACCTTAAACTAATGTCCTCTTATAGGTGTGTGGACACTTAACAAATACTAGTGAACTGCCCCACAGTAACCATAGTGGTTCACTATCAGCATTCACATGCACCATAGTGAACCTTTGGATACTTAGGCTTCCATATTTTCTGTATGCTTGCTGATCTGCAGCTGTTGGCAGGAAATGAAATGAATGAGGGCATGCTGACAAGTAATGCCTCTGCATTTTTTATGTGAAAACTCTTAAAGCTTTTTAATTAAAACAAATGTTATTAACATTCTAAATCTTTATTCTTCATGTCAACATACTTATTTCTCAACATACTCACCATGGTGATGAACACATTTTCCCCAGTGAGACATGAGTTTGTTGATTTTGACACTGTAGAATATTTCACATTGTTGCTGGAGCCACAATCTCACCTCTTCTTGCACAGTTTCAAGATGAAAACAGATGAAAATTGTGTGGGGCCAAGTTGGGGCTGTATGGAGGATGATCTATGACAGTGAATTCAAGGCGTCGGATTGTTACAGATGTTGCAGCACTCTTGTGTGTGGTCTGGCATTGTCATGCTGAAGGAGAGGTTTCTCCATGTGGGAATGAACTCTTCAAATTAAAACTCAATTACAGCACATCGTTTCCCATGCATGGTCATAGTTGTTACACGCTACATTCAGAGTCCTCTTGCGGCAGGGGGTTGCAAATATGTAGACATGGAGAATAAAGATGTAGAATGTTAATAACGTAAGTTTTATTTTAAAAAACTAGGCATTACTTTTCAGCATGCCCTTGTACATAGGTTATGTTTGCAACAGGGTGTTTGCTTTTTAAATCATCAGTGATGTAATCTTGTGCCATTCATTTGATTTCTGTTTAGAGTATAAGTCACTTGAGACACATTCTGCAGCTTCTTGCATCCTTTGACATAACAATAACAAGATAATTTTGTGTGCAACACCGTGTCTGATATATAGCGCCTAACGAAAAAAGTGAAGTACACAGACGTCATTGTCGGACGTCAACATACAGTGACATCCCATTAGGGTCTGTGTAAATGATTTGAGTTGCAATTCTCTAAGACAGGTAGAGTGACCATCAGAGTGGATTAGTGTTCAGTGTTTTACCAGGAATGGTAGAGAAAATAAAGGGTCTGAAGAGTAGCAGATATTGAATGGTATCGTGAGGAGACGTTCCGGTCTTGAAAATTCAGTTCGGGATGACACTTCACAGGTTAGTAGTATACCTCAAGGACATCGACTCATTGAAGTCTTTAAAGTTCACTATCTAGAAAATTTCGAGAAAAAGGGGTGTAAAGTTTTAAGCATAGCTCATACATATCTAATATACGGTCAGAAGTAGCATTCCATCATACAGGTGAAATAGCTCAGTCAGTAGCATGATAGAATGTCATGCGGCCGATCTGGGTTTGATCCTAGTTGCAGGCCCAATTTTATTTTGTTTTCTGAATTATCTTACAAATTATAACAACTTTTAAGTAAAGTTAATGACCTAAAGTATTATTAGTTAGATCATAAATAATTTTAGTTTGTTTATGAAATGGCTGTGACGGCTATTCAAAAAGGGAATTACACTCATCAATATTTTCCTTGTAAAAAATTGAATAATTTCAGATGTGTTTCAGTGGAGGTAAATTAATCACCTCTGTCACAAAATTCTTGGCAGAATTTAAATTGTATAAAATTTTTTACAATAATGTGTTCATTTGTCAATTTCATATTTTATGTGCAAGTACCAGAATGATAATTGTCATAAAAACTTTGAAAACAAGAGGTATTTGCCATCTTGCACAGTTTTGAAGGATGATTGCTTACAGGAACAATGTTCTTTTAAAAGATCTGTGGAAAAACATATTTCACTTACATTCCTGAGAACTTGTCTTTCATCAGGAAGCCTGGAAGCAAACCAGGCATATCGGATCATTTCCTTAAAAATTGGCATTGAGAGCTGATGGTGGACTATTGATTAAATTTTTATACAGTCTTCACGGGTGTTTGTGTCTCTCATTTTCTATATGATAAGCACAATTTTGTATACACTTTCTCAGAGTTTTTTCTTGTCTATGAAAATAGACATCAGTGGTTGAACAAGTGCAGTACATATCAGAGGAGCCACTTTAATTGTACATGTTGGTGATTTCTTATCATTCTGAAAGACTATGTTGTATAATTCAGGCTTTGCTTGTTCACCCTAAAAGTGAATAGCTAACAGAAGCTGTTCTTGACCCACATAAGAATTCAAACACTGGGTGAGAAAGTCAGTGTACGGTTCTGTTGTTAGCTTGCCAGATTTGGAAGACATATTACAACATTTTTATAATTTCTTTTCTGTTTTTTTGAACTTGGCGTCCAGTGTTACTGGTTGCCTCTTGTGAATGCACACGCAGTTGAGGTAGAATGTTTTCAGATAGTCGTGTCATTTGATGAAAATAGTTTGGCTTTCTTTGACAGCCCGAGTCCTGTTGTACACCAACTGACACCGACATCCTGCATAGAAAAAACAACCAAAATCGAAGTATTTTATCAGAGAATTGTAAAAATAGAGAGCAAAATGAATTTTTAAATTTGCTGCAATAACTACTTGCCTGGTCAGTTTTGATAACAAAATCTTTGTGGAAATTCGGTATCAATTTAAACATCTGGTTTCAAAAAGTGTCTGCAGCAAGTAAGATTGTCTGCAGCAAGTAAGATGTCTTCGATCATCGCTTTTTTCCTTGAAACAGATCTTCTCTCTCTTTGCTGACAAATCATACTTATTTTTGAATCTATGGACCCAGTTGTCAGAAGTTTTAAATTCAAAATTTGTAAACTAGTGCTGCTGCTAAAGCGCACTGTTGTAAATTTTGTATAAACACTTGCCAATAATTCTCGTGGGCTTCAACAAAATGATGATACATCCAAGAACTGATTGCTGCGTACTTATCAAATTGATAGCCTCCTTTTTTTGTTTCTTCTTCCCATTGGGATAAGTGTTCCTTCTTTCTTAACCGGCTGCATCCTTTTTTTTAGTTACAACCTGTGGTGAGCCTTTGCAATAAGAACAATGTTAATTTCATGCTCCAAAGAAAGACAGTCTACCTATCTTGCCTTCTTTTCTTCTGGTTCATATTCATCCAATAAGATGTGGTATTCATACTTTTCAAATGGTTCACCTTCACAATTTTCATTTTCGTGAGCAAGTTTATCAGCAGTAGCAAGCATTTTTTCAGACAATATTTTCATAATAAGTCTGTAAATTTCTTCACCTATCAGCAGGCTTCATGAGAAATTATCGTTCAAGATTCCAGTGCAATCAAATTATTTGAAGCACGCAAGCTTTTATAACAAATAACCGCATCTTTTAACATCATCTTCAACACTTCACTATATAATGAATCTGCAGCTTCTGGTACTTTTGGCGTGTCTTCATTGACAGACATTTTTAATTCACAATATTGTACAAATTCTGATAATATTTCACAGTACATAATCCTGCAGTGTCTGTGAAAGTCAGGAAAGAACTGGCACTGTAGCAGGTAAGGCCCATTGCTCAATTAGTTCTGTGCAGCCCATGACACTTCCTGACCATATGCTTGTTTGTATGTACAATAGAGCAACTGCACTTTTTTACAAAGACACCAGTTCCTCGAATTTACAGCGAATATTTATAACCTTTCCACAGCTTATAAGATCGCCCAATTTTGTAATAAGATTGTAATGATAGTAATTAACTCTTTAATTTACCTCCATTAAAAATGCATGTGAAATTATTTAATTTTTAAAAATAAAGTATTGACGAATGTAATACAAAATTTAAATAGCCTGTGGCAGCCATTTCATAAACAAAGTGAAAGTATTGATGATTTAATTGATGATACCTTAGGTCATTAACTTTATTTAAAAGTTGTTATAATTTTTTTAAACAATTAAGAAAACAAAATAAAATTGATCTTGCAGGTAGGATTGAACACGGATTGGCTGTATGACATTCTAGCACCCCACTGACTAAGCTGTTTAGCTTGTATGCTGGAATACTACTTACGACCATATATGAGTTGCATATTAGCTACGCTTAAAACATTACAGCCTTTTTTCTGGATATTGTGCTTCAAGACTTCTGTGAGTGGACACCTGTGGGGCATTCTACTAACCTTCATAGTCCCATCCTGAACTGAATTTCTGACATCAATAAGGTCTCCATGTCAGTGAAGGACAGGGAGTTGCTGCAGACTTGGGTGAGACAGTGTTAGCAGCACCTTGACGGAGTTTGAAAGGGGCCTCATCGTAGGTCTCCATTTGGCCAGCTTGTTGCGTCATCCAATATGTAGATCTGTTGACCATTTGCACGTAACAGTGGCCTGATATTGGGCTACATGGGAATGTGAGGCAGGTATTCTCGTCAAGATTCCGGTCGACCACGTCTGACCACTGTGAGGGAAGATCACCGTATCGTGCACCAAACATATTGTAACCCTTTCACATCTGCAGCTACTTCTGATTGCAAGTAATGGACTCCCTGCAACATTCTGTGTCACCCTGCAGCACTGGTCAGATACTAGCAGCAGTCAGATTAGGTAATTGCCATCCCATGTGTGGGTTGCCATTGACACAGCACAGATGTCTATCTTTGGAATGGTGCCATATCCTGAAAGAGTAGACCACTGATGAATGGTGTTGCGTTTTGTTCAGCGATGTCCCATTCTTCCAAAGTTTGGAGTCATGGCGGTGTTACTCTTGGTGTTGTGACATGGGGAGCCATCGGATATGATTTCAGGTTATGGCTGGTAGAGACTGAGGGAACTTGGACAACAGAAGTGTAAATCATGGACATGTTGCATCCTCACCATATAAAACAGAAATGGGGGCAAACTCTGAGACATCAATTTCGTCCCAGTGGCAGTACCCAGGATATAAAGGATGAGTTGCAACAGCTGTGGACCAGCTTGCTGCAGGAGAGAATACAACAGCTTTATGACACCTTTCACAACTGAATCGGTGCATGTATAAATGCCACAGGGGGTACAATATCATACTGATGAGTGTGCTCTTACTGAAAAATTATATGCAAATTTGATTTCATTTTTTTAAATTCCATTTTGTAGTTGTTGTGGTAACATCACAATTGATCTGAAGCCGTGAAGTTTCATGTCATTTTCTCCTCCCTTTCCGGGTGCTTGACGTTTTTTGTCAGGCTGCTAGCTCTCCAGATCTGCCTCTAGTAGGACATGAATGAGAGCAGCTGTGGCATCAACTTTGTCCCAGTGCCAGTATCCTGTATGTAAATGCTCCTTGTGCTGAATTATAGTTTTGAGCTTGTTCATTAATGTATGGAGTATTACTTAGTTACATCAGCTCATTTTTTTTCCAATCTTTATTGTTAGTAGTAAGGATAATTGGCCATTAAGATTGTGTGTTGCAATTCCATCTTTATTTTGTTTCAGCCCAACTGCTATTCTCGGGTGGTGGACATACTGGGGAAGAAACATATTTTAATATTTGCACTTCGTAGGATTCCACAAGGAGAAGAACTGACATATGATTACAAATTTCCTTTTGAGGATGTAAAAATACCATGTACCTGTGGTTCGCGAAAGTGCCGCAAATATCTAAACTGAAATTCTCGTTTTGTGTATATGTAGATATGTGTGTGTGTGTGTGTGTGTGTGTGTGTGTGTGTGTGTTTGCTCTCGCGCTCACCCGTGCATCAATATGAGCGTGTGGCTTGAAGACGAGAACAAATCTCATAACAATTTTTCATGTGCAAGGTGTATGTAAAAGTGGTGACCAAATATACTCTTGTGATAAAAATTATTGTAAAAGTGTAGTTCTTAAAGTATTATATTTTAAAATATGAACTTTCAAGTGTGTTGTTGGAGGAAATTTTTGGAATATTTTTGAGCTGTGAAATGTGATAGATATCCAATGTGACATTCATTTTCAGTTCTTTGTTTAATTTTCCTGTGGTTTTTTAAGTAACTGTATTCTGATATATAATTTTGTATGTTCTGTGTTAATTGTGATACTTGTGTAGGTCTGAGTTCCAGTGCATGTGGGTATGAACATAAGTTTTATTGCCCAGGCTGAAAACTTTGCATGAACAGGGCAAATTATGGCAGACCTCTCCATATTTTTATTTTGCTAATGCATTTTCCTGTTAGTCTGTGAGTCATTGTATGTGATTAAATAAAAGAAGGGACACTGAAAATTGCTTTTGTGGCAAATTGAAGAAATAACCAAATTTCATGTGACTGGTGACAGAGTAATTTTGAAGTAAGTAGTCTTGATATAGTACCAAAGATTTCATGTTGTCTTCAGTCCTGCTCTTAGTAATATGTTATGGTGATAATTGTACATTCAGCCAGGATGCATATTACTGTAATTGTATATGTGTGAGTCACGTAAACAGCAAAATGTGTTTTATAAATAATTGTAAGTTTTGACTGCTTTGTTTTTAAAACAACTGTTTAATTTTGAGAGACTCAAGCCTTTCTGGCAATGGCTGGGTGGCTACATGAGGGCTAATAGCATATTTGAAATAATTGTCTGTGTTGGAATTTGACAAAAAAATTCATTGTAGACACTGTGTCTCCCCTCTTTGCAATATGCCTAAATGGAAAGTGAGCCACGAGTATTAGTCACAAATAGTAATTTAAACTGTGAGTTACTGACACATCAGTATTTTGAGGAACAGGATCTGCAGCAGTTTCATATTAATGTATGTTGACTTCAATATAATTTTATCAGAATGTATTGCCATCTTTACTAATGTTTTTTAATTAATGGGACATCTTGACTGATTGTAGATGAAAAATGCCAATGCAGCTTGTGTGATTTATTTCATAGTAAGTTATTAATTTTAAGCACATGTGCTGTATCTGTAACTGGCTGAACAGCTGCCTTAAAACCATTTATCAGACACTAAATAAATTCTTAAATTCTGTGCTGTGATATTCCGCAGTCCTTTACATATGGTAATGATTGGGTAGCTTTAGTTTACCTTAAAAATAGGGAAGACATATACCTTCTTGATATTATGTTGCATCTGCTTTGGCGGAAGTGGTACCATAGTGGGAGAATAGCATGCTAACTCTAATGTGAGAGCAACTACCAGTCCAGTTTGCAAGTGTGACTGGTGCCTGTAATCACTTAGAATGATATCCCTGCACTGTTTGTGTGTTGGGTGCCTGTATCTGAGAAGCATGACTGCATCCTGCTTTGAGATATCTGAATTTGTGGAATGTGGGTGACATTTGGATTCTCGTGAAATTAAAGCTTGCTTAACGCATGGCTTTTGTACCATTACACATTGCATTCGCAGTATTGTATATAACAGGTGACAGAAAAGTTGAAGTGTGTTTATTGTCAGTGTTACTTAAATACATCTACTTGATTTTGATGTCACAGTACCAGCTAACTATAAATAGAGACTGAGATAGAATGGAATGTTCTGGTAAGCATTGAAAAATTCCCCATTTCTTGTGTCATTGCAGAACAGTAAACACCCCAGCAGCTTCACATTCAATCTTTCGTGTTCAGGTGATAAAGAAGTATATGAAGTATTTGAGCTCAATATGAATAATTCCCAAGTGTACTATATGCAACAAATGAGAGAGAGAGAGAGAGAGAGAGAGAGAGAGAGAGAGAGAGAGAGAGAGAGAGAGAGAGAGAGAGAGTACATTTAGCGACTGTAAGAATGCTTAAGGGAATCATAGCAACGTGAGGACTTTTTTTATATATAAATTAATCACGAAGTTGCAGCATGTTGACTTTATTTGGTAAATCCTCTATAAAAGCTTCACTAGTCTATTGGTGGAAGCAACCATGCCCTGAAGTGAGGTTGTTTATGGTCAGAATTTTTTAACTTAGCCAACAGTATTGATTAATACACTGGTTGTGTAAATTTTAGTGTGTCTTAGATTATTTTCACTTGAGTTATGAAAAAATGATACAAAGCAGTTTGTTCAAAATGGAATACATGAATGAAAGAGTTGCGTCTATACTGGTAGGGCGTGAAATTGCTGAATCTAGAGACTTGCTGACTGTACCAATCACTGAAAGGGATATGAACTAAACAAATTTGTTCCCCTTTCTTATGGCACACTGTCCAGACTTACTTATTTACATAATTGAATTGAATTCCTGTAATGAGTCTTCTTATTGACATTTAATGCATGGAGCATGGATATATAAAGCAATTAGACATAAGACTACCTGTTTGGGTAATCTATGTTTCATTTGTTGTATGTAATGGGATGCTGTAATATGGGATATGGTTTATCCACTAAATTAGCTATAAATAGGAAGTGAATATTTGAAAGATGGGAATGTAGGTCATTGACAATTTTACATTTTCTAGAAAAAAGGTTGTATATATATATATATATATATATATATATATATATATATATATATATATGTGTGTGTGTGTGTGTGTGTGTGTGTGTGTGTGTGTGTGTGTGTGTGGTTTGAAAGCAATGGTTTCCTGCAAAACTGGGTGCCCCAACTGATGTGCATGCAGATAGCTTGTTGATTATTTTAAGTTATTTAACAGTGTTTCATCTCTCTATCTCAATCTCTCTCTCTCTCTCTCTCTCTCTCTCTCTCTCTCTCTCTCTCTCTCTCTCACACACACACACACACACACACACAGACACACACACACATGCACACACACACACACACACACACACACACACACACACACACACACACACACACACAAAATTATTCACTCACTCTTCTGTCCCATGCCACTGCACGCGCACACACACACACACACACACACACACACACACACACACACACAATTATTCACTCACTCTTCTGTCCCATGCCACTGATGAGTAGTTGTATTGCTCACTGATGAGTAGTTGTATTGCTCAGCTACCAGGAACAAATAATTTCCAAAAGCCTATTGTAAAGAGTTATGATTTTTCAAGAGCAGTAAATAAGTGAATGAAGTGTTAGTTTTCCTAAAATATAAATAAGTGTTACACTCTTTAAGCTAAATTAAATTGTATATGAAAACTGTATGAACACTAGTAATCAATCATGTCTGCAAAATTCTTCACTTTCCTACTGACATTTACATGTTGTAGAATCTGTTCAACATCTCTGCAGCTTGTGTTGGCTATCCATTACTCTGAAATATGTGTGGAAACACATGTAAAAGATAAACTGTTTGATGAAATAGAATGCGAGACAGATTACAAACAGATGTTGGTCATTATGCCACATATTATTTCTGTTCCCATGCTGTAGAACAGTTACACACAAGTGTACAAAAGCTGTTGTGTCTCACCCATGTATCTTGTGCTGCATTGTATGAATGTGAAAACATTTACTCTGATTGCAAAAGTCTATCAAATATAGTCGGAGATACAGTGATCAGACACAAGGAACTGAATCCATAAACGACCAGTTGCATGTTCACTTTGAGAGAGTATCTGTACTAGAAACTTAACAGTAGCCTAATCTTGAGAAATAAGATGAAAGAGTACTTCCCGCAGTGGAAATGTGGAGGAACAATAATTATTATGTGAATATCATTATTTATTTTGTTCATTTGTATTTTGTTGCAAAAACCTTCTGCTTATAGGGTATAATTCTGGTACTATCCACTGTCTTTGATGACAGAAAGTTGGCAGTTAAAATTTGATTGTTTTCTTTAATGAATCTCCAAGGAAAAGTACTGGTTCCGACTCTGACGAATCATTATCAAAACGTACTTTCGTCCAAGAGTGATTAAATAGGGGTGATGTAAGTCAGTCTACTTACCACTATAGTTCTTGAACTATACAGCAATTAAATCATACGGAAATAAGACCTCGCATGATGTTGTAAAGAATCTTTCCTCTTAGGCAAAGAGTCATTGATTCATTACCCATAATTCATTTGTATATTCTCCAAGATCGTCTGGAATGTGTCAGCTTCATTGCATGAAGAACCGATATGAATAGATGCCAATATCAAAACGTTCATGACGAACTTAAATATGTGCTCCTAATTACGGCAAGAAGAAGTTAAAAAAATGTGAGCTAGAAATGTCAGGTATTACTGTTTCTCTGGTAAAAGAATATTAATACAAATATAAAGGTCAGTGTGGATGATGTGGAGAAACCATTGAAATATGCAGGCAAAGCAGTTGGTGCATTACATGTCACTATCTGAAATATAACCTCTTTTTTAAAATAATAATAAAAAAACAGGTTTTTTAAAAATATTTATTAATATTTCAAACATCAGGGATTGATTGCCAGATTAGAAAAATATTTTGGTATTATTTTATATATTGCTAATAAATATGTCTCTTTTATATTGTTTCTGGCATCACTACAAACTTTTTAAAAACCAGTTTAAATTTAATGTTCATTGTCTTATAATTCATGTGATAAAACACGCGCACCTGAGAGCGTGCGCTCACACACACACACACACACACACACACACACACACACAAATGCCTTTGTTTAAATTATTTGTTTATTATTTATACCTGATTTAAGTCTTAGAAGAACTTTTGTTGTTGTTGTTGTTGTCTTCAGACCTGAGACTGGTTTGATGCAGCTCTCCATGCTACTCTATCCTGTGCAAACTTCTTCATCTCCCTGTACCTACTGCAACCTACATCCTTCTGAATATGCTTAGTATACTCATCTCTCGGTCTCCCTCTACGATTTTTACCCTCCACGCTGCCCTCCAATGCTAAATTTGTGATCCCTTGATGCCTCAAAACATGTCCTACCAACTGATCGCTTCTTCTAGTCAAGTTGTGCCACAAACTTCTCTTCTCTCCAATCCTATTCAATACCTCCTCATTAGTTACGTGATCTATCCACCTTATCTTCAGTATTCTTCTGTGGCACCACATTTCGAAAGCTTCTATTCTCTTCTTGTCCAAACTAGTTATCATCCATGTTTCACTTCCATACATGGCTACGCTCCAAACAAATACTTTCAGAAACGACTTCCTGATACATAAATCTATATTCGATGTTAACAAATTTCTCTTCTTCAGAAACGCTTTACTTGCCATTGCCAGTCTACATTTTATATCCTCTCTACTTCGACCATCATCAGTTATTTTACTTCTTAAATAGCAAAACTCCTTTACTACTTTAAGTGTCTCATTTCCTAATCTAATTCCCTCAGCATCACCCTATTTAATTTGACTACATTCCATTATCCTCGTTTTGCTTTTGTTGATGTTCATCTTATATCCTCCTTCCAAGACACTGTCCATTCCGTTCAACTGCTCTTCCAAGTCCTTTGCCGTCTCTGACAGAATTACAATATCATCGGCGAACCTCAAAGTTTTTACTTCTTCTCCATGAATTTTAATACCTACTCCAAATTTTTCTTTTGTTTCCTTTACTGCTTGCTCAATATACAGATTGAATAACATAGGGGAGAGGCTACAACTCTATCTCACTCCTTTCCCAACCACTGCTTCCCTTTCATGCCCCTCGACTCTTATGACTGCCATCTGGTTTCTGTACAAATTGTAAATAGCCTTTCGCTCCCTGTATTTTACCCCTGCCACCTTTAGAATTTGAAAGAGAGTATTCCAGTCAACATTGTCAAAAGCTTTCTCTAAGTCTACAAATGCTAGAAATGTAGGTTTGCCTTTTCTTAATCTTTCTTCTAAGATAAGTCATAAGGTTAGTATTGCCTCACGTGTTCCAACATTTCTACGGAATCCAAACTGATCCTCCCCGAGGTCTGCATCTACCAGTTTTTCTATTCATCT
Source organism: Schistocerca gregaria (assembly GCF_023897955.1). Classification (NCBI taxonomy): domain Eukaryota; kingdom Metazoa; phylum Arthropoda; class Insecta; order Orthoptera; family Acrididae; genus Schistocerca; species Schistocerca gregaria. The sequence goes on along the minus strand of NC_064931.1, from coordinate 206,984,700 downwards.
GTAAAGAATTCGCGTCAGTATTTTGCAGCTGTGACTTATTAAACTGATAGTTCGGTAATTTTAGTAAGTCATTATTTCAAATCATGTTGGCTAACTGTATACATATAGTTCTAATGTTCTCTATTTTCCGCTAATTAAATATTGTTAACCTATAAACTCACAACCTTCAAATTTCGCTTCTCGTTTGTTTAATTTTGTAAATATTGGCAAACACACTAGTGAATATCATTTGTCGCTGCATGCTTTTAATAAGCAATGTATTTTACTGTAACATTGGACCAAATGAGAGTCAGTGTACTTCTTGTCAGTATCCCTTGGCAAGGGCTTCTTTATGAAAAAGAGATTTCTGTTCTATTAAGCTTTTTATTGGTGCAGTTGAGTGCATGAAAGTGGGTTCATCCTTGAATGAGAGTCTGCATTTATTATGAAATGTTCTTAATTGAAAGCTACTGAAATTTATTACTGGGAAGCAGGAGCCTATCATTTTCTTAATAGAGGAGAAGAGAATGAGTGTCAAATATGTGTAATTTCTTTATAGACTGCTGAATGTAGCAGTGTATCTCAAAAATACCTGTAACACTTTCAAAAAACGCTTTGAACATGTTGTAGTCAAAAACTCACCACCAGATTGTATGAGCTCTTCTGCATTTTAATAGTTCAGTATCATATGGTGGAATAAGATTTGTCTCTTAATCCTTGGATATTTCCTCAAATGGCACACTTCAAAAGGCATATTATCAATGCAGAATTTAAGAGGTCCTCCCCTTCCTCTTTCCAAACATCACAGCAAGTTCGGTGCCAGTTTTACAAATACCCTGTATTAAAAAATTGTGTAAATAAATTGTCTGTTATATTCAGACTGTTATTGTATGTTATGTTTTTAAAAAAATGAATGTTAATTGCAATATTTTTTTTATTTCTGTAATTGACTAGAAGGAGTAAATAAGTGCACATGAAATAAATTTGAGGGTGCTCTATATTACCTAACTTGTATTAGCTCTATACTTCACAGTATGTGAAAATTTCTCAGCATTGCATTTTTCCAATTGCTATCTGGAATTGTAGCGTAATTAATACTGTCATAAGAGTAGGTAATTTAGTTTTGCCCTAATTCTCATTACTTTTTTGTATTCCAAAATAAATCCTAAATTGTCGTTACCTTTCAGCTGTTAAGACAGCCTCAGAAAAATTGAATGCAAATACTTCATAATTTTGAATCTTTTTTGGGAAAATTGTGACACACTTGTTAAACTAGGCAAAACTAAAAGCATAATGTACACAAGTGGAGAATGAGGGGTTGAATACATGTGAATAGAATCATCATATCTGCAGGTGGCATTAAAGGCACTGAGTCGAGTAATAGACCGTGCAGTTAGCAGGAATCAGGTACTGGCAATTATGTCCATATCAACTGTATTTGACTTGCTGAAAGGGTTATATGTTGTCCTGAACACTGTAATGAATTAATAAAAGTTCTTGACACGGCAGAACAGTGTCAACCGGCACAGTTTGTGAAATCAACTAAGTTTCAGCAAGATTGTAATTAGGGCCTGCAGGAGGTAGGTAGGTGTTTCCAAAGAATTGCCAAACACATTGAACATTTCTTGTTTGCTTTTTATCAGTGCTGTTGCCATAGATTCAAGGAAATTGTATATGCTCATCATCTTGGTTGCAGGCAGAGCAGATACAGTTCCACACCAGGCCTGCACAGTGACCATAGCACAAATTGTTAATGTTGTGCCAAGAGTGTCAGCTAGGCCCATTGGAAGTGTTTGCTGGTAGATAATTTTAAAGAAGCTAATGGTTAAACTTAAAATGAAATCTGAGAAATAAATTTTATGAAGTTGTGTTCGGTTACAATATTGAGACAATACTAATATATGTGTTTTCTGTGCTCCTCTTTCATTTTTCTCAAAGGTCTTCTTCAATCAGCAGACATCCTTCATTGAGAATGTCTGAATTGTGATAGGTGGCCTTTGGACCAGTCTGCATTACCCACTGTATCTGTTCGAAAACTGTGATGACAAAAGGAAGTGGTGAACCACATATTTGCCAGAAAATGGTATTGCATCACCATGCAGAAAGGTTTCAAAGATTTAGTTGACAAGGAAAGAGCTAAGAATGACAACAGTTGAGAGACTATTTGTATGAGATTCATTGTTCAGTGCATCAAGAAGTGCATTGTGTTACATATGTAGGCATGGTACACTTGATGGAATTGGTGGTGTGAGTAGTAAATTTTCTGAAGCTGCATGTATTATTAAATCATTAATTGCAGCAGTTTTTGATGAAACTGAACAGTGAGCATGGGTATGGTTTATATTACTGCAAAAGTACTTCAGTTAAGTCAAAGGACATGCCTGGAATGAGTTTTCGATTGAAGACTTGCTATTGTTGAATTTCTGAAGAAAAAAGGAAAGCAAAAACAAAAACTAGAAGATCTGGAATGGGTTGCAGAGCTTCCATTTTATTACAGTTGACTGCATACTCCCCTCAGTAAGTCATAGCATCTTGAGAAACAGCTTGTTTCTGATTTCATGGTGAATGTAGGTGCATTTAAAAAGAAAATCACATTGTGGAAGGGACAACTTTTGACAAAGAGCACCATACATCTCCCAATGCTCACTGGCATTAAAGATAATGTGAATTTTGGACAACCTACTATGGTGGTGAAAGAATTACAGGAATAGACTTGTAAAAATTTGAGGGCAGTGCCAATCTTGTCTGTTTTTGAGACTGCTTCTCTTTTCAGAAGAAATGTGCCCCTGTGCATCTGCAGATGTAACTGGTCGATCTGCAGTGTAATCCTATTGAAAAGACAAATTCTTTTACATTAAAATTGTCCAGGAGTTCTACATTGTTTTCACATCTGCATAATGAGGTTGCAAACATGTTATCAGTGTTTCGATCAGCATGTGTGCGAAAGGCTTTATTATTATTATTATTATTATGAAACTAAATAAGTCACAATCATGCAGTAACCTGAGTGACAAAAATCTGTGAAACTTTCTGCTTGTGACTCTATGCTGACAGCTTGTGCCAGATATAAATTTTATAGTCTTTAGTGTGCTTAAAAGAATTAAATAATGCTAAAAATTTGCTTTGTTTGTGATCTATGTTTTTGAGAAATACGAAACATAGTGGCATATAGCACTTTGCAGTTTTGCATCCTTCCTCCTCTTGCCACCCAGACAGTGTGAGGTGGTAGTGGGGGAAGTGTGCTTTTGGGCGGGTGGGATTGGCATATGTACACAAGTGCATGAGATGAGTTCTTGACTATCACTGCCATACACCAATGAACTCGTGCTATTTTGTGTGGATATACAAGAGAAAAAACAATAATTGAAAACAATTGTTTGTTGAGGATATCTTCAAGTTTATTTCATTGAAGTGCTCAGCAAATCCTTGTGGTGCTAGAGAGTGTGAATGTGGCTGGGAGTATATATATGGTGGGGTGATTTTCAAGAACTGTTTCCAGAGTGGTGGCAGCGCAGTTATATACAACAAATGAAAGTGGAATTAGTGGCCAGGAAGGAGGGATGGGGAAGGGGGAGGGCAAAGAGTAGTGTCTGATTATGGAAGAAAGAGGATTGTGAATGTTCATATAGACTGAACAGTAAGAGATTTATGTTGCTTATTGATGGGGAAAAATTGAAGCTGATCAGAGGCAAGAGTGAAATCCAGCAGTGAAAGAGGAAACTATTTTATGCCATTTCAGTTATTTATAATAAAACATTAATTATTTTGAAGAAGGTGTTTGATGCTTAGAAGAGGTTTTCCACTGTACTGGGTCGGTATGAGACCAAGTATTACTCGAAAAACTGACTTGATCATAGAGGGAACTAACCTGGTCACCTGTTGAGGTACAGGCACATTCTACTTAAAGAGGATGTTGTTACCTTGCAGTGCAACCATAGGATGCGGTCATGGAAAATGTCTTTGCAGACAGCCTTCACAGTTTGCTATTAACATCATTAAATTTATTGACAATGAGATAGAAAATGTAGTGATAGTTGGAAATAGTGAGTGTGTGCAAGCAAAATATTAAAAGCTTGGTAAGTTGATAGAATGCTAGTTGTAGCTGGAGGGACATTATGTCAATATGAGAGGAATTGAAGCAGCAGCAAAATGCACACAATAAATATCACATTGATGATATGGATAAATTTGTTCTCGGCCAGCAATTCCGTTTTTATGAACAAAACAACAAAATACTAGCTTCATGAAAATGAGACCACTTTTATCTTGCAGAACCAGGCTTCAAGGCTACCAAGGAAACTGTAAGAAAACCATTTCTGAATGTGGGATTGAGCTTTAAAAAGGGATCTAAATAGAATAAGTTGTGCAGTGTTCTGAATGTCCACAGTTTATTCACTGGACAACAGAAAATGTATCTTTCCTGATGTATCAATGCACCTTATATAAAAACTGGAAAGATATGAACTGTGTTTGCATATCATTTCTGTTGTCCTCCATAGTAAGAAAATACTCTGGATTTGTGGATTGGATTAAAAATGGTCAGGCAAACAAATCTTCAACACATCAGATGCTCCTCTGATTCAATGTAGCAGTATTTCTTATTTCAGCACATCACATTTCCAGAAATTATTTATTGTATGACTGATAAGAGTGTTTATTTATTCACATCGTGTAGTCGTTAGTGGCATCAGTTTAATCTGATGCAATGGTTCCCTTGCCATGTCTCATTCTCTTCTTATCATTTGGATAATTGGATTTTTTGCCCTTGAAGGCACAATCATAGTACTGTTGTCGGGACAAGTTCACATCAACAGTCTGAACACTCAGTTAAAACTGTGAAGCTGTAGTCAAGTTTAAAAATTTACTTTGCCAGGAATGATTGTAACTGTCACAAGCATACATGGATAGATCTGGGTCACCAATTGCAATGAAGAGTTCCAACTCATCCCTAAGGGTTTGTGTGTACGGCCAGCTGAACCTGTCCCGGAAGGTCAGCTCAATGCCACTGAGCATCATGCTACACTGCTATTATGAACTATCAACTGAAGGAATATACTGTACAGACACCAGTAGGTCCTGGCTTGACTTAAGAACAATAATGAAGAGATAATGTTATTCTGTTTCAGTTTTCAGGTACATTGAATTTCGGGAACAAGAAAAGACCAACTAGGTGACCTAATGTGAAACACAAGGATCAATCACCCCCCCCCCCCCCCCAAATCTCATTGATAAGGGCTCATATTGGATCTCTCCACCTGAATGAATGATAATTCAGAAGGAAGTGGGGAAGCTGCTGAAAGACATAATTCAGCTGTCAGAAAGTTCTTCGTCCTCTTCTGTGGCCCTAATGTTGCAGAAGGATAATACATGGCATATTTGTGCCAATTATGAGCAGCTGACCTGTATCTCACAAAAGGATGTACACCTATTGCCACAAATTAAGGACACTTTGGACTAAATGAAAGAAGTGAAGTATTTCTCCACTATGGATTTGCCATATAGTTACTGGGAGATGAAGGTTGGTGAGGCTTACCAGAAAAGACTACTTTTGTATCCTCCTCTGAGTTCCATAATAGTTAACCTGCTTTGACATTTAAATTATTGGTTGTTGAAAAGTGTGTCGAATCAGGTGCATGACTTACATAGACTGTGTCTTTTCTATGTGAATGACGTTGTTGTTTTCTTGAATACTTTTGAGGACCATTGTGACCATATAACAAAATAATAATACATTAGTGAAGTGGCTTAATTAAAGTGTGTGACCAGCTCTAATGTTTGTTGACTACGTTGATGTCTAGGAGGCACACACATGACTTTTGCATCATCCGATTACTGTTCTGTTTTATCCTGGAAATTGATTGTATTCTAAGCAGGATAAAGGTGACAGAAAATAGGATTAGATTAGATTAGATTAGATTAGGCATCTTCTTTAGTGTGTGATTGCAGTTTACTGAATATATTGTTTATTTCACATGTTGTTATGTGTTGTCAGTACAATGACAGATTGACTTGCTATTCTTTTTCTATTGTTTGATTACTTTGTGATACTTTGCAAAAATAATTTAAAATTCTGGTCATTACCACAAACTCTTGTAGGAATTTGTCTTGAGTATTACACTGCAGTTCAGAGTTAAGAGTCTGTAAGGTCTGCTGTGGAATACTTTCCTAAATCTGCAAGCCCAATAAGAAATTTTGCTAGTCCGTTGACCTGTCGTGCATCTGCATGTATTCGCTCTTCCACACGTAGCATACGATGACTGCTAACAGTTGTTAGACCTTCAATGTATCTATGACCCATACAAAGCCTTCAATCTGCTGTTGGAAAACTCACAAAATTGCATTTGATAGATATATTAGTATGCAAATTATACATCTGAATATATCACACAACCCATGGTTTGCATTACAATACTCTTATGTCAGGTTCATTGTGATTTACAGCTAAATCTTATGTATTGTTTCACATCCGTGATGCACAAACTTTTCAATGAATAAAAACTTACTGGTTTGTTGTATATCAGTCTGAGCTAGAATTTCAGTACCTTTTACTTGCTGTCCTTGGCTTTTTGCTGGGTCATTTAATTTGGATCTTGTTCTATGCTATTTTAGTTAATCAGTCAAAAGTGACTTTACATCAACTATTTACTTCTACATTGAATTACGTATCTACAGATTGCTGTAATGATTTTGAATAATATATTGTCATCATGTCTGTTGGTTTTTCAAACCATTTTTACTCATTTTGTTTTTTAATTATCAAGATCAACACTCCAGCACAATTTTTAAATTATATTTATTTATTAAATAAAATTGATACTGTCTTCTGTAACAACAATCTAGCTCTGTCAGCAGACACTTTGTTTTGAGTGCTTAAGGTGTTATTAATTATTTAGATAAAGGAAGGTGTACATCTTTCATCATCTCTAGTTGATGTAGAGTTACCATGTACAGAATGGGCCCTTAACATGTTTGACTGCCACTAAGCCATCGGCAGACACAACAGAGCCTGACGCATGATGTCATGTGCACACCAGTGGCCACACACTCGACTCTGTTTAGTACAGTTATAACTTCAGATGGCATTGTTATAATACAATCACAGACACATGTGGCTTGTTTATGAATGTGCCCTGAAATTTACACTACGTGGTCAAAAGTATCCGGACACCTGCCTGAAAATGACTTACAAGTTCGTGATGCCCTCCATCGGTAACGCTGGAATTCAATATGATGTTGGCCCACCCTTAGCCTTGAAAACAGCTTACACTCTTGCAGGCATACATTCAGTCAAGTGCTGGAAGGTTCCTTGGGGAATGGCAACTCATTCTTTGCAGAGTGCTGCACTGAGGAGAGGTATTGATGTCAGCCGGTGAGGCCTGGCACAAAGTTGGCGTTCCAAAACATCCCAATTGTGCTCTATAGGATTCAGGTCAGGACTCTGTGCAGGCCAGTCCATTATGTGGATGTTACTGTCATGTAACCACTCTGCCACAGGCTGTGCATTATGAACAGGAGCTAAATTATGTTGAAAGATTCAATCACCATCCCCGAATTGCTCTTCAACAGTGGGAAGCAAGAAGGTGCTTAAACATCAATGTAGGACTGTGCTGTGATAGTGCCAAGCAAAACAACAAGGGGTGCAAACCCCCTGCATGAAAAACAACGACCACATCATAACATCATCGCCTCTGAATTTTACTGTTGGCACTCCACACGCTGGCAGATGACGTTCACAAGGCATTCGCCATACCCACACTCTGCCATCGGATCACCACATTGTGTACCGTGATTCGTTACTCCATACAACGTTTTTCCTCAGTTCAATTGTCCACTGTTTACGCTCCTTACGCCAAGTGTGGCAACGTTTAGCATTTACTGTGATGTGTGGCTTGACCATGAAATCCAAACTGTCATAGTACTTGTAGAGGATACTGATGTAGTTTGGAATTCCTACGCGATGGTCTGGATAGATGTCAGCCTATCACACATTATGACATTTTTCAACTGTCAGCGGTCTCTGTCAGTCAACAGACTAGGTTGGTCTGTACGCTTTTGTGCTGTACGTGTCCCTTCACGTTTTCACTTCACTATCACATCGGAAACAGTGGACCTATGGATGTTTAGGAATGTGGAAATCTCACATACAGATGTATGAAACAAGTGACACCCTATCACCTGACCACGTTCGAATTCCGTGAGTTCCGCGCAGCGCCCTATTCTGCTCTTTCATGGTGTGTACTGTGTACTGGCTACTGATGTCACTGAAATGAAGCACCTGACAGTAGGTGGCAGCACAGTGCACCTAATATGAAAAACTCATGTTTCTGATCACATAGTGTAAGTCTTCAGTTGGTGAGGTATTGTCAGTTTAGCCTTGGTCGCAGTTGTGGCTTCGTAAGGTTCTACTTGCTGTACATTTATTGCAGTGCACTGCAATTGCCATTAGCACCACAATCGTCATAATCACTGCTACGACTATCAGTTGTGACCAAAAATGCATCTCCTTTGTTAGGAAACTCAGATAATCCTGGATCACAAGTATCAAAACCTTACTCTTCCAACATCTTCAGTAACTGAAGTGTGCGCACGAATAATGCTGTACGGCACATTTTAGAGATTTTAGGAAATCAACCAAAACTGTTAATTCCAAAGAATTAATGCAAATTAATAATGTAATAACATATATGTATTGTTAGTATATACAGACTGTTGAAAATACTTTGTTGTGCTTTCTAAAATACCGCTGAGCATACTTTTTTGAAAACAAGTAAGTATTATAATAGAAAGACGCAGTGTAGGAACGGATATACTGCATTATTCCAAATAACTCAGTAACTTATTCTGCTGTAATGACAAGGTTGCCTAGAATCCAAAGTTCTAAGTAAGAAAATTGTAACAAGATACAAATTAATATTTATTGTAAATTGATTACTTTGGTCTTAAAAACATAATAGAACATGAGTTTATCAAGTCCAGAAACAAATCTGGTATATTAAATGCAATGGTCACACTGCAGGTTTTCGTAAAAATGACAATATTTTGACTCCATATATTTCCCCATGTCCAATAGACCACTTTCCTTCTCCTCGGTGATGGCTCGTGAGTATATATTCTGGGTGTTCACAAGTTTTTAGATTCAGATGAGATGATAATGTGAAATTAATAGCATATGCTGTATAACATTTATGCTTAGCAACATATTTATACAACTGCATCCACTGGCAATAACAATAACAACAACAGTAGTAGTAGTAGTAGTGTGATTAACTTGTCTGAAAAAAAGAAGGCATTGTTTTTGTGGAATATTATTGTTTTGTTCATAATTAACGTTGTGGTGAAACTTGCACAAGCGAATGCGTGCAGCACTGACTGTTGCTTCCATAAAATCGGCTTTTTCGCTCATGTAGCATCCTCGTTTTCGACGTAAGGGTACAATCATTAGAAACAAATCACGATATCGAACTGAATTATATATTTGGTTCTTGAGCATATTACAGCCTCTCAGTATAATGTATTTTTCCAATGTAAACTAGTAATTGTTTCTCAGTAAACTATAAAATACCGAACTCAAGTAATTAAAGCAAAAGTATATTTCGTTATCGGTGGTAACACATCCTTTTGAAATAAAGAATGTACGCCTTTTGAATACAGCCAATTTCACAAGATTAAAAATCAGACCTGTAATAAAATATAATCAGAATTTGACAGGCAAAATAGTAGGTAGCTGCTTACACTGAGAACATTGTAAGAATAAACAACATTGAGCAAAAGTACAGTAAGTGAACAGACCACTATCGGTGTGAACATAATTTGTAGGTTCCTAACATTCTCTCTTGAAAATCGAGATAAATAGAAAACATTTGAATGCAGGATTTTCAAACGTTTCACAATCTTTACACTTTAAAATATGTTGTGAGTGTTTCTTACAAACAAATTGTTTATAATCATTACATGTGATAGTTTTACGATTTCACTTTTTTCTTCCACATAGATGACTTGGCCCACTTCATTTTGCAGCATCTGGGGCTGCAATTTGTTGGGGTGGCTCGCGGTATCTTACAAGAAACAGTCTGATATCTTTTTGAAGTGTGCACATGTGAGCTCTTATTTCCAAATGAGCCTCTAGAAGTTTGAGCACTAATTCACTGAGAAAGTCGCGACAGAGTATCATGGATTCAGGATTATTTTGGAGAAACACCACTTGTGAATATATGCCAGCAAGGTCCCAAAAATTGAAAAAAAATCCTTAGAAGCCATCTCCTTGTTTGCCGTGCATTTGAGTAAGCAACACACATTATATCGACTGTATTGACACCTCCCTTGGTAGAAATATAATCGGTGTTGATCTGTGGTTTACCCGTCATTTCATCGGTAACTTTGCGGTCATGCATAGTCGATAGAAGGAGTACATATATCCTTCGCTTGGTCTGGATGGAAACAAATGTTTTATCATACTGAATCCTTCAAAGACAGGAACCGATTTCCCGTGATTTTGAGATAAATTGAGGAGAGTTTTCTCTTTTGCTGGCTTTGAGGGTACCAATGACAGGCAGTCTTTCTCAAGAAGGGTATCAGCTAATGGTAGACTAGTGTACTAGCTATCCATTGTAGTGTTCCTTTTGGAAGGATGAATATCTTGAGAAAGTTTTTCAACTACATCATTGGGTTTTTTGATACATCCCTAGGGCCTGACCTCTGCTTTCTACAGTACACCTCGAAATTTGGTGTATAACATATTTTACTGTCACATATTGCATAATATTTCAGTCCATATTTGCCCGGTTTGCTGGGCATATATTGGACAAAACCACATGTACCTCTAAATGCGAACAGCATCTTGTCAATTGGTGTGAATTCATCATGACTGTAATTATACCTACAATTGGACAAAAACCTGTCATAAATATTGCGGATGGCTGCCAGTCGTCAGTCTTTTCTCTCTCCACTCTTATACACACATAACCAAACCTCATTGATCGAAGCAAGAACAGGAAGTGCTTGTAACTGCAGCCGCCCTTGTGATAATCATAGCTGTTCGACCATCTTTCCATTGCTCTCTGTAGTTTGCACGATTCCCATGCTTCACACCAACTAGGAATAAAAGACCCAAAATACCCATAATCTCATTCCGTGTAGTGTCCTTATAGTCCCGATGTCTGGAGTGTTTTACTTCATCCCTTCTGTTCGCAGTAAAAGCGTTGGTACAGTCTACAATTGTATCAATAATGTCAAGGCCTTTAAATGTGAGAAATGCATCAATGGGTTTCGGAGTATCCCTGCAAATCCACTTTGGGGTGGGAAAATGTTTGATGATATTCTTCGCTAGTACTCTTGAAGCAGCTTTCAGTGGGGGTTTGCTGCACCAAATAGATTTCTTGGTTGCGTTCTATCAATATGATTTCATATTTTAGTCAAATTATGCTATAAATTTCTTTTCTCATTGATTTCGTTCAGTGCCTCTTCATTAACTGCTCAACCTACCCATTAATTTTTAGCTTTCTCCTGTGCATGACATTTTGAAAACTTCTATTATCATCTTGTCTGTACACTGTATTGTATACCCATTTAAGGGATCTTAACATTCTGCACTGTGACCTGTAGAACATCAATTTAGATTTTCTTGATGACAACATCCTTCTGAGTAGGCTCCACCTGTAGATCAAAATGAGGAGTTATCTTCACTTCAGAACATTTTAATCAAGAGGACTTCCTAATATGAAGGTGAATTAGAAAGTCTTTGACTCTATTTTTGGTAAGTCGAAAGAAATTACATACAGATAATTACAAATACATGTACTGTTCTACATACCTTAAGCTAATTTTCCACATAGGCACCGCACTGTTTCAGACATTTGTGCCAGTGCAACACTAAATTTGAGATGCCCCTGTGGTAGAATTTGTGTGGCTGACTGTGGAACCACTGTTGGACTGCTGTCTCGGCTTTCCTGCCAGGAAATTCTTCAGTAGACTGAGAACATGGAAACTGCTATGGTAGAATTCCAGATTGTATGGCACGTGATCCAGACTATCCCTCTGAAATGACTGGAGCTTGTTGTCAGTTCTAATTTCCACAAGTGGCCCCACATTGCTGTGAAGAATAATGACATTATACGCATTGAGAATCCCTCAGCACTTTTTCCTGATGGCAGTCTGGAAATATGACAGTGTGGAATAAACTCTATCATCACTGATGTTTGCACATAGTGGCATGAAATCCAGCAGGCGTTACCCACAATGCTTCCAGAAGACCATTAACACCACTTTACCAACAGATGGCACTCAGCAGAATTTTTTTGTCACAGGCAATCCTGGACTTTTACATGCCGTGCTCTGCTGCCTGAGAAATGCAATGTCCACGTTTCATCACCAGTAACAATGTGGCCCAGGAAACTGTCACCCTTCTCAATATACCACTGCAGATGATTCAGTGAAGCAATCATTCAATTACTTTTCATCATGTCATCCAACTGCTTAGGCACCCACTGACACTAAACTTTCCAGTGGCCCATGAACAATGTCGTAAACACTCCCATATGAAATGGCAAGCCCCCAGAAACATCTTTGAGGTTTATAAACTGATCCAGTGTCACCATTGCATCCACAGGGAAAATGTCATCAGTCAGTCACAAACACAACCACGTCAAATACTCACTGTCATGCAAGTCTTCATCGACTTTCGTGAACTCACACCACCACCACCACCTCACCACCTCCTCCTCCTCCTCCTCCTCCTCCTCACACTTCTCAAAGCAAGACACCTTTCCCCATAAATGGGCTGCATTTCCCTGCTGATTTCAGTGTCATCAGTTGCTCCAAAGAAAATGAATTGCACTTCATTGCTCATACGCCATGGATGTGTGAAGCTCAAATGCCATCTTCGGTAATGTACAGGAGCACTGTACCACGGAGCTTCTAGCAGACAAGGCTGATTTGGTCCAAGAAAGGTCCACCACTGGGAATGGTTAAGTTGACTTCATATTAAGAGCTGTAATTTGTCACAAAAAAAGGGAGTGGGGGCAAAGATTTCCAATCCTGGGAAATACAGTGTTGTAATTTCCAATTGCTCTAAGCCATTAGCATTACCAACATAGCAGGCCCCTGTTGGGTGATGTTACAAGGCCTGATCAGTGAATTATGCAGACTCTTGCCCGTGCAGCTGCTGAAAAGGCAGCTGCTTTTCCTCAGGAACTTCAGATTAGTCTGGGTTCTCTATAGATAACCCTCCATTATAGTTGTCAACAGGACTTCCTAAAAAAAATCTGGAACTTAATAGGATTCAGTTAGTCTTGCTACATCAAAGATAATGTCCTAACTATTAACCAAGAAATCAAAACTGCCAAGTATATAATGTGTTATATGCAGTTCTGTGTTTATTAAGTGGTGCTCTTTTCTGGTATTGGAAGTTACTCTCAAGTTTTCTGCAGCTCAGTGAGTCTTCTGCTGCCGAGCACCTCAATTCTAAGTTCATCATAGGCAACAACTCAGAAATAGATGAGACTGCTTGTAAGAGACCATTTGGAAATTGTCCATGGAATTACAATATTCTAGACTAGATAGTGGTAAGATTTAGCCATCCTAGGAAAACCTTTTAAAAAAAGAGGAAAAAACTTTTGTGGTGAATTACATTCTCGCAGAAAAGTTCTGATGTTGTGCAGGCTCTTGGATTACTTTAAAAGTCCATAGTCCAAAGGTCTATCCTGATGAGCAATACATTGGGATTCATGTATGTTGTATCATTTGAAATAAAATTCATAGTTGCCTTTTCACATTAAGGAATTGTTTTCTTATACGACAACAAATCTCTTTTGTATCTATCAAACCATGGAACATCCAGGATGGAATGTAACAGTATTATGAAAGTTTCTACTCCCCATGTGTGTGTGTGTGTGTGTGTGTGTGTGTGTGTGTGTGTGTGTGTGTGTGTGTGTGTGTATTGTTGATGAAGGCCTTAGTGGCCAAAAGCTGTAATTGTGAGAGTCTTTCTGTTGTGCCTATCTGCAGCTCTCTATCTCCTCTTTTGTATCTACATTGTTCTGATTTGAATAAATCATTAAACTATCTGAATTCCAAGTTTAACAAGACTGCTGACTTTCAACAAAGCATCTAATTAACTTCAGACAAGAACTCATTACATGTCTAGTCAGTCAGAGAAATAACAACAGAACATCATTGTAATTTGTTCATTGCTGGTTAACAAAGTCCAGGCAGAAGCTCAGCATGTCACAGTCAGAAATCAAAGATTGTATGTTACATAAAAATTTTAGTTAATGTTTGCATGACTTGCATATCACCAAGCTCATCTCACCTTGTTTAAAAAATAACATTGTCTTATTGGAATGTCATTCATAGACAAAATGGGGCAAATATTAAAGTTCTCATGTTACATTCTTGAGTCTATTTGAGATGGAGTGTAAGCTCCATCAAAGTAATTGCTTTCTTTAATAATACAATTATCTATTTAATTTTATTTCCTTTCAGCTTTTCTCTTTGTTTGACTTTTCTTGTAGCCCCCTGCTTTGGTCTCTCTCTGCAATTGCCACTTCATCATTTGCCATTGCTGTTGATCTAATTATTAAGAATGTCAATAATTCCAGTCTTTTTCCCCCATACTGATTCTTTCAGTTTCTCTACATTATGAATGACTTACTGACGGATGTATTTTTCACTGTTAACTGATCAAGTTTTCGTACCACGACTGTCAGAATTTTGATTTTCATTTTCTGTTAATGTATATGACTTTGAGAACTGGGGGATGATAAGTTTTTTTATATTTTCTTTCATTGTAGTTTTTGTTTAAAGATCCTTTCCTAAAGAGTGAATGAATGATTGATTCAGTCTTAGAATAGTAGCTTGTTAGTCTGTTGTTGTCAACTTTTAAAAAATTGTAGGTAAATTTCATACAAAGAAAGATGTTAAACTTCAGCAACTATTAAGATACAAAGTTTAAGATTGTACTGTGTGGTTTAATAGGATGTGTTCTTTATCCTACCACTGTAATGAAAAGTAATGCAGTAAATGAAAAAGTCTACAAAAATAAAATTTTGTGACCTTTCGGCAAAGTTAGATGTTTATTTCACAAAATATTTACTTTTTAATGCATAATTTGTTATGTATTTCACTCAATGTACAATCTTTCATCTTTACCGTATTGAAAATAAAGTGCATCAAGTGTTATCATTTAAGTAAACTCTTCCTGTTCAGCCTGTTTGAAGGCTGGTGAAGTAATGTCAGTTCTCTCTGATTATATAAAGTGTCATCAAAAAATATCCACTTAAAGGTGGTACTGTCCAGAACCGGTATGCCAACAATGTAGAATCACTGTGAGCATTGAGGCTTCCCACTGACACACTGGGCTGAAGATATCTGTTTGGTAAAACGTGTCGTGGACATGATGAAATACATAACTGCCTTCTGCACATTGTCATTTGATTGAATTCATTGACCCTTCAAGTCATTTTCAAGTGATTGAAGGTATGATGATGGTCGCACAGGGAGAGATCAGGATTGTAGGGGAGATGCTCAAATGTCTCCCATTTGAGTTGGCATAACTTCCATGTGTCTTGTGTCAAATCAAGACCAACATAACTTGGTGCACCATTCCACAACAGTGACTTTCAATGGACGTGCTGCCCTATACAAATTATTCATTCTCCAATGGATATCAACTTGTGTTTGTCCTTTGACAGCCAATAAAGGAATAACAGCACAGTCCTATTTGGACACATATGGTAATTACCTCACCATACTAATCCCTTGCCTACATATTGGTGCTTATATACTCACATTGGGCTCACACTATGATTCATATACGCTGCAATAATACCCTCAAATGGAGACTTTTTGATTGCCACTTACGTGTTTTGTACACATATTTGCTATTACACTAGAGTTTATGAAAATGGAGTACTTCTTAGCTGGTACTGACCTTTTGGAGGATTGAGCATAGTTGAAAACTTGCTGAACAGAAAGGAACATATATTGGCTATGTCTCCTGCTTGGAGTCTTGAGTCTTCTAATTTTGTGTCTTATCTTTTATGCTTCATTTTGCAGACAACCATCTCCTGATGTTTCAAAGACTGAAATAAAATTCTTACAGGAATTAACTAGGCATGCTCTAGATATCTGTAGAATATTTTTAGGCATAGAAATGTACTCTTAATACTCACTGCAGGGACTGCAAATGCTTCAGAAAAGCTATTTTTAAATTTTCTTCAGGAAATATACCAACTGTATCTTCTTAACATGAAGTATCAGAACATTGCAAGTGTTTTAAGACACTAGTAGGCTGTTTCTCACATAGCAGTTTCGGCTTTTAAGCTCTCTTCTAGTCATTTGTGTAATGATACAGATAATTTTGATAAATGATTTTAAAATATTTTCGCATTGCTGCCATATTCCAAATAACAACTTGACTGAAAACACAAGCTTGATGTTCTCTCTCTTAAAAGTGGGCAATATGAAACTTGTGCAATGATAAAATTAAGACTTTTTATGTTTGTTGGTAGTCTATTTGTATATTCAAAGCTTTGTGGAGAGAAATGCTATATTATAACGTGCATTGTTTGAAAATCAGTAATTAAGTTGACACAGATAACTGCATAGGAGTGAGAGTGATAAATGCTTATTCTGCTGGCAGCTGTTGCAGTTTTGTGATAGGATGGTGATGTTACAGTTACATAACTGCTTATTGTACAACTATCAGAGGAGATGAGCATAGGTCTGTTTTGCATAGACTAGGTTAGTGAGTTTAAATTTAAAAAAAAGGCACTGAAACTCCCATAAACATGGCTAATGACACATTATGGGAAAAACAAATAAGACTTCATATGTACACATGAGAGGGCATGCTGAAAAGTAATGCCTCCAATTTTTTATAGGAAAAAATTCTTAACTTTTTTACGCAAAACAAATGTTATTATCATTCTGAATCTTTATTCTTTATGTTTATTATTCATTTCTCAATGAAGGCACCTTGCTAACAAACACATTTTTCGCAAGAAGAGACCATGTTGTTGATACCATCACTGTAGAATGTTTGATTTTGTTGGCAGAGCCACAACCTCACCTCTGTTTTCACCACTTAATCACTATTCATTTCGAAGGTATTCTTTAAGTTTTGGAAAAGGATGAAAATTAGATGGAGCCAACTCAGGACTGTATGGGGGATGAAATAAATGGTTGTAGCTTCATCATAAGTTGCACTTAGAAGTACCTATTTTTTTATTTCTTTATGGTGGCTAATTTTAGTCAGCTGTGTCCATTTTCAAACCATTCATGCTGTAATTGTGATGGATATAGGCAATAGCCCATGTATAGGAACTGACCCTGCAGTAAGCAAAGTGGTATATGGCTAACATTAGAGAACTCTAATGTCCATCCTGTGTGGTGTAACATGACATTGTTAAGGTGGCCATATACCACTTTAGGGGCAGTTTCTGTACATGGGCCTATATTTGTCACACTTACAGTGCGTGTGGTTTGAAAATGGATACTAGTCACCATAAAGAAATAAAAAAAGGTAATTCTTAATGCAATTAATTTATTTCAATTACAAGACAAGTTTCAGACCTATTTTTCACCTGCAGCATGCTGCAAGTTTATATGTATGGGGGATGATCGATGACACTGAATGTAGATGTTGCAGTGTTTGTGTTGTCTGGCATTGTCATGCTGAAGGAGAGGGTGCTCCATGTGTGAATTACTTCGAATTTGAATCTATACTACACTACACTGTTCCTGACAGATTGACATATTTACATTACACAGCACCATGTTACAAGCTAATTCTGAGCCCTCTAGTGGCAGAGGAATGCAAAAATGTATGAAGAATTAAGCTGTACAAAGTTAATAATGTTAATTTCATTTCAAAAGGTTTAAGAATTTTCACATATATTTTTAGAGGTATTACTCTTCAGCACACCCTCATATTTAAAATACAGAAAATGTGGACAGAAGATTGAAAATTGTCTTACTCAGGAGAATTAGTAAAAAATGCAAATCCCTTTATAAAATCAAACAGTGGGAAGTCCAGGTTGGGATAACAATAATATGGAAAGGATAGATTGCTTGCCACTTACCCTAGAAAGTTGGTGTTGAGTCACAGACAGGCACATTGAAGAAAATATTTAAGGGATTTCGAAAGCCCTGTCTTTCCAATGTTAAAATAGTGCTCATAAATTGTGTGTTTTCTCAGAAAGTATTTGAGCTAGGAAGTTGAAATTTTTACATTTTATTTATTGAAGCATTGGCTACAATTTAACACAGGGATTTTCAAAAATCTGAATTCAGTTGTTAGAGATTAATTTTTTCTATTGTAATGAAAATTCACTACTTTTTGTGGCATTTTTTGTTTGTAAATTCAGCAATATAAAGGTTTTTGGAAAAATGCTCTGTTAACCTAAGCAGAAGAGAATGTGTAACATTTCCTGAAAATCTGAAGCAAATTTGTGTGGTAGACCCTGAGAAAGAATGTAATTTGTATGAAAAATAAAACTTTTGGGAATCCAGCAACAAAGTTTGGATTACCTTTTTAGTGCATTCCAGGTCAATATGATGGATTACCTTTATTTTCTGCAAACTCCTTCTCCAGCTTCCTCTTTCTCCTCCTCCTGTTTACTCTGGCTTGTATTTCTGCTGCTAAGTTCCTGAAAATAGGTTTCATCACCTCTGTTATCACATCAGGCAGACTATGTGTATGAGTGTACATTTCACCAGTTAGCAATCTGTTGTTTTACTTACACCAACTGTTTTCTGCTTTGGGACACAAGTAATGGTGGGGATTTTCGTTGGTTAAAAAAGTATAAAAAGAAGGAGCCCAAAAAGCCTTCTTCATTTCATCGACACTTTGTGTGTATTTCCTAACAGCCATTCCATAATTATTCTGAATTTTGTCAATTACATTGTCAGTCAACGTTCCCTTCCCATCCAACCATTTACCATCACTGAGTTTGTTTATTTTTTATTAAGCTTTCAGCCACTGAAGACTTCAGCCCATTCATTTCTGTCTGTGTCCAATACACTGCACTACATCATCATCATCACTGTAGCATTTCAGTTCTCTAATATGTTTGAAACTTTTGGAATCACCATCATCAACATAATCCACATATTGTACTTCACCATACACAACAGAACACTGAAATTTACTAGCAATACCAACCACTACCATTCCTCCACTACTGCCATTATAGTTAGTTGTGCATATTTTCATGTCTACCTTTATTTTTTTTGTGGACACCTACAATATTTAGATATTACAACTTCATCAAAAACTTACATACTGGTGGCAGATACTACACCATGAAGACATGTGTATCCCTGTTTGTCAGGTATCATCGAATCGTGCAGTCAAGTCTCTATCACCACTGTTTTCTATTACTGCTTTTTTCACAGCTTTCTTCATAGGTTCTATACAGACATCTTCTGCTTTAGACCCTATAATTCTAGCATAGTTCGTAAACTTGGTTGCGGGATTCTGAAGATTCATCAGGCTATGGAAAACTGCACCTGCAGTAGTATCCTTACCAAGTGTAGGCAAGGCATTTACAAATCTAAAGTTGTGTTCACAGATTTTGCTGCCAGTTTCTTCATTTGGAGTTACTGCAACACTGTTTCAAAAGATAGTCATTTATTAGCATTTACCACACTTCAGTTCCATTTCACTGGCAAGTCCTACATGATTTTTTATAGAAAGTTACAGACCAACTACATTGAGTGCATCTCACACAGTTTGCAAAAGATCTATTGAGAAATGACATATCAAATATTTCATTCAGATCTGATTCACGTAGAAAACATTCATACTTTTTACTAGCTGAACCAAGCCTCTTCTGGAAAAATACTTCCTTTCTCACTTTCATTGCAATGGGCAAGTGTACCAACAAGGTTAGTTTCACACACTTGGTTATCATCTTTATTTTATTTAATAACATTGCAGCCAAATACAGTTACTTTGCTACATATTTTACATTTACATTTCACATTTTTGCATATTCATTTATTGATTTCACTCTTCTACTGAACAGTTCTATGTGATATCGTTCACAGGCTTCATTACACAGTTCACATACACGATAAGTTTTGTTTTTTCAGATTAGATGATGAAAGCCGTGAATAGAAAGTCTAGTTATGACATGTTGCTGTTTGAAATATGGTGCTGTCCATGAGCGGTTCATCATTGCTTTGGTGCCATAGAACTCTGGCCATATTTTTTCTTGTTTGTCCTCCATGATCTTCAATTGCTTTCTGGAAACCCTGGTGTGTGGCATCATATATCGAAGTCTGATGTCTTCAATTAGGAATGTCTCTCTTGTTAGCAGGTACACTAGACTAGATCTTGTCTTTGAGAGACCTAGTGCTCTTTTTAGATAAGTCGATTTTACCTTTTCTAGTGTTTCTAGATTTTTTTTCAGTCAGGTGGTCCCATATAACCACCATCCCATAGACCAGGATTGGCAAGATTTTTGTGTTGAATAATTTCATGGCTGTTTCTAGATTGAGTGGATGTTTTTGATGTCCTGTATTGCTATTATTGCTTGGGCTGCACGTTCTGTTGTATGTTTTGTGAAGCATTTGGCTGTTGGTTGCAATGTCACCCCCAGGTATTTAAAGTCTGTTGAGATTTTTATTTTTGTCCTCTGATGCTAATTTACGCAATCTTGGGTGTTTTGCCTCCTTTTCTGAAAATTACCATTTCTTTCCTTGTTATGTTTATGTGTAGTTTGTGTTCACTGCACCATTTGTCTATTTTCTCAATGATTCTTTGCAGCTTCTGTATATCTTTTGAACCTACAGCTATGTCGTCAGCATATGCGTATACATATAAATCTTCTTCATTTCCTCCAATTAGGATTACTACTTCAGTGGCAAGAATGTACAGCAAAGGGCTCATTGGATCACCATGCAAGACCCCGTTTGATTGCAGAATGGAGTTAGAAAAAGAGAGGTTATCTGATATTGTGATTAAGTTGTATTTGAGGATAGACTTGATTATTCTTGCCCATACGCTATCTTCTCCCATTGTGTTTTCCAGTTTTTGGACTATGAGATCTCTTTCCAGTAGGTCAAAGGCTTTGGTAAAGTCTACAAACAGTGTGTAGAACATTTGTTTCTTTTGTAGCGCTTTGTCGACGTTGTTTAGAAGAAGCCTGACTGATGTAAGTATTGATCTTGCAGATCTGAAACCCATTTGTCTTTCTGGGAGATGACTGTCCACAGAGGCTTGGATATTTTGTGTAATTATCTTTGGAAACATCTTGACTTGAGTATTTTCCAGGGCTATGCCTCTGTACTTGTTTGGGTCCATTGGGTCTCCTCTACCATTGTAGAGAACTTTTGTTGTCGAGTGTCTCCATTGTGTCGGAATTCTTCCAAGTTGCAGGCATTTGTTAAATAGTTTGGTCCATACATGTTGGAGGGCCTCTTTTGCATCTTTCATATGTTCATAATATATATTATCAGGTCCTGCTGCTTTCTTGTTCTTCAGTGCTTTTATTACTTCTTTTACGTCTTCTTCATTTATAGGTTCCCATATATTGTCTTTTTCCTTAGTTTGATGTTGTTTCTCTTTCTTTGGGGGTGTTTTGATTCCTCATTTGTTCAGTATCTTACTGAAGTGGTCTTCCCATTCCTTCATGTCTATATTTGGCATATGAGCCAGTTTTCTTGGTCTTGCTGCTATATGTGAGTCTTCCTCTGCTTCATCCGCTTCTCTTTTTGCCTTTCTTTCTATGTATTCTTTTTTCTTCTCTTCTCTTAGTATTTTGTAGATTCTCCTCTCTTATGCATACAGTTTGGTTATCATCTTTATTGTTTATGGTAATAACACCTACCTTTTGCTCTCCAACATTTCTCCTTTTCTTAAAAGCCTTCAGAGAATTTCTAGTCACTATTCATTTACCCATGATTATCCTTCAATAAAACAGAGACTTCAGTGAACAGAATTCACTATGAGTATTTTCAGGATTAAAAAAGAGTAAATAAACATGAAACAAGTGACAATCGAGCAAGTGATATATACTGAACTGTCACGGGTTAGCCACAACATTTATTTTGAAACACTTCTTTTCTCTCACATCATTAAAGTGTATGTGATGAGCATGTAGATTCAGCTAAAAAGAAAAAAAACTGTATGTATTGGTAATACTATTTTAATATTGTGTTTGTATTTATTTGTAATCCCTAGAAATCAAAGGTATTTCACTTTGTTTAACCAAATTTTAATTTACAATGAATACTCACCTTTTAGTTTGATTAGCAGTTGAAAATAAGACATTATTTTTATTAGAAAATTATGGTCCATAATTTATTAATTAACATCTCTGATTGAGAATAAATAGACACTGGTGTGCAAAACTTAAGAACGAAAGTAACTTTTGCATGATTTGTCAATGACAAGTAATGAACCTTCATGAAACTTATGCCATACATAGAAAGAACTATTACAGTTTAGTACATAAGATAACCGAATGAAATGCACAAGTAGATGAACAGAAATGACACTTTTATTCAAAGACAATAATAAAACTGACAACACTGCAAATGATGATGGTCTCCTGCACATTGTAAAAGGCAGGACAGGGTTCTTAACAGGGTACTTGATCACCAGGGATGACAGTGCAGGCTCTGCAATTTGCTCCCATGCTGGTCACAAGGTTGGTGAGGAATTCTTTTAATATGGTTTTCCATTCCTCCACCAGCACAGTATACAACTGCTGCACAGTCATTGATCCATGTAGACATGCTGAAATAGGCAGTCTATTTGCCAAATATCTTCTCACTGCAAGAGCTCCTTCACTTGCGCTATTCAAAGTGGTTACATATTGTCATTGATAAAGATGAAGTCAGGGCCAAGTGCACCCAAGAAAAAAAGCAGATGAGATTTAACAATAACACAGACTGCTGATTGTACTGTGTTTGACAGTTCGGAGGTCAGAACACCCATGCAACATTATGCAACAACTCAACCACCAAAAGATCATATTTTACAGTGTTTCTGTGTCCATTACATGTTCCCATCTCTCACCATATACACTCAGATTCACTACTGAGACAGAATCTGCTCTAATCTGAGAACAGCAGGCCACCCACCTCTCATAGGTCCAGTCCCTATATCTGTTGGACAATGTGCAGGTCATCTGCTGCTGTGGCTGAGCACGGTCAGCCACTTCCTCTCTTCATGCAGAAGTGCCTGTGCTTCAGAATGCTCCCCATGCATGTGAAACAATGCTGTGAGCAATATCAAACTCGTGGGTTACACTTGTTCCACTTCATCTTCATTCCAGTTCCCCATGTCAAGCCACCCATATCAGGCCTTGCTGTAATGAAGGATACCACCACAGTGTATCATAACTGCTCTATGATTGACAAATACTGTCTTTTCCCATTCCTCTAACTGCCTCGTTTTGTGGGGCCAGCCCCATTTGGTGCTATAGTTGCGCTGACCTCGTACCATATTATGCCCAACTTCCTGTACACGCCTGGGAGACCTCTGGTAACATGCTCCCACACTTTTTCGTTTCCTCTGAGCAGGTTATGTTATTTACTCTAGCTTGTTGATAAGTTTTTCAGAGCAGTGTATAAGACAAATAAAATTTTAAAAAAATTGTGTCTAGATACACACTCCGCATATCACATTACAGTGTGTGTCATCCCACTTTCCTGTTCCATTTGTGAGTGGTCTATGGGTAAAATGATTTTTGGTAAGCCTATTTACAAGCTCAAATATCTCTAATTTTACCTCTATGACATTATCAGGAGTTAGAATCGAACCCACAATCTCACGATTGCGAGACGAGATGCTATGCACACAACTGCATATGGCTTTGTAAATGAGATTACAATTTTTGTACTTGGCAGTGGTTGAAAATCTTTAAAAAGTAATTTTTGAGTGCTTTTGAGAAGTATGTTCTACTGCTTCAGGAACTTGATGTACAGGCAAATTCTATAAGTACAAAAAAAAATATTGGAGAGCTGTCCTCTTGCCGCCTGCTGTGGCCGAGCAGTTCTATGCACTTCAGTCCGGAGCCATGCTGCTGCTAAGGCCACAGGTTCGAATCCAGCCTCAGGCATGGATGTGTGTGATGTCCTTAGGTTAGTTAGGTTTAAGTATTTCTAAGTCTAGGGGACTGATGACCTCAGATGTTAAGTCCCATAGTGCTTAGAGCCATTTGAGCTGTCCTAAGTCTAATAACTTTAACTGTATAAACAATGTTCTGTTAGTTCAATTAAAGACATTGAACATATGTATCCACCTAGAAAGAAGACACACTATCTACAGTCAATTTAATTTGGCTTAGTTTTAAAAATCATGTCACATGACACATTCAGAAGACACTTCTTTGCTCATGTGGCTGCAAGCTGTCTTTAATAACCAGTAGTGATTGGCATCATCATCATTATTATTATTATTACTATAATTATTATTTTATTTATTTTCTGTGTTTTAGGGTTTAGGAGGACCAGTTGTGGTGAATACTGTCCCGTTAGCACTTTTGGTGAGGACTGTGCACATCACTGCAAGTGCAATAACGGTGCCACATATTTACCAGAAAATGGTCATTGCATCTGCGTGCTGGGCAAATTTGTTGCTAGAAGCTGTCTCTTCATTTTCAGAACAAAGGCTCTCCATATGAAATTAGAGTGTTGCTTATCTGCACTCTTGGCTGCTTCTAATAATGTCACTCCTATAACAAACTTCTAATTTCTGAAGCATTGTGCATGTGAGTATGAGAAATTATGAACATCTGTAGTAGCTTACACGAAAATGCTCAATTATATATGACAGAAAAAACACCAAAAGCTAATTAATGTAGAATAATCAAATCTCTAGAATACATTTGTCTAGGTAAAACATTAACCTACTAACATTGCAAGACTACGGGATTACTTTAAGTGTGAAATAAGGCATTGCAAACGTGAAATGGTGGTACATTTAATAACAGCTGTAGCAAACAGAATGTTGAATGCAAGCATCCAAGCACATATGTGTTGTTGTACAGGTGCTGGATATTAGTTTGTGGGATGGATTTTGTGCCTGTTGCATTTGGTCTGTCAGTAAAGGGGCAGTTAATGCTGTTCATGGATGACACTGGAGTTGTAGTCTGATGATGTCCCATATATGCTTGATTGGAGACAGATCTAGTGATTGGATAGGCCAAGGCAACATGTTGACACACTGTAGAGCATGTTGGGTCACAACAGCAGTATGTGGACAAGTGTTGTCCTGTAGGAAAATACCCTCTGATCTACAATTTTGCAGTCAGGGAGAGTGGGAGAACAGCGTAAATGCTCCTGCTGTCATATGAAATCACACTCGAGACTACTGCAGGTATAGGTCCAGTGTGTCTAACATGCAGGCAGGTTGGTTGCAAGAAGGAATCGCACCCCAGACCATTACTCCAGGTGTAGATGCAGCATATCTAGAATGCGGACAGGTTGGCCACAGATCCCCAAATGATCTCCTAACCAACACACAGTCAACGCTGACACCAAGGCAAAACCAGATTTCATCAGAAAACATGGCAACCTTCCTTCTGTTTTCCTATGAGCCCTCACCTGACACCACCGAAGTCACAGATGGCTGTTGTTTGGGGTCAGTGGAATGCACACTACAGAGCATCTTGCTCAGAGCTGTCCGTAAAGTAACTGATATGTAACAATTCATTGTGTCACTGTGGTGCCATCTTCTGGTCAAATTTCTGCTGCAGAGGCAGTGTGATGCCCCAGATATGCTGTACATGATGATCTCCCCCCTCGGTAGTGCCAGTGGCCATCCAGAGCCTGGTCTTGTTAGCATACATTCTTGTGTGGCCACTGCTGCCAGCAGACATATGCAGTGGCTACATTTCAGAAAAGTTTTTCTGCTGTATCACAGAAGGAACATGCAGCTTCTTCTAGCCCTGTTACACGACCTTGGTCAAACTCAGTGAGGTGTTGATGATGGTGTGTTTGTTACCTTAAAGGCATTCTTGATCAACATCACCTCACCACATCTAATGCCAAAGTTGCTAAAAGCTCACTATCTTTACAGGTGGTGGTGGTGGTGGTTGTTGTTGGGATGTTTAAGGGGGACCAAACAGCTAAGGTCATCAGTCCCCTATCTTTACAGTGAGTCTAATTTGCATCCACATAGTGGTGCTACTAGCACACCCTTATGTGACTGGCACAATATCTCAATAGACATTATCTTTCAGATGTGACCACCAGTCAGTTTATCCTGCACAACTGCCCATTGGTGCTGTGATTTTTTCTGTTAACTGTCTGCAAGATTGTGATAGACTGCTATGCTCAGGAAGATCCCCAGATCTCTCTCTGACAGAATATGTGGGAACAGCTTGGGAATATTAACCCTGTTCCAGTGCCAATATTGGGGATATCAAGAACATTACAACAGTTGTCAGCCAGCTTGCCTCAGGAGAGGATAAAATTACTTTGTGACACCATTCCCAACTGAATAATTATGTACATCGGAGCTAGAGGGGAGTGCATCTTCTGCTGATAAGTACATGCATGCTGACAGGTTCTTTATAAATTTGAACTCTTTTTTTTAATCACAGATATACATTGAAGAGCCAAAGAAACTGGTACACCTTCCTAATATCATATAGGGCCCCTGTCAGCACGCAGAAGTGCCACAACTCGACGTGGCATGGACCCTACTAATGTCTGAAGTTGTGGTGGAGGGAATTGACACCATGAGTCCTGCATGGCTGTCCATAAATTCATAAGAGTACAAGGGTGTGGAGATCTCTTGTGAGCCATGCGGGGTAGCTGTGCGGTCTGAGGTGTCTTGTCACGGTCCATACGGCTCCCCCCGTCGGAGGTTCAAGTCCTCTCTCAGGCATGGGTGCATATGTGTCATCCTTAGCATAAATTAGTGTAAGTTAGATTAAATAGTTTGTAAGCTTAGGGACCAATAACCTCAACAGTTTGATCCCATAATACCTTACCACAAATAAAAAAAAATCTCTTTGTAACAGCATGTTGCAAGGAATCCCAGATATGCTCACTAATGTTCATGTCTGGGGAGCCTGGTGACCAGTGGAAGTGTTTAAACTCAGAAGAGTGTTCCTGGAGCCACTCTGTAGCAATTCTGGACATGTGGTGTGTCGCTTTGCCCAAGTCCGTCAGAATGCACAATGGACATGAATAGAGGCAGGTGATCAGACAGGATGCTTACATAGGTGTCACCTGTCAGAGTCACACTAGACATATCAGAGATGCCATATCATTCCAACTGTACATGCCTTACACCATTACAACGCCTTGGTTGGTTGGTTGGGTGTGGGATTGAAGGGACCAGACTGCTAAGGTCATCGGTCCCTTGTTCCACGATAAAATCACACGAAATAAAAACTGTCAGTCGTTAAAAACGGAGAACTGAGAGAAGGGACGACACAATACAAGAAAGGCAGACAAAGACCAGACAAACGGAACTAAAATCGCACCGAGTGTGAAGGTGGTTGGCCGACCATGAAAATAAGGAAAAGCCAACCACCAAATGACATTAAAACCCACAGTTTAAAACCACAGGCCAAAGGCCCAAGTCAATACAGGAAATAAAAGGACAAACACTCAAATCATACGATAAAAACCCCCTGCCCGAATAAAACTCAACACGAGGTCCGCCATAGCATCGTCATCACATAAAAGGGCAGGGAGGGTATCAGGCAGCGCAAACGTCTGCCTGAGTCCTGTTAAAAGCGGGCAGTCCACCAAAATGTGGACCACCGTCAGAGCTGCCCCGCAGCGACATAGCGGTGGGTCCTCCCGGCGCAACAAATGGCCGTGCGTCAGCCACGTGTGGCCAACGCGCAGCCGGCAGAGGACGACAGAGTCCTTCCGAGAGGCCCACATGGAGGAGCGCCACACACGGGTCGTCTCCTTCACCGCCCGAAGTTTGTTGGGCGTGGGCAGGGTGCGCCACTCGTCACCCCAGGCACCAAGCACTTTCTGGCGCAAAAGCGACGGAAGATCACACTCCATAAGGCCGAGTTCCAGAGCCGGTGAACTCACTGCCTGTTTAGCCAGCGTGTCAACCCGCTCATTGCCCGGGATGCCGACATGACCTGGGGTCCACACAAAGACCACGGAGCGGCCGCAACGGGCAAGAGCATGGAGCGACTCGTGGATGGCCATCACCAGACGGGAACGAGGAAAGCACTGGTCAAGAGCTCGTAAACCACTCAGGGAGTCACTACAGATGACAAAGGACTCACCTGAGCGGGAGCGGATATACTCTAGGGCGCGATAGATGGCAACCAACTCGGCAGTGTATACACTGTTCCCGGGTGCCAGCGACCGTTGCTCACAATGATCCTCTAGAGTAAGAGCGTAACCAGTGCGACCAGAGACCATCGAACCGTCGGTATAGGTCACGGCAGATCCGGGAAACTCGGCAAGGAGAGCAACAAAGCGGCGGCGGAGGGCCGGAGGAGGGACCGAGTCTTTCGGACCCTGTGCCAAATCCAGCCGAATGCATGGTCGGCGCACACACCAAGGGGGCAGACGGAGATTGGCCCGGAAAACAGGCGGGAGAGGAAAAAACTCAATCCCACACAGTAGAGCCCGGATGCGAACCGCGATCGTACACCCTGACCGGGGCCGCCTGTCTGGAAGATGGACGATCGAGTGCGGGAACAGGAGACGGTAGTTGGGATGCCCTGGCAAGCTACAAACGTGGGCAGCATAAGCGGCCAGAAGTCGGTCGCGCCGGATCCGCAATGGAGGAACACCAGCCTCCACAAGTAAGCTGTCAACAGGGCTTGTCCGAAATGCTCCTGTGGCGAGTCGGATCCCGCAGTGATGGATGGGATCCAGCAATTGCAACGCTGATGGCGACGCCCAACCATAAGCCACACACCCATAATCAAGGCGGGACTGGATCAGCGCTTGATACAGCCGGAGAAGGGTGGACCGATCGGCACCCCATCCGGTGTGGCTAAGGCAACGGAGAGCGTTTAAATGCCGCCAGCATGTTTGTTTAAGCTGCCTAATATGAGGCAGCCAAGTCAACCGGGCATCAAATACCAGTCCCAAGAACCGATGCGTCTCTACCACAGCAAGAGGTTCACCGTCAAGGTAAAGGCGTGGCTCAGGGTGAACCGTGCGACGCCGGCAGAAATGCACAACGCAGGTCTTAGCGGCCGAAAACTGGAAGCCGTGCGCTACAGCCCACGACTGCGCCTTGCGGATAGCGCCCTGCAGCTGGCGCTCAGCAACTGCAATGCTAGCGGAGCTGTAGTAGAGGCAGATATCGTCTGCATACAACGAAGCTGCGACGGACGATCCCACCGCCTCAGCGAGCCCATTGATCGCAATTAAAAACAGGGAGACACTGAGGACAGACCCCTGTGGGACCCCGTTCTCCTGGACCTGGGAGGAACTATGGGACGCAGCAACTTGCACGCGGAAGGAACGAGACGACAGAAAATTCTGAATAAAAATCGGGAGCGGGCCCCTAAGACCCCACCCATGAAGTGTGGCCAGGATGTGATATCGCCAAGTCGTATCGTACGCCTTCCGCATGTCGAAGAAGACGGCAACCAGATGTTGGCGGCGTGCAAAGGCTGTACGGACGGCAGACTCTAGGGAGACCAGATTATCGACGGCAGAGCGGCCTTTGCGGAACCCACCCTGAGACGGAGCCAGAAGGCCTCGAGACTCGAGGAGTCAACTCAACCTCCGGCTCACCATACGTTCTAGCAACTTGCAAAGAACGTTGGTGAGGCTTATGGGGCGGTAGCTGTCCACCTCCAGCGGGTTCTTGCCAGGTTTCAACACGGGGAGGACGATGCTTTCTCGCCATTGAGACGGGAACACACCCTCAACCCAGATGCGGTTGAAAACATCTAGGAGGCGTCGCTTGCAATTCACAGAGATGTGTTTCAGCATCTGGCTGTGGATGCGGTCTGGCCCAGGAGCCGTATCAGGGCAAGCAGATAGGGCACACTGGAATTCCCAGTCGCTGAAAGGAGCATTGTACGACTCTGCGTGGCGCGTGTGAAAGGAAAGCCTCCAACTTTCCAACCGCTCTTTCCGGGAGCGGAAGGCCAGTGGGTAATTCGTAGATGCGGAACACTGAGCAAAATGCGCTGCTAACCGGTCCGCAATCGTGTCGGAGTCAGTACACACCACTCCATTCAGCGAAAGCCCAGGGACAGAGACAGGCGGCCGATAGCCATGGAGTCGCCTAATCTTAGCCCAAACCTGCGATGCAGAGGTACGGACGCCAATGGTGGAAACATACCGTTCCCAGCACTCCTGCTTCCGTTGGCGAATAAGGCGTCGGGCACGGGCACGGAGCTGTTTAAAAACGATGAGGTTCTCCAAGGACGGGTGCCGCTTATGGCGTTGAAGAGCCCGCCGGCGATCTCTAATCGCCTCTGCGATCTCGGGCGCCCACCAAGGCACAGTCCTCCTCCGAGGGGACCCGGATGAACAGGGAATCGCAGATGCCGCCGCAGAAACGATGCCGGTGGTGACCGACTGAACCACCGCATCAATGGTGTCAGGGGAAGGAGGTGCGATAGTGGCGAGAGAGGAGAACAAGCCCCAATCAGCCTTATTCAGAGCCCATCTGGAGGGGCGTTCAGAAGAGTGACGCTGTGGTAGTGACAGAAAGATGGGGAAATGGTCACTACCACATAAGTCGTCATGGACACTCCAGTGGATGGATGGTGAAAGTCCGGGGCTGCAGATAGAAAGGTCGATGGCCGAAAATGTGCCATGGACGACGCTGAAATGTGTCGGCTCTCCCGTGTTTAAGAGGCAGAGGTCAAGCTGCGAGAGAAGAGTCTCGACATCTCTACCCCGGCCAGTAATCGCGGCGCTACCCCACAGGGGGTTA
Organism: Schistocerca gregaria; assembly: GCF_023897955.1. NCBI lineage: Eukaryota > Metazoa > Arthropoda > Insecta > Orthoptera > Acrididae > Schistocerca > Schistocerca gregaria. The sequence continues at coordinate 206,953,874 of NC_064931.1, read as the reverse complement.
TGGGCGTTAAAGTCGCCCAGTAACACAAAAGGGGGAGGCAGCTGTGCTATCAATGCAGCCAACACATGACGCGAGACATCACCATCTGGCGGAAGATACAAACTGCAGACAGTAATAGGCTGAGGCGTCCACATCCTTACAGCGACAGCCTGTAAAGGTGTGTGAAGAGGTAACATTCGCTGTAGACAGAGTTAAGGATGTAGACGCAGACTCCACCAGATACCCTCTCATAAGCTGCCCGGTTCTTGTAATAACCCCGATACCCACGTAGGGCAGGGGTCCGCATTGCCGGAAACCAAGTTTCCTGTAGGGCAATGCAGAGGAAAGGGTGACTGCTGATGAGTTGGCGAAGCTCAGCAAGGTGGTGGAAAAAAGCGCTGCAGTTCCACTGGAGTATTGCTTTGTCCATGTCCGAAAAAGGCGTGAAGGGGCCGAGGAGGCAGATCACGCCACTGGGTCACCTGCTGCCACCGATGGAGGACCAGTACAATCTGCTTCCATGGCGTCTGAGGGTCCGGCGAGATCCAGGTCCTCAGCGGACGCCCGGATCTCCACCTTATCCCCGGACGCAGAGCCTGTAGGGAGCAGTGGGGTGGATGCCACCGCGTGGTCCTTGGCCTTAGAGGTCTTCTTCTTCGTCTTGTCTCTCTGGTCCTTGGGTTTCATTGGCTGGGAGGGCTCCAGCGAGTCAGTCTCCGGGACGGAGGAGGAGCGGGAAGCCCTGCGATCAGCCGCTGGTCTGCTTTTCTTCCATTGGATGACGTCACCCTTCCCAGAGGCGGAAACCTGGGAAGGAAGGGACCCAAGGGACCCTTTCCGTGCTATTCGAGCAGGGGAAGTTTGAGGCTTCCCCAGCTTAGAAGTGGGGACTGATGTCCCCGATGGTTGGGGGGTTGCTGCTCCTGAGGCAGGTAGTGCAGGAGCAGCAGGGAGTGAAGTGCCCCCCACCATCAAGGGGGCAGGCGTAGCATTCCGGCTCTGAGAAGTGGCAGTCTGAGGGAGAGCTAATGGGGCCATAACAGTAGTAGCCGCGGCGTAAGAGGCAGGCATTCGAACAGGATGGAGGCGTTCGAACTTCTGCCTGGCCTCAGTGTATGTCAGGCGGTCCAGGGTCTTATACTCCATGATTTTGCGCTCTTTCTGGTAGATCCTGCAGTCCGGCGAGCAAGGTGAGTGGTGCTCTCCGCAGTTTACACAGATGGGAGGCGGAGCACATGGAGTATCGGGATGTGATGGGCGTCCACAATCTTGACATGTGAGGCCGGAAGTACAGCGGGAAGACATATGCCCGAACTTCCAGCACTTAAAGCACCGCATCGGGGGAGGGATATATGGCTTGACGTCACAACGATAGACCATCACCTTGACCTTCTCAGGTAAAGTATCACCCTCGAAGGCCAAGATGAAGGCACCGGTGGCAACCTGCTTATCCCTTGGACCACGATGTACGCGCCGGACGAAGTGAACACCTCGCTGCTCTAAATTGGCGCGAAGCTCGTCATCGGACTGCAATAGAAGGTCCCGATGGAATATTATGCCCTGGACCATATTAAGACTCTTATGGGGCGTGATTGTAACCGGAACATCCCCCAGCTTGTTACAATCGAGTAACCGGCGGGACTGGGCGGAGGACGCCGATTTGATCAAAACCGAGCCCGAGCGCATTTTGGACAAGCCCTCCACCTCCCCGAACTTGTCCTCTAAGTGCTCGACGAAGAACTGAGGCTTCATGGATGTAAAGGATTCACCATCAGCTCTCGTACACACCAGGTAGCGGGGCGAGTATGGTTCGCTGGCATCCTTAGTCTTTTGTTCCTCCCATGGTGTAGCCAGGGAGGAGAACGATTTGGGGTCATATGTAGTTGCGTTGTATTGAGCCCTGGAACGCTTAGAGACTGCTGGCGGCTGGCCACCAGCAAGAGATGATGTACCACGCTTCATTGCGGGTCATCCGCCCTGATGCCACCTACTCCGACCAAGGGCCCTCCCCACGGGCGCCACCCAGCCTCAGCAACGACCACCTGGCAGGATGGCCATTGCCGGGAGTCCCAATGCCCCAAGGAGATAGGCATCTACTCCTTGGCATACGTGGGGAGTTAACGGCGCTGGCATCAGCAGAGCGATCCCTGTGTAGTCAGGGGGCTACAACCAACAGGGTACATGGCGGCCCCACCACAACGGACTGGCTACCGTGCTGGATTTCAGGTGATGTAGTCCAATATCGTCATTGGCGCATAAAGCGGCACAGCATAGCAGACTGCAAGAAACCGCACCCAAGAACAAATCCACGCCCAAGAGATGGTAGGTGAGCGGGACTGCTAAGCGATGACGACAAACCTGGCTAGAGATGGTAATGCTTGATGGACACATCGCTCCTTGTAAGGCGCCCTTCCCCAATCGGCTCGCTCTTCGGAAAATTTAGAAGGATGGAGGTCAAACCCGTTAGGGGACCATCTCACAAGGCCAAAACGTTTGAGACTCCTTTTAGTCGCCTCTTACGACAGGCAGGAATACCGTGGGCCTATTCTTACCCCAGAACCCACAGGGGGAACAACGCCTTGCTTAGCTTGAACAGCTCTCAGCTGACATGCAGGGTCTATGCATTCATGAGGCTGTCCCCTTACTTGTACACGTCCAACCACTCAATACAATTTGTAATGAGACTTGTCTGACCAGGCAACGTGTTTGCAGCCATCTATAGTCCAATATCAGTGTTGATGGGCCCAGGCGAGGTGTAAAACTTTGCGTCGTGCAGTCATCAAGAGTACACAAGTGGGTCTTTGGCTCAAAGCATATATCAATGGTATTTTGTGGAATGGTATTTGCTGATGGTTCAGCTTTGACATCTGCAGAAATTTGCAGAAGACGTGCACTTCTGTCACGTTGAATGATTCTGTTCAGTCATTGCTTGTCCCGTTCTCTGGCTGCAGTGATATTGGAGATTTGATGTTTTACCAGATTGCTGATATTCAGGGTACACTCGTGAAATGATTGCAGGGGAAAATCCCCACTTCATCGTTACATTGGACATGCTGTGTCCCACTGTTCATGCGCAAATTATAAGACCACGTTCAAACTCACTTAAATCTTGATAACATGCAATTGTAGCACCAGTAACTGATCTAATAACTGTGCCAGACACTGTTGGTTTATGTAGGCATTACAGACTGCAGCACCACATCCTATCTGTTTACATCTCTCTGTATTTGAATATGCATGCCTGTACCAGTTTCTTTGGCACTCCAGTGTAAAATCAGCATCACACACCCTCTCACCTCATGAAGCTTAATTTTGTTTCCTCCTCCACTTATGAGTTTTCACTTTTTTTTCCTCCACACAGTGTATTAATTCAGTATCTACCTTCCCGACACAATGCATTGTACAAAAATGAAAACAGTGCTTCAAGATGACAGAACGCCATGTGTAGCAAGGTCAAAACTGCAAAAAATACACAGCTTGTGATACAAGGAATGTGTGTGTCCAGAATAAGTTCCAGAGCTCTTATCAAATGTTTATCACCTCTGCTGGGAGCAACTTATTGCTGAGCAAGTTTTCAATGAAATATGGTGAAAGTACGAATCTTTGAAACATTATGTTATGCCTAGTTGATTTCAGCATCCAGTGGCAAAACTGACAACAAAACTACTAATTATTACATCAGAAAAGCCTATATAGTCAACACTACACGTTGTTCACAAACGTTAAGAAAATAATGAGATAAATGTCTTGTGTCTGGAGACACCTAGGATAATTTAATCCTTAATATTTGTTATATCTGGTTTGCTGGCTTTTTTACTACTTATTACAAACTTGGGGGAGGTCAGGCCTATTGTTACACAAGAAGGAAAGCTTTTATGGTATTAATACTATACAGGAAAGATATAAGCATTTTTGTTAATTTTGATTATTTTTCTGTTTACTATTCATATCTTCAGGTAGTAAAGAAATAGATGTTGTTTCTGCAGATGCATCCTTGTCACTGTGCTGTCTCCTTAACCCTTTACATTCCATAATGCAGGCACAGAGAGTCTCTACGTGACCTAATTTCAAATAGCTGCTGCCCTGGCAGTGAGTGTACCACAGAGAATTGTGCAAGTCTCTTTGTGGAAACAGTGAGGCCACTGCTAAACAATCAGGGTACACATCAAAACAAAATGTGCATTATTCAAGTATATTTACATAAGCATTACCGTACAAAACATTCACTGAGAGATTTTTTTTTTTCAACTCTTCAGGGTGGACTGTTTCCATTGTCATTTCACTCAAATTGTTTACAAATGAATCACTTTCATCTTCACAATCACTGTTGCTCCCATTTTAACTTAGAAATTCTTATTAAAGGTCTAAAATCTTTTCCTCAGAAAGGATGTTGCATGAAAAACTAGCCATTTTGCGCCCACTAACTTGAAGGTAAATATAACAACCTTTGTCCCAATACAACTTGTTATAACGCCAAGTTGAACACATATATTTCAAAAACGACACAACACATGTAAGTCACAGAGCAAGAAGACAAAGTAAGACACGTGTACACGGTAACATTCAAATCAGCACCGAGTCCAAGTCTAGCGGCCGCTGGCTTGCTGCTCAGGTGGCCCAGTTGCTGCATGGCTGGCAGACAGTGCCATATGTAGAGGACGCGGGTAACTGTGCGGTGGCACTTTGAAAGATCAGCAAGTCACAACACTTTTCTCCCTTTATATTTTTTGCACTGGTCTTGATGGAGGTGGCCTGTAGATTGCTAACGTTGTTTGACTGGCCGTAAAGTCTCGAGGAGGAGGATTCCCGTACGGAAGGAAGTGTCCCCGATGATAACGGGTCGAGATGACAGGAGACGTAGGGGTCGAATCTGCTGGGACCCCGTGCATCAATCTGCCCATTGCAGCAAGTCCGGTTGTTATAACAGGAGACATGGGCGATGTGTCGGCGTCCGTAGGAGAAGGAGGCGAGTAGAGTTGCTCTGACAGATGATGGTCATCCGGTTCCTGCATGGGCACGTCTCCTGGTGGCACCGAGATGATGGTGAGAGGGCTGCGTTGTGAGTAATGGGAGATGCCAAGATCCCGAGCATCAGGTAGAGCCGAAGGTGGTGTAGCAGCCTTCGGAACAGGCGTTGCTGGCATACGAGGCCAAAGCTGGTCCGAATGATTGCTGCAACACCCGTGTCCGTCTGGATTTCATACAGGCGTCGACCAAAGTGTCTTAAGATGCGGCCAGGACTCCATTTTGGCCGCCTGCCATATCCTCGTACCCATACAAGGTCGCCGGCAGTAAATCAGCCAAGCGAAGGCACCCGCGGCTGTGAGGTGGAAGGCTGCAGAAGATGAAGTGGCGTGCGGGGCTGTCGGCCATGTAAGAGCTCAGCTGGGCTGTGGTCGCCCATGGGGGTGAAACAGTAAGAAGCCAGAAATTGGAGGAGTGCATCGTCAGCAGCACAAGAAGACAGGAGTTTCCTCATCTGAGCCTTAAATGTGCGGACCAGTCGTTCAGCCTCACCTTTTGTCTGTGGATGGAACTGAGGGGCCGTGACATGCATGACGCCGTGACGGGAACAAAAGAGTAGAGGGAAGGCATTCCAAAGAGACAATGCGTCGTGCTGGAGCACTTGTGGTTGCCGCAGTGGTAGGCGACGTGCAAGGGACAATGAAAGGAAAGTTAGAGTAGGCATCAATAACAAGTAGCCAATAAGTACCTAAAAAAGGTACCGCAAAGTCAGCATGAATACGCTCCCAGGGCTTCTCAGGCGAAGGCCACGGTGACAAAGATGCCTTCGGGGCAGCAGCCTGTGACGCACAAGGGCCGCAGGCAGCGACCTTGTGTGCGATTTCAGAGTTGATGCCGGGCCAGTACACATGAAGGCGCACCAGAGATTTTGTGCGAGAGACACCCCAGTGCCCTTGCTGAAGGAGGCTCAAGACCGAAGCACGCAAAAACGCAGTTAAAACAACACGCGGCGAAGCATTGTCGGGTGGAAAGGAGGATGACACCATCCCTACCCGTGAGGTGGGAGCGCAAAGTGTAGTAGTTCCACAATGGATCAGACGTCTTAGCGGACGGACGATCTGGCCATCCCTTCAGAATACAGCGTAAAACCCAGTAGAGGGAGGATCAGAGCCCGTAGCAGCCACCAGCCGGTCCCCGGTGATGGGGAACCCGTCCAGATCCGGCTGGTCGTCAACATCCAGGTGAGACACAAAAGTTCGTCCCTACCGAATGCCAGATCAGGACCCATGGGAAGGCGAGACAGTGCATCAGCATTCGCATGTTGAGATGTCAGCCGGAAATGAATCTCACAATTGAAACGAGACAAGTAGAGGCTAATGCTGGAGGCAGTGTGCAGCCTTGTCGGGAAGTGACATTGATGGATGAAACAAGGAAACAAGTGGTTTGTGAATCATAACAAGATTCAATTTGGATCCATAGAGAAACACACCAAACTTATGAAGAGCGTAAATAATGGCCAAAGCTTGTTTCTCAATTTGAGAATACTTTTGCTGGGCATCCATGAGCATTTTGGAGGCATAAGCAATGGGTTGTGCAGAACCATCAGAAAAACGGTGCTCAACGACTGCACCGACCCCATATTGAGAGGCGTCCGTGGCAAGAACAAGATGTTGGCCAGGTCGATAACTAGCCAGGCATGGGGCCTGTTTCATCATAGTCTTCAATTTCTGGAAAGCTGCATCGCATGACGCGGACCAGTGAAAAGGAACGTTTTTATGCAACAGGCGATGCAACGACTGAGCCACCAAAGCAGCAAACGGTAAAAACTTGTGATAGTATGCTATTTTCCCCAAGAAGGCCTGCAGTTCCTTAACAGATGTAGGGTGAGCAAGGGCATTGATCACAGCGACAGTTTGCTGAAGCAGACAAATACCACCCCGAGAGAATTGAAACCCCAAGTACATGATAGATGCCTGAAAAAGTTTTGATTTCTGAAGATTACACTTAAGACCGGCAGTCTGTAAGACATGAAAAAGTGTGCAGAGATTTTGAAGATGTTCGTCAGTGGTGGAGCCAGTGACAACAATGTCGTCCTGGTAATTTATACACCCAGGGACAGTGAGCAATAATTGTTCCAAGAATCGCTGAAAGAGAGCAGGGGCGCTGGCAACCGCGAGTGGCAGTCGTTGGCATTGATAGAGGCCGAAAGGCGTGTTAAGGGCCAGAAACTGCTGGGAAGCAGCGTCGAGAGGAGGTTGATGATAAGCTTTTGACAGGTCAACTTTAGAAAAATACTGGCCTCCAGCAAGTTTAGTGAATAATTCTTCAGGTCGGGGCATAGTGTAAGTGTCGATGAAGCATTGATCATTTACAGTGGTTTTGAAATCGCCACAGAGACGAATATCACCATTGGTCTTAGCAACGACAACGACAGGAGAGGACCACTCACTTGAAGTGACAGGAAGCAAGACCCCTGAAGCAGTGAGACGATCCATCTCCCGTTTGACCCGATCACGAAGGGCCACAGGAATGGGCTGAGCCCGAAAAACTTAGGCCGAGCAGTGGGTTTGAGCGTGATGTGAGCTCAAAGTCATTTTCACGGCCTAACCCAGGAGAAAAAAAGGGACGAAAATGTCGTCAACAAGCAATCCAATTGAGCATAAGGAATAGCATCAGAGACGATATTGACAGAGTCATTTATGGAGAACTCAAAAACGCGAAAGACATCGAAACCAAAAAGATTTTCCGCGTTACTATGGTCGACCACAAATGTTGTAACAGTGCGAATGACGGATTTGTAAGATGCCTCAGCATTAAATTGTCCCAAAAGAGAACTCTTCTATTTATTGTACGTCCGTAATTGCCGAGTGACAGATGATAGGATTGGAGAACCCAACTGAAGATATGTCTGAGAATCGATGAAATTAATGATAGGCAGCAGAACCAGTATCAACCTGCATGCGAACATCCTGACCAAGAATTTGGACAGTGAGGAATAACTTCTCTGAAAGGAAAGAAGTACCATTGATAGACAACACAGAAGCAGAATAAGCGTCATGGTCATGAATATCAGGTATGCGGTCGGATTTGCAAATGGATGACACATAACCCTTCTTTTTGCAAATTGTGACACACGGCCCAACGTTGGGGACAATCCTCCCGTGAATGTTTCGTAAAACACCGCGGACATGAAGGAAGTTGCCGGGGGTTTTGCTGCAGTTTCTTAGAGGTTTGTTTACGGTTAGGCCGAGGCTGCGCTTGGGAGCGTACTGCGGCCGACGGAGACATGCCGTACGCGTCGTCAACAGCGCACGGACGTTGTATTTCCCCAACGTCACCTCACGCTCTAGCGGCGCGAGAAATTTCAAACGACTGCGCGATGGATAGCACTTCATGTAGAGTCGGATTTGCCAACTGAAGGGCACGTTGCCGCACTTCTTTGTCTGGCGCCGACCGGATAATAGCATCCCGTATTATGGAATCGGCGTAGGATTCTTTCTGAACTTAAGTAACAAATTGACACTTTCTACTGAGGCCGTGAAGTTCAGCGGCACAAATGTGATAGGATTGATTCGATTGTTTTTGACAGCGATAAAAAGTAACACGAGAGGCCACCACATGCGTTTGCTTTTGAAAATAGACGGATAGAAGTGAGCACATTTCAGCAAAGGACAAAGACGCAGGATCTTTCACAGGAGCCAATTGCGACAACAACCGATACATTTGCGGAGAAATCCATGAAAGGAACAGAGACTTACATGTTTGTTCGTCCGCGACATGAAATACCAAGAAGTGCTGTCGAAGACGTTTTTCGTAATCAGACCAGTCTTCCGCCGTCTCGTCGTAAGGAGGAAAAGGAGGAACAACGAGAAACGCCCCACATTTGATGCCGCGACGAAATGGCGAATCGCCGATTTGAGAAGCGTTTGCTGTTCAACGAGACCTTGCAATAGTTGCACTAAAGTAGCCATGGAAACCTGTGGGTCAACGATGAAAAGGAAAACAACCACTACTTCGTCGCCAACTGTTATAACGCCAAGTTGAACACATATTTCAAAAACGACACAACACATTAAGTCACAGAGCAAGTAGACAAAGTAAGACGTGTAGACAGTAAGATTCAAATCAGCACTGAGTCCAAGTCTAGCGGCGGCTGGCTGGCTGTCCGCTCAGGTGGCGCTGCTGCTGCATGGCTGGCAGACAGCGCCGCATGTAGAGGACGCTCCGTAACTGCACTTTGAAAGATCGGCGAATCACAACACAAATGCTATAGTTTGGCACAGACTTAACACATGCAGTACTATGCAGCACTAATGCCTAGTACAGTCAGATTTGTGAACAAATCATGTGACAGTTACGAAAATCGTGTCAAATGAGGCTTGACAGCAGAGTCAAGTGTTACTGTTTACTGTATCAGATTACAATGTACCCTTGTCCCAGATGATGTTTATAGTTTGAATGATTTCACATTATATACAAACAAACTGGTGTTGGAGACTACTGAAATTGTCACATTGAATCATCTCGTATAATTTGTGAAAATGGAATTGCTGGCCAGTATTCACCTTCAGAAGTTGAAATAGTCCCACTGATAGGTACATGTAAAGGATCAAGTAAATATTTTAGCTTTTGAAGCTATTAGTTCCTCACAGCATGTTGGTCCCGCTTATACTTAAGTCTGAAAAAATATACCCCTTGTAGATTCAAATCAGCACTGAGTCCAAGTCTCCCCTTCTGAAGGAAAGAACTAATATTTCTGAAAGTTAGGATAGAGTAATGTAACTTTATATATTGGTAAGCCAAAACATTATGACAATGGAAATGTAATCCTGAAATTTAACTTTGCAGTAATGGGTATAGATGTACAACCTAAAGTGACTTTCGACAGTTTGTGCCAGGCTAGGACTTGAACCTGGATTTTATGGCCATTGCTGGTGGTTGTCTTCCCACTTAGGCTACCAGAGCACACTGCCCAGACTGACCAAAACTCCATAAGGCACACACCTATCTATTTCTTCTTATAGATTATTAATTCACTTATCTTCATTCACACATCTGGCAGGTTTTCAAATCAAGACACTGAGAAGCCATTTTTGAAAATCGTATTGATAATCTGAGTTTGTGTTGTCTCAATTCTAAAACCTGCACAGGTATCTCAAGGTGTGTGAATGTGGGTAACTGAATTACTAGCCTCAAGAAGAAACAGAGAGATGTGCCACATTTGGAACTTTGGGTGCTCAGATAGCCTAAGTGGTAAGCTGACTCCTTGGGATAAGTTGAAAACTGGGTTCGAGTCCCTATCTGGTGCAGATTTTCATATGTCACTTTAGGTTGTACATATATACCAATTACATTTAAGCTCAACTTCAGGAACAGATTTTAATACTGAATACTGTAGCTCATCATCAAATATCAAACTATGACAATTGCCTGCCATGAGTTTGAATGCTGCCTAATGTTCTCACCGGCATGTAATGCAGGAAGGAAAGTATGTAAGTGGAGAAGAGGTGAATGGTGAATCGTGCTAGTGATAGTACAGTCATCAAATGGCGAAATCAATTGACATAAAGTGACTTGGACGAAAGGCAGATTGTTGTGGCACAGCAGGTAGGACTGAGCCCCCAGCACACAACAAAGCTGGTCAGCTGTTTGCATGCTGCTGTCGTGAGCATCTGAGGAAAGTGGTTGAAGGATGCTGAAATCATGAGTAAGTGTCAAGCCATTAAACATGAGACTCTGCAGCAGTTCACTCCTCTGTGTTCCTATGTTGACCCCATGATACTGTCAATTGTGATGGCAGTGGGCACAGTGTCATTGAGATTCAGGGTGTATTCACCATGGGACAACTGGAAATCCAGGAAGAATGTGGGAATTTTTTCATCTGGGAGCAATCAAAGGAAAACCTGGTCATTTTTAGAATTCTAAGGATTTTCAATTTTTCCAGTTTCCAGTTAAATTTTTATAATTTTGGCTGTTATGAACTGAGGATCTGGCAAAAGATTTTATGTTAGCTTGCTACTGCAGAATAATACTACAGGAATAAAACATAAATGAGAACAAAAACCTAAATAAAACTTTTGTTGTAGAGAAAATGCACTATTTACAACAACAAAATACAGTGCACAAACACAAGCATCTGATGACAGCATAATGATGGCTGTGCAGTACTTCTTAACAACAAACTACTTTTGATGTGCATAACAACACAACTGTTTACACTTTTAACTGGTCAGAGGAAAATATTGTAATTGGTGTTTTGAGAAGCATAACTTCCAAACTAAATTTTCTTTACACAAGATGAGTTATGTCATATGCGAGAATATGGAATGTATTTCTTAAGTCACTTTAAGGACAAGCCAGTTGGAAAAAATTTGGACCCAAAAGATCAGCCATTTATGCCATTTTTCAAAATTTTACTGACACATTTGTGTTTGATATATCTTAATGGGTAAAACCCATTAAAAATGTCCAAACTTCAATTTCATTTTATTCATAGATACAAATTACGCAATAACAATGGCAGAAAGTATAATTATCCTATAAAAAGTGCAAGTTAAGTTACTGAGCAATTTCACTTGGCTTTTCTATGGAAAAGTCAAAGTGTTCTGGCATACAAAGATAAATCAGAGAAATATTTTTTGCCAGTTTTCTGCTTGTTTTGCCAGTGAATCGTCTTCTCTTCTCCAAACCACACTCCAAACAGCTCTAAAATTCACTGCTGCTCCTTTCAAAGTAATTCTATGAACAGAAAACAGAAGGGCAGCACTTTTATATTAATTTTAACCAGTAACTTTTCCTATTTGTGTGTTTGAGTTGCTTAACAATGACGTTGCTACTGGCTGACTACATCATATATCCTATGTTCGGAGTATCTGCTGTCATTGGCTGGTGAGATAAAATGACATGAGCTATGATTGGCTAACAAAAGTGCATCACACAGTACAGTCTTGTTTTCAGTACTTTGAAAACTACCATACTGTATTTGGTGGAATTCATGTCTATATTTCCGTAATATAAAAATATGTAGTGTACATGTTTCTGTGCGTCAGATCTTTCCAGATAATGTTATTTTTTATAGGTTTCACTTCCTAAAGTGCTGGGAAATTCTACACTGGTGTATGAAACCTTTATCATTCAAACCATTGACAAGTATTACAGTTTTGATGGAAAGTATATTGTCACTTAACATGGAAATAGTGCATTTTTAACTGATAAATCCAGCAAAAATCTGTGAATTTTTTTCTTGTCCACATATACACTGTGAGATTGGACCATGGATCAGCAGAAATGTGACACTTGGTTTGATGAATCATGTTTCTTGTTACACCAGGTCAATGGTTGTATATTACACCATGGGGAGGGCGGTGAGGGAGGAGGAGGGGTCTTCTTGGCTTTTGTTTGACTTTCAGTGACACTCTACTTTTTTGTGTCAAAAAAATTTCTCTGAAAGTTCTTCAACCAAATGTTGAGCCGTGTCAAGTGCTCCTTTCTTGTCAAGCTGTAGGTCATAAAAGGTACATCTTTGGGTAACTGTGACATTGTAGATGAACTTCCATGGCATGGACTTCACCATGTCACATTTGTTGTCTGCTTCATCTTTAAGGCTCCATTTTATTTGTTGACTAGCAATACACTTGTTCTGGCGTGATTCTGTGTTCTCCAAATCTTCCAGCTTGATACATTGCCACTGGTTATCTGTTGTGAGATGTAGTAGTCCTACTTTAGTTCAATAGTAAGGAATCTCTTGTGGGATTTAATCTGTGAGGTCTGCATGAAGCACCATGCAGCAGGTGCTACTCATTGAAAGTTTCTTGAAATTTTTCTGTATGCTCATGAGCAATTGTTTGGGTTCAGAATTTGACAATATATAACTTCGCAAGTGGTGTGAGTTTCATACACCCTGTTGTTATCCTCCTTGTGTGATTAAGTCTTGCACTGATTTTTTTGGCGTGTTTCTATCTGGACCCAATGGGACATGCATATTCTCTTGTGTAAATTCAAAATGCTTGGACAGCTGTTTTTAATGTAGTTGGTCTGGTTCCCCATTTACTATTTGCTAGTTGTCTCAGGACATTGTGGTTGTAATCAGAGGTGCCATGAAAGCTGTGAACAAATCCAGAATGAGATTTTTAGTCTGTGGTGGAGTGTGTGCTGATATGAAACTTCCTGCCAGATTAAAACTGTGTGCCAGACAAAGTCTTGAAATCAAGACCTCTACCTATCATGGGCAAGTGCTCTACTGACTGTGAACATTATTGCAGATCAGCTGCATCCCTTCACATTTGAAGCCTGTAAATTTATAACAGGGTAACTGTGTGTGTCATGAGGTCAGAATCATGCTACATGGTTTGTGGGTTATGATAATGGACACTCATTTCTGTTGTGAGCAAGAATTTGCCTGATGTGAACTCAACGGAACACATCTGGGATGGTCACAGTCACCAGCACCATGCTGACAAACCACTGGTGTACAATTTACTGTAAATGTTTGGCTTTTGGCCTGTGAATATACAGCTGGTGGTGTACCATATACCTTTAGATATCTGTCAAAGGCTTGAGAAACCCATGCCACACAGAACTACTGCTGTATTGCATTCCAAAGGTGAAAAAACATGATATTAATGCTTCTGCAGTTTGCCATTTTGAGTGGTGAATGCTAAAAATGTCAAATGTTTTTATATTGTCATTAAGTCTTTTATTTAAATTGTCATATATCAAGCTGCATTGAGTTTAAAAATATGGAAAAAGCACCACTTATCCACCCAGACTGTCATACTTATTCACTTTAAAATGTGCATAAGTGATGAAATAAAAATAATTAAAAAAATATATAAATTTGATTTTGTTTCCAGAAGGAAAGTTGCCACTCACCATATAGCAGAGATGCTGAGTCGCAGATAGGCACAACAAAAAATCTCTCACAATTATAGCTTTTGGCCATTAAGGCCTTTGTCAACAACATACACACATTGTTCGAACTTGCTTCCATATAGTTAACACTAAATTTGATTTAAAAGCAGCTCACTAATGTCCATAAAACCTATATAGATTCGTGAATAAAATGTCGTAAGAAAAATTAAATTTTGTTATATAATTTACACGGCTAATAGTTACAATAATTGTACAATACATTCCAGTCAGCCTGGTGTATGCAGTTCTGTGTCACCTGACACTTGTGTTTTGAAGTAAAATACTTTTTTCCAAAAATTGTAAATGTTTTCATACACACATTGTAAATGTTTTCATACACAACTGTCGAAGGCAATGTAGGTCTTTTGTTGAGTCTCATATTTAGTAAGCATGCTATATTACCTCTATGTTGTGACATTCCTCCATTTTTAAATTAGGCTGGACAAAGTAGAAGCATGTTTAGATATAAATTACCTAGCTGAGCAATTTGTTTCAGTGATGGTTAGTTGAAGTAACACTACAGTGAAAAATAGACTGAAATATTCAATACCAGTAGATCCCACTGGTGACATGCTGTGGTCCAGGCATCTCATGAATTGAACGTTGGATGTGTTATCACCTGTAGTATTTCAGATGAAATCATTTCAGTGTATCATATATTTTCTGTTCTGTCTTCACTTTCACTCAATATTCCAGCAAGACCATTACTGTCTTTTTCTGAACTGCTGCTACTTTCAGTAAAATACTCCCTATTACTAGTATTTTCCAGTAACTCACAATTTTCATTATTGGACACATTTTATAAAACAAATTGCACAAGTGAATGAAATAAAACACCGCAAACATTGACTTAAAGAAAAATAGCACCAAAACAATTTTAAATAACAATACTACACAAAAACAATGGTGTTGAATGAAATTACACAATATAAACAAACATTATGTAGCATGATGTCAACAAATGAACAATGCAGTAACAGAATTACCTATTGTCAATTTTTCACTGTGCTGATGCCCAGAAGTTGGATTAACTATTGATGTACACATAAATTGAAATGTTGAGCATCAATACTGAGTATGCTGGCTACATCTAAAGATGAATTTTCCAAGCTGAGCAAAAGTAAACAGTATACCAACAAATTGGTACTCTGACACTTCTGGAATTGGTAGGGAGTAATGATAGATTGATACCTAGACATTCAGAGGGTCGAGCAGGTGGTCATAATTTGTTTGGTTCATGAGTGTACATGTCTGTCAGCAGTATAAAATATTTTGTCTCTGTAAAGTAATTACTTGAACGCTGTGGTCTCTCATTGTTTTATGGTCTTCTGCTGAATTTTCCTGTTAATGCAATTTCTATTAGTTTTGTAGCTTAACTGCTACTACACTGTGAAACTATTAAATTACTCATATGAACTCTTCTTTAATCCAGGGCAGGATGGCATGCAGTGTGACTGCTGCTGCAGTCAGGAGAAATATGGTAAGAACGGCTCTCAGCAGTGCCACTGTCAGAACAGTGCTGTCTATGACCCTCAGAAAGTCAAGTTGTTGGTGAAATTGTAAATGTAGTGAGGTAAGATAATTACCATTCTGTTGACAAGTGGGCATATTTCTGTAGTCTCTAAAAACTCACTTTGCATGGGTTTTCATCTTATAACCTGCATTAAAATAATAATAATGAAACTGTTATACATAGCTGATAACTTTTACAGGGAGTCTCAAAACCTTTTGGGTCAAATTGAGAAAGGTGGTAATTGGTCCACAACTGATTATATTGAGATAGGAAACCAATAGTCAGTAATGCATATTTATTGTATTAAGCACATCCAGTAATTCTTTAATGTGATGACTGTCAGTCTTGGTAGTGTATTGCAACAATGCATGCAGTTTTGCCAAGCTCTCACGAAGATTCTGGGTGTATGTTGTGCACTGGAACAGGCAGCAAGTGGTAAACAGCATACACCCCTGAAACCAGCAGACAGACATCCTGTACACAACTTAGTTCATAGCACATATGTCAGGTGATTTCTGCATGACTGGTGCTTTGACCTGTGATCCATGCACACCACTATCCCTGGAGTTCGTTATCTATTAGATCAGACAGCTTGTGATGTGCCAATGGTGAGGTGTGTTACTGTGTACATGTAGTCAAGGTGTAATGTTACTCATCACGAAATTTGGCAGACATTCATTTAATGTACAGTGTGGCAGGATGAGTACCCATAAAGCAGCAGGAATGTACAGAGAACACTTTCCCAACAATTATTAGCCTAATTGGAAGAAATGTATCTCTGTGGATACCAATTTACGAGAGATGGGGTCTTTCATGCCACAGAGAGAAGGCCAGGGTTCCTGCCAAAGACACATCTGAACACTAGGCTTTGAGAAGGTAATGTTCGAATATGTGACCAACCACCCAAGAATAAACACTCATCAAACTGCCCATGAAATGTGCACTTCAAAGGATATATTGTGGAGAGTACTGGTAGAATAGGTATTACACCCCTATCATAGAGAATGTGTGCAAGCACTGGGACCAACATATTTTGAGCCCAGTGTTCACTTCTATAAACAGATTACCCACCACAGTGCTGTAGTGGCAAACTTCAAATAGCAATATTAGAGAAGGAAAGTTGCTACTCACCATATAGCGGAGATGCTGAGTCGTGATAGGCACAACAAAAAGATTCACACAATCATCTCCACTATATGGTGATAATGTTACATTCCGTCCTTTTTTCCAAACTTTAAATAGTTTCTATTGTCCATGGATCAGGCCTTATTCAACCATGATGATGTTTTTAACAGTCGCAACAGCCATGTGTTAACTGAGGGCAATTCTCACACCACCCACATCAGTGGCTACCAGCAATGATTCTCTGTCAATGTATGGGTGGGCATTATCCAATATGAGCTGATAGGACCATATTTCCTACCTCCCCATTTGACTGGTCCACATTACTTAATGTTCTTTCAAGATATGCTGCCACCAATCTTGCACACTTTAACTCCTATTGCCGATGAAAGGATGTGGCTTCAACATGTCAGTACACAACCCCATTTTAGTTTTAATGTCTGTGAGCACCCAAACAACACATACCCTGATCACTGGATTGGAAGGGGGAGGGAGGGGGAGGGTTCCAGTCCTGTGGCTAGCACAGTCACCAGATCTTATACTTCTGGATATTTTCCTCTGGGGTTACATCAAGACATTGGTATATGTAACCTCCATAGAAATATATGAAGATCTGCTTGCCAGGGTCCATCTGCCTGTCTCCTGGTACAACGGACATCAAGGATCTTTGAGAAAGTGAGAAAGTGTAGCAGAACTTCATGCACCATTGATATGGGTTCTTTGAGAATAAGGATTGTCACTTTGAACAATTACTGTGAGCTATGTTGTTGTCATCTAGTGTGCACTGTGTTTGTTTGTAACACAACAAATATGCATTTCTGACCATCTGTTGCATATCTCAATATAATCAGTTGTGGACCTACTACGACCTGTTTCAAGTTGATCCAAAAGACCTGAGACTTCCTGTAGAAACATAACTCACGTGTGAAGTAAAGGTTAGTTGTCTCTCGAGTAATTTCTCTTTGGAAATGTTATATTTATCTGTTTGGAAAATATGAGTTATGTCCTGAAATTAAGTGTATTCATCTGTTTAAAAATTGAAAATTCACATTATGTTTAGATGTTGTTCTCCAAGCACTTTGTAAACTGAGGAATAAGCATTCTTTTTCCTTTGTCAGAAATGTCCCCCCCCCCCCCCCCAACCCCTCTCACCTCTTCCACCCATTGTTTGATGGCCCTCTTGATCTCACCGTTAGTATGAAACACACTCCTCAACATATTTAATGAGAGAAAGAATGAATATCTAAAGGGTTCAAATTAGGGTTGTGAATGGGAAGATTGATGATGTCCAATCACATGAGTGAAAGATTTGCTTTGTGATGTTGGCTGTGAGGGAAGATACATTGCCATACAATGAGCACACTGCTTTTGTTGACATTCCACTTCTTTTGTTCTGTGCCATTCTCATAGTTTTTTAGGGTTTCAAAGTACCCTACAACATTATTTTTCTCTGGTACAAAAATATTGTGAGGAGAATCCCTTTATGGCCCACAAATGACAGAGACCATGATTTTTTGGACCAAAACTGCAGTTGTGAATTTATTTCACTGATGGTGGGGATTGATTTCACCACTGCATTGATTGCTTTTTTTTGTCTCAGGGGTGTAGTGGGCCACCCAAAATTTGTTGTCAGTCAAAGAATTATTATACCTTCCAGTTTGTAGTGCACAAGAAAATTCCCATAGAGGAGAGAGCCTATTGACTTTTTGCTGATGTGTGAGCTGGTTCGGTATCAACCTCACATGCAGTTTGTGAAAACCAAGTGTTCCAATAATGATTTCTTGCAGAAGAGATAGATTCCTGAAAACATTGAAGGTTGTCATGAATCATTTCCTCAAACCTGTTCACCATTTTATCAGTCACAATTGAGAAATGCCCACTCCTTTATTCATCATGAACATTCTTCTGCCAGTTCCAAACTCACACCACCACTTGTACACATTAGTGTAATTCATCACACCACCCCCATAAACAGATTTCATTTTGTATTAGATCTGAAATGTTGCATTTCACTTTGCAAGGAGAAACAGTTTATATTCCTCACTCTGCAGCTGCTGGGATTCGAAATAGACACATGCATTTGAGCATGGCACTACAACAAGATTGTTGAAAACTCATGACTATGCACAGCTGCATTACTCAGATTTTTGCAACAAGAACTGAGTAATCAGCTGACAAATTCTTACTATTTTTATAAAAATTTTAATGACATTTTTGCACATTTCTGTATTAGTAACCTCTGTAATATGCCCAGTTTCATCCTTTAACCAAGGAGCCATTCTCAGTTTGTTCACATGAACACATGGTTTTGCATAACCCAAAAGGAAAGAGCTACATGATGTCATGCCACAAGATGTTCGTGGCCAGTTCTGGTCTCCATGACATGAAATGACATGACCCAGAAATTTCTCCTGCAGTAGTGCACATGATTTTTTAAAAACTACATCTAAATCTACATATATACTCTGAGATGCATGGTAGAGGGTACGTCCCACTGCATCAGTCATTAGGGTTTCTTCCCACTCCATTCATGTCTGGAGCATAGGAAGAATGATTGTTTGAATGCCACTTTGCATGCTGTAATTATTCTAATCTTATCCTCATGATCACTGTTTGGGAGACGCGTAGGGGATTGTAATGTATTCCTAGAACCATCATTTAAAGCTGGATCTTAAGACTTTGTTTATAGACTCTCATGGGATAGTTTACATCTATCTTCAAAAGTCTTCCGGTTCAATTCCTTCAATATCTCTGTGACACTCTTCAAACAAAAAAAGAAAAAAGAAAAGAAAGTGACCAATCATGCTGCCCTTCTCTGTATACATTCAATATACACTGTTACTCTTATTTGGTATGGGTTCCAAACACTTGAGAAGCATTCTAGAACAGGTCACATGAGTGTTCTGTAAGCAATTCCTTTACAGGCTGATTGCACTGCCCTAGTGTTCTACCAATAAACTGAAGTCTATCACCTGCTTCACCCACAACCGAGCCTATGTGATCATTCCAGTTCATGTCCTTATGAAGTGTTACACCCAGGTATTTGTATGAGTTGGCCAGTTCCAATAGTGACTCATTGATATTATAGTCATAATATACTATGTTTTTTTTCATTTTGTGAAGTGCACAGTTTTATATGTTTTATATGTTGCCAGTCTTTGCACCACTTTGAAGTCTTATCAATATCTGACTGAATATTTATGCATCTTCTTTCAGACTAGTTGTCCTTACTTTCAAAAGCATGCTGCTGACTCGATTAATGCAAATAATGTTATTAATGCATATAATTGCAAAATTTTGTTTCTTGTCCATTTCCCGGAACTGTTATGTTTTAGTGACATTTTCCGCTGTACATTTTTATCATTCAGATCAGAAGTCTCTTCACAGACTTCCTCCAACCAGACACTAAGACGTTACTGCTACAGCTTTACTAAGAACTTCTCATTGCTACTCCTAATTATGTGCTACTCTGTACAGCCTCATGCCATGACAGTATCAGATCCATAATGAAAAACAGACTCTTAATTTAAATTCTACACTTATTTTGTTCCTTCCTCTAGTCCTAATTTTGAATGCATTAGATAGTAACATCATTATAGTTCACGTTTCCACATTTACCGCATGAATGTAGGAAAGACAAGAATGTGCCAATATGTAGGTGCTTATATATTCATATCAGTCTCACTACATTGAACATACACTGTAGCAACTGTCTCAAACAGAAACTTTTTGATTGATCCTTATACACTATCTCATCAAAAGCATCCAGTCACATATTAGTGTACATTAACACTATGCCATCCGGCGATCCCACAGTGGTGTCATGCGCGAAATAGCAGGCTGGCAACACCACAGTGATGTCGTGTGCATAAAATCGATCAGTGGCCAGCGACACCACAGTGGTGTTGTGAGCATAGATCTGCGCAGTGGCCAGTGACAGCACTTTAGTATCTTTCGCATTCTGTTGGTGTTTTATTTAGGTAACAATCAGTTACACATGTCAACAAGTTTTTTGTTTTTATATGTTCTTGTGCCCTTTTATCATGGCAGACGAAAGACACAATACGATTATTTATGATGAATGCGCGGACGTCTCGTCTGATGTTCCGGGCGACTTGGCCGATTGGGAAGAAGACATAGGATATAAAAAGAATGAAAGTGAAGCAGAATTGTTGGAAGATAGTGAAATACTTCCAAGAAGGATTTGGCGAATGCTACGGTTGCCAAGTGATTCACATGAATCAGATGAAGAAGACAGTGCACTATGGTCAGACTTTATTTTACCAAGGACCAATAATTTTATTTATCCATCCGTGGAACAATAAATATTTTATGGATGTCGTCAGTTCACAACACATGAGCACACATTTACATTTACAATGAAACAGGTTTCTCATATTTTGTGTAGTCTTTATAACTAGTCATACACACTTTTATAATTACATAATATTTTTGGTGATAACGTCATATGTTGCTAATAATCTACATCTATGTTAAATATTCATTTACAGTATAACAACTTTTACTTACTAAAAAGGTTTTAAGCTTTTGTCTGAAAGTGAAGGGCTCATTTATTTCTTTAATTTCTTGTGGTAATTTGTTGTACTGTTTTATACCATTATATAATATACTGTTTTGTGTCTTTGCCTTGTTCTTTCTATCTAGATGGAGGTGGTGACAAGCTCTTATTTCATGGTCATGTATTAGGCTGTTTGTGTTATACATGTTGAGATTTTTCTTAATGAACATTATGTTCTGAAAGATGTACTCACAAGAAACAGTTAGAATGCCTAGCTTTCTAAATAATTCTAGACAGTGGGCCCTGTTGTTGCTGTTTGTTATTATCCTTATGGCTCTTTTTTGTACTTTGAACACAGTTTGTATGTTACTGGCACTTGTTCCCCAAAACATGATCCCATAGCTGAGGACTGAGTGTAGATGTCCGTAATATGTTATTTTAAGACAGATATTTCTGCATACCGGTGCAAGGATTCTAAGAGCATAGCATGCTGTGGATAATTTCTTTGCCAAAATGTTGACATAGTTTTTCCATTTCAATTGGCTGTCTACATTCATACCTAAGAATTTGGTACTTGTTACACATTCTAATTCATTATTATTAACTTTTATTCTAGTGGCATTGTGTTTTTTGTTCAATTGGAAGTTAATATAGTTAGTTTTCTTTACATTTAGGGTTACTTTATTTTTTAATGACCAGTTGTGGACATAATTGAGAGCCTCGTTTGCTCTTTCTGACAGTTGTGTTGGATTTTCACCTGTTATTACTATGCTGCTGTCGTCAACAAAAAGTATTTTTTCTCCATGTCTGATACTTTGTGGGAAGTCGTTAACATATATAAGAAACAATGTTGGGCCTAATACACTTCCCTGTGGGACGCCTATATTCTCATTTTCTGGGTCAGACAGGTGTTTTGTAAGGGAATTGTTTGAAACTTGTGATATCTCAACTCGTTGAAGACTGTTTTCCAAGTATGATTTGAACCACTTCTTTGTCACACCTCTTCTTCCTGTTTGCCCTAATTTATGAAGTAAGACTTTGTGGTCAACTGTATCAAAGACCTTGGACAAGTCTAAAAAGATACCACTTACATTTTCAGCTTTGTACAGCGCTTCTAAAATTACTTTAGTGAACTGTGCTAAGTGTGCCTTTTCCGGGCCTAAAACCAAATTGGTCATTGGAAAGAAGGTTATATTTATTCAGGTAATTTAGCAGTCTCTTTTTGACTAGTATTTCTATTATTTTAGAAATGGTAGACAGTATAGAAATCGGCCTGTAGTTCTCTACATTTTCCACATCTCCATTTTTAAGGATAGGTATAACTTTTGCTTGTTTTACGTACTCTGGAAAGTATCCAGATTCAAAAGATTCATTAATTATGTCTGTTAATCGGCCCTTTATGGAGTCTATACATTCTTAAATTACGCAGACTGGGATTTCAAGTCCTACTGAAGTTTTATTTTTTAGTTGATGTAGTACTAGTGCCACTTCCCTTTCTGTAGTTGGCAAGAGCACCATTGAGTTTGTTGGCTGGTTCTGAGTAGGTAAATCATATGAATCTGGAAATTTCTGCTGTAATTTTTTTGCAATACTACTGAAATATGAGTTTACAAAATCAGCTAATTTTTTAAGGTTACCTACTGGTACCTCTTTGTTTTTAATATGTGAATTGAGGTCCTTTTTAGCAGAGTTAGATGTTCCTGTTTGGCGATGTTCGAGGATGCTTTGCTCTTGTTTTCAGCTTCAAGTAATATTTTGTTGTCTGAAAGTTTTTTTGTGGCTAGCAACACCTTTCTGTATATTTTCCTGTACTTTTTGTAGAATTGCAGAACTTCTGGCTTAAATTTATTATTTTTTATGGTGTTGAGATATCTAAGAGTTTCTGAGGATTTTTTGATACCTGTAGTCACCCATTGATTCCTCTTTGTAGTATTAATTTGATAAAGAGTTTTGGGAAACATCTCTTCAAATCTGAGTTCAAAAATTGACATGAACTTCATAAATTTCTGATTTGCAGTGGTTTCTCCGTAGACTTCCCTCTGCATATTCATATTCTAGCTGGGATTTAAACTGATACAGGGCTGATTTGGAAAACATTCTTTTGTATGTACAAAGTTTAGGAGGAGTTTCTTCATGAATGTTAGTTTTTAAGATCTGGCAGAGGTGGTCTGATAGGCCCAGGTTTTGGACAACAATATGACATTTTTTACTATCAATATCTGTAGCTACGTGATCTATAGATGAGGAAGATTCTTTCGTTATTGTAGTTGGACAATTAACAAGGGAAGATATTCCATAACCGCTTAGAATATTCACATATATGTTGCTAGCCTTATCAGGCTTCATCATATTAATGTTTAAGTCACCACAGATAATTACATTTGCTTTTGGTCCAGAAACCTTGTCTAAGCTTTGATTCAGTTTTGAGAAGAAAATATAAATGTCTCCACTGGGAGAGTGGTAGACACAAAATATTACTAATTTTTTTGCTATGCCACGTCCTATTATTTCAACAGCAGAAAGTTCAAAATGTTTGTCTTCACCTAGATCTAAAAGATTATATCTAACTTTAAATGACATACCTTTTTTTTTATATATAGATATATGAACCTCCATCATTCATTGAGATTCTGCTATAGTAACATGCAAGGCCAAATGAGGCTAATGCAATGTGTTCAACTTCCTTCCCTTTGCACCAGTGTTCAGTGATACACTAAATTTTGCTATCAGAATTTTCCAATTCTACTTCTAGCTGTTGTGCTTTGTTCTTTATGGCTTGAATGTTTTGGTGAAACACTGTTAGGTATTTGTTTTCACTTATCTTGGTGGCACCTTTCCCTTTAGACCTGGTGCTAAAAAATCCTTTAGATGAGCTGGTGGTATGCTTATTCTTCTGTTGATGACAGTGGAGATGAGTCTGTTGCCAGTTAGACTTGGAAGTTGGTGTATCTGAAGGTATCTGCCTTATGTTAGTCTTGTAACTCAGGCCGGGTACCAAAAATCCTGCAGAGTTGTAAGTTTCCTGGTTCTTGTGCTTCTTCTGTTTGCTTCTATTACTGCTGATGATGGTGAAGCTGGTGAAAAGACTTTCACTGTTGAAGACTGAGGAGGGGCCAATACTAATGAAAGGTCATTGGCTGCTGGCACATCAGGCGTTTTTTTTCTTGTTAATGATGCAGTTGCGTAGTATGTAGCTGCTTCTGCTGAAGCTGCTTTGGAAATTTCTGTCCTAGTTGAATCATTTATCTCAGCTGTTTTTGAGGAAAGTGGAGATTCTAGTGCTGGACATGTTGTCAGTGATTCAGTTTCATTTTCTTGTTGGAAATTTTCAGTTGCTGTGTTTGGTGGTGGAAGTGGTATGGTTGTGCTATTCTTGTCCTTAACTGCCTTCACTGCAATAAATTTGAAGGATCTTTTGGTTCAAACACATTTCCCAAAGATGCACAGAGAGTCAAGCATATCATAGAACTATATATTGGGAGGATCTATTTGAATATATTAGCAATAAAACCAACAAGTACTACAGTCAAAATTGCAATAGAAGGAAACTGGATAAAAAATTGCCAGATTTGTCAAATTTATGGGACCTGAACTTAGAAAATGGTTTGGGCTTACTATCCTTATGAGAATTGTAAAAAAAAACCAAGGATCAATGATTATTGATCAATGAATGCATTGATACACACACCAATATTTCGCAAAACAATGTTCTGCAACAGATTCAAACAAATATTATCATTTTTACATTTTTCCAACTACAATAAACCAGATAATGCTGACCAGCTTTTCAAAGTGCAATCCATAATTGATTACTTTTTCAAAAAGTTTAAATAAACTTTTAATCTAAGTCAAAACATCTCAATTTGTGAAGGGCTGATACCATGGGATGGACAGTTAAATTTTAAAGTTTACAGTCCATCAAAAATTACAAAATATGGCATACTCATTTGGATGCTGTGTGATTTGAGTATGGGATACATTTCCTCATTCGACATATATTCCGGCACTGGACAGCCTTTAGCAAAAACAGTGATCAAACTATTGATACCTTATTATGGAAAGTGGCATCACCTCTACATGGATAATGACTATAACAGTGTATAACTTTCAGAGAAGTTACTTGAACAGAAAATTTGAGTTTGTGGAACGATATGGCAAAATAGAGGATTTCCGGAAAAAATTAAGGTGTGCAAAAGTCAATGTGTTTGAAGCTTATCGTCAATGGAAAGGTGTAGCACTTGCACAGGTATGGTGGAGTGCTTCGAAATCTGAAATGTTATGAATGATCTCTACAATATCTAATGCCACTTTGACTGACACTTGAAGAAAATGTAGAAAAACCAATTACACAATAAAAAACCTGAAAGTTTATCAGACTACAACAAATACATGAAAGGAGTGGAACGGGCAGAACGATATTTGAGTTATCAACCTATATACACAAAAACTATAAAATGGTAAAAAAAGGTTTGCATGTACCTCTTTTATTGCGCATTATTTAATGTATTCTGTACATGTCATTATTTCAATACAGAATATAAGTCTCTGATTTCACAATTTTTTATTGAAAGTATCTGATTCGTTGATAAAAGACTGTGTACCTCCTTCTGAGAAAAACTTAGAGGTTGCCACTACATCGCGTACATCTCATCATGTTCCGTTTGACAGACTTTTCGGTCACATAAAGCAACACCGACTAATACTTATATCCAGAACAAATAAACAAAAACAGAGAAACTGCCATGTATATCCCAAAAAGAAAAAAAGAACAACAAACTTATTGTGCAAGTCTTGTGGAGTTGCATTACATCTTGGAAACTGTTAGGCTGCATATCATATGAAAGAGAAATACAAAGTACCAAAGACAATGCAAATAAACAAATATATGAAACAAATTTTGTATTTATTTATCTATGTATATCTTCAAAATTTTATGAAAGTAAGGGAACAGGGTTGAGAACTTATGAGAAAAGATGATGAGATTAGTAAAATTTAAGAATTTATAATCTCCTGATTACGTCAAGAACGGCTGGCGACAAGCCAAATTAGCGCTGCCGGAGCCAAGTGATTAAATTTGTACAAGATGTGTGGGCAGCAAAGTGTTAATATTGAGTGTGTCCACCCTTCACTTTTATGACAATCAGAACTCAGATGTGGACACTCAGTGATTTGTCTGAATATCAATGGGGAAATGGCAGTCTGTTCTTCCATAAAAGCCAAAAACAGAGATAATCATGATGTTGCATGCTCGGGTCTGAGGCGAGATCAGTGTTCTGACACTAAAGGTACTCCCAGTGTGTTCCCTGCCGCCGTTGGATAAGCAGCTGCAGCAGCAAGTCGTATACCCCTCGCTTACTAATTTGTTAAATAGTTTAATTCTTAATTTCTTAGCGTGTTTTTGGGTACTTGCATTGTTTAATTTATAAATTTCGGGCTTATTATAGTATTTGAGAGTTGTATCATCGCGCTTTAGTGTTTACTTCGTAGGTTCTTACTTAAATTGCGTGTGAGTTTCATATAGGAGGTGTAATTTCGAGTTTTAGCTACTGTAATCGTAAATTCAGTCAGATTGTAGCGCAGTCGTTAGGCATTTTTACAGGTTAGTTATTACATTCTTTGTGTGTTTCCCTTGCGTTATCTAGGCACGGACTCTTGTTTCAGTAACCGTTGTTCAACATCGATTAGAATGGACAGGGACTGTGATTGCTGTGTTCAGATGAGGGCTGAGTTGGCATCCCTTCGCTCACAGCTGCAAGCGGCGCTGACTTCGGTCGCGCAGCTTGAGGCTGTTGCCAATGAGCACCACTGTGGGGAGCCGGACTTGTATATCACAGGGATGTCAACCTCGTCCCGTCTGTCCCCAGATCGGTCTGCCGCTGTAGTTGCCCCGGTTGCTGCAGTGGGGCTGAGCCCTCGCCTGTGGTTGATTGGCAGGTCGTTCCAAGGCGTGGCAGGCAGCGAAAGACGTCCCTGGAGGCTGATCAGAAAGCCTCCCCGGTGCGTCTGACAAACATGTTTCAGGCACTGTCTCTGGATGAGCCAGATGCAGCTGCCTGCTCTGTTTCAGAGGATGATTCTCAGCCCTCAAGGTCAGAGCAATCACAGAGGGTGGGCTTATTGGTAGTTGGGAGCTTTAATTTTAGGCACGGAATGGGGCCCCTTAGGGATGTGGCGGCTAAGGAGGGGAAGAAATCCAGTGTGCACTCCGTGTGCATTCAAGGTGGAGTCATTCCTGATGTGGAAAGGGTCCTTCCGGATGCCATGAAGAACACAGGGTGCAGCCAGCTTCCGGTGGTGGCACATGTCGGCACTAATGACGTGTGTCGCTTTGGATCTGAGGAAATTCTCTCTGGATTCCAGCGGCTATCTGATTTGGTGAAGGCTGCCGGTCTTGCTTACGAGATGAAGGCAGAGCTCACCATCTGCAGCATCGTCGACAGAACCGACTGCGGACCTTTGATGCAGAGCCGGGTGGAGGGTCTGAATCAGAGGCTCAGACGGTTTTGTGACCGTGTTGGCTGCAGATTCCTTGACTTGCGCCATAGGGTGGTGGGGTTTCGGATTCCGCTGAATAGGTCAGGAGTTCACTACACTCAGCTGGCGGCTACACGGGTAGCGGAGGCTGTGTGGTTTTTTAGGTTAGAAGGCCTCGGGAAAGTACGGGGTGGGCTGCAATCTCAAAGGGTGCATTGCAAATACAGGATGTGCTTGGATCAAGTAACAGTCGGAATTGTAGTTGTAAATTGTTGTAGTTATGCTGGGGAAGTCTCTGAGCTTCAAGTGCTAATAGAAAACACAGAAGCTGACATCGTTATAGGTACAGAAAGCTGTCTAACGCCTGAAATAAGTTCTGCAGAAATTTTTACGAAGTCTCAGACGGTGTTCAGGAAAGATGGATTACGCAGAATTGGTGGTGGAGATTTTGTGTCTGTCAGTAGTGGTTTATCTTGTAGTGAAGTCGAAGTAGATACTCCATGCGAATTGGTATGGGTGGAGGTCATACTTAACAGCCGAACTAAGTTAATAATTGGCTCCTTCTACCGACCTCCAGACTCCGATGATATAGTTGCTGAACAGTTCAGAGAAAATTTGAGTCTCGTAACAAATACATACCCCACTCATACGGTTATACACTCCTGGAAATTGAAATAAGAACACCGTGAATTCATTGTTCCAGGAAGGGGAAACTTTATTGACACATTCCTGGGGTCAGATACATCACATGATCACACTGACAGAACCACAGGCACATGGACACAGGCAACAGAGCATGCACAACGTCGGCACTAGTACAGTGTATATCCACCTTTCGCAGCAATGCAGGCTGCTATTCTCCCATGGAGACGATCGTAGAGATGCTGGATGTAATCCTGTGGAACGGCTTGCCATGCCATTTCCACCTGGCGCCTAAGTTGGACCAGCGTTCGTGCTAGACGTGCAGACCGCGTGAGACGACGCTTCATCCAGTCCCAAACATGCTCAATGGGGGACAGATCCGGAGATCTTGTTGGCCAGGGTAGTTGACTTACACCTTCTAGAGCACGTTGGGTGGCATGGGATACATGCGGACGTGCATTGTCCTGTTGGAACAGCAAGTTCCCTTGCCGGTCTAGGAATGGTAGAACGATGGGTTCGATGACGGTTTGGATGTACCGTGCACTATTCAGTGTCCCCTCGACGATCACCAGAGGTGTACGGCCAGTGTAGGAGATCGCTCCCCACACCATGATGCCGGGTGTTGGCCCTGTGTGCCTCGGTCGTATGCAGTCCTGATTGTGGCGCTCACCTGCACGGCGCCAAACACGCATACGACCATCATTGGCACCAAGGCAGAAGCGACTCTCATCGCTGAAGACGACACGTCTCCATTCGTCCCTGCATTCACGCCTGTCGCGACGCCACTGGAGGCGGGCTGCACGATGTTGGGGCGTGAGCGGAAGACGGGCTAACGGTGTGCGGGACCGTAGCCCAGCTTCATGGAGACGGTTGCGAATGGTCCTCGCCGATACCCCAGGAGCAACAGTGTCCCTAATTTGCTGGGAAGTGGCGGTGCGGTCCCCTACGGCACTGCGTAGGATCCTACGGTCTTGGCGTGCATCCGCGCGTCGCTGAGGTCCGGTCCCAGGTCGACGGGCACGTGCACCTTCCGCCGACCACTGGCGACAACATCGATATACTGTGGAGACCTCACGCCCCACGTGTTGAGCAATTCGGCGGTACGTCCACCCGGCCTCCCACATGCCCACTATACGCCCTCGCTCAAAGTCCGTCAACTGCACATACGGTTCACGTCCACGCTGTCGCGGCATGCTACCAGTGTTAAAGACTGCGATGGAGCTCCGTATGCCACGGCAAACTGGCTGACACTGACGGCGGCGGTGCACAAATGCTGCGCAGCTAGCGCCATTCAACGGCCAACACCGCGGTTCCTGGTGTGTCCGCTGTGCTGTGTGTGTGATCATTGCTTGTACAGCCCTCTCGCAGTGTCCGGAGCAAGTATGGTGGTTCTAATACACCGGTGTCAATGTGTTCTTTTTTCCATTTCCAGGAGTGTAGTTGGTGGGGACATCAGCCTTCCCTCGATATGTTATCAAAAATACTTGTTCAGAACCGGTGGTAGGCAGAAAACATCTTCCGAGATTGTCCTCAATGCTTTCTCCGAAAATTATTTCGAGCAGTTAGTCCACGAACCCACGCGAATTGTAAATGGTTGCGAAAACACACTTGACCTCTTAGCCACAAACAATCCAGAGCTGACAGAGAGCATCATAAATGATACAGGGATTAGTGATCACAGGGTCGTTGCAGCTAGGCTCAATACCGTTTCTTCCAAATCCACCAGAAACAAACGCAAAATAATTTTATTTAAAAAAGTGGATAGTGTGTCACTAGAAGCCTTCCTAAGAGACAAACTCCATTCCTTCCGAACTGACTATGCAAATGTAGACGAGATGTGGCTCAAATTCGAAGATATAGTAGCAACAGCATTTGAGAGATTCATACCTCATAAATTGGTAAGAGATGGAATTGATCCCCCGTGGTACACAAAACAGGTCCGAACGCTGTTGCAGAGGCAACGGAAAAAGCATGCGAAGTTCAGAAGAACGCGAAATACCGAAGATTGGCTAAAATTTACAGACGCACGAAATTTGGCACGGACTTCAATGCGAGATGCCTTTAATAGGTTCCACAACGAAACATTGTCTCGAAATTTGGTAGAAAATCCGAAGAAATTCTGGTCGTATGTAAAGTACACAAGCGGCATGACGCAGTAAATACCTTCCCTGCGCAGTGTCGATGGTACTATTACCGACGACTGTGCCGCTAAAGCGGAATTATTGAACGCAGTTTTCCGAAAATGTTCACCAGGGAAGACGAATGGAATATTCCAGAATCTGATACACGAACAGCTGCTAGCATGAGTTTCTTAGAAGTGGATACCTTAGGGGTTGTGAAGCAACTCAAATAGCTTGATACGGGCAAGTCTTCAGGCCCAGATTGTATACCGATTAGGTTCCTTTCAGATTAGGCTGATACAATATCCCCTACTTAGCAATCATATACAACCGCTCGCTCATCGATAGATCTGTACCTACAGATTGGAAAATTGCGCAGGTCGCACCAGTGTTTAAGAAGGATAGTAGGAGTAATCCATCAAACTACAGACCTATATCATTGACGTCGGTTTGCAGTAGGGTTTTGGAGCATATACTGTATTCAAACATTATGAATCACCTCGAATGGAACGATCTATTGATACGTAATCAGCATGGTTTCAGAAAACATTGTTCTTGTGCAACGCAGCTAGCTCTTTATTCGCACGAAGTAATGGCCGCTATCGACAGGGGATCTCAAGTTGATTCCGTATTTCTATATTTCCAGGAAAGCTTTTGACACCGTTCCTAACAAGCGACTTCTAATCAAGCTACGGGCCTATGGGGTATCGTCTCAGTTGTGTGACTGGATTAGTGACTTCCTGTCAGGAAGGTCGCAGTTCGTAGTAATAGACGGCAAATCATCGAGTAAAACTGAAGTGATATCAGGTGTTCCCCAGGGAAGCGTCCTGGGACCTCTGCTATTCCTGATCTATATAAATGACCTGGGTGACATTCTGAGCAATTCTCTTAGGTTTTTCGCAGATGATGCTGTAATTTACCGTCTAGTAAGGTCATCCGACGACCAGTATCAGTTGCAAAGCGATTTAGAAAAGATTGCTGTATGGTGTGGCAGGTGGCAGTTGACGCTAAATAACGAAAAGTATGAGGTGATCCACATGAGTTCCAAAAGAAATTCGTTGGAATTCGATTACTCGATAAATAGTACAATTCTCAAGGCTGTCAATTCAACTAAGTACCTGGGTGTTAAAATTACGAACAACTTCAGTTGGAAAGACCACATGGATAATATTGTGGGGAAGGCGAGCCAGAGGTTGCGTTTCATTGGCAGGACTCTTAGAAGATGCAACAAGTCCACTAAAGAGACAGCTTACACTACACTCGTTCGTCCTCTGTTAGAATATTGCTGCGCGGTGTGGGATCCTTACCAAGTGGGATTGACGGAGGATATTGAAAGGGTGCAAAAAAGGGCAGCTCGTTTTGTATTATCACGTAATAGGCGAGAGAGTGTGGCAGATATGATAGGCGGATTGGGATGGAAGTCATTAAAGCAAAGACGTTTTTCGTCGCGGCGAGATCTATTTACGAAATTTTAGTCACCAACTTTCTCTTCCGAATGCGAAAATATTTTGTTAACCCCAACCTACATAGGTAGGAATGATCGTCAAAATAAAATAAGAGAAATCAGAGCTCGAATTGAAAGGTTTAGGTGTTCGTTTTTCCCGCGCGCTGTTCGGGAGTGGAATGGTAGAGAGATAGTGTGATTGTGGTTCGATGAACACTCTGCCAACCACTTAAATGTGAATTGCAGAGTAATCGTGCAGATGTAGATGTACTCTAATGTGTTCATGTTGAGACTCTGGGGTGCCCAGTCTATCTGAGAAATGTCAATGCTACAGATCATTGCCTCACAGATGGTGTATTAAGACACAGTGCACTGTCATGCTGATTCTATCATCATCATCATCTTCTTCTTCGTCATCTTCTTCAAACTATCTCTTTACTGCATCTAGTACACTATGCTGTAAAATGGATTCATGTCCTTCACTATTTAGCATTTTTATAGATGCAGTCGTGCAGTCCTAACCACAAAAAATACCCTCCTACCAAATCATTGCCACTTCATTAATACTTAACTGTTGGTACTGCACATGATGGCAAGTAACATTCTCTAGGCATTCAGTACATCCAAACACTTTTGTCAGTTTTCCACAGGATGTAGCATGATTCATCACTCCAAATCACTCGTTTTGTCATCCGCTATCACTGTTTAACACCTTAAATGTCATTTATCACTGACTACAGAAATGGTTTATGAGGAGGTGCTCAATTATTGTACCCCATTTTTGAAACTTCCTGCACAAGTTGTGTTAGCTGGACATCTGGTACCTCTTTGGAACTCATGAGTGATTCGATCTACTGATTTTGTGTGATTTTTCACAACCCCCTTACACTATGCTTGATGGCGCTCTCCATCAATATGTGTGGTCAACCTGTTCTTGGATTAACTTACTGGCAGAAGTAAAGCTGTGAGTACCAGGCATGAGTCGTGCTTCGGTAGCTCAGATGGTAGAGCACTTGCCTGTGAAAGGCAAAGGTCCCGAGTTCGAGTCTCGGTCGGGCACACAGTTTTAATCTGCCAGGAAGTTTCATATCAGCGCACACTCCGCTGCAGAGTGAAAATCTCATTCTGCTCTTGGATTAGCTGTAGCACTTCTTTCACATTTACATTTCCCAGTCACACCACCAACAGTCAACTTGGGCAGCTTTAGATAGGTGAAATCCCTCTGACGAATTTGTTGCTCAGCTGACATCCAGTAACTAGTCCATGTTGCAAGTCACTGAGTTCTTGTAACCAGTCCGTTCTGCTGTCAGTGCTTCTATACTGGAAATAAAATATTTCCTGTCTCTTTTATGTTGGTGGGTCTGCCTCTCACAGCGTCTAGTGGTCAGTTCCAAATTACATAGGGGTATGTGGATATTTTTGATCTAGTAATATATAATGGGACAGCGGCAAAACCTGCATAAGGGTTGTGCTTTTTTTCATTCTACATTCAGATTTAGCACCTACTAAAGTTATATGAAATTTTTATTGGGGACACTACCTGCTGCTGGTTTCTCCACACAGATGTGGGAGGTGTTGAATAAATCATGCTGTTTTGAGGGCAATATCCTTTCTGCCCAATTGCTCCTACCAGTCCTTTGCATCTCTAACACAATTAAAATTTCATCAGCATATTTCAAAAATTTCATTTCATATCCCTGAACTCAGTACTGTATACTAACAATTTTTATTGTGATGGAACTAAGTGAAGTCCATCTTTGCAAATGTAGCTGATTACAGCATGTATACATCCAAGGAAATGTTGGAAAATCATGGAAATTTTTTTATCTGGGTAAAATGTGGAAATTCTTTAGAATTTCAGGAATTTTTCATTGTTTTAATTTTCAGTTAAATTTATTAAATTTGGACTGGTAGTAGCCAACTGTTTGTATTGACAATAAAGTACCTTTGTGTTGTGATGTATAATAAATCACATTTTAATTTTTAATCCGCATATCATTTCATAGATAGATGCAGAAACCCATTTCCTTTCATTTATTACAATAAAATTCCTTTTTTCTTTACGGAGTAGATAATGATTTTTATTAAATTATTGTGTGCACTTCTTATTTTACCAACTAGCAGGATCCACCATCAATTCCTTTCGTTCCCATTGTGCACATAATCAATTAGGTGGTAGGAAAGGAGGGGGTCAAGTGCATGTCCAGTTCTCATGCAGAGTTCATTAGAACTAATGAGGATTAGGTACAAACTCTTCTCCACCCCGGTACCTCATAAACTATGAACTTGAAAGTCGCTTACCATACTTTACGTTCATTTCATGACTGGATGCAAGAATTCAGGATTTGAAACAAGTGCTGCAGAAACTCAACTGTTTGTAGAAAAAAGTAGTTAGGAAATTGGGTACTAGTTTAAAAAAAAATGAATAGCACAGAAAAAAACGAATGTTCAGTTATGAACAAATTAATGAATTTTTTACAATAAAATGCTGAAATGCAGTACAGAATTAGCTTTTGAATACAATGATAGACACTATAATAGTCAACAGTGAATGTCGATGCAACGCACACAACGAATATTTTGAACAATTTCGTTTTATTTATGATATCAATAATTTCAAATCATTATC
The DNA here is from genome assembly GCF_023897955.1 of Schistocerca gregaria. Lineage (NCBI taxonomy): Eukaryota > Metazoa > Arthropoda > Insecta > Orthoptera > Acrididae > Schistocerca > Schistocerca gregaria. Next base: position 206,919,557 of record NC_064931.1, on the reverse strand, counting down.
CAAGGACGACCTCCGCAAACATTGTAATGATTCAGATACAATACATCGAGAAGACCAAATTAGTGACAAACTTCCAAACTCTATGAAGAACTCAAACATTTAAAATCAAACTTACACAACTCAGTCAAAGATACAAAACAATTTATTCAGTACATATTAGAAAATAATTTGGAATAAGTACACTGAAGTGCACAAAGAAACTTGTATAGAAGTGTGTGTTCAAATACAAATAGCAGTAAAGTCTTGTGGGATCAAACTGCTGAGGTCATCGGTCCCTAAGCTTACACACTACTTAATCTAACTTAAACTAACTGATGCTAAGGGCAAGACACACACCCATGCTCGAGGGAGGCCTCGGACCTCCGATGGAGTGCCCCCATGGACCATGACAAGACACCCCAGGCCATGTGGCTACCACACGCGGCTGTTTAAATGCAGAGATACAATGTAAATAGGCAGAAAACGGGGCTGCAGTCGGCAATGCCTATGTAAGACAACAAGTGTCTGCCACATTCGTTTGACCAGCTACTGTTGCTATAATGACAGGTTATCAAGATTTTAGTGAGTTTTAACATGGTGTTACAGTCGGCGCACGAGCAGCATTATTGAGGTAGTGATGAAGTGGGAATTTTCCCACACGACCATTTCACGAGTGTTCTGTGAATATAAGGAATCTGGTAAAACATAAAATCTCTGACATCGCTGCGGCCAGAAAAAGATCTTGCAAGAATGGGACCAATGGCAACTGAAGAGAATCGTTCAACTTGACAGAAATGCAACTCTTATGCAAATTGCTGCAGATGTCAATCCTGGGCCATCAACAAGTGTCAGCATGCAAACCTTTCAACGAAACATAATCGATATGGGCTTTTGGAGCCGAAGGCCCACTCGTGTACCCTTAAAAATTACTCAACACAAAAGTCACGTCTTGCGTGGGCCTGTCAACACTGGCACTTGACTATTGATGACTGGAAACATGCCTGGTCTGACGAGTCTCGTTTCAAATTGTATCAAGCGAATGGATGTGTACGGGTATGGAGACAACCTCATGAATCCATGGATCCTGCTTGTCAGCAGGGGACTGTTCAAGTTGATGAAGGCTCTGTAATGGTGTGGGGCGTTAGCAGTTGGAATGATATGGGAGCCCTGACACATCTGAATACGACTCTGACAGATGATACATACGTAAGAATCCTGTCAGATCACCTGTGTCTGTTGAAGTCCTTTGTGCATTCCAACAAACCTCAGCAATTCCAGCAGTACAATACGACACTCCACGCATCGAGAATTGCTACAGAGTGGCTCCATGAGCACTCTTCTGAGTCTGAACACTTCTGCTGGCCACCAGACCCCCCAGTCATGAACATTATTGAGCATATCTGGGATGCCTTCCTAGGATCTGTTCAGAAGAGATCTTCAACCGGTTGTACTCTTACGGATTTATGGACAGCCGTGCAGAATTCATGGTGTTGATTCCCTCCAGCACTGCTTCAGACATTATTCGAGTCCATGCCACGTTGTGTTGTAGCACTTCTGCATGCTTGCCCTACACGATATCAGGCAGATGTATCAGCTTCTTTGACTCTTCATTCCAATTCTTTCCACAACAATCTGAATTATGCTCATAATTCCGGCCAGTACACCTTCTGCTGAGAGAAATTTCTGAAAGTTAAATTGGTTAAGACATACTTAAGAATCCCGATGTGCCTAGAAAGATGATATGCATTGTCAGTAGAACCAACTGAGGCGGAAATTGCAGCTGGTATTAACTATGACATAATCTTAAGAAAATTTAGTGATGTGAAAAGCCAGAAATCTCGTTTATTTGAATGTGTGTTTGTTTAATGTAATTTTTCTCATTGCAATAATCTTCGTATTTAATAATAATTAAATTTGTGTGCAATTGTATTGTATTGTATTGTATGCTAATCGGATACTTAGAAACAATGGAGAGGCTATGTCCGTAGTAGTCCACAACCCCACGACGACTACCGCAGTCCACTTCACCCCTCCGCCGCGCCACACTGAACCCAGGGTTATTGTGCGATTCAGGCCCTGGTGGACCCTCCAGGGAACGTCTCATACCAGATGAGTGTAACCCTTATTTTTGCGTGGTAGAGTAATGGTGGTGTATGAGTACGTGGAGAACTTGTTTGTGCAGCAATTGCCGACATAGTGTAACTGAGGCCGAATAAGGGGAATCAGCTCACAATCGCCGAGGCAGATGGAAAACCGCCTAAAAACCATCCACAGACTAGCCAGTTCACCAGACCTCGACACAAATCCGCTGGGCGGATTCAGGCCGGGGACCAGGCACTCCTTCCCGCCTGGAAAGCCGTGAGTCAGACCGCACGGCCAACTGGGCAGGCTGTGTATAATTAGTATCAGGTATAATCCAGCTCATTTAATGTAACATTTCCTTTCTGACTGGAAAGCAAAAGGGGCCTCGCAATGCTGATTCATAGCTGATGTTCAGTTTTTGCATCTAATGGCTCAAATGTGTCTCATGGTTTAGATCTTTCCGAGGCACACATTCGCGCTACATCATGTAATTTCACATCCTTCGAAGAGGAAACTGTTGTTTAGGGGAATGGAATTAATTCCCTGCGTTATTTTACTAGTGAAATAAATTTCGAAAAGTGTTGTCAACCGCGCTTCCAGACGTGGGACACAGGTAACAACTGACACTACTGTCACCTTGTAGGAATCTGATTTCACGCAGTGGATTTCCAATATCTGTCCACAGCACTTGAAGAAAACCACAATCAGTCGCCATTTGAATACAGCTGGATTTTGATGGGAAGTTTGAATTTTGGCGAGAATGTCATTTGGGCTACCTCCATTAACCTAACCTCACCTCTACTCCCCACCCCAAGAAAAATGGCGGGAAGTTCAAATTCCAACAGGATAACGCATCACACCATGGTTATCTCTACTAACGTAAGAAAATGGCGGGAAGATAGGTCACGTAAGATACCTCCACTAACCTAAGTCATCTGACCGCCACCTCATCCTAGGAACTGGGCCAAGTTTGAATCTTGGCAGGAAGATAGGTCAGTTGGGCTATCTCTACTAATGTAAGAATAATGGCAGGAAAGAAAGGAGAGTTGGGCCACCTCCACTAACCTAAGTCACCCAACCGCCACCTCTTCCTAGGGATTGGTGGGGAGAGGACTCAACCTGTGCTTGATGTAAGTCTTTAGTATTTTGCATGCACTATTTTATTGAAACAATTAGAGGCACTATCACCATCCAGTGTGGTCGCCAAGGGTCCAGACTCCAACTGACTTAGTACACAGTACCATCACAAGAGTGTGCTGTCATCCCTCCTGTGACGTAATCCAAGATGGTGGGGGGGAAATGGCGGGAAACTGTGTGGTCGCCGTGGGATCTGGACTCCAACTCACCTAATACCAGTACCACTGCCAGAGGGCTTTCCAATCTGTGACATAATCCAAGACAGCCGCCATGACGTCAGCTGATGTTGCAAGTACCATTATCCAAGATGTCGGGAAACAGTGTGTTTGCCATGAGATCCAGGTCTAGTTCACAGTAGCACCACCAGAGAGCGCTGCCGTCCATTCTTTGATGTAATCCAAGATCACGGTCCGGGATGGGGGAAATGGCGAGAAACGGACTCTGCCTGTGCTGGACATAAGTCTTTATTTTGCATTCAGTGACTCCACCACAAGATCTAGAGTCCAAGTGACCCAGTACACAGAACTGCCACCAGAGCGTGCTGTCATCCCTCCTGTGACGTAATCCAAGATGGTGGTCTAGATGGGGAAAATGGCGTGGAAATGACTCAGCTTGTGCTGGACTGATGGAGAGAGTAAGAAAAGAGTGTACTTTATTTATTTTGGAACTGTTTATTTATGGATGGAGTACATTTATCACACTGATACCAAACACACTCTCTGCCATGCTTGGGGTCACGCCACACAGCCCACAGACCTGTAAACTATTCCTAAATAATGCTTTGCAGACACGCAAACAACTCCTAAATTACTCAAATAATTTCAGTAGGGACATGCAAACTCCTCCTAAATAATGCAGTACACAGATGTGCAGACATGAAATCAATTCGTAAACAAATAGCGCATAGCACAGCCTACAGACCTGCTTACAAAATAATTCAACAGACAAACAGTCAACGTGCGCAAGCACTGTCCGCAACGCCCTGTCCACTGGACCGCACAGGAGGCTAGCAGTAGCCCCCGCGAAGTGACGCGGTCGTCAGCTATCACACCACACACAGGTGCCTGTTTGGGTCCCACAAACTTGAGGCGATGACATCCCTTTCATACTTGGTACCTGAGAAATTTCTCTCTAAGTAAGTGTTCACCTAGGCACTGTTGCTGACGCGACTGGACGGGAGCGAAGACCTATTTCCTGAGTGCGGCGACGCCACCGCAAACCACCGCCGGACACAAGTCAGTGCGAGCTACTGCTCTCACACCGCTGCTGCCTACAGCGACTAGGTGAAGGTTGCTTCTATTTTCGAGTGTACAGTTAGAGTTCTCCGAACGTTATACTAATGTCACAGAACTTGAACACGCGCTCACACCAGTCCCATATGCGAGACACCTCTGGGCAGCTCATGTATTTTACCATTGCTGACGCGATACCTGGGGATACTGCTTAACTGCCCAGTGTGACTGACACAATGCCGTGAAATGTGCGCATGTTGCTACAAACCATCGCAAGCGCATCTAACAAGGTTCTTAATCTTATACTGATGTCATATGGCTATGTAAAAAATAAGAACCGAGTCGACCTTTCGGAAATTGTAGAGTGTTCAAGAAATAGTTAACACTCATTTTCTCGATGTCTCAGCTTGTATGCATGTGAATTCTCACCCTAGCAGAACCCGTTTACGAAAATAGCGCAGAATAACATTGAATGCCGTCTTCCTCATGGTCCTAATGTGGTACCCCGACCATCACATATTACCTTTTCTGCTTTCAACACACACAATCGTTCCCACTGCTGTATAGAGACTCATATAGCCCAGCACAAAGGATGTGAATGTATCGAGCATTATGATTGGCTCTTATTGCATTTACCCTCTGAATTATTGATGTTGCAGGTATGGAAGCACCATCCACCTTTTTCTTTCTTCCTGTGGACTTGATTTTCAGCAGTTATTTTACACAGATTGCCATACTGCACCAGCAATTATATCTTACAAACTACCTTACATATCGTGAAACATTGAAAGACTCTTACTCATTTACACTGCCCTCCCACCGAGGACAGGAGCTTGAACATTAGAACATGAAACCGACCTGTGACCCATCAATATATCACCATCTTGGATACATCTGACAACAATGCAGGTTGTTCCAATACTATGGATATCTCATGCTGTCATCTTGTTCGTATTAATTTCTGGAATGCTTCATGAGCATGAAAAAATCGTCATTCTCAATTTGATAGTAGCAGGGCAAATTATAACTTCCCTTTGACATCGAGGTCGTCAGAGACGGGCCATGAGCTTGGACTAACGAAGAGAAGGAATCATCCCATTGTACGCCTGAAGCATTATGGAAAGCCACAGAAAAATGTCTTCAAGACTGCTGAACCGGGATTTAAATCTGTGCAACTGCTGGAATCCTAACTAATGCCCTCGCTCACATCATACCATCTCGTCAACCAATACAGATTGGTATTGTTATTCCACTGAAATAAAACACTAAAACTTAGTAACACTTATGAACATCTGCCCACAGCATTAAAGCAACATTTCACCCCTGGTATAAGCCGCGTTTGGCCTCTGGAACGAAATGTTTTACTATTGCAAATACTGGTTTAGGGCAACTAAACCACATACTCACTCCAGTGGCCACCGTAGTAGTAGGGCAACAGGGATATCACCCCACTCTCCATTCTTGCCAAATTTATTCAAGATGGAGGATAGAAAATGGCAATGGTAGACATGGCAACATCACAATGACATCATGGTGGGAGGTTCAAATTTTGGCGGGAAAATAGATCAATTGGACTACCACAAACAACCTAACCCCCTCCTCTTCCCATTCCTCTCCCACTCCCCCATCCTCCAAAGAAAATGGCAGGATGTTTAAATTTTGGTGGGGAAAAAAGGGCACATGGGCTACCTCAGCCTGTGCTGGGCTGCTGGAAAGGATAGATGTAAGTCTTTATTTTGCAGGCAGTCTTTGTCTAAACTATTTGAGGCAGTAGCTCCATCCAGTATGTCCATCATGACGTCCAGAGTCCAACTAACCTATTACAAAGTACTGCCAGCAGAGGGCACTATCGTCCCAAGAATGGTGGGTATAGGAATCAGCCTGTGCTCTGGGCTGCTGGAGAGAGGAAGGAGTGTACTTCATTTATTTTGGAACAATTTATTTAGGGACGGTTTCACAAATTTCATTTATTACACTGATACAAATCACTTGCTCTGGCGTGCTTGGCACCACAATACACAGCCAACAGACCTGGAAATTCTCGTAAATTATCTATATAATGCAGTACATTGATGTACAGACACACAAACAATTCGTAAATTACCGAAATAATGCAATACACCGGTACAGTCCTGCAAATTACTCCTAAACTGTCGAAATAATGTAGTAAACTGATGTGCAGACACGAAAATAACTCGTAAATTAGCAAAATAACGCGTGTAAAACGCTCTGCAGACACACTCACTACTCGTGAACTGTCACAAGTCATCCGCTCCCTACACAAGACCAGAGTGACCTCAGCAGACTGAAGTCGCTCTCTGAGCTGTTATACAAAGACGGGCTCATTTCCCCTCGGCACAAAGGCGTTACTGTTCCAGGCCCCAAGCTGCTTGGTTGGTTGCTTTGTACACCCATCTCCAGACTCCGTGATTACAAAAACATAAGTAATTTCACATGGTTTGACAGAATATCATACCATTTGCGCGATACTTCCCAATATCAAGTACACAGCAATATCGCTTGCATGGCAGTATCACTCGCACAGTATAATTCTGAAGATATAGACTGGAAATTATCTCTCTAGAAATCCGAAATCCTAGCGAGGAGGAGCATGCTGTAAACCACTGAGTAACTAGAACCTTACTCCGTCTGCGATGACCTTTATGTGGAAAAAAAAGGAGGAAGCTGGTATTTCCACTCGCGAGTACCAATGGCGGTAATTTAACAGATTCTAAGTCATTCTTTTAATTTACATAGTCAACTAAAGTGTTTCTCATGTCTAGAAAACCAGCAAATGTGTCTTCCACCCAGCTTTCACCCGCTAGACGAACACACCACAATCGATATTCTCTCAACTAAATAAAGGCGCAAAATGTGTAGAAGCATTTAGAAACATAATTTACATGATATGGGAAGGAATAATGGTCCAGCACAAACACACATCCATATGGAATCTTCTCAAATTTCCAAAGGATCATGAAAGCTATCCAACACATGCTAAGTATTTGTCTGCTATTCGTCCGTCAAAAGGACAACGTGGTTAAGTCAGCTATGAGGGGCGTTTGAAAATTCCCTGCAAAGTCAGAGAGATGGCACCACTGGCAGGTACCGAGGTCATGTTTAGTTAGTAGCATCTTTGGAAATATCGTACACCAAGTTTGAGCCATATTGATCTATTGCTTTGTGTTTGTCATTCGTGTGAATCAAGGAAGTCGAGTGATTGTCAAAAAATGGACGAAGAAGAATTTCGTGTGGTGATTAAACATTACTTTATGAAAGGCAGAATGGCTCAGGAGACTAAAGAGAAACTTGATAAACATTACAGTGACTCTTCACCTTCGATTAGAACAGTTTATAAGTGGTTTCAAAATTTTCAGAGTGGCCATATGGGCACAAGTGATGCTGGACGTTCTGGACGCCATGTGGAGGTTACATCTCCAGAAATCATTGATAAAATCGATGATACGGTGATGGATGACAGAAGAGTTAAGGTGCATGAGATTGCTAGTGCTATGGGCATCTCGAATGAACGGGCACAGAATATTTTGCATAAACATTTGGACATGAGAAAGTTATCCGCAAGATGGATTCCGTGATTGCTCACCCTAGCTCAAAAACGGAATCGTGTGAAGTGTTGCAAGGATGGTTTGCAGCTGTTCAGGAAGAATCCGCAGGACTTTAAGCGTCGTTTCGTCAATGTGGATGAAACATGGATACATTACTATACTCTTGAGATCAAACAACAATCTAAACAATGGATTACCCAGGTAGAATCGGCACCAAAAAATGCGAAGAACATTCCTTCGGCCGAAAGGTTATGGCGACTGTCTTTTGGGAAAAGGGTAAAACTATTACAGGTGCATATTATTTATCGTTATTGGACCGTTTGAAAACCGAGCTGCAAGAAAAACGCCGGCGATTGGACCACAAAAAAGTCCTTTTTCATCACGACAGTGCACCACCACATACCTCAGCAGTTGTGGTCGTAAAATTATTGGAAATAGGACTCCAACTCGTTTCACATCACTAATATTCTCCGGACTTGGATCCCTTGGACTACTATCTGTTACCCAATTTGAAGAAATGGTTGGCGGTACAGAGATTTTATTCAAAAGAGGAGGTGATTGCAGCAACTAATAGCTATTTTGCAGACTTGGACAATTCCTATTATTTGGAAGGGATCAGCAAATTAGAACAGCGTTGGACGAAGTATATAAGTCTAACGGGAGACTGTGTAGAAAAATAAAAAAGGTTTACCCCAAACACGTAAGTAGTTTTTATTTTTGCACGGACTTTTCAAACGCCCCTCATACATTCCTGCATCCCAACAGGACTCTCCATTCGGACAGCTCCTGCCATTAGTAGGAAACGTGAATCATTCCCGCCAAGCATGCATAGACAAAATCGTCCTAGGAAACCAGCCACATACACATTTGATTGCTAGACTTACAATTAAATATTATGATCATGGTCTCCAGTGGACGACTGTCAACAATGAACAAAGTATCGGAAATACACCCTGCTGATGGCTGTTTACCTGGAAATAGAAATATCTGTACCATACTTATGACTTGACATACTTTTCCCTTTGCTATCACAGTATTCCACATCAAATCCATACCTTCCTTCTGACAGGACATAGTCATTTCCTTTGCACATGTTGGAACATACACACATCCTCATGGCGAACATATCATGCACCCCGTACTACTAAGTATAATACTTCGACAATAACTGATTGCCAGCAGTACGAAATAATACTGACCGAAAATCAGCGATGGGTGGACATGTCTCATAAGTTTTTCTTGCAGTTGGTACCACTCCATCTCAGAAAGAGGGCTGTAATAGTCTTGCAAACCGCCATATGTTAAAAAAAAAACACGGACGCAACGACCAGTTCATTATCACAATCGGTCTTGGTTCTACAACTATACACAGGTATCCATGTTAAAAGCTATACCGGCTTTATTAATCGAGTTATGGCATTACCTACAAATGAAGTCGTTTTTCCAGACAAATACTGCGACACTGAACATAGACGGTGATCGTTGGAGTGTATATTATCAGGCCAACAGTGCAGCTACACGGCGCCGACTGTGCAACCTCGTAATAACATTAACGAATTTGAAAAGTGATTCGGCTATGGAACAAGGTATGAAACCGGTATTTGAAATTCCCTCATGCCACCACTAGAGATTTATCCATTATTTGTAATGCATTCTGTCTTGATGCCACGTCAGAGGTTTGGTGACATATCGACTAGATTATAAGCGATGTTTGATTGAGAAGGATCACAAACAGTGGATGGTGTGCTGATTGATGTAAGAAATGCACACTATCTTTTCCGATCGCTAGAGCTACACTTTCTGGTAGAAACGATGTCTGGGATTTGTAATCAAGTCTTTCCATTCAACCACATACCTCCATTGGAGCCTATGGAAAAGTTCTTTAATGATTACAGCCACTGGTGAATTATATTTCTGGCACTCTCATATCTCGAAATGAGACACCTTTCTTGATTCTATCTGCTACAGTAGCCCATACGCATCTTGCAACTGCTGCCGGTGTTGCATCTTTGCACATGTGATGGTTCCAATTTAAGTTGGAACTGAGTAGAAGTCGGAGAAAGTTATATCTAGCACCTTCTGCAACCCGTGTAGAAACATTCTAAGCTGAGTTAGTGCGACAGGACTGTGTTTAGAGCATAGGATGGAAACAGGAACGTGTTGTCGTAGCTCTGCCAACTGTGCATGACATGTAAGGTCAGCGCCTAACGAAGGCCGCTCCTGCAACACGAGGTAGTATAAAAGTCAGTACAGGGACTGGTTGAAGGACGCGGATTTTGTTACTGCATTGTGGTGTTTCTCCAAACTACATACTGATACTGCAGTCCAAAGCAGGTTCACATCCCTCAGGGCCCATTCGGGTATATCACCCCAACATTCTACCATCATTATTCTGTACCATCCAACAGAGAAAAATTATGAACTATGAAAGGTCCAATAACTTCGCACTAACTCAGCTTAGAATGTTTCTACACGGGTTGCAGAAGGTGCTAGATGTAACTTTCTCCGACTTGTACTCAGTTCCAACTTAAATTGGAATGATCACATGTGCAAAGCTGCAACAACGGCAGCAGTTGTAAGATGCGTAGGTGCTACTGTAGCAGATAGGTTCAAGAAGGGTGTCTCTTTTTGAGATGTGAGAGTGCCAGAAATATGATTCACTAGTGGCTGTAATCATTAAAGAACTTTTCCATAGGATGAAATGCAGGTATGTGGTTGAATGGAAAGACTTGATTACAAAAACCAGACATCGTTTCTACCAGAAAGTGTAGCTCTAGCGATCTGAAAAGATAGTGTGCAATTCTTACAACAACAATCAGCACACCATCCACTGTTTGTGATCCTTCACAACCAACCATCGCTTATAATCTAGTCGATATGTCACCAAACCTCTGACGTGGCATCAAGACAGAATGCATTACAAATAATGGAGAAATCTCTAGTGGTGGCATGAGGGAATTTCAAATACCGGTTTCATACCTTGTTCCATAGCCGAATCACTTTTTAAATTCGGTAATGTTATTACGAGGTTGCTCAGTCGGCGCCGTGTAGCCGCACTTTGGTCTGATAATATACACTCCAACGATCATCGTCTATGTTCAGTGTCGCAGTATTTGTCTGGAAAAACGACTTCATTTGCAGGTAATGCCATAACTCGATTTATAAAGCCGGTATAGCTTTTAACATGGATACCTGTGTATACCTGTAGAACCAAGACCGATTGTGATAATGAAATGGTCGTTGCGATCGTGTTTTTTTAACATATGGCGGTTTGTAAGACTATTAATCCCCCTTTCTGAGATGGAGTGGTACCAATTGCAAGAAAAACTTAGGAGACATGTCCACCCATCGCCGATTTTCGGTCAGTATTATTTCGTACAGCTGGCAATCAGTTATTGTCGAAGTATTATACTTAGTAGTACGGGGTGCATGATATGTTTGCCATGAGGATTAGATTTACAAAGGATGTGTGTATGTTCCAACACGTGCAAAGGAAATGACTATGTCCTGTCATAAGGAAGGTATGGATTTGATGTGGAATACTGTGATAGCAAAGGGAAAAGTATGTCAAGTCATAAGTATGGTACAGATATTTGTATTTCCAGGGCCACAGCCATCTGCAGGGTGTTTTTCTGATACTCCGCTCACTGTCGAAAGTCGTCCACTTGAGACCATGATCGTAATGGTTCAAATGGCTCTGAGCACTATGGGACTCAACTGCTGTGGTCATCAGTCCCCTAGAACTTAGAACTACTTAAAACTAACTAACCTAAGGACATCACACACATCCATGCCCGAGGCAGGATTCGAACCTGCGACCGTAGCAGTCGCACGGTTCCGGACTGCGCGCCTAGAACCGCGAGACCACCGCGGCCGGCACCATGATCGTAATATTTATTCGTAAGTCTATCAATCAAATATGTATGTGGCTGGTTTCCTAGAACGATTCTGTCTATGCATGCTTGGCAGGAATGACTCACGTTTACTACTAATGGCAGGAGCTGTCTGAATGGAGAGTCCTGTTGGGATGCAGCAATGTAGTTGACTTAACAATGTTGTCCTCTTGAAGGACGAACAGAGGACTAATACCTAGGATGTGTTTGATAGCTTTCGTAATCATGTGGACATTTGTAAAGATTCAATATTGATGTGTGTTTGAATTGGACCACTATTCATACCCATGTAAATTATCTTGCTGACTGCTTCTGTTCATTTCGCGCCTTAATTTAGTTGAGAGAACATCAATTGTTGTATGTACATGTAGCAGCTGAAAGATGGATGGAAGACATGTTTGCTGGTTTTCTAGACATGAGAAACACCTTAGTTGACTCTGTAAATTATAAGAATGATTTGGAATCAATGACATCGGTATTCACGAGTGGAAATACCAGTTTCCTTTTCTTTTTTTTTCGAGTTCTCACATAAAGGTCTTCGTTGATGGGGTAAGGTTCTAGGTTCTCAGTGGTTTACAGCACGCTCCACCTCGCTAAGGTTTCCGGTTTCTAGAGAGATAATTTCCAGACTATATGTTAGGGATTAGACTGTGCGAGCAATATTGCTATGCAAGCAATACTGCTGTGTGCTTGATATCGGGAAGTATCGCGAAAAGTTATTATATTCTGTCAAACTATGTGAAATTACATATGTTCTTATATTCTCAGAGTCTGGAGATGGGTGTAGAAAGCAAGCAACCAAGCAGGTTGGGGACAGAAACAGTAACGCCTTTGTGCCGAGAGAAAACAAGCCCATCTTTGTACAACAGCTCAGAGAGTGACTTCGGTCTGCTGAGCGCTCTCTGGTCATGTGTGGGGACTTGTGACTGTTGACTGCGGTTGATGACCATCCGAACTTGCCTGAAAATATCTAGTACTTATTCTATCTGTCTTCGCGGTATATGTATGAGTGTCTGGCTGACGGTAGCTACATGAATGATGCAAAAGGGACTATTTTTATGGCGCAGGATACGAATTGTATGTGATATATTGTTGGGTTGGAGATCCGTTTCACGCTCTAATATTCAAACTTCTGACCTCAGTGGCAGAGCAGTGTAATTGAGTAGGAGTCTTTCCGTATCTGACGATCTGTAGACCACTTTTTCAGGGTTTAACTGTCAGTGCAGTATGGCAATCTGTACAAAACAGTTTTTTTCCACTGAAAGTCTTGTCTGCTGAAGAAGAAAGGTGGGCAGAGCTTCCACCCTGGCAGCATCAGTAATTTGGTGGGCGAATTCAGTAAGAGCCAATCACATGCTCCTTTCAGTCGCAAGACATCCTTTGTGCTGGAACATATGAGTCTTTATATAGTGGTGAGAATGTCTGCATTTCGGAGATGTTTGTTAAGAGCCGGACTTAACGATTTCCAGGAAGGGTAACATGTGACAGACAGCGTGCCACTTCAGGACCACCAGGAGGAAGGCAGTGGGCGTTATTATCAGATATTTTCGTAAACAGCTCATGTTAGCGCAAGAATTTCCATGTAGACAAACTAAGAAATCACGAAAGCTCCTTCGAAAACATTTGTTAACTGTTTCTGTGACCCATTACAATTTCCGAGAGGTAGTCTTGGCTCTTATTTACATAGACATATGACATCAGTGTAACACTGAGAACCTTTTAACTGCACCTATGATGGTGAGTCGCTACGCGATCATTTCCCATTAGGATTGGTAGGCAGAATGCACCCCGTGCTATTCTGGGAAGCACTGCAACAGATTTCTATATCGCACCCTGTGACATCAGTATAACATTGAAAACCTTTTAGGTGCGTTTGCAAGGGTGAATAGCTCAGCAATTAGATCTTCGCTGGACCGCAGGTAGAGAGGCATCGCACCATAGGGTGACTTGGCTTTTATTTACATCGACATGTAATGTCAGTGTAGCACTCGAAGACTTATAACTGTATACCCAAAAACAGATGCGACTTTCATCTGCTGGCTGTAGGCGACAGTGGTCTGAGAGCAATGGTTCACACCCCTGCATTCGTCTCTCCGGTGGTGGCTTGCAGTGGCGTCAGTGCGTCTGGGCCCTTGGAGCCTCTGATATGTTGTGGTTGGCGATAGACGTTTTTTACGTTCAATGAGTGTTTGTGCACTGCATTATTTTCTGCTGTTTATGTGTAATGAACGTGTCTGTTGCATTAGTTTGTAAACAGGTCTGTAGGCTGTGCTATTTATTATTTCGGTAATATATGAGTTGTTTGCATGTCTGTACATCAGTGTACTGCATTATTTAGATAATTTACGAGTAGTTTGCTGGTCTGTAGGCTGTGTATTGTGACCCCAAGCACGTCAGAGCAAGTGTTTTGTATCAGTGTAATAAATGAAATACGTGAAATCCGTCCCCAAATAAATTGTTCCAAAATAAATAAAGTACACTCCTTCCTCTCTCCAGCAGCCCAGCACAGGCTGAGTCCTCTCCCCATCAATTTCTAGGAAGTGGTGGCGGTCGGATGACTTGGGATAGTGAAGATAGCCCATGGGATCTTTTTTCCCGCCATTTTCTTAGGTTAGTGGACGTAGCCCATGTGCCCTTTTTCCTCACCACAATTTGAACTTCCTGCCATTTTCTTTGGGGTGGAAGTGGGAGAGGGATGTGGATTGGAGGGGGTTAGGTTGTTGGTGTTAGCCCAATTGACCTATTTTCCTGCCAAAATTTGAACCTCCTACCATGATGTCATTGTGATGTTGCGATGTCTACCACTGCCATCTTCTGTCCTCCATCTTGAATAAATTTGGTAACAATGGAGAGCTGGGTGACGCCGCTGTTACCCTACTACTTACCACTTACCCATTTAGCTAACAAAAGGGAAGTAGTTTTTGAACTGGCATAATGTGGCTCCTTCAAGCGGCGTCGCAAAGTGAGAATCCGGTTGAGAGCGACATGAGGACGTGTTGGCCAGATTGCATGTTTCGCTACAAATACCCTCATTGCCTGCAGGTAGCTGATAGATGTATGAATGGTGCCAGTCACGTGACTAGCGTGAAATCGACTGCAGCTGGGCACAAAACAATCTCTTTCAAACTGCGGCTAACAGTGACTGAAATAACGCGGCAATTTATTGTCTACGCTGTCATTGTTCCTCGTTCTTAAATCCATACTAGATAACTAGCAAAAATAACACTGTCGAAAATACCCATTGTTTAAAAATTATGTATGAATTAGAAGGATGACTGCGCTAAATATGTATTAATATGGAATTAATAAAACTCATGGTAATTATTGGACCAGTATATAAAAAATTAATGTCTTCTCGTGTTCTGGTTACATGTACGTTATTAATTAGAACAATGTCACCGTAATCGTCCGGTTTTCGTCATTAAAATCATTGTACTGACAGATTCAAATAGCGACGGTAGAGTCATGGAAATTGGTTACGTTTTGGTAGTCAGAACTCTGGCATATTGTTGTTCCCGCAATTGTAGCCATTCTTTAATATTAAAAATGTTAATGAGTTGTTGGTTTATGACCCAGCAAAGGTACAGAAAAGGTATAGGAAGCCAATCACTATGGACATGAACATACACAATGAGTCTCTCTATCCGAGGTTCCCCTTTATAAGGGGAACAGTGTTTCAATGAAGAAAGTCTATAGACGTAAAGAATTAAGTATAGTGAATAGGTAAAAAAGGTGAGTCAAACGGTTATCAGGAAAGTCTCGTGAACAAAATTATCCAGAGTGAAGAGAAGGGATGGAATTCGGATGAAATATCCAGGGTGAGTCACTAACTATTGCCACCTAGAATAACTCCGAAAGTATGACAGAAGGAGAAAAGTTTGTGCGGAAAATGTTGGATGGGACAATGGGAGCCATAATATAACGTTGGGTTTTTGTTGCTAGGTGGGGTTGCGTCAGAGATTTGAAGGTCAACTTTTTTTATGGGATGCTATAGTTTGGCACTAATGTCTTATAGCTGCTATCGAGATGAATCCAATGATGTATGACAGTACAGTCTTTGATGGTCAACAAAGGTCACAAAGGTGGTATGAACGTCCATTTACAAAAGGTGTTGAAAGTGATGACCATTGGTATTAATGCAGTGCTGCAATCTTCTTACCATGGATTGAATGCTACTCCTTATCACTCCGGCACTTATCAAAGCACGTGATCTGATAATTCTCTCTCGTATATCGTGCAGATAGCAAATATATGATGTATTCCTTCGAAGAACAAATTGATATGCTTCTCATTTACGGGGAATTCCAACGAAATTCAGTGAGAGCTAGAGTCTTATACACTGAAAGGTATCCTCAATGTAGTAACCCTACACATTGTACATTTAAATATGTATATGATAAATTGAGAACAACTGGACCTTTAACGCATCGGAAACATATCAGGCATAGGAAAGTTACTAACGAGGAAACGGAATTTGGTACTCTTGCGACTGTGGTTCGAGATCCTTGCGTTAGGTTGCGTCAAATCGGAGGAAATCTGGCATTAGCCAGACTAGTGTTCTTAGTGTCCTGCATCGCCATAAATATCACCCTTACCATATCAGTCTCCATCAAGAATTAACTGGTACGGATTGTATGAGTCGCATTGAATTCTGCCGATGGTCTCAACGTCAGACTCAGAGGGATGCCACATTTATTAATTTGATTTATTTACTGACAAGGCTACATTCACGAAATATGGAAATGTTAATTTGCACTATTCGGCAACTGAAAATCAATGTTGGCTGCGGCAAGTAGCACACCAAAAACCGTGGTCGGTGAATGTATCGCGTGGGATTCTGGAGGACAGAATTATTGGCCCCTATTTCATCTAAGGAAATCTTAATGGTAAGAAGCACAACACATTCCTGCAAGAAACATTAGGTTTGTTATTGGAAGACATACCTTTAGGAACAAGGAGGCCGGCCGGTATGGCCGTGCGGTTCTAGGCACTTCAGTCTGGATCCGCGTGACTGCTACGGTCGCAGGTTCGAATCCTGCCTCGGGCATGGATGTGTGTGATGTCCTTAGGTTAGTTAGCTTTAAGTAGTTCTAAGTTCTAGGGGACTGATGACCACAGATGTTAAGTCCCATAGTGCTCAGAGCCATTTGAACCATTTTTGAACAAGGAGCAGAAAGTGGTATCAATACGATGAGTGTCCAGCACAGTTTTCGCTGATGGCTAGATATTAGTTGCAGAGCCAATTCCTAAATCGTTGGATTGGACGAGGAGGAGATGTGTTGTGGCCGGCTCGTTCGCCACACTAGATGCCTCTGGATGTTTTCTTGTGGGGATTCGTAAAAGGCATTTTTATGAAGATGTTCCAACTGCACCTGAAGATATGCGAGGGATAATTGTCAGAGCACGTGCTTCGATAAGTGCCGATGTGATAAGCAATACCACTCAATCAATAATAAGAAGATTGCAGCACTGCATTGATACCGATGGTCAACACCTTCTGTAAATGGACGTTCATGCCACCTTTGTGACCTTCGTTGACCTTCAAAGACCTTACTTTTACACATCATTGAATTCGTCTCGATAGCCGCTATCAGAAAATAAGTACCAAACTATAGCATGCCATTAAAAAATAAATAAAAAGTTGACCTTCGTATCTCTGACGCGACCGCACCTAGCAACAAAAAACCAACGTCATATTAGGGCCCCGGTTGTCCCATGCAACTTCTGTCCCACAAACTTTTCAGCTACTATCATACTTTCGGATTTATTCTTAGTGGCAATAGTTAGTGACTCACCCTACATAACTTAAAGGTAGTCACTGTTCCACATTATGATGGAATATCGCAAAAAGGAGCAAATGTTTTTAAACCATACAAAGTCAAACTTGGTTTTAAAATTACGAAACTGCCGTGACACAAATTACCCCATGACCTAAAAAATAAGAATAATAAGTTTGAGACATTAGGCATATACAAAATACTGTGTCCTTCAAACGATGCGTAATGTACAAGACATGTAACTATTTACATGGTGTTTCGCGAGAAATAGTAAATATTTTGGGAGGTGGCAATAAGGAATAATTAGAGTAAAACATTTCATATAAGATGTTTCGAATTTTTAATCGCTACAGAAATATTGCTTATAGAATGTAATCCAAACAAATACCCGCAGCAGTGAAACAAGGCAGAGAAGTAATTAGAACGTGATTTTCAAAAATTCTACCCCCGGCATCAAAGCACTTTCGAATTCTCGTGACAAAACTAAGTGTAGCTCTTCTTAGGTAGCTTTTGGGGTTGATTCGTGAAGGCAGAACTATTCATAGACCGAACGATAAATTCGTCACTTGTGTGTTAACCTTTTCTTTGTTGAGTTCGCCCTTCAGCCATCCTCACATGCACAAATCTAAAGAGGCGAAGTCCGTGGACTGTGGTGCCAAAGTAACGTGACCATTCCATTTCTGCCGATCGATCTTCCGGGAATGATAGGTTTAGATGAATTGTCACCTAACGACTAGAGAGTGCAGGGGCTCCGTCCTGCTGGAAGAACAATATAGCCAAAGGAACTTCTTCCAAAAATGGGGGATGCTCGTTTACAAGAAAGTCTAGGTAACGGGGCCAACAGCAGCGTTCTTAAAAATGTATCTCCACAAAGTCATGTGCGATGTGCGTTTTCATAGGTTCGACGAGTGAGTTACGCGCGTTTATTAATATATTAATGGATGAACGATGCTTCATCAGTAAACAATATTAATGGGATTACTCGGTGATTGGAAACTAGCCAACGTCAAAATTGGAATCATCTGCCTCCATCTCCTTCTCGAAAGAGTAGGATCCGTTGTAAATGATAAGGATAGAGAACATCCATACGTAATGCCATGACATTCTTTTTATAGAACACGGATACATGTAGAAATACTGTGTGTGCTTGTTGAAGGACTACGTTCTAATGTCTCTTACTTCAGCCACACTACCTTTCAGTTGAAATATGACTGCTGGACACTGTACCGGTCTGATGCTGGGGCCCTTACTGCTGACGGAAGAGTCTGAGTCGGAGAGACCGAAATTTTATGAACGGGATGACGCCAAAGGCAGTTGACAGTTGAAGCTATGTCAGACCTAGGAAACTAGGCTGCTAATTTGTGGTCTGGTAAGCTTGATTTTATCTGCATGCATTCATATTGTGTAGAACTGTAAGTTTCTTGTATGGGTATTGTCTAATGATGGGTGCAAGGACTTTCGATAAGCGTCATTTATGTAATAATGAGATTAGAATTATTGAACATTGTGGTTGAAGACGACAAATTACTTTCAAAAGTTACTTACTATTTTTAACACTGAACTGTTGTTGTTGTGGTCTTCAGTCCAGAGACTGGTTTGATGCGGCTCTCCATGCTACTCTATCCTGTGCAAGCTTCTCCATCTCCCAGTACCTACTGCAACCTACATCCTTCTGAATCTGTTTAGTGTATTCATCTCTTGGTCTCCCTCTACGATTTTTACTCTCCATGTTGCCCACCAGTACTAAATTGGTGATCCCTTGATGCCTCAGAATATGTCCTACCAAGCGATCCCTTCTTTTAGTCAAGTTGTGTCACAAATTTCTTTTCTCCCCAATTCTATTCAATACGTCCTCATTAGTTATGTGATCTACCCATCTAATCTTCAGCATTCTTCTGTAGCACCATATTTCAAAAGCTTCTATTCTATTCATGCCTAAACTATTAATCGTCTACGTTTCACTTCCATACGTTGCTACATTCCATACAAATACTTTCAGAAACGACTTCCTGACACTTAAATCAATACTCGATGTTAACAAATTTATCTTCTTCAGAAAAGCTTTCCTTGCCACTGCCAGTCTACATTTTGTATCCTCTCTACTTCGACCATCATCAGTTATTTTGCTCTCCAAATAGCAAAACTCATTTACTACTTTAAGTACCTCATTTCCTATTGCAATACCCTCAGCATCACCCAATTTAATTTGACTACAATCCATTATCCTCGTTTTGCTTTTGTTGATGTTCATTTTATATCCTCCTTTCATGACACTGTCCATTCCGTTCAGCTGCTGTTCCAGGTCGTTTGCTGTCTCTGACAGAATTACAATGTCATCGGCGAACCTCAACGTTTTTATTTCTTCTCCATGGATTTTAATTCCTACTCCGAATTTTTCTTTTGTTTCCTTTACTGCTTGCCCAATATCCAGATTGAACAGCATCGGGGAGAGGCTACAACCCTGTCTCACTCCCTTCCCAACCACTGCCTCCCTTTCATGCCCCTCGACTCTTATAACTACCATCTGCTTCCTGTACAAATGGTTAATAGCCTTTCGCTCCCTGTATTTTACCCCTGCCAGCCTTCAGAATTTGAAAGAGAGTATTCCAGTCAACATTGTCAAAGGCTTTCTCTGAATCTACAAATGCTTTCCTTAATCTATTTTCTAAGAAAAGTCGTAGGGTTAGTATTGCCTCACTATAAGTCCTTATTTTACGAGGGAGGTTCAAGAAGCAATGCAACAGTGTTTTTTCCTCGTTGAGTTTCGGTTGAAAAAATTCCGAATTTGTTGTGAGATATTGTGGAATATTCCCACTTCAGCCCCTATAATTTCAACAAGTTCCGATAGATTGCGGCCTATACGTTGTCTTCAAAATGGCATCTGTAATGGACGTGCGCTCCAAGCAGAGTGTTTCGTTTAGAGGAAAAAAAGACATCGCAGATGGACATAGACGCTTGCATAATGTCTACGGAGACTTAACAGTGAACAAAAGCACGATGAGTCGTTGGGCAAAACGTCTATCATCATCCCTGCAATATCGCGCAGACCTGTCTAATCTCCTGCGTGCCGGCTGGCCGCACGTGACTCGTGCAACGTTGGAACGTACGGACACTCTCATTCGAAGTGATCGACGTATCACAATCGAACATCTCTGCACAACTGGAGTTCTCTGTTGGTAGAGCTCACACCATTCGTGCACCAGTTGGCGTGTTCAAAGGTGTGTGCCCACTGGATTACTCGCCGCCTAAGACCGAAAAGGGCAACAAAAGAGCATCCGTACGGAATTTCTTGCACGTTACGAGGCGGACAGTAAATATTTTTTTGTCGAACGACATCACACTCGATGAAATATTGATTCGTCATTTCGAATCGGAAATGAAAAGGGCAATTCAGGGAGTGTCGCCACACCACCTCTCCTCAGCACAAAAAGTTCAAAGTCGCAGTCTCAGCCAGCAAAGTCATGGTGACGGTTTTTTGGGACTCTGAAGGGGTTACTCTGTTGGATTTCCTCCTTCATGGTGTTGCCATCAACTCTGAAGAGTAATGCACTACCCTCCAGAAACTGAAGAAACGACTTCAGCGTGTTCGTCACCACGAAAACGCAAACGAACTTTTCCTTCTCCATGGCAACCAAGGCCACACGAGTCTGCGTACCTGAGAGGAGCTCACATAACCTCATTGAATTGTTCTTCTTCATCCACCCTACAGCCCAGATCTCGCACCTTCGGGCTCCTATCTATTTGGCCCAATGAGGGACTCCCTCTGCGGAAGCAGTACGAGGCTGATGGGGATGTTAGTGACGAGCAACACGTTGACCCCGACGTCGACTAGTAGACTAGTACTGCGGCGGCGCCGTTCTTTCCGTCACCTTACGACGAAGCTGCACCTACCTGTGAACGTTGTCTCAGCAGATCATCAGTAGGGAAGCCGAGCGAAACCTACCGTACTGTGAACCAACTGTACTTAACGTGCCGGCCGGAGTGGCCGAGCGGTTCTAGGCACTACAGTCTGGAACCGAATCCTGACTCAGGCATGAATGTGTGTGATGTCCTTAGGTCAGCTACGTTTAAGTAGTTCTAAGTTCAAGGAGACTAATGACCAAAGAAGTTATGTCCCATTGTTCTCAGAGCAATTTGAACCATTTTTGCAATTAAAGTCACTAATATACGTTTCGGGAGAAAATTGTCACACGAAATGAAAGGTTGGAAATTTTGTTCTTAATTAATTTATTCTGAAACTTGGGTGAACAAGTATCACTGCCAAGCCCGTGGTAGTCTTAACACAGTCACTCACTATCCATTCCACTCACGTTAGCAAGTTTATGGTGCTGCATTTCCCGAAAACTTAATAGCTACAAAAATACGAATTGTTTTTGATTGCGAATGCTCGCGAAATATTAAGTCTGTCGGTACCTTGTCCGCGAAAGGCAAAGGTCCCGAGTTCGAGTCTAGGTCCGGCACACAGTTTTAATCTGCCAGGAAGTTTCATTTTGTTCGTTTTCGTTCGTAGTATCTGCTCGGGGCGGACGTCGCAAGACACTCGTTTCAGTTCGTCGTCGATCCATTAACTCAGTTTTTTTAATTCCAGAGGGCAGCTAACACTCTGACCGAACACGCTGAGTTACTGTGTTGGCTGTGCCCAACTGGGACTTGAACCCGGATTTCTCGTGTATCGCGAGCTATCGCCTTACCCTTTTTCTTCTTGTTTGCGTTTTTGTTCGTTGCGTTTGGTCTGGGCGAACGTCACAAGACCTCCGTGCAAGTTGATCGTTGATTGCTTCACTTAGTTTTTTTATTACAGAGAGCAAACGGCCTTCTGACAGAACACGCTGAGGTACCGTGATGGCGGCGTCTCATTTTGTTCGTGATTGTTCGTTGAATTTGTTCGGGGCGGACGTCCGATGACACTCGTTTGGGTTCTACTTTGATCCATTTACTCAGTTTTCTGTTACAGAGGGTAACTAACCCTTCTGACCGAACACGCTGAGCTACCGTGCCGGCATGCCAACTGAGCCACTCAAGGACGACTCACGCCCCGTCCTCACAGCTTTACTTCTGCCAGTACCTCCTCTCCTACCTTCCAAACTTTACAGAAGCTCTCCTGCGAACCTTGCAGAACTATCTCT
Organism: Schistocerca gregaria; assembly: GCF_023897955.1. Taxonomy (NCBI): domain Eukaryota; kingdom Metazoa; phylum Arthropoda; class Insecta; order Orthoptera; family Acrididae; genus Schistocerca; species Schistocerca gregaria. Next base: position 206,896,765 of record NC_064931.1, on the reverse strand, counting down.
CCTCAAAGAAAGGATATTGCGGAGACATGGCTTAGCCACAGCCTGGGGAATGTTTCCAGAGTGAGATTTTCACTCTGCAGCGGAATGTACGCTGATATGAAACTTCCTGCCAGATTGAAACTGTGTGCCGGACCGAGACTCGAAACATCCTTTATTTCAGGAGTGTTAGTTCTGCAAGGTTCGCAGGAGAGCTTCTGTAAAGTTTGGAGGCTAGGAGACGAAATACTGGCAGAAGTAAAGCTGTGAGGACGGGGCGTGTGTCGTACTTGGGTAGCCCTGATGGTGGAGCACTTGCCCGCGAAAGACAAAGGTCCCGGGTTCGAGTCTCGGTCCGGCATACAGTTTTAATCTGACAGGAAGTTTCAGATGTGAAGGTAATTTCCAGAGTACCCCAAGGAAGTGTGATAGGACCGTTACTGCTTACAGTATATACAAATGATCTAGTAGAAAGCGTAGGAAGCTCTTCAAGGCTGTTAGCAGATGATGCTGTTGTCTATAACAAGGTAGCAATGCCATAAGATAGTAAAGATTTGCAGAATGACCTACAGAGAATTGATGAATTGTGTGCCTTCTGGCAGCTGACTGAACGTAAACAAATGTAACATATATAGTATACATAAGAAAATAAATCCACTACTCTATAGCTACACTATTGATGATGAACTGCTGGAAACAGCATCTACCGTAAAATATCTGGGAGTAACTATCCACGAAAACCTTAAGTGCAATCACCACATAAACAAATAATGGGAGGAGCAGATGTCACACTCAGATTCATAGGAAGAATCTTAAGGAAATGTTACTCATCTGCGAACGAAGTGCCTGTAAGGCCTTTGTTCGGCCGATTCATGAGTATCGACTGGGATTCCTACCAGATAGAACAGATAGAAGACATAGAGAAGCTCCAACGACGACCGGCGTGTTTCGTCACAGGATCGTTTAAGCGGCTCGAGAACGTTACGGAGATGCTCAACAAACACCATTGGCAGGCGTTACAAGAGAAGCGTAGAGCGTCACAGAAAGATTTACTTCTGAAATTTCGAGAAGGCACTTTTTGGGAAGAGTCGCACAACATATTACTCCCCCCCCCCCCCCCCCCCCCACATCCGTCTCACGTAATGACCACGAGGAGAATATTTGAGAAATTAGGGCCAATACAGCGGCTTCTAGGAGCTTCAGCCTGGAACCGCGCGACCGCTTCGGTCTCAGGTTTGAATCCTGCCTCGGGAATGGATGTGTGTGCTGTCCTTAGGTTAGTTAGGTTTAAGTATTTCTAAGTCTAGGGGACTGATTACCTCAGATGTTAAGTCCCATAGTGCTCAGAGTCATTTGAACTATTTTTTTGTGAGGGCTGTCGTAGCGGATCACGACTCTCTTCTGCACATCTCAGTAAGTCTTTCAAGTAATATACCTACTGAAGTTAGACGAAGAAGAGCTGCTTTTTAAAAGAAAAACAATGTGGATCCCCTCCACATCCTCATCGGCATGGGGACCATCACAAAAGTTCTGCTGTCACCTCTGCGGGATTGTTCACTCTGCGACATCGAAGTATGTCCTTGGCATAATGATAGACATCTCAGGGGCCTTCGACAACCTGTTGTGGCCGGCACTCTTCTCTCGACTAGGAGAAATTGGGTGCCCGCGGATACTGTATGGCTGTCTGGAGGCCTACTGTGATGCAAGAACTGCTAAAATAACGGCTCCCGGAGCCGTCGTATCAAAAAGAGTATCCCGTGGTTGTCCCCAGGGATCGGTGTGTGGTCCCATTTTCTGGGATATCACCATGGAAACATTGTTGAACGTTCTGCAGGGAGAGACTGCAGTTCTGGGTGTTGTTGCTTATGCGGACGATCTCGCAATTCTAGTGGAAGGTGACACTCGCAATGTGATCGAAGACAGATCACGATTGGCTATTGGACTGTTAGCCGACATGTGTGAGAAGACTAAAATGTCTATTGCACCACAAAAATCGCTATATATGCTCTTAAAAGGCAAGTTAAATAGGGACCCAACAGTCAGAATTAATGGCCAGGCGGTGTCGCGACAGAGATATGCCCGTTACCTAGGGGTATATCTAGATGAGAATTGGAGTTTCATTCCGCATATTGAACAAATAGCGACAAAGTCCTTAGCTCTGGTCAACAAGATAATATCAATAGGACAAAAAAGGTTTCATGTGCCGTCAAAGGCAATAAACATCTATCATAACAGTATACTGGCACCTATAGTAGGGCACGCATCCAGTGTGTGGGCCCACAGGCTAGCTCTGGTGAAGCCTGCGGCTGCTGTCAGGCGAATACAGAGGAACGTTCTGTTGAGATGCATTGGTGCATTCAACACAAGTCCAACAGATGCACTGTTGGTAATTATGGGTCTATGTCCACTAGACCTGATAATAAGGCAGCACGCAGCCTCCTACTGGCTGCGCAAACAAAACATTGACATAGTGGAAAATATAATGGGCACTCCTCTGGCTAGCATCAAATCCATCCGAGAAAAAATGCTCGACATTTGGCAGGACGAATGGGATGGGTCCAGTAGAGGCCGTAGAGTCCATGGGTTTCTACCCACAGTAAGGGAAAGAATAAGGAACAAGATAATGAAGCCCTTACAGGGCCTAGTCCTCTTCCTTACAGGCCACGGTCCTGCATAAAATAGGTAAAAGGCCAACACTGGAGTGTGACTGTGGTGCCCACGTAGGATCGCCAGAACACACAGTGTTTGAGTGTCCAATATATGAACAGGCTGTCTCAGTTGAGAGACAGCTTCTCCAGACAAGGGACATAAATGTTATACTAACAAATGGCGAATTATTTAGCAATTTCGCAAAATTAGTGAATAAAATGTCAAGGGAGGCCCAGCGAGCCTACCTTGGGAGAGGGTAAATGCGCTTCAGATCTAATGCGCAATTGTAAATATGTAAATACTACGTTGTTTAAGTCTTGAGTTGTAGTAGCTAGTAGTTGTAGTTAGCTCACTATGGTGGTGGGGGGAGTAAAAGAGTAGTACAATGGAGTGGTTTCTTCTAGTAGTAGCGGCCCGCCTCCACGCGGCTAGGGACGGGCAACTCTCTGGCAAAATACCAGAGAGGCTAAGAGGCCGACTTTTCATATAGTGTACAAAGTAGCGGAATAAACATATTGTGTGCATGCATCTATAAACCACTTCTGTAGCATTAATAGCAGAGATAGTTAGTCTTAATACACCCACTCTAAAGTGTCAGAAAGTGGGTTACGTATGTTTCAAAAATTCTGAAAAAAAAAAATTCTGTCACCTCTGCGTTTGTTAGTTTTTTAAATTTAAGTGTCACAGGATGTGGGGCTGTGGTGTTCTTTGCATGCCTGGTCACGGTCATCCACTAATGCGGTCCTACCAGGAGACAGAAAGTGGATTAAAGCTATTGAAGAGTAGCGGATTTAAGCTCCAAGGAAAAGGAAAAGCCTCCGCGATAGTCTGGACGGCTAGTAAGAGCTGTCTGCTTTCTTGGTATGTGCGCCGGATCATGCAAGGGTGTCATGCAGCTCGATGCCGGTGTCATAGCCAAGTGATCATCATAAAGAGATCGGTCCAGATCCGTGCGGCAGCGCTATGCACTGCTGTGGGGCCAGCACTTCGGCGCTTTTTCAGTGACCTGACGCAGTAGCAGGTCCGAATGAATGGTTTATAACCTGAGGCGTGAAACTGATTTTTTTTTAAAAAAAAAAGTAGAGTACAGCGTTGCTCGTGAAAGGGTATGTTCCGAGTTCGTGGCCCACTCTGGCACTCACTTTCAGTCAGCCAGGAAGTTTCATAACAGGACACCCTCCACATCAGAATGAAGGATTTTTTCTGGAAACATAAGGAAATTCGCTTTAAGTTGCATACGGGAAACCGGAATCTTGATTTCTCGATAAGAAGCCTGCACCTCAGGTATGAGGATTCATTTCCTGAATTACTGTGCCATCTCGCTTGATAACTTCAGGTTACGAGGCTTAAATCCGGTTTGGTCCGAAAAGACAGACACGAACAAGTAAAAGAAGGCAAATTACATGACGATCCAGACCGGAAACGAAGATCCAGTTTGGAGAAAAATAAAATCTGTCAGAAATGTGTTCCAACAGAGCTGGTATACGCTGATAAGCCACAGAATTAGTCACCAGACAAGTTCCGTGCGATAATCCGTTCCACTCCGATTTCGTCGGTCACGTACCTTGTTGCACACTCCACAAAATAACAAAAGCGTTGGCAGGGGCTTGCTGATAGATGATTGCTTAACGACTATCCATAACTCTAGATAAATGATCTCTACTCTATCAATCTGACACAGTTCGTGAGTAATGGGATGATGCATAGCCTTGCTGCAGGTACAGACTGCCTGAGGGGAGCTGTAGGCAAACAAAAATATGGATATGATCAGACATTAGTTCCTGTATTATCTGCCAGTGAGACACTATAAAGACTTGTTAAGAGCCACATTACATTTTTTGTAAGCATCCAACACACGAGAATACCTCCATCTCTTGTCGCAACGGTACCCTGTTGGCAAACATGTTGAGTCAGATCTTGGGTTTACCGACATACTCGAAGCCTTTCATCGGTATGTACCACAACGTCTTAGTCGAGCTGACCTTTCTCATACTTCGTGCGTTCAGTGACGATGTTATAAGGGATGTTTTACCCCAAAGCAAGATGTGTTCTTCACCATCGTTGTAGTGCCCAATGGTTTAGTCAGTCAGTATAAATTTGAAAACTGAATAAACCACAGAATAATGTGGATAGAGAGGTAAAAATTGACACACATGCTTGGAATGACATGGGGTTTTATTAGAACAAAAAAACAAAGTTCACAAAATGTCCGACAGATTGCGCTGGACAACAAAACGTCAGTGACTGCGCATGACAATCGTGTATAAAAGGAGCTGTAATGAGAGAGAGAATCGCTTTCGGCCGTCCTTCTCTACCGATGACCTTCTCCTTCACCTCACTCCTCTCCTCTCTGAACAGCTATATTCCCGTCACTCCACTATCTTCCTCTGCCTTGACCTCGAACGCGCCTATGACCGTGTGTGCCATTCCGGTCTCCTCTTCAAGCTCCAAACCTTCGCCCTTCCTATTAACTACTTACGTCTGAACGGATCCTTTCTTTCCCAACGTTCTTCCTACGTCACCATCCATAACACGGATTCCTACACCTTTTTCCTCTATGCCGGTGTGCCCCAAGGTTCCATCCTCTCCCCTCTTCTGTACCTTTTTTAGACGGCGGACATGCCGCCGCCTTCACCCCCCATCCACCTTCTCCAGTACGCCGATGACACCGCCTTCCTTACCCTCGCCCCCACCCTACAGCACTCCCAACACCTTCTCCAATCCCATCTTGACTGGTTCACCACTTGGTGCAACCAGTGGTTGCTTAAGGTCAATCCTTCCAAAACCCAGGCGATCATTGTAGGCAAAACCACCCCACTTCTATGTCACCATCTATGGCCGTCCTATCGCCCTCACCCCCACCCTTAAGTACCTTGGCGTCAACCTTGACTGCCACCTCTGCTGGACCCCCCACCTCCGGACATTCCAAGTGAAGGCACGCTCCCGACTCCATCTCCTCAAGCTCCTTTCTGGGCGTACATGGGTTCTGGGCCCCTCTACCATCCTCCACACCTATAAATCCCTATCCTCTGCTACGCCCACCCTGCCTGGATCTTCGCCTCTCCTACCTTTTACATATCCCTTCCGATCCGTGAACGCCATCCTCTTCGCCTTGCCTATCTCATCCGTCTCCCCTCCCCCATGCGAATCCTGTACGACCTTATTCCGCTCCCCCACCTCCTCCTTTTCCTCGAACGGATACGGATCCTCTACACCTCCCATAAACTCGATCCTCCTCACCCACTTGTCTCTCCCATCCTCTCTCGCTGCCATACGCTGCCGTGCCTGTATTTCCACGTCCCACCTGCTCTCCATCTCTCCACTCTCCTTACCCTCTCCCAAGGTGGCTTCTGCCAGCTCCCCCTCCCTGATGATGCCCTCCTCCCCTCCATCTACCCTTCCTACCAGCTTTGATACTCCCCTCCCTCTTCCTGTGTTTGTGCCTATGGGCACCCTCTCTCCCTTCTCTCCCCCTTCCTTCCCTCCTCCCTTTCTCCCCCCTCCTCCCCCATGGTTCCCCTACCCCCATACCTTCATTCCTCCCACCATCTCCTCTGCCATTGGCATCTTTGCTCTCCCCTCTCCCTCCCCCACCACCTTCTACCCCTCTTGGCAGGTCCTCAGACTCGCACGCATTAATGTGGACATTTGTGTGCCGGAGATCGTCGCCTACGTTTTAGTATGTATGCTGTCATGTTTGTGCCATAGTGTTTTTCGCCGCCCACGCTCCATCGTTCACGTGTGGTCTTCATCATCAGTGTCCATGTGCAGTGCCAACAGTTTATTTAGGTGTATTCGCGTGTGAACGGCTACGTGTTATTTGTTTCTGTGTCTACTGTTTTTTGCCCCCCCCTCCCACTTTGTTCTGTATATTCTGTGTGTCCATTGTTTTTCCTTTATAAAACTTTTCTCTGAAGAGCAGCGTAGTGTGCTGCTGCCAGCCCACCTTATGTAAGGCCTTAAATAACAATTAAGAAAAAAAAAGAGAGAGAACCAGGTGCGCCAGCAGTCGTAGCATGTTGACGTTACTTGAAAAGGCGCTTTTAGTGAAGCTGTATTATCAGAATGGGGAATGTGCTAGTTCCGCGTTATGGTCCTGTCGCCATAGGAAAGGGGTTCGAACCGGTAAAGGTTCATTGACAAATGGAGCTGTGGCGAGAATAATTTCGAAGTACTAAACCATGGGTTGTTTAGACGATAGACCCCGTAGTGGCCGACCGAGCACAAGGCGTAATGCTGCTGAGACAGTTCAGGAAGAAATGGAGACTGTAGCAGGTTCGTCTATGCACGGGGAAGTCAGCGCTCGTGCAGACGCACGTCGCACCAACATTCCATACACTACTGTTTGGTTGGCACTGAGGCGTACCCTCCGATGCTATCCGTACAAAATCCATCGGCATTATGAACTGTTACCTGACGATTTAGTGAAGCGGAGGGCATTTGCGGTGTGGGCGTTTCAAAAGACGGCGGAAGATGACGATTGGTTGAGTAACGTGTTGTGGACCGACGAAACACATTTCACGCTCCAATGGCCTGTCAACGTCCACAACTGCAGAATTTGGGCTACCGAAAATCCTAGAACTGTCGTGGAAACTCCATTGCACGACGAAAAAGTGTAGGTAAGGGTTGGATTTACCACATCTACCGTTATCGGGCCTTTTATTCTTCGAGGAAATGCGGGATTCTGGTTTTGTAACTGCTACTGTGACAGGTGAGAGGTACGCCGATACGTTACAGAAACGCATCATCCCCAGCTTGGCTGATAAACACCTGTTGGAACGTAGGATGTTTATGCAGGATGGCGCTCCAGCCCATATTGCTAGATGCGTGAAAGATTTCTTGCGCGCGTCATTTGGTGATGATCGTGTGCTCAGCCGCCACTTTCGTCACGCTTGGCCTCCCAGGTCCCCAGACCTCAGTCCGTGTGATTATTTGATTTGGGGTACCTGAAGTCGCAAGTGTATCGTGATCGACCGACATCTCTAGGGATGCTGAAAGACAACATCCGAAGCCAATGCCTCACCATAATTTCGGACATTCTTTACAGTGCTGTTCACAACATTATTCCTCGACTACAGCTGTTGTTGAGGAATGATGGTGGACATATTGAGCATTTCCTGTAAAGAACATCATCTTTGCTTTGTCTTACTTTGTTACGCTAATTATTGCTATTCTGATCAGATGAAGCGCCATCTGTCGGATATTTTTTGAACTTTTGTATTTTCTTGGTTCTAATAAAACCCCATGTCATTCCAACCATGTCTGTCAATTTGTACCTCTCTATCTACATTATTCCGTGATTTCTTCAGTTTTCAAATTTATACTGACTTTTTGATCACCCGGTACGTCTACATACATGGCGTAACACACTGTGTCCGTCTATCCGTTGTTACAATCCGCGATTGACGACGGCGAGCCGAGAGGAGTGGCGGAGCTGTTTGAGGCGCCATGCACGGATTGCGCGGCCCCTCCCGCCGAAGGTTCAAGTCCTCCTTCGGGCATGGATGTGTGTGTTGTTCTTAGAATAAGTTAGTTTAAGTAGTGTGTAAGTCTAGTGACCGATGACTTCAGCAGTTTGCTCCCTTAGGAATTCACACACACATTGACGACTGCGAATCCAGGACGCTACTACTCGTAGCATTTGACTCTTCCAGCTGCAGTTTTGCATGAATCGAAACAGTTATGGTGCACCCTCGATATGCTGGTATCAGATTCCCGGTGGCATTGTCTTGCTGCGGCTGTCACATACGATCTGAAGAAGCTGATGTCACACATCTTGACCAGGCTGCGTTTGAAATTGGCGCCGACAGACAGTGCAGGGTCTGATGACATCACTGTCATGTGACACGTCCAACTATTCCAATATACTTGGCAGTAGCAGCACTCTCTCTGCAATACAGCCGCAATCTCAAATTCAACTGCTCGTCGGTGTAAGGTCATCTCTTTTCGTTTACATGATACGGTTAGGAAAAGCTATATGCTGTAACTATCCGAGTAATTTCACTAAATTTACATCTATATTCCGCAAGCCAACATGTGGCTTCCATTCGTAAATTATGCGTGAGAAGAACGTTTGTTGGTAAGCCTCCGTTAAGCTATAATTTCTCTGATTTTTTCGTCATCGTCATATCGTGAGACGTATGTGGTAGGAAGTAACATCGTTCCTGGCTCTTCCCGGAACTTACGCTCAAGAAATTTCAACAGCAAACCTCTCAGTGATTCAAAATGCCTCTCTTTTGGCGCTCGCCGCTGGAGTTTTTTGGGCATCTCCGTTATGCCATCGTACTCAGTAATCTGCAGCGCATTTCTCCTTTGGATCTTCTCTATCTCTCCTATTAATCTGTTAATCCAGACTGATGACCGATTCTCAAGAATCGGTAGAACGAGTGTTTTTATACGCCGCTTCTGTGGTGGATGAATTAAATTTCTTTTCGGATCGAATAAGCAATCCAGCATTTCATGAGTATTAACCACTAATACTAACACTAGAAATTGGACGCAAGTAATTTCTCAGACCTGACTACAAGACGCAGTTCTGAGTGAAAGAAAATTTTATAACGGCAATAACCATCCCAATGTTAGGCCAAAACCTTCACAGTGGAACATTCAGTGGATACAATGAGACACCGGAGGCACTCCACAGACCGCCAGCAAAAGCCACCCTTCTCTCTGCTTTTAACGACGACCCTTCAGAAAGCCTTTCTACAGGAACACGGCTGGAGATGGCTGATAAACGTCCAGAGAAAACCAACTCAGACCATTGATGATCCACTGTGGCCACCTGAATAAAAACCCGTGTAGAAAGATGCTTTTCATCTCAGTATTACGTACTAGAAGTTAAACTCTGCCCTACGAAAGAAAGCCTATGATAGGCTACAGAAAATCAAGTGGATGGAATTATAACAAGTACGATTGCTCTGATTGACCAGAAAGAAAAAGCGTGGCTACCACCTTTGATAGAGACAAGCTGCAGACAGGGAAGACAGGGAAACTCGCTCTATGTTCTGCAGCAAAGCGTCGAGTGTTTGAGCAAGGCGACTCGCTCAGCGCTGGGACGATTGCGAGAGTAATTATAGGAACACCTGTTCACAGGCTTATCTTATCTCGTAAGGGGTTAAACTGAAAGCCTCCTGACGGCCGGAGTGGCCGGGCGGTTCTAGGCGCTACAGTCTGGAACCGCGCGACCGCTACGGTCACAGGTTCGAATCCTGCCTCGGGCATTGATGTGTGTGATGTCCTTAGGTTAGTTAGGTTTAAGTAGTTCTAAGTTCTAGGGGACTGATGACCACAGCAGTTGAGTCCCATAGTGCTCTGAGCCATTTGAACCATTTTGTTGCAAAGTCTCCTAGTACAGAGAATTGCACTGAACGCTGACAGTTAACGCTTTAGGGCAACGACGTACACGCTATTCAAGCCAAATAGCGTGTAGCATGCCAGTTAACTTAGCTAGGGGACAACTAGGAGTCTCGGATTCATCAAAGACGCAGGAAATGTATCAGACTGGCGTTTAATAGTCGCGAGTGATTTGGAATAGATTTTCAGGTTCAAAGCTCACGCCAACAGCAGCCACTGCCGCCTTTGACGAAAGGTAAACATGCGTGCTCACGCTACGCCAGCAAATGATATGCAGTTGACACTTAGAACTGCGGTCGTATCCATCTCTCCTATTTTTTGGTACATTCAACCATGGCCTGTAGTTACTCACGACTGTCGGGCTTAGTTGAAGCAGAAACGCGAGATATCCGATTTAAGGAAAGGAATTGATCAGCCGCTGTAGAGTGCTTCATAATCTGAAATTATTGAATTGTTTTAATTCTGGACTTCTTTCTGATTGCTGTTCACGGACACTCCATCCATTTTTTTTTAATTGTGCTTTTTAGCTTAATTGACATCTCTGGCCCCAATCGTATTTAATTTGTTTGTATTTTATCGACCCCAGACGTGGCCATCAACCATCTTACTATTAAAGAACATTAAAATAGTTAGGAATTTCGCTTCACCGTTATGAACATCCAATATCAATATTTTACCATCCTGTACTATCATCATCGTGATTACTATGTCCTAAAGTCAGGCTTAGAGTAAAAAACTGAACCCGTACACTAATTTCTGTTAGCGATAAAGTTTCCTTTAAAGGGAGTGTAGTGGAACTGGCATTCAGATCATGGTCTGGTTACATCACTGTCCATACTGCTGCACTCTTCTGAGCTCTGCATGCGTGAGATGGTATCTTCCTACCTTGCAGGCGCAGGATCAACTATAATTCCCCAAAACACTCACAGAGCGTCATTGCGCAACTGCGGTAGGAAGGCAGAGAAGAACCAGTCTCACACATGTTAGACTTGTACCAAGTTATCACCATATCAAGTCCTCAGGCCTTTTTATCTATTAATGGTTTCCAGCAAACTTTCGATAAATGGTTCAAATGGCTCTGAGCGCTTTGGGACTTAACTTCTAAGGTCATAAGTCCCCTAGAACTTAGAACTACGCAAACCTAACTAGCCTCAGGACATCACACACATCCATGCCCGAGGCAGGATTCGAACCTGCGACCGTAGCGGTCGTGCGGTTCCAGACTGTAGCGCCTAGAACCGCTCGGCCACCCCGGCCGGCAAACTTTCGATGAATTCTGTTTTCAATTTTGATTATTTTAATCCTACATATGTTTCGTGTTTGATGATTCAGGTTGGATGTGCACATCTGTGTAGTACCAACCACCACATGGGCCTTGAGTGGATTCTGTTTCCCCCTAGAAGACTGACTGCTCGATACATTCCCATCTCATTGACAAGGGAAGAGTTCCAGATGCAAACAACTGCTCTTGATTAAACTTGGTGAGTATGATGGGTCAAAATAATGCAATATATATTATTTCGGTTTTGCCCAATTTTCCCTTTTAAGGGTTAAAACACACGCATATTTGGTTTACAGGGAATATATTGGAAACCATCATATGAAACAAATTTGTTTCATATAAAAGCTGAAATGAATTTAATGTTCTTGAAAACTGTATAATCAACTGTTGTAATGATTTCAAATTTAGGAAAATAAACCATCGACAGCAGTTTATACTGGAAAATAAAAACATTTGTTAGAACATGAATTAAAGAGTCTCTCCCTTCACATCCATTCACGTGTAATAAAGATAGTTTCAGAAATAACGATTTTGGAAAATAAGCTTTGTGCAGTGTGCTGTTGGAGTATTTTCAACGTCCCTAATTAAAATGTCTAAGGTTTCATTATTATTCTAATAATCTGTAATACTTATTTTCCTTTTATGTTTTAAACTGTGATATTACGTTTTGCACTCCAGTTTTTTTTTCATTTTACAATTTCACGTAATTTATGTGCATTTTGTTAACTTAAAATAAAGAGTAACTTATTATTATGATACAAAATCATCGAAAAAATAATAATCTATAGAGAAGTACTTAAAAAGTAATTTTTTTTTTTTACACACCATGCACATAAAATTAACGAAATGTCTTCACTTACAACGCACAACAGATAACACAACATCAAACAAAATTCAGTAGGATTCGAAATTGTTCCATAGTTGTAAAAGAAAGTAATGGGGAGTTTGGACCGAGAGTTGCAGGATCTCTTTTTGAAACCCAAAATGTTCTTGACACAGTAATGAAATGTGGGAAACTAACGTCTCACCACGTCAAAAGATATTGATACAAGTTTTCTGTTGTCAATGTGGAAGCTCAGAAAGTCTGAGTTATGTCAATCTCTACGTGCGAAACAATGTAATCAAGCTCCAGTCTCTATTATGTAATCAATTCTTTTCGCTACGCTTTGCCAATGTACTGATATATGCCTGATCCAAATCAGGAAATTTAGAGGATCGCCCACTACAATGTGTTGTCAGTCGTATGTATTACATGAAGAAATTTAGTTCTTTTTATGTACAAGGTAAAAAAGTAATCTTTTAAAAATTTATATACAAATTATCGTTATTGTAATGATTTTGTGTCGCTGTAATGAACTACTTATTACTTTTAAATCATGAAATACACAAAACATAAAACAAAATACATAATTAGAATAACAATGAAAGTTTAGATGTTTTCAGTAGGTAATATTCCAACAACACACCGTGAACAGCTTATTTTACAAAAATGGTACTTCTGAAACCAACTCCATGACATATGGATGACTGTGGCATGAAAACTACTTTAATTTATGCTATAACAAAAGTTCTCAACTTTCAGAATTAATTGTGTTTTCAGGAGCGTTAATTACATTTCAGCTTTTATATGAAACACAGTTTATATGTATCATGGTGTTGCATTGTATTTATGTTCCTACGATACACACCCGCCAAGATTCCAATGTTTATTTATGCTTACAAATATTCTGTTGTGAGTGGAATGTATAAATAGAGGCCTGCAGACTGGAAATTGTTATAATAGGTTGGGATGTCTTGAAGTTATTTAGCCTTCAGTAAATATGGTGCACTTAGATATTTGTCCTTCTGAAACCCTCTTCCAATCGAAGTGCATGCTGGTATGTAAATACTATGTAATATCCTCCTGCAGTTTTCAGCTGCGCAAATGATTGTGTGTGTGAGACCGGGAGCTTATTACTTTTACTAAATTATTCATGTCCCTCAAAGAACCTGTACTGACGTCAAATATAAAGACTGCTTAGGGAAAATCTCCATTTCATCTGAAAGAACCATAGTGATAAGATTTCTCTCCTGTTTGCTCTGAGAGACAAACACTTGCCTGCTAATAAAAGTCTGTTTCATAGAACATGGTTAATTTTTGTTTTTTGCTCCAGACTTATTCCGTCGAATTCCTATCTTCCCTGTGAAATCTCTGGTAATTAAAGGATTCGACTTGTTAAATTTGTGATAAAAGTATAATAAAACCTGTTCCCTATATGATCACGTCGAAGTCTCCATATTAATTTCCACTGCTCGTTCAGTTATTTTACAGGGTCATTGGAACTTCACATGATATTGCACACAGCGCGGCTGGAGTACATAAATGCTGTTTCCCACCTTTACAGGAGTTGCAAAACTCTAAAGAATTTCTTAATATATCGCGCAAGTAGTGTCCCAGAAAATAGTCTCACAATATGAGTAAGGGTCAAGAGTAGGGATAAAAATATAACAAAGAATAGGGCCCCTTTCAGTTTGTGATCCTCCCACGTAAATGACTTTTTTAGACGTAATTTAAAACGTCACGTTTCACTTGTCTTCTGTTGCCATATGGGACAGGTTGTTGAGTGACAGACGACCGCACTTCTTCTCAGTAGACATCACTCTGTTCAGCATTTTCTACTTCTATTATTACTTCTCAAGCCCTCCCAGGTACTATACCTACATTAACACACTCCAATCCATTAGAAGTCACTTTATATGTAGTGCTACACAGCACGGGCTAGCTGCTGTGTCTTATATAAACACACGCAGTCCATCCCCCACCCCCGCCGCCCTGGGAAGGGTGGTGATGGTGCAAACTGCTACTGCCCAGTTCCGCTATTAAACATGACATAGCGGTGCCCTCTAAATAGTTTAAAGGATCGTGGTGGGTACCATCTGGTGGCAGCAACAGCTCCAACATTGGCGGCTCAATTGTGCTCTTACGGTTAGTGCTCGCAAGTGTTTAAGGTGCACTGCACATTAAGTGTGGTGAAATTCGTGGAAAACAGATAAAATTTAAGAAAGTTACACATGACGGGATTCGAACCCAGAACCTTCAGAACCTTCCGCTTGCACTGCCTAAGATAAGTGACATAGATTTGTCATATTGGAATGGGAGTGTGGAAAAGGGGAGGGGTGAAGGTAACGATGTCATAGTGGGTGGGAGTAGAGGGAAAGATATCTTGAAATCCGTAATGTAGTAACGTAGATGGTCTCCCAAGTGAATCAGTGTCGGCTTTCATCCACTAATAACATTTTCCCTGTTAGGGGTCCATAAAGGTTTTGATGCTAGTGATGTTAAGGGATGGTGCAGAAACTGCCATGTGGTTAATAATGTTTTAGAGATGTTAATGAAAATGTCCTCCTGTGACCCAAATACACAATTATCATCTGTGTGCTAGTGGTTGTCTAACACTCTCAAAACAACGATGAGTTTCACGAATAGTGGCTGCAGCTTCAGCCAAACTGGGAACCAGCTCTGCTTGAGTGTCTGTCGGTGTCTCCTACTGCAAACACTTCATCTCCGCCTACAAAGAGAAATCCGTAGAAGGTCGGAAACTTATTAGAACCATAGTCATCACACAGCAGTTAGAACAACGTCTCTGAACATTATTAGTGGGGAACCGGTGCGTCTATGACTTGTTTCTCATTTAGAAAGCATTTTTTTAAATCTATTCTAAAAACTCTAGAATTTTGAGTAAGTAAGTTTTCACACCCAATATAAAAGATTTCTTAGAGAAGGGTCAGTAGTACTCTAAGATTATTCTCTGGTATGTTTTTGTCCACACATGAACGTATCGTCACTGCGTTATTGTAGGAATATGCAAAAAGACTGATAGTGTTTACATATCGTGCGCTAAATGACAGCACTCCTTAAATGAAGATAAATACAAGAGAATGTCGATAAAAAATATAACATGACCAATAGTACCCAATGATAAAGTTATTAGTACACCTCAGATGCTCGCATCAAGAATCAAATGTTTATCCTACGAAGCGATGTCAAATGAAACAAACACACGAAATAAATGTGGAAAAACCGAACGAAACCTTAGAGATGTGCCGGTGTTTCGAAGCCTTATGAAGGCGTGAAGGAATTCAGAGCCTCGCTGCTAGTATGGCAACAGATCCGTACAGACTCCAACCAAGTTCTAACTGAGATTCTCTGAAATCTTAATTCATAGTATTTGTTAGAAACGCGGCATTGTTCATACTAAACCTGTTGGATCATCAGAAAACCAGTAATCTAACAACACTGTGCAGGTAATCCGCTACCTCCATCTTAAATCGCTGGTACAGGCAACGATACGGCAGTAGAGATTAGTGCAGATTATAGTCTGCAGTTATTGTTCTCTCTCACTAAAATCAAACAGAACAGAAATGACAGGGCGAGTCTAATATTGCTGTAATGTGCCCCCCGCCATGCACTGAACAGTGGCCTGTTGTGTGTGTAATGTAAATGCAGGTCCATCTTTCGGCTGCACATTCCTCGACTCTAAAAACAGGATATTCCTTCTATCTTATTATCTTCCTCCAACGAGACATTACATTAAGGTGCTACACTCGCATTCGTGATCAGTGGTGTTCAGATCTTCATGCGGCCACACCCCTTATGGTTTTCAACATTTTCTGTCAATCAGTTAGGGTGAATGCCCTGATACTGGTCACTGAATGATTTTGAAAGCTTTATAGCCGTGTCTGACACTGCTAGTAACCTTCAAAATAGTTGTAATGGCAAGTCGGTACAAACGTTTCCTCTTGTAAATATTATCTGCTTCCAAACTAAATAAACAGACTTATTTACGTGAGTATGTTAGTGGTCACGTTGTTTCCAGTTACGAATAGCATCTTCCTTACAAAGATGAGCCAAACTGTTAAATGAATGGAGACCAAACATAATCTTTGCCACATGAATGCATAGTAATAGTAATCTTTGGCAAAACTTTCCCCCAGTCAACAAGTAAAACGTTGGCAGTAGGTGTTAAAGGAGAGACGAGGACGCATCAGCAGTCACGAAAAATTTGTTTCTTTGCGGTAAGTGCTGTAGGTTTGGCACGGGAATTCTGTTACATTCTTTTAGTTGAATATATAATTAGCGCAGGAAAATTAATAGAATGTTGTTTTAAAGTTTTGTGTAATGTTAGGAAATGGTAGTAGCGAATAAAGTGTGATGTGGGCTGCTTTCCCTTCTCAGCCTGGTGATTTAAGAATTGGTAGCTATTTTCGAAAAAGTTCTAACCTTCTATAATTATCTTGTTGCGAAATATCCTAAAGTGGCGTAAATTTTTAGTAGGGTGACAGCCTGACCCTCTTTGTTTAGGGAAGACTGCCCAATTCACGCAGTTACATCTTCCGCCGAAAGCTGTGTACCTCATAGAGAACGGAAATCTTATACTTCCCAAAGATTACACATGAATAAAAACAAATAGTTTATATTTGTTGCGGCTGGGACGTTAACTGAAGTGTTCAGTTGTGGTTATGTTGCGGGTTAGTGTAAATTACTGTTACATGTTTCCAGTTGCTTGTTGTGTATCTTCAACTTGTGTGTATTTGAACAGCACTCTTAGCCGTTTCGGGACATATGGAAGTGTTGTAATTTACTAATATAAGCAGGTCTGAGTAACTGTTAAGATTTCAGTAAAGCAGCATTAATTACGGACATCTATGGGCAAGTTGGATTCACAGGTATTGAGATTATTGGCGGTCAAACTATCTCATCTCGCTCCTATCTGTTTCATGTTTTTATAAATGTTAAACATATCGTTAGACGGATGACAATGCGCAAATTAGATTAATCCTCATAATGTGGAAATGTAAATGGCCCTAATGCCCAACGTGGGTGGAACCGACGCTACGCTCGCAGGCATATGTTCGGCGATGTACTCTGCTGTCCAAAAGCCCAAAGGATGTTTGTGGCAGTGGGAGACAGCTTACTAAATTGGTGGTGCAGTACTGTCAACCGAAATTCTTCACTAATTACGAAAAGATAGTGTAAAAGACGCTGCTAAAATAAGAGCTTGCATGTCCGATACACATGCACAGTGAGCGTATTGCTTTCTCCTCGTCTGCTCATATGCTGCGTTAAAGAGACGAAGGAATGAGATATAGGGGACAGTGATAACGCCTTGTCCTGATAATCAAATAACTGGTAAAAATAGTATACCTCAGACATGCATCTTCGCGAGTAGGCATCTGAAAGCGAAATCGTTGGGTAGTAACAAACTTCATTATACGTACGTCTTCGGATGTAGGCTGTGGTGGCTGCTATAGCGTAACTCGACATCTAGGTCAGGTTGAAAGGTGGTGTTTCTCAGTTGGCAAAACCCACAAATTTCACGAAGCAGGTCGGATCGTTATTAAATCTGAGAAGTGATGAGCTTATTTGTTTCACATTCCCATTTATTCTACCTTTTGCTCATCTATTATAGAATTGTGACTTCACACAACCTTTCAACTGCCTCATAGCACAGTGGTCAGCGTCTGGCTGTTATACGGAGTATTTGGGTTAGATTCGTGGTACTGCAAAGGATTACTTGGTGGGAGGATTGGAACGATGTGTACTAAGCCTTGTTGCTAAATTTGCGGAGCAAGGTAATTGAGATGTGGCTCAAAGGTTAAGGCCAATGCTGAGAAAGCGATGTGCTGGCTGCACACACCATCCAATGATCTGGGGCTAAGATGATACGGCGCTCAGTGTCTGTCGGTCCATACGGCCCAGAACGCGGAGCTTTGTTTTACGCGGCCTAGAACGCGGAGCTTTGTTTTACGTACTAATGTTTGTCAGATAATTACTTATACTTCCTCAAGTAATAATGTTCTTAGTGCTACCACATTTCATTCAGATGACATCCTTTTCGTAGTCCTATCGTCCTCAGTTGCGTATATTAAAGTATCTTGTAATTTACACTTCGTGGCTGCCAAATTAGGACGGAAAGAATTTTTGTACCGTAGGCGTGTCGCCTTTATTCTTTGCAAGATACCTTTAATGGCCTGGAATGGTTACATATTGTCCATACTATACTGCAGGTTATAAACATGTAGAACAACCTTAGTGCTTCCTATAAGTAGAAATTTAATCAAATGATAGTAAAATAAATTGGCACGCGCGCGCACTTTCGACGGTCCCAAAGTAAAAATTGTCAATATACCATAATGTCATTGAGATTAACGGGTTTGCCCTACTCTTGTAATAGGCTTATTTTTGCTAAAATCTTCACTGTAAGATTTCATTCTCACTTCAATGTGAATTTATCTTAAATTCTCATCCTGGGCTCAAGTTGACAGATTGGAGACGTGTTACTGCGAGGTATATAGCCCCTTAAACGTTCCAGAAAACTGGGTGTACTTCAGGCATTATAAACCAAAGGATAGCTACAGAACAGATTTTGCTGTTTTGTAGCATCGGCTTTAATCGTTGGCTTTGCTGTGTAATTTTTGGCGCGATCCTCGAGTAAACAGTAAAAATAGGCAAACTTGGTTTTTAGAGCTGCTCAGATATTAACTGTGTTCATTTCCTTTTGGTAATCAGTAAACGAATGCGCCATCCTGTACAGAGCTTAATACTTCATTCATGGTATCATAAATTTCTCCCTGGTCACACCATATCTATTTCATTCAACGTTAAATACCGATAGCCTATCACTTATTTTCTCAGAAATTTAGTGTAGCTGCTATTTCAGGTAATCACTTCACGTGATTAAGTGAAACCGTGCACGTGGTGTTCAAAATGAAGCTGTTAAATTATAAACGTATGCTTTATAAAAACTATTTTAATAGACGTGAAATCGTATAGAACAATTTAACGAGGTGGTATTCCAGTTCTTAAATTTTAACACACACCTAATGTATACGTATCACTTCACGGGCACGTGCCACAATGAGTTTCCGCATTGTCTGTGTCAAATGTTGTCCCGTCAGTTCCCCAGAATGAAAAAGATCCATGGACTTGTAGGAAAAGAAATTATGTAGACGGTCAAGGCACAGCAACGATCGTAGAGGATAACAATATTCATAAACTTTCTGCGGTCTGTACGGATTGTACAAGGCTTAAAACTTCGAGAAACTATATTTGCATAATATTTGTGGAATACTGTCAGCGCATCGGTCAAGATAAGATTTGGTGGCAGACTTAAGACGTTTGTCCAGACACCAGATTCAGGATTCCTTTCCCTAAATCAGGACTGGCAAAGCGTGGTTTGCGACATGCTCCCTTCCAGTCAGCGCTTATCCCTCAACTCTACTCACAAGGGAACCTCCCCATCGCACCCCCCTCAGATTTAGTTATAAGTTGGCACAGTGGATAGGCCTTGAAAAACTGAACACAGATCAATCGAGAAAACAGTTGTGTGGAACTACGAAAAATAAGCAAATATACAAGCTGAGTAGTCCATGATAAAGATCAGCAACATCAAGGAGAGTGTGAGCTCAGGAGCGCCGTGGTCCCGTAGTTAGCGTGAGCAGCTGCGGAAGGAGAGGTCCTTGGTTAGTCTTCTCTCGAGTGAAAAAGTTCAATTTTTTATTTTCAGACAATTATCTGTCCTTCCGTCCGGTGCGAGGTAACTGCACCGTAGATTGGGGACGCTGCACCTAAACATCGAAGCACACTGAGAAATTTGAAAACGTTAATGTTTTGACAGAGCACAGGGAAAACTGTGCGACAGTGAAACTGTTGCATTCATTTGTTGCAGTTTGTGACACTCTTACGTTTTCATCACTTTTTTGGGAGATGATCACATCTACAAGAAAACCTAAATCGGACAAGGTAGAATCTTTTTACCCATTCGCCAAGTGTATAAGTTAGGTGGGTCGACAACATAGTCATGTCATGTGACGCACATGCCGTCATCAGTGTCGTATACAATATATCAGACGTGTTTTCCTTTGGAGGAATCGGTTGACCTATGACCTTGCGATGAAATGTTTTCGGTTGCCATTGGAGAGGCACGTCCTTTAGTCTACTAATCGCACGGTTGTGCGGCGCGATCGCAAAACACTAAACTTGTTACAGTCAACAGAGACGTCAATGAACAATCATGACTTTGCGGAAATAAATTTTTCACTCGAGTGAAGACTTGAACCCAGGACCTCTCATTCCGTAGCTGCTCACGCTAACCACGGGACCACAGCGCAACTGAGCTCACACTTTCCTTGTTGTTGCCTATCTTGCGCATTGACTACTCAGTTTGTATATTTTGCTTATTTTCTCATAGTTCCAAACAATTTCTTCCTGTTTTTTCGATTGATCTGTTCAGTTTAAGGCCCATCCACTGTGCCAACTTATAACTAAATCTGAGGGGGATGCGATGGGAGGTTCCATTGTCAGGTGCTGTCACGGGCTGGCCGCAGCCTTCGGTTCGTTTAGCAGTAGAGTTGGACGAGCGTCTATTGCGCTTCGAAGAGGCATTGGTGTTAGGTTACTGCGCTTCCTCTAGGCGTTTCGTTCGACTTAAGTTATTATTGGGATATCGTAAAAGTCGTCTGTTTCGTACTGTACCGATCATTCTAGTCTGGTTCTTGTTATTTTTGTGGCTATTTTCCTGTAAGAATCTAGGAAAGAAATAAAGGCGGTTTTCATGAGTGGAACATTAAGCCCTCTTCGTACACAATTCCGCTGGAAAAACTGGAATGCGTAATGTGTAGAAATTGATAAGGTCAAAACAAAGGTACTAACATTGCTTGAAATTTCTCACCGCCTTGAACCAATACATAGGCGTTACTCTCGTGTCGAACGATGCCCTTTAGTAGATAACTGAAAAAAGTATGGAAAGTTGGTGAAAGCATCTGATCTTTAGGAAACCACTTCAAACGCATAGAAACACTTCGACGGCAGACGTGAAATAATCTGAAATAGAAACGATAAAAACATTCGGCTTAGATAATGCCGCTGTACATTTGTGAAGAATTGATATGCCACTTAACACTGAATTCATGGTACTTAAATAACGTAAGTTTCGATCTGTTGGTATTTTGTGGGGAAGAGTACTTCTAGAAAGGTGCTTACTTTTATTTTTTGGGATAATAAAGGGCGACGTTTCTGTTCATGAACAGTTACTCGTGTTAGTTGAGATGCTCAGAACTGGTTTGGATAATCGGAGTACAGTTAAAAAATGTTGAGCAAGCTGACTTCTAAAACTGCTCTGCAATTGGTATAGATTGTGCAGAAGCTGTGGTCGGTAGCGAAAATGGTTTCTTTGCTCAATTAAGACGTAACACTTAAAATAATCATTACCCATCAGCAACCACCACGTGGGAAGTCACTGCTGTCCAGTGAGCTACAACGAAAATTACGGGTATAATGCGCTGAGGAAATCCATCAATGTCTCCTCGAGTAGTTTTTTGGAAGAGATTAATGGCTAATACGGAGTAATGTCACATCGCGAAATTCGTTGAGTACAGGTAAACGTTTAACTCGCTTTCATGCAATTAGAATATTTTGGTTTTTAAAATTTAAATGATCCCAGTTTTCACTGTCAAGGAAAGAACGCACTAAGTGATAGGTTTACGGATGTTAGTTGATTGTGGTGTGAACTAAAACTGTTTAAATTGTAACCAAGTAGGGGAAATTACACTTGCAAACGGCTTGCACATTGAAATCAATACATTGAAATCAATACATGGAAATAAAATTTTCGAGATTTAATTCCATCATTGGTGAGGTCGGCAATGGATTTTAGTCGTTTCAAAGATTCTAAATGTATAGAGCTAGCTATCATTTTTAAAAAACCAATGGAAAATAATCTTCGCAGTGTCGGAAAAGACTTAAAGAATCAGTTCGCAGATTACAAAAGACCCACTCACGTTATCGAGAACAGATGCCGAAATATTCTAATTGTGCCGCAAGATCGCTACGCTGAAATGAGTCTTTGCTTTGTCTTTTGGTCGATATACATTAGTGAGGCATGTCTTCTTCAAGGTACATCGAATCTGCTCCCTATAATACTTCGTTGAATCAGTTGTTGGAATGCAAAATTCCTTTTTTCACAACGCAAATTGAAATCGAATTGCTAAAACGGTGTAGACAGATCTTAGTATCTAAGTGCATTAGTAATGTAAAAGTGAGCTAGACAAAGTTTGAATAGTGCATTTCTCTAGGCATTTGCGTTTAGGTAATTACGATTCACGGCTGACAGATCGGCCGGCGTGGACGGGTTCGGGACCGTAACGCCACTGAAAGATTAGAGGGGTTGCATTTGATTGGGGAGAGGCGGGAGGGAATGACTTACGAACTAAGTTTAGTCGTATGTCTTAAATATCATAGAAAGTTCAGAAAGTTTGCTATTGTCCATTGCTATACTAAGCCGTTTGCAGCAGTATGTAGAGTCGCATGTGCTTATCCGTTCAGTCCACTAAATGCACATGGTTCATGTTCAGGAAGGGCGCAGATATTAATATTGTTGAGCACTCTAGTCGGTGCGCATGTTCCATAAATGAGTTTTTGCAGTAACACTGAGCAGTATAACGTTCCTTGCTAGGCACGTGCATCATCCACGTTGTATGTATTGTAAACCATATGCAAGACTGTTTATGGAAATGTCAAACAGAAATAAAATTTTTCTTAAATGTCTGGCAACATCAGTTCACAAGGAAGAGGCAGTTGTTAGATTTATCATTTGGTTCTCTCGTCGTGCAATGGAGGTTAGTATTGACACATACGTTGAATCAGGGAACAGTTTTGTCAAAGTTACTTTTTCTTGAACAAAATAGAAGTGGATGCATTGAGCCTGTGAATTAGTTACAAAAAAGGTGCCGAAACGATCAGCTTTACAAAACTATCGTTGCACCATTCTCATTTGGAGTAATGCCCAATTGTAGAATTATCCTAGATATTTTGTATCACAATGAATTCAAATTCAAAGAAAGCAAAATTACTGTGATGTTGACCATTAACGGACATTTTAAGTTACCCCATCCTAAGTAGTTACACTGCTACTTGCCCTGAGAAAGTGTCGGTTAGATCACAGTGGTTTTATGAATACTTCTGCTCATTGTAGGCTTCACAGTAATCTTCTGCAGACAACGATTCCTCCTTCGTTTGTGCGATGGGAGATAAACATGCTACGTGGAAGCAACGAGAGCGGTGTAAACAGTGGCATATCAGTAGCAACTGGTGAACACTCCAAAGATGGATCTTAAAAATAGCATAATCCATCAATCGTAGCACTTTCGTGTTAAATATTAAGCGGCTCACGTTTATTAATCTGTTTAATAACTTTAGAAGTAACTTCGGAACAACTTTCCTAATTGCCTTAAAGATACGGTAACATCGAATGGAATGCTTAACATTCTCTTGTATCCGTAACTACTTTAGTGTTAGAGGTCATGCTTACATCAGTCACGTCCCTCCGGAAGTCTACATCTACATCCATACTCCGCAAGCAACCTGACGGTGTGTGGCGGAGGGAGACCTAATGAGACGATTAGGATCCTACCTCGTATCAGCTTCAGCCCCAATGCAGCTTTCTCTCCGGCTGTCGTAAGTATCTCAGAAAGAAGGCCTGTCGTGGGCGTTACAGACAAGTGAAACTTCGGCAGGATAGTGCATTGTGCAAGGAGCTATATCGAAATAAACTGAGGTAGCTTATTTATATGTTACGGATTTCATATCGTATTAAGAACGAAGACGAAAAAAAGGACGAATGGGGAAAGACTGAATTTAATCACAAGTTCTTGTAGTGGTAGGGGTGTCATGGGCAACATACTAAAAATCCCCCCCCCCCTATTACAATGAGTTTGAGTGTTATGGATGTTTGCTCATTGATGTTTTTATTAACTAGTAAACCGCGTCCACGAAAAAATTGCTTACTAAAGATGGTTCTAATGTTATAAAATTTGTTTATTGTTGAATAAAGTGGGTTAAGGAGGAATATTAAGAGTTTGTACCATATATAAACGCAGGACTACGGCAATAACGGGTGAAGTGTGTTCTCGGGGAGTGACATGGAAAGGGAGGTGATGAGATTGAGAGTAGGTAGGGTGCCGGATTGCGGTCACGACTTGCTTCTTTCATAGGTCTGCAAAAGGAAGAATGAGCAGGCAACTACCCATTCCTTCTACCGCACGTCAGAAAAATGTGGGTTTTTCACAAAGATTAACTAATCATTCTGCAGCTTGCCCTGCGAGTCACTGTTGACAGGGTGCGCAGACGGGCCAGTCGGATAATTAATTTGTACTAAGTGTGTAATGTTGTTGCAATAATTTATTCTGAAAGCGGTGTTGATAGACAATAAAAGCGGGTTAAAAGTTGTGAGCTGTCGGGGGACGTTAACCTTGCATTACTGAGCAACTGTTGCACTAGGGGGAGAGGGGGGGGAGGGGAGGGGGAGAGGGGGGAGGGGAGAATTTAAATAAAAAGAAAGAAATCAGTTTATATTTGGAAATTTATGTTAACACTGATTCATAACCAGACTGGTGCCTTATTTAGGATTGTGAAAATGTGTTCTTACAGAACACGTCAAATATGGAGCCAAGATTGGGAGACTGCATTCATAAAATAACACACGAAGAACGTTGAAACATATTCAAGAGGAAATGAACCACTACCAACCGATTCAATTTTTACCCAAAGAAGTTCGTAACGCAATCCTGTCAGTCATGTAATCACCACACACTGGTATACTAAATTCATACTCACTCTCTTTGAAATCTTCCCGAAAAGAAAAGGTGAGGGCTACTTTGATGATTACACCACATGCTTCACGTGGTCAACTTGGTTTACACAAAGAGTGTAACTCCACAATAATTTGATAATTAAAATAAATTAGATCGAAAAGCAATTTACAAAAGAAAAACCTCGAACCGGTTACTAACCTCTATTAACCTGATGGGTCAAACAATTGTATAAGCACGTGGTACTGATCTCACAAAGTGCACCCCACGTGGGTTGAACATAAAGGAAAGTTGCTATATTGAAAAGTATGGTCAAGACGAGACATTATCTCACGCACATTCGCATTCAAGATTGGTGATCTTAGTTACTGATTATGTGGTTCCACTTTACTCACAAAGTAGTGACAAAGCAACTACTGGAAGATATTCTGAACTGTACACTCGAATCACACTGCGGTGCAATTTAAGATAACATTAGATATTTTAGAACTAAACCTGAAATAAAGGTGACTAAATTTTCAGTTAGGCTCAACTTCAGAAAGCCATTGTCCTACGGACTTAGTAGACACGCGCTTAGCCGGAGATCTTACCACTTGAGACGCTCGCCGCGGACAGACTGACCTGGGTCCCTCCTGAGGGGTGCCTCCCAAATACAAACGGAAGTGACCAGAGGCAGCTTCCTATACCAACATGACAAGGGACGAACAGGACCATACTAAGAATAGAAACCTCTTTGCTTCTAGAAAGCGTAGCTACCTGTTCTGACGTTGGTCCTACTATTCTCTAGCAGAGAGGCTTGTCTGCCATCATCAAACATGCAACTAGAAATAAATTTGCTCATTCATTCTTTCACACAGAAGAGGAGGGGATGACAGTATCTTATCATATACGGTAAATAAAAGTGGGTGTAGGTTCCGTATGAGATTGTGATCTGAATTACGTATAAACTGTTTTAAAGTGTAGTAGTGTGACAGATCGTTCTTGTTTGTGTAAAAGTAACATGTTCCACTACTGTCCCCTCCC
Source organism: Schistocerca gregaria (assembly GCF_023897955.1). Taxonomy (NCBI): domain Eukaryota; kingdom Metazoa; phylum Arthropoda; class Insecta; order Orthoptera; family Acrididae; genus Schistocerca; species Schistocerca gregaria. Next base: position 206,870,856 of record NC_064931.1, on the reverse strand, counting down.
AGATAGTCAGAAACGCCACAGTAAATTTAGAAGAGGAATTTATGCCGTAAATAAGATTTAAGAAATTAACATGAAAGGAATCCAACAAAGACCTTTATAAAGTGCATTAACGCTACATGGGATACAGATACGAATTGCTAACAACATTAACTGAAGAAATGTGTGGACAGATTAGATGTAATTCGCTGCACTTTTTTACTATTACGGGAAATTGATTTTGACATCCTGCTAAATTGTGGCGTTCTTGCAGGAAACTAAACTTCTTCTACCGCCAGCAATACCCACTTTTTCAGGTGAGATACCTCTCCAGCATTTCCTCTCCAGGTCTGTTACGGTCTAGCAGCAGCTGTCGGGCCCTCTCTCACTTTCTCTGTATGCAGACGACTTAGGACTGGTTTTGGACGCTCGATTGACTTGGCTTAATCTTCGTCAGCTTAAGCAGAAGTGCCGACGGCACCTCAATGCCCTCCGTTGCCTGAGTAACACCAATTGAGGTGCAGATATCTCTAAGCTGCTCAGCTCTACAGAACTCTTGTCCAGTCGCGAACTGACCATGAGAGTGTGGTTTATGATTCGGCCGAGCCCTCAGCGTTGCATTTACGCTACTGTGCAGCACTGCGGGGTGCGACTAGCAAGAGGAGCTTTTAGGAAGAGTCCGGTGACGAGCGTACTGGTGGAGGCTGGGGTCCCTTCATTGCAAATCAGACGAGCACAACTGCTCGCCAGTTACGTTGCACACATTCGTATTTCTCCCGCACCGGCGGCCCAGGTCGGGGCTAACGATTGCAGATTCGCGTGCCGTCCCGTCTCTCCGAACTGGAGTCCTTCCGTTTACCACCTCTACTTGGAGTCCGTTCACGCACACCTCCATGGTGTGCGGCTCGGCTGCAGCTTTGTCTGGACTCTTCACGTGTCCCTAAGGACTCAAACCTGCGGCTCTCCACTGTCATTTCTTGTCAATATGTGAAGTGTTCCGAGGCTCTGAAGTTGTGTACACCAACGGCTCGATGGCTGATGGTCACCTTGGCTTTGCCTACGTTTACGGCAGCCATATTGAACAGCATTCCTTGCACGATGGCTACAGTGTATTGACGGCAGAGCTGGTGACCATTTCTCGTGCACTTCAGTATCTCCGTTCACGCTCTGGGGAGTCTTTTATGTGCTGACTCCTTGAGCAGCCGGAAAACTATCGACCAGTGCTACCCTCGTCATCCTTCGGTAGCGTCCATCCAGGAGTCCGTCTATGCCCTGTAACGGTCCAGTCGTTCAGTGGTGTTCGTCTGGACCCCTGGTCACGTATTAATCCCAGGAAATGAACTTGCTGACAGGCTGGCCAAACAGGCCACATGGAAACCACTTCTGGAGACGAGCATCTCCGCAACTGACATGCGTTAGTTACTACGCCGCAAGGTTTTTCAGCTTCGGGAGACGGAATGGCAAAATCTCAGTATGCACAAGACGCTGCTAGCCATTAAGGGGACCACGAATGTGTAAGTATTCGTGAGGGCCTCTCGCAGGGACTACGTGGTTCTCTGCTGGCTCTGCATTGGCCATGCCTGGGCGACCCACGGCTACCTCTTGAGCTGTGAAGATCAGCCAGTGTCGGTTCGGCGTCCGGTTGACAGTGGCACATATTCTTCTATGTCCTTCTTTGGCTGTCCTGTGACATTTTCGGTTGCTGGACTCGTTACCATCAGCCTCTTCGGCTGATTTGGTTTAACTTTTCATCCATGAGGGTGGTTTTATCATTCTATCGGAGTTTTGACACGTGCCCGTTGTCCATCTGTGTACTCCACCCTAGCGCTTTTAAGGTGGAGACTGTGTTGTGGGGTGGCTGGCTTTTCCCTTTTATTTTCGTGATGTGACAGCCACTGTAATCTGCTTCCTTGTTTCACTCTCTCCTGTTTCTTGTATCTGTTTTCTTGCCATTTAGTTCCTTTTACTGTTCGTTGCATTTCCTTCGTTCTTGTGGTCTTCCCTTCCTTCCTGTTTTGGGTTGTCTGTTTTATTCCCACACTTCTGGCCTTTTTATTAGGACCAAGGGATCGATGACCTTGTAGTTTGGTCCCTTTCCCCGCACCGGATAGTTGAGTATGTAGACAGAACTTCGCTCAGCTCGTGTTCAGATATTCAAAGTATTTTCTGTCTAATTAATGCCAGTTTCTGGCGAGAGTTTATGGAAAATACGGTCCTATAAACACAGGCGTAGAAGCGCTTAATTTGTATCTCAGTAACCTTCGAAGAGTAAATTTGAAAGAGGTTGGATTGGTAAATGAGGCATCTTGCTGCAGCAGCGGGTAAGTCATTTACAGAATACTGAAAAAAACTTTTAGACCATAGTGTAATTAGCTGGTGGGAATTAATGAATAACTAGGAAATTATCGTAGTTCGCATAATTTTTACGGATTGGATGCATAAATGGCTTGCATTCAGGAATTCGTGGCACTGCTACAGTGCTTTGCAAAAACAGACATGTCTTATGGGATAACAGCAATAAGTGATTTTATAATGTTACTTAAAGTCTTGATTGCAAATTTTTTATTCATATGACCGGTTTCGGTTCATTCAGAACCATCTTCAGATCTGTAAAAATGATACTAATTTACTATTTCACGGAAGCAAATCTTTTTCATCCTATCTAATCATCAAATGTACCAGAGCGTACCTCATATTTCAGTTACAGGAGTAACCCATCCAAATCCAGCAATTTTCACATGCTATGTCACATAAAATTGGTTGGCAGAGTGCACGTCATTTACATTAATTATAACACTTACCGACAGGTGGCGTCTGGTACATTTGTTACATTCCATTTGCACATACTATATTCAGTAGATCTTTTTTTATTATTAATTAAAAATACTTAATTAAAATATGTAGATGTCAAGGTTAAAATCTGTACTTGTCAGCATTAATAAAAAAACAGTAAAATTATCATTTTTATATGTTCTAAAAAATATAGGGAGATTTATATATCTATGGTGATGGTGTGAACTTGTTTTCCTCTACGGTCTGCTTCCGTATTTCCCGCCATTTCGGTGTTGTGCCGCGGTCCGCTCAGTCGTCTGATGTCCACCGCCGCGGGCAAGAGGGCCGCACAGGAGGCCCCGTCAACGACGCCAGGCACTGCACGCGTCTTCCGGCTTCTCCACCGCGCACCATCTCTCATCCCTCGGCCTGGATCTCTACACGCAACAGTTGTCACCTTAGTAGGTCGTCATAAATGCTAAAATAGGCGTTATGATTGAATTCGCTTTGCTCCTTGAGGATTAAATTCGGATCTTTATTTTTGTGGGTGTATATTTCAATTTCTTCCAAAGTGTTAAGAAAACGTCCCTTATGTCTAAATTGTGTTCAATGTTCTTGACTGAGTGCTTTGTCGCAGCCATATGCGCCCCAAAAGCTGTTTTGTTTTGAGAGTAGGTGTGCTCCCTGAATCTGGTTTCAAAGTTCCTTACCAGTCTGCCCTATATATTGTTTACAGCAGTCATTACATTTAATCTTATATGCACCTGAATCCTGAAATTTATTCCTACTATTACATATTCTATGCCGGAGCTTCAATTTTAACGTCGGATTTACGAAAGCATCTTTCAATTTTATCTGTAATTCTTCCATTGTGAGAGCTACATATTTTTTCTTGTTGTTCCTCTTAACTGCTACTTGACTTTATTTGTTCTATTTGCCTCTTCTTTATCTTCCTATAAATATTCATCACCTGCTCCTGTGCGGCCTCTTGCCCGCGGCGGTGGACATCAGACGACTGAGCGGACCGCGGCACAACACCGAAATGGCGGGAAATACGGAAGCAGACCGTAGAGGGAAAAAGTTCACACCATCACCATAGATATATAAATCGCCCTATGTTTTTTTACATCACATAAAAATAATTTTACTGTTTTTTTATTAATCCTGACAAGTACAGATTTTAACCTTGACATCTACATATTTTAAGTATTTTTAATTAATAATAGAAAAGATCTACTGAATATAGTATGTGCAAATGGAATGTAACAAATGTACCAGACGCCACCTGTCTGTAATAGTGTTATAATTAATGTAAATGACGTGCACTCTGCCAACCAATTTTATGTGACATAGCATGTGAAAATTGCTGGATTTGGATGGGTTACTCCTGTAACTGAAATATGAGGTACGCTCTGGTACATTTGATGTTGATAGGATGACTATTTGCTTCCGTGAAATAGTAAATTAGTATCATTATTTTTACAGATCTGAAGATAGTTCTGAATGAACCGAAACCGGTCATATGAACAAAAAATTTGCAATCAAGACGGTTTTTAAGTAACATTACTGCTACAGTGACCTGACATTAATGGAGCTGCTTAAATGACTTCCGCAGTATGCCGTGTAAGATGGGTATCAATGTCTAAAGGAATAAGGCTGAGCCTGTTAGTAATTTGCTGTATTGCATTGCTTAATTTTTGTTCAGGCATCATAACATCAAAGTGACCTTTCACAGACAGCCAATTTCAGCCTCTCAACGTCTTCAGATCTTAAGTGCAGAGGTTGAGGTGATGCATTAAATACCTTAAAGCTGTGAAAAACATGGTAGCAAAGTATAGTAGAGAAATCAACATTGTTGGGACATAAATTGACATATTTGTGGCAGGCTAAACAGTGTGGTAGACGGTTAACAGCTGTAGCTGTTGAGCTTTCTCAAATCTCCCACTTAACAGCATATAAGTACTCGCTTAATATTAGAAAACAACTCCACTACATGAACAGGAGCTCAATGAGATTCTGTTCACACACATAAGAGAAATCGACAGGATGTACAACAATGCGAAGATTTCCATTAATTCTGACCATAAGCGTTTTTTGGGTTAGTATTGGTAATACATCTCTATTCCATGCAGTGTTAATTCGCTGGGAAAAGAAATCACAAAGGCCTGTCCGCACATTGTCGCCAGTGGTTCATACGGCGAACTGCGGAAGGGTCGGTATAGCTGCGTGAAATGCCCTGTACTTGTTTCTAATGACGTAATGCGTCCCTCCCTGCCTCCCTCCCTCCCTCCCCCCCTCCCACCCTCCCCCCCCTCCCCCCTCCCCCCCCACCGTTGAATTGCAGTCCTGTCCACTCTCCATCTCTTGGGCATGATTCTGTTTCTGCTTGCAGATTGCATCTTGCACTGTGCAGTGCCTCTTTCTGCACCGACGGCGAACATGGACCACATGTTACCTAATATCCAGCACGGTAGCCAGTCCGTTGTAGTGGGGCCGCCATGTACCCTGTTGGTTGTAGCCCCCTGACAACACAGGGATCGCTCTACTGATGGCTGCGCCGTTAACTCCCCACGTATGCCAAGGAGTAGATGCCTATCCTCCTGGGGTGTAGGGACTACCAGCAACGGCCATCCTGCCAGGTGGCTCTTGCCGTGGCTGGGTGGCGCCCGTGGGGAGGGCCCTTGGTCGGAGTAGGTGGCATCAGGGCGGATGACCCGCAATGAAGCGTGGTACGTCGTCTCTGGCTGGTGGCCAGCCGCCAGCAGTCTCTAAGCGTTCTCGGGCTCAGTTAAAGGCTCAGAAGTACGATCCGAAAACGTTCCCCTCCCTGGCCACACTGAGAGGAACGTAAGTCTCAGGATGGCAGTAGCAGTTATTCGCCCCGCTTCTTAGTTTGTACGAGGGCTGAAGGGGTCTTTTCTCTCCACAAAGCCTTAGTTCTTCGTCGAGCATTTAGAGGACAAGTTTGGGGAGGTTGAGGGCTTGTCAAAAATGCGCTCTGGGCCAGTCCTGATACAAATGGCATCCTCTGCCCAGTCACGACGGTTACTCGCTTGTGACAAGTTAGGGGATGTTGCCGTTACGATCACACCCCATAAGAGTTTAAATATGGTCCAGGGAGTTATTTACCATAGGGATCTTCTTTTGCAGCCTGATAAAGAGCTGCGCGCCAATTTAGAGCGCCGAGGTGTAAATTTCGTCCGGTGCGTTCATCGAGGTCCGAAGGAAAATCAGCTTGCTACCGGTGCCTTCATCTTGGCCTTCGAAGAGGATACATTACCGGAAAAGGTCAAGGTAATGGTCTACCGATGTGACATTGAGCCCTACATCCCTCCCCCGATGCGGTGCTTTAAGTGCTGGAAATTCGGCCATACGTCTTCTCGCTGCACTTCCAGCCTCACATGTCGAGATTGCAGACGCCCATCACATCCCAATACTCAATGTGCCCCACCTCCCATCTGTCAACTGTGGGGAGCACCATTCACCTTGCTCGCCAGACTGCCGAATTTTCCAGAAAGAGCGTAAAATCATGGAATAGAAGACCTTGGACCGACTAACCTATACTGAGGCCAAAAGGAAATACGACCGACTCCATCCTGTGAGAATGACAGCTTCCTACGCTGCTGCTACAACACCTGTGCTAGCCCTGTCTGTTCCTCCAATTGTGACCGGATGGACGATTAGTACAACTCCTCCTGCCCCCTTGCCAGTGGGGGGCTCTACCCACCGGGTTGCTCCTGCGCCACCTACCTCAGGAGCAACACCATCCCACCCATCTGTGACGTCCGTCCCCACTTCTAAGCCGGAGAAGTGTCCAACTTCTTCAGCTTCTCACGCTCGCAAGGGGTCCCTTGGGTCCCTCTCTTCCCAGATTTCCTCCAGCGAGAAGGCTGACGACCGACAGTGGCGTAAGTGCCCGCAATCAGCTGGTCGTAGGGCTTCACGATCCTCCTCTGTCCTGGAGACTGAATCGGTGAAGCCCTCCCAGCTGGTGCGACCGAAGGAACGGCGTGAGAAACCCAAGAAGAGCTCTCAGCCCAAGGAACTCGGGGTGGCAGCCATCCCTCAGCAACCTTCCAGCTCTGCGTCGGAGGATGCGGTGGAGATTCTGGCGATCGCTGAGGACCTCGATCTCGCCGGTCCATCAGACGCCATGGAAAGCACTATCACAGGTGCTAAATCGGAGGCAGCAGGTGACCCAGCGGCGTAATCTCCCTTCCAAGTCCCGTCACGCCTTTCTCAGCCATGGACACCACCATCCTCCAGTGGAACTGCAGCGGTTTCTTCCACCAACTAGCTGAGCTCCGCCAACTTATCAGCCTTCACCCTTTCCTCTGCATTGCTCTGTAGGAAACTTGGTTTCTGGCAATGCGAACCCTCGCCCTACGTGGCTACTGGGGTTATTACAAGAACTGGGCAGCTTATGAAAGGGTGTCTGGTGGCGTCTGCGTATATGTCCTGAACTCTCTTCACGGCGAGTCTGTACCTCTCCAAATACCTTTAGAGGCTGTCGCTCTTGGGGTGTGGACGCCACAGGCTGTTACTGTCTGCAGTCTTTATCTTCCACCGGATGGTGATGTCGCGCAGCATGTCCTTGCTCATCTGATAGCCCAATTGCCGCCACCTTTCTTGTTACTGGGCGACTTTCCCATAACCACTGTGGGGTGGGTCGGTGGCAACAGGTCAAGGCGCCGTCTTTGAGCATTTATTGGCGCAGCTCGATCTCTCGATAGTAAATGATGGTGCCTTCACACACTTCAGTGTGGTGCATGGCACATACTCCTCCATTGACCTTTCGATCTGTAGCCCTAGCCTCTTACTGTCTGTCCAATGGAGAGTTCATGACTACCTTTGTGGTAGTGACCACTTTCCGATCTTTGTCACTACCACAGCGTCATTCTTCTGGGCGCCCTAGCAGATGGGCTCTGAATGAGGCTGACTGGGACTTGTTCTCCTCCACTGCCGCTATTGGGCCTCTCCAACGATGACATTGATGCAGTGGTTCAGTCGGTCACCACCGGCATCGTTACTGCCGCCGAATCTGCCATTCCCCGTTCTTCTGGGTCCCCTCGGCGGCGGACTGTGCCTTGGTGGTCGCCTGAGATCGCTGAAGCGATTAAAGCTCGCCGGCGAGCGTTCCAGCGTTACAAGCGATATCACTCAATCGAACACCTTATCGCCTTCAAACGGCTGTGTGCGCGAGCCCGCTGCATTATCTGCCAACGCAAGCAGGAGTGCTGGGAGCGGTGTGTGTCCACCATTGGCCTCCACGTCACTCCGTCGCAGGTCTGGGCCAAGATTCGCCGCCTCTATGGCTATTGGACTCCTGTCAGCGTCCCTGCGCTCCCAATGAATGTAGCAGTTTGTACTGATTCCGACGTCATTGCAAACTGCTTGGCAGAGCAGTTTGCTCTGAATTCCGCTTCTGCCAACTACCTCTTCGGCTTCCGCTCCATTAAAGAGCGGATAGAACGTCGGAGTCTTTCCTTTCGCACCCACCATCTTGAATTGTACAATGTTCCATTCAATGAGTGGGAATTCCGCAGTGCCCTCGCCGCTTGTCCTGATACCGCTCCTGGCCCAGATAGCATCCACTCTGATGCTGAAACACCTTTCAGTGGACTGCCAGTGACGCCTCCTCGACCTTTACAACCGCATTTGGGTCGAGGGTGAGTTTCCGTTGCAAAGGCAGGAGTCTTGTTGTCCCCATTCTGAAACGGGGGAAGAACCCTTAGGAGGTAGACAGCTACCGGCTCATTTGTTTCACCAACGTTCTTAGCAAGTTGCTTGAACGGATGGTGAGCCGGCGCTTGAATTGGGTACTGGAGACGTGGGGCCTTCTGGCTCCGTCTGTGTGGGTTCCGTAAAGACCGCTCCGCCGCCGACAATCTGGTGAGCCTGGAGTCGGCCATCCGTACTGCCTTTGCCCGCCGTCAGCATCTGGTCGCTGTCTTTCTCGACATGCGGAAGGCGTATGATACGACATGGCGTCATCACATCCTTTCTACGGTTCATGAATGGGGCCTTCGGGGCCCTCTGCCGATCTATATCCGCAATTTTCTGTCTTACTGTACCTTCTGCGTGCACGTCGCGGCCTCATATAGTTCCTCCCAAGTCCAGGAGAACGGTGTGCCACAGGGTTCTAAGTGTCTGTTTTTAATAGCCATTAACGGGCTCGATGCGGCCGTGGGAAATTCTCTGCTTCCCTGTATGCTGACGACTTCTGCCTTTACTACAGCTCTATTGGCATTGCAGGTGCTGAACGTCAGCTACAGGGCGCAATCCGCAAGGCGCAGTCATGGGCTGTAGCGCATCGTTTTCAGTTTTCGGCAGCCAAGACCTGCGTTATGCTTTTCTGCCGGGTACGCACTGTTCACCCGGAGCCGCGGCTTTATCTTGACGGCGAGCTTCTTACAGTGGAGGAGTTACATAGGTTTTTGGGGATGGTTTTTGATACCCGGTTGACTTGGCTGCCTCACATTCGGCAGCTTAAACAGGCGTGTTGGCGGCATCTAAATGCTATGCGATGCCTGAGCCACACCAGGTGGGGCGCCGACCGATCTACTCTCGTACGGCTTTACCAGGCGTTAATCCAGTCCCGTCTGGACTAGGGGAGTCTGGCTTATGGCTCAGCATCCCCATCTGCGTTGCGGCTGCTGGACTCAATCCTCCACAGCGGGATACGCCTTGCCACTGGTGCCTTCGGGACCAGCCCTGTGGACAGCATACTTAGAGAGGCAGGTGTCCCTCCACTGCGGTTACGACGCCAACAATTACTGGCTGCTTATGCTGCCCATGTTTTTAGCTTGCCTGGGCATCCAAATTGTGTCCTGTTGCCACAGTCAGTCGTCCGTCTACCAGAACGTCGGCCCCGGTCGGGTTGTCCGATCGCCGTACGCGTCAAACAGCTTCTCTATGGGCTTGGGTGTTTCCCTGTACCACCTCCTTTCCGGGCCCCTCTGCGTACACCCCCATGGTGTGTGCCTCGCCCTTGCCTTCAGCTCTCCTTGGCACAGGGCCCGAAGGACTCAGTCCCTCCGGCGGCCTTCCGACGCCGCTTTTATTCCATCCTGGCCACGTATCAGGGCTCTGGCGTTGTCTATACCGACGGTTCGATGGTTGCTGGTCGTGTCGGTTATGCACTACCTCTAGGGGATCATTCTGAACAACGTTCGTTGCCGGCTGGCGGCAGTGTTTACACTGCTGAGCTGGTTGCCATCTTTCGAGCCCTAGAGTATATCCGCTCCTGCTCAGGTGAGTCCTTAGGTATCTGTAGCGATTCCCTGAGCGGTTTACGAGCTCTCGACCAGTGTTTCCCTCGTTCTCGTCTGGTGATGGCTATCCAGGAGTCCCTGCATACTCTCGCCCGTTGCAGCAGATCTGTGGTCTTTGTTTGGACCCGGGCCATGTTGGGATACCCAGAAATGACTGTTGACCACCTGGCGAAAGAGGCCACTAGTGCACCATCTCTGGAGATTGGCCTCCCAGCGACTGATTTGCGGGCACTATTACGCCGCAAAGTTTTCGATTTCTGGGACACTGATTGGCGCAACCTGCCCGTGCCAAACTAACTCCGCCGTATCAAGGAGAAGACTACTGTGTGGCGGTCATCCATGCGAGCCAACCGCAGGGAATCAGTTGTCTTTTGTCGGCTCCGCGTTGGCCACACCCGACTCACGCACAGTTATTTACTGTGTCGTGAGGATCCCCCTTTGTCGTTGCGGGCGTCCTTGACGGTGGTCCATATTCTGTTGGAGTGCGCCCTTTTAACTGTGCTCAGGCAGACTTTTGCGCTGCCTGATAAGCTCTCTGCGCTTTTATCTGAAGACTCTTCCATAGGGGACATAGTTCTGCGTTTTATTCGGGCAGAGGGATTTTATCGCTTAATGTAAGTGTGAGTTTTTGTGTTGATTCTGTCCTATGGCCTACCATTTGTCTTATTTTTTCATGTTTCTCGGTGGATGGCTTTTCCCTTTTTTGTTTGTATGGTCGGCCAACCACCGCCACACTGAGTTTAGTTCGTCTTGTTTGGTCTTTGTCAACGTTTCTCTTATTCTGTGTCGTCTGTTGATCGTTTTTATTCTCTGTGGGTGTTTTTAGTATTTGGAAAAAGGGACCGATGACCGTAGCAATCTGGTCCCTTTAACCCCTGAAAACCAAACCAAACCAACTCTACCACACAATGCGGCTTGAAGAGTTCAGCTGTAGACGTGGATGTAGACGTTAAAACGTCAGTCAAAAATTAAACTGAACGTTCACGGATATTTCCGTACGTTATAAATTATCTTGATGCTGATGGAAACTTTATCGTAGATTCGGTTAATGGGATCAGTATTTGGCTGTTGGCCAAGGAATGCTTGAAATTTCAGTTACTGTTCACTTAAATTTTAACGTGTATGTTGAAAACACGTAAGAGTTACAGAAATTGTCAGAAATTCGAATGAATGTCGGTGTTTTACTATTGTTAATACGTTCATTCCTAGAGAGCCATTTATGCTTCATAACGCTTCGGTTTTGTGACTATATCCAAAAAGCTGCACGAATTACTTTAACTGCGTTTCCAGGAAGCTATGTTACGATTTATTGCTAAGTCTGCATACGGACCACTACTCACTATCCTGTTACTTTAAACGTGCGCTCATTTTAAGTCTTAGGCGGAATGAGATGGTGTGCAAATACCCAAATAAGTTTGGGTCAAAGAAAAATAAATTCTCTCACCAAGCCATCTTCATGGTTCATGTTTAGGCAAACAAACAATACTCTTAATCATTGTACATAAAGTAACTGTTTACTAAATTACTGATAAGTGACTGTAGAGTAATATTTTCACAAAGCGCGATTCTTCAAATTCACAGCCCCAAGAGACATCGGATCTACACAACGAGACGTCTAAAATGCAGCCTTTAGCGACCTCCAGCCCATTGTCATCAACGATGCGGAATTCACTTCTGTGCAGCCCCTCGTTTAATGAATCGACGTTGAGGTCACAATCTTTTAACGAATCGACGTTGAGTACGCCCCCATTCGGTAATTCGACGTGCAGACCGCACTCACATTGCGTTCCCAGGAGGTTACCCATCAAGGTCTTACCACGGACTTCAACCTGTGATTCGACGTGGAGATCGCCCTCGTTCAACGATTCGACGTGGGGGCAGCACGCACAGTGCGTTCCCAGACGGCTACCGATCACAGTACAGGCGGCACCACATTCCTCGCTACTACAGATGCAGAATCCTTGCAACCAATCCCGGGCAGTGGGATGCTACGCTCCTCAGAGCTTTCAGTACCAGATGACACAGCACACAGTTACGACGACGACTACAACGACAGAGTTCCGGATGATCTCTGGGGTCCAGTCATCACAGATATGTCCACATCAGTGGATGTGACTTCTGCAGCAGTTAAAAATTTCTACAGGTAATTGTGGTGGTGGTGGTGGTGGTGGTGGTGGTGGTGGTGGTGGTGGTGGTGGTGGTGGTGGTCTCCTCACCATCCCACTTAGAGGCTAATTAGTCCTTGCTAAGAACCTGTACAGTTTTAGATTGTCATCTTGAGCTTTGTGTACGGTCTGTTACTTTCACCTTTGATAAACATTAGAATATCCTCCATTGAATGCCAAGGCTAAAAACGTAACGACACTGTAGTTAATTCTTTAGTGTGGCCATCGTTGAACTGATAACTCAGTGGGAGAATAGAAGCATGTCTGTCGATGACAATTACTTCATGGGACGTTACTATAGGCTCAATTATTGCTTCAATGCCTTAGTATGCGAAATATTAGACATTTCAAGTCTTTGAACCATGAGAAAGGCAGATAATGGGTCTAGACACTGCGAAACCTCATCCAGTGATATGCATGCACCTAAGCTATGGAAACTTACGGGGTTGGGGGTAGGAAGGAGGGGCGCCAAAAATAAGTCATTCTGTTTCACCTTAAAGCAGGAATTTCAGGTGACTTCTCGAAAATTCAGGTTCTTCGCCCAGGATAGTCAGCTTCCTCACACTGCTCTGCAGACTGCCAATGTAACATCCGTAATGTGTGGAGACTGATCAGCTCGTATTTAATCCTTAAGGATGTATTGTTGCACCGAGATTAGAGCACTCCATATACTGCAGTGCAGTAGGTCGACAATCACATAAAGCAGTCATCAACCTGGAAACATTCCGCCTCGCACAGCCACAAATACAGAACAATTCCAGCGTGACCTACTCATATTTGGCGTAAAGGGATTTGTAGATGTCAAAAATTAAAGTTAGCTACATGAACGAGGTATTAGAGTAAAAGCTCGGTTTTAACAAGGAGTCAGTGTCATCAAAGGAAACAAGCTAATAATTGTATCCAGTGACTTTGCAATAGCCCATAAAATTAGAACTGAAGGCCAGAGGAAGTGGATGAGAATCCATGAGAAAAAGTCGGTAGTTTTTCATGATACTGCTTGTTACGCAACTGACGTACATGTAACCAGTCCTTTGTGTAAACTTACTCATCAGGAAACCAGATGGGAATGAGACTGTTAAACGTCCTGTCGAGATAGGTCATTAGCAGGAGCACAAGCTGGATTAATGAAAGGGAAAAGGAAGTTGGTTATGCCCTTTCACAGGAACCATTCCTGTATTTACCTTGGGCGATTTAGGGAAATGACTGAAGAAAGCGAATGGAAATACCTCACGGATAGTCGCCAATTACGATGAGTTCAAGCATACCAGCGTGGCCACTGCAGGATAATCCATATGAACCAGCTTAGCACAGCACCCTTAAGCTTTCGACAGTAAAGTAATAAGCTACGACACACTAGCCGTTTCGTACTAAGCGGAATAGTTGGAACATTAGTACATACGGAATGCCATAGGCATAAAGTGCCAGTACAACCCCCCCCCTCCCCCCCCAGGGGTCAACTCCTTTTGTGGATACGTGCGTAGTGAGCACGGGACCCCGAGCTAATGTGGCCCTCCTTCCTTTCCGGGCTGAATACCTTCCTTTTCTGCATCCTTCCCTATCCCCCATCTTCGCCCACCCTCCCCTGACCTCTGGCTCTTTCCTTCCCCTTATCCCCCTCTGGGAGTATGGTTTGTGCCCACGTCTGGAGGCAGACACTTGTAAATGTAATGCATTCTTCGCCTTCTCTGCTTGTATGTCTTCATCCTTCCTTTGTCCTTCTTTTTTACTTGGATCTTCTCTTTACCCTTATCTCCGCTGCGGCGTTTGAGACCTCTTCTTTCCTTTCCCTTTCTTTGTTTTCCCTGTCCCTTTCTCTTTCTTCCTCCCTGCGCGTGTCTGAAGGCCGACCCACGCATTTTCGTGAGTAGCTGGTGACAGGGTAACGCGTAATTACCTGTCCCGGGTAGACAGGTAGTACATGTACGTGCCCCCTGGTAATGGCCAGGCCCAGGGAGGGGTGATGACCCGAGCTGATACCTTCCGAAAGTGCCGATTGGTCCCTCCGTCCGTTTGTCGGGAGGTGTGACCTGAGGTGTGAACAATTACCTAAGGCTGGAGTGCCCTCCGAGAGGGCCCCCCACAAGGGACGAGCGCGCCATCGGAGACCCGGTAATCATGGAGGATTCTTCCGCAATGGTTTCTACAGACAGTTCTTCCATCGTTGCCACAGTTCCTTGTTTCTGGATCTGATGGAGGTCACGACTTCTCCAGTCAACCTTGTCATTATTCAGAAAGGTGTCGACGCAATTGCACGTCCTGTAAAGTCCTGTTCCAGATTACGGAATGGCACCTTGTTGCTAGAAACAGTCAGGGCCCTCCAGGACAAAAATTGCTGTGTACTTCACTGCTACACACCTTCCCTGTCCGGGTGGAAGCGCACCGCACTTTAAATTCCTCACGTGGAGTCGTTTATACACGCTCCCTCGACGGATTGTCTGAAGAGGAAATTCAACACTACCTGTCTGACGAGGGCGTAATGGCTGTTCATAGTTATGAAAAGAGTTGACACGAACATCGTTCCAACCCATACTGTCTTCTTGACATTTGACAGTTCAGCTCCTATCGAAAATAAAAGTGGGCTATGAACTAATTTCCGTTCGCCCCTACGTCCCAAACCCTACGCGTTGCTATCAGTGCCAGCAGTTCAATCACACCAGTGAGTCCTGTTCCAACCTGGCCAAATGTGTTAAGTGTGGCAAGGATGCCCATGAGACTGCTTGTCCACCTCCATACCCTCATTGCATCAACTGTATGGGTGAACACGTTGCTTCCTCTCGAGATTGACCCATTTTTAAAGACAAAAAGCTCATTCAGGAAATCAGTGAAGGAAAAGGTGTAGACCTTTGCTGCTCGAAAATTATTCGTAAGTCTAACGCCCACTGTGCCTCAGACAGGAAAATACAGCAATGTCCTGGCCTCTCCTTGGCCAACAAAGGAGGCGGCCACGCAGACTTGTGATCTCACCTGTAGTGACACGGTCGTCAGATCGGCCAGCGCAAAGATCTCACCCTTCATCGGGTTCTGATAAATCTCGATCCCAAGTCACACCCAGACTTCCAAAAAAGATACTCGTGAAGATTTTTTTACGTACCCCAACTTCACAACCATCGGTTCCTCCATCTAAACATCGTTTCCAAGAAAGCTAACAAGAAACCCAGTTCCTCTCCTTTTCCGCCACGGCGTGTCTCATCTACAGCACCTCGCGGCGGTAACCGCCCTCGGCCGTATTCCGTGTCGCCGAGGCGCACTGCTGGCGGCCGATCACCCGGCCGATCGCTGGTGGCAGGAGCTGCTCCTGAACAACCTATTGATCAGGATCTTTGGCCTTCGGCTGAGTGCTGTTCCACGCTGTCGGTCGCAAGCTCTGAGCAGTCTTTAAGTTGACGGCAACCTTGCTAACATCAATTTTCTGTCCACCCTATGTCCATTATCCATTGGAATATCCGCGGCATTCGAACCAATCTGGATGAATTGACGATCCTCCTACGTTCGTACTCGCTGTCATCTTCTGTCTGCAGGAAACAGAGCTGCGTCCCCACGACTGCTTTGTCTTCCCCCATTTTCAGTCAGTCCGATTTAATCTCCCCTCTGTTGAAGGCACTCTAGCACATGGACTCATGATTCTTCTCCATAATACTCTCCATTATCACCCAATCGCCTTAAACACTTCCTACAAAGCAGTCAGTGTCAGTCCTTCCCTTTCTGGATACACCTTCGCTCTATGTACTGTATACATTCCATCATCCACATCAATGGCATGAGCTGATCTCCATCTTCTTGGTCAGCTTCCAACCCCCCCCCCCCCCCCATTTGCTACTTGGGGACTTCAATGCCCACCACCTGCTTTGGGATCTCCACATCCATGTCCGTGTGGATCACTATTGCTAGACGTCTTCCACCAAGCGGATCTTGTTTGCCTCAACACTGGGGACCCTACATTTTTGTCTGCCTCCACGACAAATTTCTCATTTGGACATTTCGGTCGGTACTGTTCAGCTAGCTCGGCGCTTCGAATGGTTCGCCCTTGCTGACACACACTCGAGTGACCACTTTCCATGTGTCCTTAGATTGCAGCCACAACTGCCATATATGCGCCCGAGACGCTGGAAGTTTGCCCAAGCCGATTGTACACTTTTTTCGTCTCTAGCGACATTCGATGACAGTCACTTTCCTAGTGTCGACGATGAGGTCACTCATATTACAGACGTTATTCTTACAGCTGCGGAACGTTCAATACCACGCACCTCCGAATTGCCGCGGCGCCCCCCAGTTCCTTGGTGGAACGAGGCATGCCGTGACGCAATACGTGAGCGGCGATGTGCTCTTCGCGTTTTCCGTGCCTATATTGTTGGCGACACCCCAAATCGATTTCGGCTTCCCGACTAGTGTTCGGTTTATACTGCGGAGCTTTACGCTGTTCTCCAGGCTGTCCAATACATCTGCCGCCATCAGCGGATACAGTATGTTATCTGTTCAGATTCTCTCAGCTCTCTCCTCAGTCTCCAAGCGTTCTACCCAGTCCACATTCTGGTCCACCGGATTAAGGACTGCCTGCGCTTGCTCCACTTGGGGGCGTCTCGGTGGCGTTCCTGTGGCTCCCAGGACACGTTTGTATCTGTGGAAATGAGGCGGCCGATATAGCGACCAAGGCTGCAGTCTCTCCGTCGGCCAGCTATTCGATCGATTCCCTTCGCTGATCTACGGAATGTTTTATGTCGTCGTGTTCTTTGATGGCACGGATATTGGTCGACACTTCCCCCTAATAAATTGCGGGACGTGAAAGCTCTTCCCTGTGCTAGGACCTCTTCCTCCCGAACGCGTCGTCGGCAGGAGGTACTTTTAGACTCCGTATAGGGCACTCTTTCAAACCATCGACATCTTTTAAGCGGCCATCCTCCCGCACTCTGTCCCCACCGCTCTCAGCTGTGGACGGTAAGACACCTTTTGAGTGCCCCTATTTTACTCCGTTACGCGCCTGATATGTCGTCAGTTTTGGCAGATTACACGCGCTCGGCCGATCGTGTTCTCGTTTGTGCCAGTGAGATGTCAGTCATTTGAAGCTCTCTTTGGGGACAACCAACCCCTTTCTGTAGTGTATTTTTAAGCTTTCCTTCTGCTTTTAGTTTCTTCAATTTTGAGTTTCATTCCCATTCCTGCTAGTTTCCATTTCAGTTTTTTTACCGTTTGTCACAGACCGGGCGCTAACGACCATAGTTTTGCCCCCCCCCCCCAAAAAGTGCCAGTAAACATAGGCACAAGAGTGTAGCTGTATTATAGATATATTTCTGGAGGAAATTCTCGCTAACGGAATTGAGTGTAGTACTAATCCGGCGTTCAGAATATGGGAGATGAACGCAAAGCTATGTTGGAATCACACTTCATCTCTAAAAACTTCGTTCCTCTACAGGAAAATAATGAAACCTGCCACGAAACTATCCTAGAGAAATCGTATTGTTAGCAAAGGTGTGATGAGTGCATGGCTACAAACGATAAGTTCGTATATCGGTGTTAATATTCCATTGCTTCCTTTACTTTTTCTTCACAAAATTTTGAAGCGTGCCAAAATCTGAATCGCAATGGAATCTGTGATCATTGTGGCTTCCGTTCTGCAGCAAAAACTAGGTTCAAAAGCTGTCTGCACTAACACAACCCTTAATTTCCCTCCCTTAATTAGTTAGGTACTAATTTCAACTTCACTTCGCAGTGAAATTAAAACTTTATGAACTGCAGTTCATTGGGTGGCTATATTAGTGCTTTAAAGCCCTCCATGAAGTAGTTGCTATGGTGTCTGGTGCATAAATGGCAACGACAATCTTACTTTTACTTAAAGAGAATCGCTATTAGTTAAGGGAGCATCAGTCGGTATGGATGGACGCATTTATCGCCTTAGCACCAGGGCCGCAAAGTCAGCTAACCACTAGCAATATGTTAAGAGTAACGTAAACTGGAAAGAAAACATAGAAAATGTTGCGGAGAACGCAAACCAAAGACGGAGATTTATTGGCAAAACACACAAAAGATGCAACAGGTCTACTAGACTACCAACAATACGCTTGTTAGTCCTCTTTTGGCGTACTGCTGCGCGGGATGGGATTCTTACCGGATAGGATTAACGGAGTACCTTGAGAAAATCAAGAGGAGCAAGTTTTGTATTATCGAGAAATGTCACGTGCATGGCAAGATTTGGGATCAGCATAATTAACACAAAGCCGTTTCTTGTTGCGGCTGGATTTTCTCCTGGACGTAGATCACCATCTTTTCCTCAGTGCGAAAATATTTTGACGTCGGCCTAAATAGGGAGAAACAATCGGCATAATAAAGTGAGATTAGAGCTCGCAAGGGAAGAAACAAGTTTTTTCCGCTCGCTGGTAGTGGACTAGAGGATTATTGGGAAGGTGGTTCGATGAACGCTCTGTCAGGCACTGAAGTTGATTTGAAGAGTACCGATGTAGATAGACGCAGACGTCAATGTAGACGAAGAATAAGAAAAGACGCCGGTCAGGAGGACATATAAAACGACGTTGTGGGCAGTCAATCATATATAACAAAATGGTGCCAGGATTGTCTTGGCTGAAGTGCCCACAGACATCAAACAAGTACAAGAACTTCGGAGCCACATCTTCGGTCACTATACCGCTCGCTGCCAGAGAACGCTGTTCTGGGAAACTGCAAATCCATTCCCATTGAAATTGCTTCCATCTTGGCGGCGACAGTAGTGTCAGTCAGAAACATTGCCAAAACACTCAGCGGAGATTGGTCTGGATGTAGACATCACTTCGTCATAAATCGTGTACAGAAGAACACTTTTTTAAACTTAACAGAATCGGCGGTACGAGTGTGGTGGGTGGGACGTTAGCGCGATACATCCATCTCCATGAAAACTTGTCAAGTGGCCGTTTGCAACTAGCAGCCCTGTTATCAATGTTTCCAGCTTGATGGGTGATGCTCAGATCAGCTTAAGCTGTATCCTATTCCTAGTTCCCTGCCTAATGTCTCGGCTGTAAATCAGCTACCAAGTGGTACACGATGCTATACTGTGCTGGCGGGAGCGGCCACTCGTAGATTCGAAATCCACATGCGGTGTGTATTGCTTGCAGATACTAGAGTTCAGAGGTAGCAGTGGATTTATGAGGTGGGGATCAGAGGTCAGGATCATAGTGGAACGATGCTGTATTGAAGCATAGGACTGAGACCATCCAACACAGAAAGGAATCTGAGGATGTCGGACAGTAGACATTGGGATGAACGCATGGATACTGTCAGGAATCGGAGGATGTCACAGTAGACATTTGGATGAACGCATGGATACTGTCAATGATTCAAATTTAAGATACTTCACGGAAGATTTATTCTGCCATATTGTCACAACATGCTACTTCGCTTTACTCAACAGATCGCTTGCAAACTAAATCCATATCAGCATACTGTACAAAAATCTCACAGCTAGACTATGAGGAAGAAAATGTCCCACTTCAGTTTGCTCGTTGTTGGTCTGACACTTCCTCTAAAGCCACAGAAGAATGGCAGGTGTTCAGAAGAGCTGTGCTTGGCTCTGTACGGGTGTCTGGTATACGCACAGCTGAACGACTCTGCCAAATTAGAGAGCACTTGAGTGTGGCGCTGAAAGGCCTTACCGTATCTAAGAAAAAAGGATCTGATGTTAGCCTGGAGTCTGGCACCTCGGGAATACAGAGAAACATAGGTCTTCTCAGTTGTTTCTCAAAACTGTACAGGTAAGGGACTATTGAAAAGTCTTCTGTGAGACGGCAAGTGCTACCTGCCTCCCCTGTTCTACGATGGCCCCTGTCTAGGACGTGTTCGAAGAAATACTGCGTTTTCGCACTTGGCTTCTAACTTATCGCTACTTCATTTCCATAATATAAAAAAATCGACAAATGTCTGTTGAAATATTGTAGCACTTTCACAACCCCAGATTCCTGTATCTGGGCTAGTGCACACTTTGCAGCATCTGCAAAGTGGCAGCTTCTAGGTGCCATCTGTTGCACTTCTCTGGACATCCTCGCATGGTATTCAGTTCTCACCCTTGAACTGCAGGCGGTGCATTTGTCACTGTACAGCTGTCCAACCCGATCGTAGTTCTAACTCGATGCCCAGTTAGACTTGTTCCACTGTTTACTTTCTTTTTGGCGATGGTAATGGTCTTAGACCTGACACCCAGCATGGTGGCCAGTCTGTTGCGGTGGAGCCCCAATGTACCTGTTCATTGTAGCCCCCTGACCACACATGGATCACTTTGCTGATAGCTGCACTGTTAACTCCTCACTTACAAGGGGTAGATGCCCATCCTCCTGAGTATTCGAGACTCCGGCAATGGCCATCCTGCCAGGTGACCTTCGCTGCTGCTAGGTGGCGACTATGGAGAGGGCCCCTGGTTGGAGTGGGTGGCATGAGGTTGGATGACACGCGATGAAGCATAGTAAATAGTCTCTTGCTGGTGGTCAAATGAGTCTCGAAGTGTTCTGGGCTCAATCCAATGCACAGAAGTAAGACCCCAAATATTTTCCCTCCCTGGCCACACCATGGGAAGAAAGTCAGGCTAAGGATGGCAGCAGATTTTATTCCTCCCAGTACCTTGTATGTTAGAGCTCGTGGGAAATCTTTCATGATGAAGCCTGTTTTTTTTTTCGAGCATTTAGAGGATAAGTTTCTGGAGGTGGAGGGCTTGTCCAAAATTAGATGGTCAGTATTGATCAAAATAGCATCCTCAGCCCAGTGACGAAATGGGGGATAGTACTGTAACCATCACACCCCATAAGAGCTTAAATATGGCTCAGGGTATCATATTTTAGAGGCCTTATTTTGCAGTCTGATGAGCTGCATGCCAATTTATAGTGGCGAGGTGGACATGTCTTTTGGCATGTCCACCAAGATCTGAAGGATAATCAGGTTGCCACCAGTGACTTCATCTTGGAATGAGGGTGATTCTGATGCATTACCCGAGAAGGTCAAGGTGGTGATCTACCACTTTGATGTAAAGCCCTATATCCCTCCACCAATATGGCGCTTTAAATGCTGGAAGTCTCGCCATATGTCTTCCCACTGTACACCTAGTGTCACATAGCGAGATTGTGAATGCCCATCGTATTCCAATACTCGATTTGCCCTGCCTCCCATCTGTGTCGACTGCAGAGAGCACAATTCGCCTTGCTCACCAGACAGAGGGATTTTCAAGAAATGAAGGAAAATCATGAAGTGACCCTGGTTCAACTGACCTACACTGAGGCTGAGAAAAATGCCTATGTCCTGTATGTCTGACATAACCTTAAGCCGACACTACAGCAGTTCTAGCCCCATGAGCTCTGCCAGACCCAGTCAGCTCTCGGAGCCAGAAGACATCTGTGGTGGTGGTGGTGGTGGTGGTGGTGGTGGTGGTGGTTGTTGTTTTCCTCCCTGTTGCTCCTGCACCACATATTTTGGGAGCAACACCTCTCAAACCATTGGGGACATCTGTCCCCAATTCTAAAGTGAGTCTTCTTCAGCTTCTCTCAGCAGGAAGGGGTCACTTGAGTCACTCCCTTCCCAGGTTTCTGCAAGTGGGAAAGGTAATGGCCACCAGTTTCTGAAGATCCCAAACGCAGCTGGTTGTAGGGCTTCACACTCCTCAGTCCTGGAGACTGGATCAGTGAAGTCCTCAGAGCCAGAGAAACCCAAGGAACAGGAGAGATGCAAAACGAAGATCCCCATGACCAAGGGACTTCCGGTGGCACCCACACCACTGCTACCTTCAAGCTCTGCATCTGTGGATGAAGTGGAGATTATGGCGTCTGCTGGGGACCTAGATCTCACTGGGCCCTCAGACACAATGGATATAGACTGCCCAGGCAATAAGTCAATGACAGCAGGTGACCCTGAGTTGTAAACTGCCTCATTGAATGCTCCTTGCCTTCCCAGTCCCCCAATGACGTCCTCCAATGGAATTGGGGCGGTTTTTTCCACCATCTGGTTGAGCTACAGCAACTGTAAAGCTTTACATGTGCTATCTGCATTGCCCTCCAGGAAAAGTGGTTCTCAGCAGCGTGGATTCCTGCCCTCCCCAACTATAAGGGATATTACAGGCACCTTAGCGACTACAATAGTATCTGGTGGAGTTTGCGTTTATGTCCTAAACGCAGTCTTTAGTGAAACTCTGCCCCTCGAAACTCCTCCAGAAGCTGTGCCTGTCAGAGTAGGGATGACACAGGATATAGCTGTCTGCAATGTATATCTTCCTCCAGTACCCCTGAATGTATTAGTGGCACTGATTGCGCAACGCCCTATACCTTACCGACTTTTGGGAGACATTAACGCCCATAGCCCCTTGTGGGGTGGCACCTTGCTTAATAGCAGAGGCAGAATTGTCGAAACTTTACTGTCTGTTCTCACTTCGTCTGCCTCTAACACTGGGGCTGGCACACATTTCAGTGTGGCTCATGGTAGGTAGTGGGCCATTGATCTGTCAACTTGGAGCCCAGGACTTCCATCCTTGACGTGTTGCACTGACCACTTAAACATCTTCCTGCCATTGCCCCACAGATGGGTGCCCAGGTAGGCTTTATAGAAGGTGGACTGGGAAACTTTCACCTATGCTGTTGGCGCTGACTCTCCCCCACACAGTAACAAGGATGCGAGGGTTGAGTGGGTGACTACAACAATCGTTTATGCGGAAAAAAACGCGATTCCTCGCTGTTTAGGGTGCCCTGGCAAAAGGCAGTTCCTTCGTGGTTGCCGGAAGTCACTGAAGTAATAAAGGAGCGTTGGCGAGCTCTACAGCGGCATAAGCAGCACCTTTTCCTGGAGCACCTCATAGCCTTTAAACAGCTACTTGCCGGCGTTCGCCAACATAACAAATGATGGAAGCAGGGGCATTCGGAGAGATAGTCTAGACCATTGGGTGCCATGTTACCTTCCCAAGTTCGGGCAAAGATAAAACGAGTTTCCAGGTACCAGGCGCCAACAGGTGTTAACATAAATGGAGTGCTATCCACTGACACAAATGCAATTGCCGAGCATTAAGCTGAGCAGTGTGCTAGAGCATATGCATTGGAGAACGACCTCCCTGGCCTTTTGCACTCCCAAATGGTGGATGGAAGGGAAGGTCCTCTCGTTCACTACACACCACAGTGAATTATATAACGCCCCATTTACAGAGTGGGAGCTCCTCGGTACCCTAACACATCGGCTCTCCTGGCCTCCTGGGCCAGGTGGGTCCAGTCAGATGAATAAAAAATCTCTCGTCTGACTGAAAGCGATATCTCGTCTTCAACCAGATCTGGTGCGATGGCGTCTTTCCATCGCAATTGCGGGAGAGCACCATCATTCTGGTGCTGAAATCCGGTAAAAACCAGCTTCCTATGGATAGCTAGTGGCCCATGAGCCTCACCAACTTTCTTTACAAGCTGCTAGAGTGTATGGCGTGTCGGCAGTTGGGTTGGGTTCTGGAGTCACATGGCCTACTGTCTCCATGTCAGGGTGTCTTCCAGGGTCGCTCTACCACTGATATTGTCCCTCAAGTCTTCCATCCAAGCAGCCTTTCCCAGATAACACTTGGTTATTTACGAAAAGCATATGACAGGACCTGGCGACATAATATTCTTGCCATATTATACGAGTGGGGTCTCGGAGGCCTGCTCCCGATTTTTATCCACAATTTCCTGTCGCTTCATACTTTCAGTGTCAAAGTTTGTGCCTCCCAAAGTTCTCCCCCCCCCCACCCCCCCCCCATCCAGGAGAATGTGGTCCAGCAGGGCCCTGTATTGTCTCTATTTTATAATGGCCGTTAATGGTCTAGCTGCAGCTTTAGGGCTGTCTCACCTTCTCTGTATGCAGACAACTTCGTCTCGGACTGCTCCACCAGTACTAGTGCTGCTGAGCTCCGCCTACAGGGAGTCACCCACAAGGCGCAGTCGCAGTCACAGGCTCGAGCCAACGGTCTCTAGGTTTCGGCCGCAAAGTCGTGTTTTATGTACTCCTGTCGGCGTCGTACCGCTAACCCGGAACCGTAACTTCACCTTACTGACGAGGCCCTTCACTGTAGTGGAGACCTATTGATTTTTAGGACTGGTTTTCGACGCCCGATTGACTTCGCTACCTCACTTTCGTCAGCTTAAGTGGAAGTGCTGGCAGCACCTCAATGCCCTCTGCTGCCTTAGAAACACCAACTGGGGTGCAGATAGCTGTACGCTGCTACAGCTCAAGAGCCCTTGTTCAATCAAGCCTTGACTATGGGAGTCTGGTTTATGGTTCGGCGGCGCCCTCAGCGTTGCGTTTACTCGACGCAGTCCACCACTGCAGCGTTTGCCTTGCGACAGGAGCTCTCAAGAAGTCTGAACTGCGTCCTGGTGGAGGCCAGTCCCACCATTGAAGGTTAGGTGTGCACAACTGCTGGCCAGTTACGTTGCACTCGTTCGTAGTAATATTGCGCATTTGAATTAACGTCTCCTTTTCCCACCCACGGCGGTGCATCTCCCACATCGGCGGCCCAGGTCAGGGCTTCAAATTAGTTTGTGTCCAATCCCTTCTTTCCTAACTAGAGTCCTTGCCTTTACCATCTATGGTTCAGGTCCATTCATGTACACCTGCATGGTGTATACCTAAGCTGCGGCTTCACCTAGACCTTTCACATGGCCCTAAGACTGTTAACCTTGCAGCTCTCGGCTGCCACATCTTCTCGATTCTTGACATGTAGTGAGGCTATGAAGTCGTTTACACCGACGGCTCGAGGGCTGATCACGTCGGCTTCACATTTATCCATGGAGGACATATTGAACAGCCTTCCTTGCATGATTGCTGCAGTGTTCACACTGCGGAGCTGGTGGCTATATCCTATGCTCTTGATCAAATCCGTTCATGCCCTCCGGCGCCG
Organism: Schistocerca gregaria; assembly: GCF_023897955.1. NCBI lineage: Eukaryota > Metazoa > Arthropoda > Insecta > Orthoptera > Acrididae > Schistocerca > Schistocerca gregaria. The sequence continues at coordinate 206,845,807 of NC_064931.1, read as the reverse complement.
CTTCTTCTGAGCACTGACTCCTTGAGCAGCCTTCAAACTATCGACCTGTGCTATCCGTCATCCTTCGGTAGCGACCATCCTGGCACCATCTACGCCCTGGAGTGGTCCAGTCTTTCAGTGGTGTTTGTCTGGACCTCAGGTCATGTTGGCATCCCAGGCAACAAACTTGCCGACAGGCTGGCTAAACAGGCTACGCAGAAACTGCTTTTGGAGAAAGGCTGCTCTGCGTTCAGTACTACGCCGCAAGGTTTTGCGGCTTTGGGAGACAGAATGGCATAACCTCAGTATGCACAACAAACTGCCTGCCATTAAGGAGACTACGAATGTGTGGAAGACCTCCACGTCGGCCTCTTGCTGGGGCTCTGTGGTTGTCAGCTCCGCATAGGCCACACTTGGCTGCAGTGCCTGGCTGACAGTGGCCCATTTCTTTGTGAGCGGTCCTCCTTTGGCTGCCCTGAGACGGACTCTTCAGTTACCAGACTCGTCGCCATTAATTTTAGCTGACAACGCTTCATGGGCTAATTTATTATTACGTTTTATGTGATGATGGGTTTTATCAATCTACGTAAGTGTCGTGCATGTCCTTTGTCTCTTTGTGTTCCGCACTATAATGCTTTTAGGATGGATATTTTAATGTGTCGTAGTGGCTGGCTTTCCATTTTATTCTCGTGGTCAGCCACCATGGTCATCTACTCTAGCTTTTTATCCCTTCTACGTGTTTATTGCTTCTGTGGTTTTCTTTTCTTGTTTCGTACATTGTAGTGTTGATTGTCCTGTCATTCTTCTGCTTCTTCGTTTCTCCTGTTATTGTGCTGTAAGTCTCCTTTTCTTCTTTCCTTGTGTAAACATTTTATTGGGAACAAAGAACCGATGACCTCGCAGTTTGGTCCCCCCCTCCCGTCAATGGTTTTAAGCCAGCCAACCAATGAGGTACGTCTGCACATACCCAAGGGCCCTTTCATCTGAAACAGTAATTAGTCTCCATATTACTCTAAATGTTCTCAGGTTTTTAAGAAAACTAGCCTTGTAATTCTTTCTAGGCCCCAATGAATGATTAAAACTTAACGTTTTCTGTAACGCCAGTGTGTTCAGAGAACCGGACTGTTTGTCAGAATGTGACACTTTCGCAGCGCGATTTTCTGAAATGCATACGCATCAAATCATAAATAGGGTCTCACCTTGCAGTCTGTTATTGCGGGCGGTGTACAGTCAAGCCCACTTGAAATGTGATGTCTGAAATCCTTGCTGGGCGGTCTAATTGTCGTTCCTGCACTCCTTTTTCCTTCTTAAATGCATGAACAAATTTTATACCGAATAATTGTTCCACATATGCCCCTGACGTATTTTACAGTAATAAGCTAAGTGTGTCTACTCTTCGTTCAGTTGCATTGAAAACTGTTCCATCTGATAAGAAAACGTGATTTTCGAAATGTGACTACTTGTACTATTTTCTCACGTGCTACACGCTTGTAGCTCCGTGGGGGCCACTACAGCTCTTCAGTGGGTACGTGTGCGCCATGCACAAGTCCCTGAGCTATTGAAATCTTTCTTTTCAGGACCCTTGTACCTTTCCCTATATGTCCTTACTCCTTTGCCTTTGCTCCTTTTTCACCTCTTATTTCTGTCTTGGTATCCTCCTGACATTGTTTCATTTTTAGGTTTTGGTTTGTTTTCCTCCTTCAGATTTTTGTTTCTGGTTCCCTTTCTGATACCGGTAGTGTGAACCAGGTGGGGAAGAACTCCACCCTAGCGTCTTTGGCGAAGGAGGGCGAAGCTTGCAGGCTTGGGGTGAAACTTTCTAGTCGGTACCAGGGATGATCACCAAAACTGTTACTTCTGTTTGTGCAATTCATTGTGGAACAGTTCAGGCCTTCTGCAAAATGAGATCTGATTGCTTCCCTACATAAACTCTTGGCAGCCAATTGGCCTCTCTCAATGCCTGTGACCTCTTAGGGGACAGCCCAGAGACACGATGTTATTTTCCAGAGGCAAGAGGGACCTTAACCTCCAGTGCATGGATGAACTGAAGGCTAATCTGGACGAAATGACGTTCATTTTGTGTGACGTGTCCAGAGAGATTCTAGGAAAATTGTGTAGTCACTGGGGATCTCATCCTGGCCTTGGAGGGGTGCCTGACTTGACCAAGTTAAGATGGTATACAGGTACTTCAAACCATTTAACCTCCCATTTGTTGGTTCTATTGCCTGAAGTTGGGCCACATGCTCTCCCCCATGGGTGCCACCTTTATCTGTGGTGACCAGCCACCATCTTCATGTGGGGAGCCCTCTAACCCCATGTTTATCTGTGCAAACTGGAACGAAAACGAATGCAGAAAATAGATCATTGTCTGTTACTCTAAAGCCCAATAGTAGTTCCAAATATGCAGCCTTTGGTAGGCATGTGTATGAGGCCGCCTCCTTCTCCCCATTGTATCCACTGCAATAGCGACCATGCCGCCCTCTCTCGAGAATGTGCAATTTATCTTGATGAGTGGGATGTCCTGATCATCTGGGTCAGGAAAGTGTTTTACCTGGTTATTGGCTTGCACACTCTCTGCATTCTACCCTCTGCTAGTTAAATCACTGTTCCTCTTACATCTCGCTCAATGGAGGACATGGCCATGCAGACAGGTGACCTCAAATTCAGCAATGTGGTTGTTGTGAAATCGCCAATTGTCATGTAGCATCGCTGTCTCCTCATCCAGCTGTGCAAGCCACCAAATATTGTACTCCTGGGGCGAAGTCACCTGCTAGACAGCTGGCAGGCCAGAAAGGACAGAATGAATACTCGCTGAACACTTCCTATGTTCCTCCAGCACCTGAAAGGCTCAAAGAAGTCAAACAAAGGCAAATTGTATTCTGCTTCACCAACTTGTAGATACTCGTGGATTTTGTTGCCACGAGATACCCTCGCCCAGCCAACCTCCGTGTCTCGTGCACACTGCCAACCGTTTTTCTGCCATGGACTCTGCAGATAGAGGATGACAGCGCCTCTGTAGATCCTCCAGCCTCTGCACACTATCAATAAGTCTTTGAAGGCTGATACTAGGAAGCTGTCGAGGTGATACTGTCATTTTTTCCCTCCTGCCCTTTCCTTGTCATGACTCCCTCAATGGAAGATTGTTGGCCTTCGATCAGAGGATTCATGGCTGGTCCCAGAAACAGTGTCTCTCTGTTTCCAGGAAACAAAATGGTCCCTGTGACCGCTTTGAGCTTAAATTTCTTTCCAGTCTGTTTTGACATACACTTCTCCTCCGTCTGAGGAAGGCATTCCATCTCACGCTGTTGATACAGGATGACGTTCAGTCAGCCCATCTCCCTGACTATTAGCTTTCAAGCTGTTGCACTTTGCCTTTTTCTTCCTCACTTGACTTCCCTCTTATTTACATCCATCTGTCATTCAGTATGACCAGGGCAGACATCCTCGACCTCATTGGGCAACATCACCCCTTCCTGGTGCTTGGTGACTTTAATGCACACCATCCTCTTTAGGGTTCTCCCAGAACCTGTCGGAGAGGTGCTACCTTGGCTGACCTTCTAAAACAAATAAACCTCCGCTGAATTAACACATAAGCGCTCATGTTCCTTCCAGACTCGACGCACACCTATTCCCATTTAGACATCTTCTGCACTGCCCAGATTGCCCATCATCTTGAGTGGTCCATTCTGACATGCACCCACGTGACAATTTTCTGTGTGATCAGATTGCTGACTCTTACACCACTTACGTGCACACCCAAATGACATCTTTTCTAAGACCAGCTGGAGGCCTTACTTATCCATGACGACCTACGATGAATATTATTTCCCCAATTGTGATGACCAGGGTAGAATCTTTTTAATGTTCCACTTAATGCCGCAGAACGTTCCATTTATAGCATTTCCTCATTACCATGCCGTATCAGAGTCTCTTGTTGGACTGACGCGTGCCGCAACGCAATTCTGGCATGGAGACATGCTCTCTGCATTTTCAAGTCGTCATATGATGGCAGACTTAATTCATTATAAACAGTTACCAGTATTGTCACATTCTTTGGGACAGCAGAGAAACTATCTGGATTTAATTCTCCAGTGTTCCAAACTTTTCCACTGCCTCTTTGATCGTGTGGGCTGCCCTCAGGGATCAGCATTAGTTTGCTGAGTACAGGGTTGGTGACCCCTAGGGTTCCTTTGCTGGGGACTGGTAAGTGCCACCAGTCTGCTGTTACTGTAAGCTCTGAGCATGGTTCACAGATCACGGTAGGGCTCAGCAGTGGAACGATGGTGTGTTGCATGGAATGTAGATGCTGGATTCACTGCCTGCATTGTGAGAATGGTAAAACTTGTGCTATGAGGCAATTTTAATTCCTCCTCTAAAACCTGGGAAAAACTGTACATGCTGAAGTAATTATCGTAGTGGTGGCCTCAGTAGCTGCATGGGGAAGACCTTAGATTGGATGAACATCTGCCACCTTGTCTGGATCTAAGAATCCAGGCAACTCAGTCACTTTCAGTGTGGGTTTGGGAGGTATCGCTCCACATTTGATAACCTTGCTCTCCTGGAGGTGGCTATACAACAGGCTTGCCTATGCTGGCAACACCTATGTATATTCTTTTGGCATCAAGGTGGCCTAAGATTCTACTTGGATGCGTCTTATCCTAGAGCAGCTTTACAAATAGGATTTTCGTGGTTGTCTTCCCAATTTTATTCAGTCTTTGCTCTCGCCACGATATTTCAGATACAGAGTAGGTGACGTCTTGTCTGATCGCTTGGAGCAAAACAACGGTGTGGCTCAGGGTAGCATCTTAAGTGTCTCTTTCCCACAGCAATTAATAGCCGTTTTTTACTCTTAAGGCCTTGCATCGATAACGTTAGTTGCAAATAACTGTTCGACGTTTGGATGAATGGGCGCAGAAGAGTGGTTTTTACTTCTACACCGAGAATTGTTCTTTTTTCCTCGTTCCATTGTAAACTGCAGAGTTTGGTATCAAGGACGCAATGCTTGCTTTAAAAGACAGTGGCGTTCGTGGGCCTTATCTGACTTGGTTACCACATCTTAGTGACCTGAAAAAAACTGTCACTTAGTGCTTAAGTACTTCAAAATGTCTTAGCCACAGTACATGGGAGCAGACACGACTTGCCTGCTTCGGTTTTACAGGGCATTTGTGCCATCCCGGTTCAATTATGGGTGCACAGTCTATTGGTTTGTGAGACCGTCGTATTTAAAGATTTTGGACGTGGTGCACCATGAAGGGATTCGGCGGGCCACTGGAGCATTCAGAAAAACACCTTACCAGGCTTCTGCACAGAGGCAGGTGAACCGCTACTGCTTGTCAGACGATGGCTACTTAGGATGCGCCAGGCGTATAAGACGGTCCACACAATACACAACTGCCTACCATACTGTTGCTCAGTCTTCACTGGAAAGGCCCTATGGGATACGTGCACAGGATTGCCATCTAGACACAGGTGTAGCCAGTCGTAATGTTTCACAACGCGGTGGGAGCAGATTTCCACTTCGGCTTCTCCACAGGCCCAGACTTATTTTAGACTTGAAGAATTTTGAGAGAGATCATGTCAGATTTCACATTTAAACGTGTTTAACATTGACATATGCATCACAGTTTCATAGTGTAAACTGATGGATCCAGACAAGGGAATCCCTTGGCTGCTCTGTCGTGTTTCCTGACCATATCACCAGAATGCCCATTCCTGATGAGTATAGTTTCCCCAGCGGAGCTATATGCGATCCTGAAGGCACTAGAGCAGATGCGTCGTATTCAGGGCAAACGGTTTCTCATTCGCTCAGATTCCCTTAGTGCCTTAAAATCGTTATAGAACCTGTACTCAGCTGAGGAGTTTGTCTGGCTGATGTATGACCTACTGTACTTCATCCAACAGCAGGGTAAGGTGGTGTCACTCTGCTAGGTGCGAGGATACGAGGAAATGAAGAGGCTGATGAGGTTGCCGAAGTGGCCTGCAGAGGACGGGCTGTGGCAGTGTCCTATTCCCTTGCAGGATGTTCCTACACTTCACAGGAAGTGTGTGTGGTTGTGGGGTAAGCAATGGCTGGCGGTGACCGCCAATAAGCTGCCCTACGTGAATCAGCAACCTGGCTGAGGCGTTTCTCCTGCCAGTGTTCAGGTGGGATGAAGTGTCATCTCACACATCTTCAATGGGGCCCTGCTCCCACAGATAGCTTTTTACTGTGGGAGAGGATCCCCTGCGCGGTGATGCTTGTGGCGTGCATCTCTGTATCCATCAAATTTGAACGGGTGCATTTTAGATCGTGATGCAAGAGCAGAAGCAACTATTGTTGGGCTCTGCCCTCTATTTTAGCTGATGAGACGAGTAAGACAAAGGTTTTAAGGTTTTGTGATGTGTGGACTCCGGCCTAAATTTAGATGGTGGTTTTAGTGTGTTGCAGAGTGGCTAGCTTCACCTTTGTTTCATTGTTGTGGTCAACCTGCCTCGTCCATCTGCTATATTGTTTCAGCCCTTTACACTACCTTGTGTCATTGATACTTCACTTATGACGCAATACTTCGTTCTGTGGTTCTGTGCGCGTATGCACATAGTTACTCAAATTTTATATATTTTAAGTGCTCTTTCATTTTCCTGTGGTGTATTTTACTGACATTAGTCTCAATCTGTTTCCGAGTGGGCGCTAAAAACGTTGCTGTCTAGCACTCTACAGACATGTCCACATCATATGGGCCAACCTGACAGTTCTCTGGGACAAAGATCCATTCTTCAGTTTCTGGCCTAATAGTAGCAGGTGATGTTATCGTAGATCCTATTGCTATATCCATCTTGGGTCGCTATTTGGCGATTTCGAGCGCCTCCCACTGTCATGCTGCCTTCCTCCATTGGCAACGCCCAGAGGCGCCTCAGGCGATACCTTTCGCTTATCATAATCGTGCCACAATTCTGCCATTACTGTGAGGGAGCTAGATAATGTCAATTCATTCAGATCCTCTGCACCAGGGCCAGATAATAACATTCAGATGTTGCATCACCTTCATCTGGTGCAAACCCACTTCTTGCTTCATATGCGCATCGTCTGGACAGAGGTAAGTTTCCTTCATGCTGGCATGAAGCCACTGAAGTACCCATACCTAAGTCCGGTAAGTATAAACCCCTGCCTTTTAGCTGTTGCCCAATTTGTCTTAATGGCAGTTTTTTTGCAAGGTAATTGAAATGATTCATGCCTGGTTGGTATAGTAGCTAGAGTCTCTCACTTTATTAACCAGTTCAGTGTGGATTTAGAGCACGCTGTTCTGCATTTGACCCTCTTGTCACTTGGTCAACCCACAGTCATGAATGGTTTTCTGCGGAAATCGCAGTTCGTGGCCCTATATTTAGATTTGTAGAAAGCGTAAGACACCTGCTGGAGGACTGGTGTCCTCTGTACTACATATGTGGGGCTTCTATGACCTCATTCCCCGTTTCCTCCATGGATTTTTGAAAGACAGGTTTCAAGGTACGTGTTCTGCCTTGGACACCTTTATCCACGAAAAGGCGTGCTTCAGGGTTCCGTCCTGAACCTCCTCTTCGCTATTGCCATTAATCCTATAATGGCTTGTCTCCCACTAGGCATCTACAGTTCCAATTTCGCTTACGTTTTTGCCGTCTGTTGTTATCCATGGACTTGCCTCATTGCGCGGTGTATTTAGCGATGTCTCGATCGTCTTCACTTAGGGAGCATTGAGAAAAGCTTCAGTTTTTCCGCAGACAAAACCGTTGAATTTCTGGCGACGCAAGTGCTTCCTTGCACCGTCTTTAGATGTTGCCCCTGTTCTTCCGTTCGCACAATTTCAGTGCAGTAATGAGTTGATTGTAAATAAGTATTATAGTAGTTGTATTACATGTTTATTACCTAATAAACACTCTATATGATAAGTTCAGCGCATTAGTATTTGTAAAATGACTTTCATATTGTTCATTAAAAAATGACTACCATTCCACTTGGGGCCTGTGGAATGGTACATTAGCTTAATTGTTTTAGTTGACATATTTGTCATGTATTCTTGTTTTTCTGACACGTTCTACATCTTGGAGGGCCTCCTCGCTACGGATCAAATGAAATGAAAGTAAATCTAATCTAACAATCTTTCGGAAAGTTCGTTGTTAGTCATAGTGGTGTATATGCAGACGACTGTTTGGTTGAACACTGACTGGGCGTACATCTTGTTCGCAGCATTGGCAACACCACAGGCCCTGCAGCTCCACGTGTGGACAGCGCTCTGCAGTATGGGGCTCGTAACCCTCTTGGGGTAGTCGAGCTGCCACTACTTGGACATCAATCAACGCCAAGGAACTAGATGGATTTCCCACCAGCTTCCTAGAACATCTACCCAATGTAGAGTAGTAGCAAAATTAAATATTAAATGATTTCATATAGTTTCATGATTTTCTCGTATTAGTAGTACAGATGCAGGAAACGTCAGTGGAAAACGTTTAACAGCGATTCATTTATAGTTTCGATAATTTGCCAGGAAATAAGTAACTTTTAAAATAAATGAGACTGATTCTGTAATTTATTTTCATATCTTACTTTCATATTGTGATTTAAGCCTAAAACAATTCATTGCAGGCAATGTTTTTATTGTAACATGAATTTTTAGTCTAATAAAGCTTCTTTGTACACTTTTTCTTCGATGTTAATTTCTTCAAATATATTCCCTACCGCAAAAGAAGCGTAGTCTTATAACAGGGAAACAATAACTGCTCTGTAGCTGTGACTGCGTCCTGTTTTCAGTGCTGGCATTATGGGCGGGGGTTAAATATCCTTACTACTTAGTGCTACTTCTATTAGACCAACCATACATTCATCACCTGTTAAACTCAGAAGTTCGTCGACTAACGACGAGTCAGCAAATTCAGATGGGAGGCCATGCCTACCGAGAATCTTTCCTAGCCCACAGGTAAAACATGTTCCCACAGTCTGATGACAGTGGGAGGCTGGGACTGTTACGGCTTGGCAGTAGGCTGTTCAGCAAATGCGTATACCATTATATTCATAGGATGCACATGTGTAGTCTGGTAGGTCTAAAATGCATCAAAACACTTCCATCATTTATTTGTATAATTAATTTAGCATGAATCGAAGAGTTGTACTGAACAAAACTTCCAATAAATAAAAGGCGAACAGGAGAAAGTCGCGTGAACATATCACCGAGGTCTGTAAAATAAGATGCAATATTGGATTTGTTCACCGTGAAACACTTAAGAAACCTGAAATGCAATGGCATCAGCCATTCGAAGACGGGCGAGGAATTCAAAGCACCAAGTAGCAGCAGTAATTCATCACTTTCTACTTGAGGAAAAACAAATGACTTTCCCCTGCAAGTGAGTAACGATATTTTGTATCTACGTCGGAACCAAATTTTGTCATAGTGGTTTGCATTGAACTAGCTTTATTTTTAGTAGCCTAATGTAATTATTTTCTTACCTCTAAGATACCACGTGCGCTAAATGTAGGTCAGCATATACCTAGGTATCTGGAACTTTTTAGGTTACAAATCACTTTATACTCCCTCGACAGTGCAGTAAAATTCACATAATATGGAGACTGCGACTGTTCCTACAGTAGACTGAAAATTCAGGCTTGGTTCAAATAGCTCTGAGCACTTTGGGACTTATCTGAGGTCAATCCCCTAGAACTTAGAACTAACCTAAGGACATCCACACATCCATGCCCGAGGCAGGATACGAACCTGCGACTGTAGCGGTTGCGCGATTCCAGACTAAAGCGCCTAGAACCGCTCGGCCACTCCGGCAGGCTGAAAATTCAGAATTAACAAAAAAATACATAGAACTTCATGGACACATTGCTTTTAGTCAAACAAATCACCCATTTCCAGATAAGCACTTCTCGAAAGGATTTGTTACTACATACCCAGTGCCCATATTTTTAAAGCTTTCAGAAATTGCTTGAGCAAACACACTTCATCTAAAACATAACTTCTGGTGCAATGCACTCAGACGTCAATAAAAATAATTCAACGGGAGACTGCAGTGTGGAGAGGCGGTGTATAATTTCCTTGCTCAATGGAAATTGTATATCGCCGTCCAGAGCTGCTTGCTGGAAGATTTCGCTCATATCCATCATATTCACAGCGCTGCATGCCGATCGGCTGTTAAATCAATGGAACTGGTCCAGTAAGATACTCGTAATGGACATCTAGGATGAGCATTCCCCAAATACTAGATATGCAGTAGGTGAGGAGGGGCAGGAAGCTGACGTTAAGAGCAGGTGCGAGCTTTCGAGTCACCTTTAAAAAAACTTTCATCAAGACACATCAATAAGCTATCTTACTGCTGGTACTTCACTCACGTCGTATGGATGTGGGAGACAGGTTGTGTTACTAAGATACGATAAACTACTGGCATATTCACTAAGCACGAGAGTTTTATTCAAGTTATTTACCAAAACACATAAAATATGGGGTATGGTCCCACTATATGTGGACACAATGGGACAAATGCTCATCACTTAATGAGCACTTCATGAAACTGCAGGAACACAGAGTAATATAACAGTCCGATGTTTCGTGATGACTGGGTGGTGTTAGGTTTAAGTGGTTCTAGGGGACTGATGACCATAGATGTTAAGTCCCATAGTGCTCAGAGCCATTTGAACAGTCCGATGTTTAAGAATGGCGAAGCAATGTAGAATTAAGAGTGTAGAAAAGCTTAGTCATATACAGGCACAGGCAAGGTCCCAACAACTACATTTCTACTGCACACCAGCTTAATGAGCCTCGAATAGGAATGGACCAAGCATGTCTGATAAGCTGAAACGAATCCATGACATTCATGTAAAATGCGACATACATACAGAAACCGGAGACCAATGGAAATTTCAGACATCTAGATGCTCAAAGTACTCAGTGTTTGTGGGTTTCTGGTCACCTCGGTCTGACACGAAATGAGGCCGCTGATGCTGCTGCCAAGGCTGCAGTCCTCGTTCCTCGGCCCAGTAGATACTGAATTCCCTCTGATATTTGTTGCCATCTGTCAGCAAGTGGTATCACTTCGACATTACCACTGGTCCAATATTCATGGGAACGAGCTGCGATGAATTATGCCTGTCCCTGTGGCTTGAACGACCTCCTCCTCGGCGCTCTCGCCGTGAGCAGATAATTTTACCTACGTTGCTTATTAGGGACTGTCTTTTTAGCTACCGCCATTTATGTGGTGCTCCCCGCTACTTCGTGCTCATTGGCCTCAACCTTTGACGGTTCGCTATTTCCTGACGGAATGCCCTTTTTTTTTAACCACTTACGTTCTCATTTGTTTGCCGTCTGAATTATTGGCTGTTTCAAAGAATGATGGGCGGGCTGTCGATCGCGTTTCTTGTGTCCATGGTGAAGAACGTTCAATCTCTAGTTCAGGACCTCTGTTTCTATATGGTGTACTTTATGGACTTCGTGAAGTCCCTGTTTCTAGCTCTTCCCTTCTGCCAATTGAGCTTTACGTGTAGTCGATTTTAACTCGTTTTTGTCTGTGTTCTAAGGTTTTGACCCTAGTTCTTTTTGCGCCCCAAAACAAACCCGCCCTAAACCTAATTACCTACGCACTCGGGGGCGCTGGCAAATACATCATGTGGTCTATTATTTCTACAATGAAACGCACATTTCAGTTTACGGTGAACTTTTACTCAAACACTACCAGTGACTTAAATCCGTACTTCAGTATTAAAAACCTACATCTACTCTCAAAGAAAAAAATTCAATTGGTGAAAAATTGGTTGATAAATGTCTTGCAGTGTAGCCAAATTCAAGAGTAAACCTTCAGTGCTAAATAATTCCCTACCGATGCTGACTACTGGACGACTCCTAAGCGTTTCACAAGCCTGGGAGCAACTCCCGTTTCTCAAAGTTTTCGAAGAGAATTTAAAATATTTGTATTTTTTTCGTCCCCCCAACTGAGGCCATATACCCTTCGGCAATTTGTTACCATATTTGGCACAGTGTCTGGCCACATGTTTCGCTTGTTGTGGAAAGCTTTTCCAAAAAATGGACGTCTGCCATAGCTTCCAAGGGCTGCATGAACACCTAAAATGTCAACTGGACATGTCTGCGAAATGGAATTTCGGTAACTTGGTCGATAGGTCATACAGAAAATGGGTTGCTGCATTTCACATTCACGTAGAAACGAAAGGGAATGCCTAGGAACATGCCAAGGCCTCTCAGGCTCTACATTCCCCATTTTGAGGCTAGTGCTGCGTGTGAGGTCTCTATGCAAAACAATTTCTCGAAAGCTGGTATCGTACATAGTAGTGCAAAAGTACTTGCGTTATAACGCACTTAATTTGTAGTACAAAGTTCATTTTACTCAGTTCGACTGATTTACAATGTGCTGGTTGTTCAGCCGAGATGACTCAGCTCCACCACAAGAAAGCCCGATTTCTTCTTGCGTCCAGAGACCAACAATAGTTTAGTTCGGTTGAAGTCCAGGTGGCTAGTAACCCTAACAGCACAACTCGCAGCACCTGAAAAAGGCTCTGTCGATACTACAAACGATTAAAATGGAAATAACTCGGCTGGACACCTGGACAGGTGTGGCCGAGCGATTCTAGGCGCTTCAGTCCAGAACCGCGCTGCTGCTACGGTCGCAGGTTCGAATCCTGCCTCGGGTATGGATGTGTGTGAGGCTCTTAGGTTAGTTAGGTTTAATTAGTTATAAGTGTAGGGACTGATGAAAAAATTCAAATGGCTCCAAGCACTATGGGATTTAACATCTGAGGTCATCAGTCCCCTAGACTTAAAACTACTGAAACCTAACTAACCTAAGGACGTCACACATATCCATCCCCGAGGCAGGATTCGAACCTGCGACCGTAACAGCACCGCAGTTCCATACTGGAGCGCCTAGCACCGCTCGGTCACTGAAGCGAATAGAACAGCTCTACCGCAGCGGCCGGCGGGACTCCTTAGAGATATTTGTCATTTTTTGGCCCATGGACACACCATCACTGAAACACGCCGAGAAACTAGAGAGGTTATGCTCATGGAATGCACTTCAACCAGGAACATTTGCTTGATTACTGGTTGCGATGGGCCTGCATCGACTGACATTAGAATTTCCTGTCTGATTTGAAAAAATGGTTACTGACGAGGTGTAACAGCGGACTCCGGTAACACTACTAGTTATTTTCTTTCCTATTCTACTCGCAAGTGGAGTGAGAAAAACAATAAGCCGGGCAACTTACTGTGCGGCGTGGTCATGGAAATGTCCAAATATATTTCTACCATTCTGTCTCTAAATGTTGGTACATCTTACTGCGCTGATAAGTATTACGCTTTGGAAACGGAAAGAGCACATGGAATCAGCAAGAGAATCCGACCGGAAATCTTCGTTCCATTGTTTGGAGTCTTTCAAAAGACGTAGAAAGAGTTCACATATATGCAATTACGATCCTGAAGGTCTGTACAGACCATACGATTGTGCAACGCAGAATCACGGTGGACATCAGTGTATTTGGTAGAAGAGACTGGTCTCCCAGATCATGTCTGAATTTGGAGAACAGATAACTGAGATGAGCTATGCAAGAATTAAGCTACCTCCATTGCATATCTTGGATACAGCTTAGGGAGCGAGTGGAAATTCTTAGGTTTTTCTCTTGAATATGTAGCCGCATCTTTGTGCCGCACCTTCGTTGGCTCTGTAAACGTACATCAGTTCAATCACTGTCTCACCTAACGAAAAATAAGTGTTTAATTTCATCTTGATAAGGTAGTCGTAAAAGGCGGTTTTACCTAGCAATTTTTATGAATTCTTGTGTCCTACCACACATATTAGTAATTTTCATGGTTCCCCTAAATCGATGGAGGTGAATCCCTTGTTTCCTATCCTGCCCAGGCTTGTACACCGTCCAATAACCTCTTCGCTGACGGGAATAAACTGTAATCTTCCTCCTAGATGGGTAAGCATTTTTCTTTAAAACGAAGAACCACAAGCAGCCCTGCAGATATACTGGAAAGTTTCCTGGAAGTTTTCAAATTGTGCTTAGCCATTCCTGATGTCCTCAGTCTCTTACTTAACTCTTAAATCATAAAGTCGGAGCAGCAGTGTCGTAAATATTGTCTACAGTTTGAAATTACAAATATGCACGCATGTCCAAAGGAACTCTAAACATTCATGGTGGTGTCTGATTGTACTATATCGTGTCTCCCTACCACTTTCGCGCAACGACGCTCTGAGCGTGTTTTTTAGGGAATTGACTAGTTTGAACCTGGGACCTGTTGCTGGTAAGGAGACGCCAGACCACACATGACATGTAGAATTCAGAAGAGATCAGTGAGACTAGCGATGATATAACCATATACTAAATGATCTCAGCGTCAGCTCCACTGCACTCCCTGTAAAAGAATCTTAATACTAACTAAATTTAGTGGAAAGGGTTCAAGGCTTTCCTATTTTTAGTTAGCTGGTAAAATAACGTCGAAAAAGTAGTTAAGTTTACCATTGGAAATTTTATTCTACTCACAAAACATCGTTTATAAATTGCACTATTGATAAAAGGAAATGTTTTAATACAGGATGGTAAAAACCAACTGTGTTCAACAAAAATGTGAACGAATATTCCCTGAATGGGTTTCCAAGTTCTATAATCGATCGAAGGATGACCTATGCCATATCACATCTATAATCTAGGTTAAATTTAAGTTTCACAAAAGAAAAAACTATCAAAATGGTCTACAGTGACCCTCAGTTATCTTTAATTACTTATCTAACTTGTCGTAAATTACAGTGGCTGATGTGGCTTCTCAATAACTATAAAATAGAAAAATCATCGTGTTTCAGATCTTTACTTCAAGTGGCAAATGTGAACACCATGAGTTTTAATTAACGATCGACACTAGTATTACGCAAAAAAGGGGGTGTAACAGATGAGACTTCTGCAGTTCTGAGTGAAGCCTTATGCGCTCAAAAATGCGGCATCGCGTGCGTTCATTACCTTGTCGGTGTTTAAGCAGCGTCAGGGCGGCAGCGGCCGGCGCAGCAGCCATCCAGCCCGCCGTCTCGGAACTCATTCTCCTCTAACTTCTCCTTACTACAATTTACCGAAGATAGTTTAAAAAAACTATCTGGCTATGTTTTCATCTGACCAATCAGGGTCTCAATGTTAACCTTAAGCTCCGCCTACACAAATTCTGTCTATCCAATGAGAAACGTTATACTTTTCGTGGTGGGGCAATGTTTTTAAAGTTTGCAACGTAACAGAGACGCTAAAAAGTCTCACGCTAAAACCTGCAGCTGGTGTGGTCCTTTTAGCGTTATCGTGAGATCTATACTGTTCTTCTGGAGGTCTCCATCTTTTAACATGGGCTGGAGGATTGTCCTAATGTAACAGACACGCGAAAAAGTCTCACACTAAAACTTGCGGGTGGTAGTGGCCCTTTTTGTGTTATCGTAAGATCTATACTGCTTTTCTGGAGGGCTCTAGCTTTTAACATGGGCTGGGGGTTGTCCTTGACGTACCTGAGACGCGAAACAGTCTCACACTAAAACGTGCGGGTTGTATAGTCGTACAGGTAGGCTCGCGGCGTGGGTGCCCAGCCCCTCCCATATCGTAGGGCCTTCTAGCTTAACACGGTTCTGCTCTCGGCTTCTGTCCTCGTTTCTCCCCTCGGAACTGAGTCTGCCTCACGGTGGGAAGGTACGACATGCATTTAGGCATTCTTGTGTTAGTCTGTGGTATTCCATTTTGCTCACTCGTTACTCGCATTACTTTGGTTATTATAATGTCACGATTTATTCGGAGCTATGTGACATACTACTGGATTTGCTTATTATGTCAGGGTTTTCATGGAAGGTGTTGGATTTGCCTGACACCTTACAGAACTTTACATCGTGATACAAAATAACACATCATAATTTCGTTTTCTGTGTCGTAGGGTGGCAGTTATTGTGTTCCATAGCATTAAATTTGTTAACACTGTTGCCAGTGTGACTTCTTATTCACAACAAAAAGTAACTGTATGGTGAGACAGTTAATGTATTAAATCAGAGCCAAATTCCTAATGCTTTAACTCAGAATTCAACATACAGCAAATGATGTCAAATATTTGATTTTCAGTCAGCAGTGATTAGTACGTCTACTAAAGAATTTCGAATATTTCTGTACATTTTTCCTTTACTTCGAGCATCATCGTTGTTAACTATGTATCCTGCCTTCCTCAGAAGAGAATCAACAGGTTTTTCTAAGTTGCATTTGATTTCGTGATTTTTATGGAAATTTAATATATTTATCAGAGTTGATTGTAGTGGGTGGATTAGCAGAAAGGACTGTTTCTGGTTTCATTGTGAGGCAGGTGATTATATATTAGCAATCAGATCATTCTGATTATTAAACGTTAACACACTTCGAGCAACTGGTCACCACTCAAAAGATGTTCTTAAAGTAACTTCGGACATCCAACATAGCAGTACGGTCTCTGCTAAATATGAAGTGTCCCGCTTACTCAGTGTACCTTGAAAGCCACCGCGTTCGTTTTTGTAATCGAATGTTGCAATTTGTACTACGGAATACACTACAGATATCAAAAAACCATTATTCCGACATTTTAATACCTGCCTGTGTTACACGTACATACGCGAGATAATTGGCCAACTAGAATCATTGTAAGATGAGGTGAATTTCTTTGTGAAGCTATACAGCACCAATCCCGGGGGTATTCCGCAGCCGGTCCAGTTAGAAGACTGTAACCAGCCAGCAGGGTATGAAGACATACAACGTGGCCAGCAAAAAGAGAAAAATCTCAGAAGGGGGACTGGACAGTAGCTGCTCGCTTTGCAGAATGCGGAAAGCACGGAGCCAATCTGAAAAAAAGCTACGTTACAGCTCTTAAAACTTCGAGAATAAACCACTTTTACCTAGTAAAGCAAATAGCAAATCTGAATACATCTGTGATACAGAAAAGTCAGGCACATCCAATGACACAACAATATTTTTAATGTGTTTAAAACTATAGAAGTTAATAGTTTAGATTGATTAAATATTTTCTCAATATTTAGAAAATATTATTATTATTATTATTATTATTATTATTATTATTATTATTATTATTGTTAATTACTTGTATAACATTTTTACAAACCCCTACTGTTTTATCTACGTAATCCTTCAGTGTGTAAAATGTATTGCATAACAGGTACTTTTTAGCTGCCGTTTTAAATAAGTGTATTTCTGCAGCTTCTTTAATCTCTTTCGGTAACTTATTGTACAGTTTTATTCTTTGGCAGAAAATGCTGTTTTTTAGATTTATATTTATTTTCTTCTTGGTATATGTAAGTTGAGTCTAGCTCTTGTTCCATGGACATGGACAGAGCTGTTTGTACAATAATTACCAATGTTGTTATTGATGTGTACAACTGACTGGTAATGTATCCACACAGAGTAGTTAAAATCCCCAGTGTTTTGAACAGATCTTTACAGTGGCCTTGACAACTATTTTTGGTTATTATGGTTTGGCTCCTTCCTGGTGTTTGAAAACTGTGTTCATGTTTTGTGTATTTATCCCCCGCATCCCCAATGCAATAGCTAAGAATTTAGTGTACATATGAATAGCATGTAACTTAAAGACACTGCATGTTACACACTGATGATAGGATTTTTAGGGCATAACGTGCTGATGACATTTTGTTTGCAGGTACCTTCGTGTGTTCACACCACTCCAACTGAGAGTCAATATTCATTCCTAGAAATTTGGCTTTTGTTACAGAGTGCAGAGATGCATGCTACATTCAATTTAACATTGCCATTTTCCATCTTCATACTGAAATTCAAGGCATTAGTTTTCTTTGTGTTCGATGTCACTTGATTGCTTATTGACCAATTGAAACTTCATCCAGAGTTTCATTTCCATTCTCTGCAAGGAGTCCTCTTGTTTTCTTAGTGACTGTAAGACTGCTGTCAGTGGCGAAGATAATTTTTGCACCATGAGTAACACTATTGTGAAAGTCATTGATTTATATCTTGAATAGTTCCTAATATTCTACCTTGCGGAACCTCTGTATTGATATATTTGGTTCCGATAAGTGTTTTACTACTCTTTATACCGATTTGTAATTTTCTGTCTTCTGTATTACTTTTGTTAAGCAAAGGTACAACTCTTGTCGGTTTTAACTGCTCTGGAAATGTCCCTGATGTGAAGGATCCATTGATTATATTTGTTAAGGGGCTTCGTATAATTTATATGCATTGTTTCAGTACACACATTGGTAGTTCATCTAAGCCTACTGACTTTTAATTTTTTTAGTTTTTGAACAGTATTACTGATTCATTCTCTGTGGCTAGAGGTAACATCATTGAATTTAGAGCAACATTATTTACAGGTGATATATTTGTTTTCGGTTTTTTTTCTGTAACTTCTGTGAAATACTTGAAAAAAATGCTTGTCTACATAGTTCGATAAGTGTTGCGGATCCTTTATTACCTTATCCCCCCTTAGGAGTATTTTATTCCGCGTTTGTTTGCCTGTCCCAGTTTCCTTTTATATAACGTCTGAGACTGCTTTACTTTCGTTCTCTGCATTATATATTGTTATCAAATCACATTTTTGCAGCAATCAGCACCTTCCCATAGATATTTCTCTATCTATAATAGAAATTTAAGAATTCTAGATAAATGCGACTGTTGTTTGTCACGGAACTGAGGTATTTAAGTGTTGGGAGGACTTCTTAATGCTTGCTGTTATCCATCTGTTTTTGCGAGATGATGATACAGACATGAATAATTTTCGAAACGTCTTTTCAAAGTTCAATTTAAATAATGCGGTGAATTTAGAAAATTTAATATTCACATTGGTTTCCTTAATGCTTCATCCTAGCTTTGTTTTGCTAGTCCTTTTTGAAAAATCTTTTATTTTGTTTTTTGATGGACGTCGTTTGTAGGGCTGTAGTTTAGGGAATCATTCGATGCCTGATTTTACTGTTATTTGACAGAGATGATCTGATAGTCCGAGATCTTCTACAGCTACATCACATTTTTCCCTGCCCATTTTGTGGCCTCATGGTCAATTACTGATGCAGTCATTGTAGTCACCCTCGTTGCACTAATAACCAATAGGGACGTGCCAAAACTTTGGAGGGTGCTGCTGGATTCATTTATGATATTAGTGTTGCTGTTAATGTCCCCACAAAGCATTATGTTGACCTTTGTACTTGACTTTATCTAGAACTTCTGTTAATTTATTGAAAAAGACAACAAACATTGCCACTGGGATATCTATACACACATAAAATGATGAATTATATGGCGATATCAAGCCTTGTTAATTCACTAGCTGATGTTTAAAAGTGTTTGTCTACACTGTATTGAGGTCATGTCTTGATTTGAAATTTGTTCCTTTTCTGTCAGAAATGCATGATCGTCCACCCCTTGAAGCAGCTCTGCAGTAAGAGTTTGCAATTTCATACAATGATAATACTACATGAAGGGTTTCTGAGTCTCTGCACCAGTACTCAGTAACACAAACTACTGTGCAGTTCAAAGACTGGCGCTCAACTTCTAGTAGTTGTATTTAATTTTTTATCGATTACATGTTTTGATGGAGGATTGTTAAGTCCGTCAAATGCCCCATGTTACTCTTTCCAAGGGTTTCTTTTTCTTTGTGACATCTGGTATGTGTGACATTTGGAGTGTTAAAATCTGTCTTGTGAATGATTGTTTCAGTATTTTGCGTGGGTGTGTGTGTTGCTCTTAGCATAAATTAGTTTAAATCAGCGCAAGTAGTATGTAAGTCTAAGGAGCGTTGTCCTCAGCAGTTTGGTCCATTACGAATTCACACGCAAGAAAGTACTTTTTTGTGTGTTAGCAACATATCTCAGTGGGGCAGCTTTGGTAACGTAAACCCAATATAAATGCTTAAAATATTTACTTCAATAATGTGGCTAAGATTCAACACTTTCATGCACTCATATTAACAGAAAGTAAAGAAATTTTAAATTCCAATCTTTGTCTACCTAAGTTTTGTAGCTTAAATTTACATAGATCTATGACTTGTGCTGCTACCAGTACAATGGCAGATAAAGCGTAACATACAAAAACGTAATTATTGATTTTCTTCAATCTTCAGATTAGAATTTTTCTTTTGTAGATGGGTGTTATTATTTAAATAAATTACAGGAATGCAGCCGGGTGATGTCTTCGACAACCGCCGATACTGAGGAGCTCATCACTCTAGTAGACCAAAGGATCAAATAGTGGTCTAATCCAATATCTTTGTTCCTTGTAGTTCCGCTTATAATGACCGCATGTTTTAAGACCAACATATTGGTGCTGCGACATCGTGGTCGTAAATTCTTAAGTATTGAAGTGTTGATATCCAACACACCACTGCTAATAAACGTTATAATTGGCGCGTGCTTTACAGAAGTCACCACATGACTGCTTATTGGAAGATAATCCTCTCCCTCATAATCACACACACAAACTCTGGTTTAAATCACAATATATTAACAAACCTGTGGGTGAAAATAAAGAAGCTGCCGTTTTGTTCTGGAGAGAAAGGGATGTACGTTCACATACTGAAATTCAGTGATTGTTACGCATCTTGATTTGAGCTCTTTATCTTGATTAGGATACTCTCAATAGTACAGCCATACTGTGAGAAACTACTGAGCAAATATGACGAAACGTTTCGTCTTTGGTATGCGTATCTTGATTATAGTTCACAATACTGTTGAAAGCCTGTTCATGTTAGGTAACCATCTGCTAAAATTTCGTAAGATACGAGACGTACTGAATATTAGTTTGTGACACTGTACTGATAAGCCCTCGTTCACACAGATATAAAAAAGTTCTTTCAAAGTAATGTAAAATTATTGTGTGTCACAAACCGCGTTGCAAGAACGGGGAATTAATAAACTTCGATTTAGATAGTGTACTTGGAGATCGCAGTATCTGCTTGAAATTCGAGTCTTGACTAACCAAGGTAAGTACAGCATTAAGCTACACTTGCGATTATCAGAATGAATGCAGTACGGTAGGAATAAGACAGGTCCTGACTTCATCAGCTGCGTCGGCTGCATCAACAGAGCGGCACCGTTCACATGCGACACTCCGACCTCGAAGTCCTCTGGAGATGATGTGTGACTTACGTAGCTTACTTGTACTATTCTTGTATAATGCTGAGAGATAACCTAGATAGTCTAAATTTTCTCGTCAAAAACAACAGTACACTGAAATCAAGTGATTCCAAGAAATATTAAAACTGTCGATAATAACTATATCCAGGAGGGACAGCTGACACGTGTAATAAACTGACGGTAAAGATATGTAAATGAGACAGAGCCACAAGCTTTCCTTGTGGATTGTTAGGTAATTTCAGGATATTTGCTGTGCATTTAGAGCACATCTTCGGCTGAATTACATTTGACACATATATTAGCACAACAATATATAGGAGAATAAATATAATTTACACTAAAGACAGTGGGACTGGACTTTCCACGACCTTAGACAATTGAGCCCATGTGCATAGCATTGTGATAGCTGTTGGTATGGCTGTCTCCACAGCTGCGCTAGGTAATTATGAATCCACTAATGTCTTTCCAGAATGAATTTTCACTCTGCAGCGGAATGTAGGCTGATTTGAAACTTCCTCGCAGATTAAACCTATGTGCTGGATAGGGACTGGAACTTCGGACCTTTATCTTTCGCAGGCAAATGCTCCAAAGTTTGAACTGTTGGTGTACATCGAGCGACCCACCCTCACGACTATACTTCCGCGAGTTTCATTCTGGTAATAAGCCTGTAGGCTGTGACTAAGCCATTTCACCGCAAAATCATTTCCTCCAGGAGTGTTAGTCCCGCAGGCCATAAAAGAGAACTTATCCAAAGTTTGGTACTTTATTTTTAATAGTTAGCATTACTCTTGCTAAGTATACGAATAGCATTTCAGTTGTTAGCTGACCAATGCATAAATCTGAGCTCTAATTTCGACGTTACACCAAAAACCAGGGGAAGACTGCAGTTATCGAGAACGACAAAGTAACTAGCAGGTACACTATTGTGTCCAACGAGATTTTTTATTTTTAGTTCCACATATATCTTGCATAATGTTTGAAAGATGTATAATTCTGTGTCAGTCACAATTTCGTTGCTTGATCCACTACTCGTTACGACGGTTATATCATCGTCGTCAGCTGGAAGGCGTGTTTTGCGTAGTTCTTAGCGCTCTTGCAGCGCATGCTACTATTCCAGTGGTCATGTTCGGAAGCAGTGGACAGCAAATAGTCCTTCACAATGACGAGTGGATGTTGAACCACGTAATCCGTCGTCATACCGTCGCCTGGGACATTCATCTTGTCCCCACCGCCGCAATGGACGTTACAGTTCCGGCTACTGAGTCGTATCGGCGCTGGAGCTCTGCAGTGCATCCTTTGCGTCCATGGTTGGATTCTGTTTGCTGCGGGATGGAGATGGCGCGCATACCATTTCACCTGCTTCCTTTGCCCAGAAACATAACCGCCGCAATCTGGACTTCATCGCTGTCGGTGCATAATCGCTAAATGTTGCGCTTTTGGGTTAAATTGCACTACAGTCCGTATTTCAGTGATAACTGCAAACGTTATAACCTGTAATCGTGACCTAAAGAAATAAAACTGTGTCTGCCATGACAGTTTTGTATATTACATATTTTCTTCATGTATCTGATCACCAATACGTTCATGACAATCTGAAGATGGGTTCTGTCTGAAACGCGTTTGGTCTATCAGCTGGTGGCTTCTTATTTAGTGACCAATACTGCAACTGTGCAGTACTCCAATTAATTCCCAAAAGGTATGAATGATACTCAGAGATTTAAATTTGACAACCATACGTTTTCAGCTGGTTCGCGTACAAACGGCAAGAGCTTGGGTGTGCTGAGCCTTTCGAAGCTACATGCAGTCTCAGCTGCTTCATATTCAGGAGAATTTGAACAGCAGCTGCAGATCAGAGAGGTTATAAATCCCAAGATAATGAATGCCCTATGAGTACAACATTCAACAGAATCAAAAGCAAAAGAGGTATTAGACATACTTCTTTTCAGAGAACATGACGTATGCTCTCCAATTGTATTGAAACAATACATTGTGTCCATAAATTATCTTTACAATTTGAGATTTTAATACCTTTAAACATGTACTAGGTATTAACAAATGATTTTCATTAATATTCACGGCACGGATAATGTCTCTTCAGAATCCCATTCCTCTCCATGTACGATTCAAGTTCTCCACGGGCACATGTTCAGATGCATTCGGAGTGAGTTCTTTTAAGTCAAGATTTTAAACATGGCTGCAACAGCAACTGTTCTTTTAAGTCATGTGGGTCTCTAACCTTAGTTCAATTCACCATATCCTTTACAAAACCCCACAGGAAGTAGTATACTGGTTAATCAACCAGGCCACAAAGTGAACGTTTTCCTCTGGCGTCAACATTTTATCAGGTTTTCAAGTTCAGTTTTGCGCCAGACCTGCGTGACTTGGAAGGTAAAAAAAAGTCGAGTTATCTTACCAAGTGTTAAAAACAATTTGTTTATATCTAGGGTTGTTTTAAAGTATTAAATGTTAAAGATAATTTATGGACACCCTGTAGGCTAAGAAAACACAGTTTTAGAGATACTGTATTTTTTCAGAACGATAAAGTTTTCGTCATTTCCACTGCACGCCTCCGAGTCTCCGTCTCCCAGATAACTTGTGTATCTAACACTGAAATATAGAAATCCGCTCTAGTAAAATCTTTTATTCTGGTAACTCTCATACCGCTAAAGAATGGCATAGCTACTTTGCTACGCACATGTCTAAATATATTTTAGATAGTCTACACTAGCATCTGGAATTACTGGAAACTATTGCCACATCAACTCCTTTCTCGGTGCCCACAATGTTACAAAACCATATGGAAGCCTGTTGCCCATCTCGTATCAACTGCTGTTAGAAGCTACTTTGAACGACTGCTTCCCCAAGAGTATCTTCCATATCTTACGGCGCAGCGTCAACAACAGCGGAGTAAATTCTGACCACTAACCAGCCTAACATTTGCAAAATACGTTCTGTATGTATCTGCATTAACAGCTCTATGTGAGAAACGAAGAAGAAAGAAGCAACCCAGTATTTCCAATTATTATATGCAGACTTTGATTCACTAGTACTATCTATGTGTGTGTATGTTTTCAATGAATCTGACTTTTTCACACTTCTCCGTGTGCACTGCAACAGACAGCGAAATACACTAATCCTGTGTACCACATGCCTTCATGAGCCAATATGCAGGATTTTTATGTACTGTACCTTCAGAGTCAAGAGCTCTACTCATGTTGCACCTAAGAAAACACGAAGACTTCACCAAATGTCACTCTGATGTGAACACGTGCATCATAAAAAAAAGAACAATTCCAATGGTGGAAAATTTAACGTAGCAATCTTGCAGTGCAATCAACAAAAATATAAATCTCTCGTGCACAAAAGTTTCTGTATTAAGGGTGAGTACTCGACGACTCTTTCATAATTCATCAAAGCTATAAGCAACATCACGATGTCAAGGTTCGCAAAGACAGTTTAAATTACTTACCTTCATTTTGCTCCCGTGTTATAGACACCGTTATAAAGAGAAGATTCGAAATATTTATTTTGTATATTTGTCCAAAAACTCAGTTTTCCCTCCATAAAATTCAATCCATATACCTTTCATAAACTTCACGTGCCCTGTTTTGACAGGACAATGACTAGCCTCATGTTCTGCTGATTTTGAAAACCTCCTTCGAGAGTTGAAGTGTAGCGGACCTTCCCTGGCCTTATGGTCATCTGAGATGTCGCCAACTGACATTTCTGAAAAAATGGCGCATGCCCAGGCCGTCTCTGATTCCACATCCCTCATATAGAGGCTAGTGCAGCGTGAGGGATCTTTATACAATGGTGACTTCTCAAAGTCAGGGATCAAAAAATGGTTCAAATGGCTCTGAGCACTATGGGACTTAACATCTGTGGTCATCAGTCCCCTAGAACTTAGAACTACTTAAACCTAACTAACCTAAGGACATCACACAACACCCAGTCATCACGAGGCAGAGAAAAGTCAGGGATCATATGCAGTTCTGTCTCATTTGTGTCACTCAAGGTCTTGCAGTTTTCACACACGTAGATGTATATCACAGAACCAGAACAAAGAAAGCGACGTGAAAAAGTAGGAATAATAGAATGCGGCTGATCAGTTCTTGCAAGACCATGTTATTCATAGTCCATCTTTATTCTGGGGGAGCATATCCAATTTTTGTACGTTGCTGAACCTCTCCTCCTGTGATCTCGCAGAGTTTCTCAGCGTGCTTGATTAATAGTGTGCTTCCGGTTGTTCAACCGTAGTGGATCAGCTCCGCCAGAAGAAATGTTGACACTAAATAGTGATCGCACACAAACAATAGCTCGAAGTCAAATTCGAGTCCAGGTAGCGAGTACACCTAACTGTATAATTCACAACAGCTGAAGACGACGACTTGCTTGCTCGTCGGAACATAGAGCACAAAATAGAAGTCACTCGGTTGAACACACTGGAGCTAACCATCAATCAAAGATGTCCAGAAAACATGAGAGACATCGCCCTCTGCATATAGTTCTCTTGGGGATATTCGCTCGAAAACTGTCTGATCTGAGAGGACACTGCATTCGTTGACATCAGAAATTCATGTCGCACACAAAGGAATTAAAGGCAGTAGTTGCGAGTCTGCTTTGATTTAATTCAGTTAGTGAAGTTGAAAAATCGGCTCTGACGGCTGGCTTTCTACGGTAGTCTATGAAGCTGCAATGACCACTGTATCCTGATGGCGCAGTGGTCAACACATCTGCCTAGTAACCAAAAACTCTGTTTCGAATGCTGGTTTGGTACAAATTTTCAACTTTCCCCAATGATTGAAATCAACTCCCATTGGCAGCTAATGTCTTTAATTCCCTTATGTCTTTCTTCATAACGGCTGCAAAATCAAGTTGGTGTCTGTCCTTTCGGACATTTTCGAAGTCCGAAAGAACAGACACAACATACGGAATTGCTGTAGGGTTTGAAAGTGATTGACATTAACAAGGTGTGACAATCGCCTCCAGTTTCTTTCGATTCATAACTTTTTGCGACCACTGTTCTTACGCCAAGTTACATGACTGTGACTTTTACAACATTCCTTGTAAACAGACTGGACAGTCCACGTTAATACATCAGCAGTTCTGGCAACTTACGTAACGGTGAGGTCACGGGCACGTACAAACACCATGTCTCGTTTCTACCCTTCTTCCTCTTCCACGTCGATCCATCTCAGTGCGCTGATTTCATGTAACTGAGTGACACGGACGTACTACTTCACTACAATGACTTCCGTCACTGGTGGTAGGGCATATGACAGTCTGCTACCAGCTGCAATTAACTTACAGGCATCCGGCGCGATCAATGTGTTCCTTTAATCATCTGACTCCAAACAATATGAGAAAAATTAATTTTAAATTTTTGTCATAAAATTGGACTTCATCATCATCGTAAGCAACAAATGCTAGAAAAAAGTTGCAAAATAGTAAACAATGAGTTACGGTTCTACTTTGGAATATAATTTTAAAATTTTTTACAGTATTAACCTAATTACCTCCACATCTACATGACTATCCAACAACTCGTACGTAAAAGCCTGGCAACGTTCCACTCTCAAGCGGCGCGTGGGAAAAACGAATACTCAGGTCTTTTTGTAAGAGCTCTGATTTATCTTATTTTATTATTATGGTCATTCCTCCCTATGGAGGCTGGCTAGACGGTTGGTGATTGAAATATCGTAAAAAGGTCTCGCCCACGACGCAAGACACCTTAGTTTCATCGGGTCCCACCCCATGTCGCTAAATCTATCCGTGACACTTTCTCCCTATTACCTGAAAGCAAAACGAGCTGCCCTTCTATGGACTTTTTGGATGTCTCTTATCATTCACATGTGGTAAAGAACCCATACCTGGCGGCAATAGTCCAGCAGAGGGCGTACAACTATAGTGCAGGCAGTCACTTTAGTAGACATATTGCATCTGTTAGGTTTTCTGCCAATAAAACTCAGTCTTTCTTTGCCTTCACTTATTGTGAAACCGAAATTTAACGCATCTCTTGCGGTACTTTTCTGAATGATCTCACAATTTTTGTGACATCTTTTCCTGTTCCAACTTTTAAGGGTTCTGCTTTTAAAACGCAGTCATTGCTTCGCCTTTCCTAGAATATTATCTACGTGATCTTTCCGTTCCAAGTTTTTCGTAATTGTAATTCATATACATTTAGTTGAATGGACAGCCTTTAAATTTGTTTGATTTACTGTGTAACCGAAATTTAACGGATTTATTTCCGTACTTTCGTGGATGGCCTGACACCTTTTCTTATTCAAAGACAATTGATACTTCTTGCACCATACTGATATCTCGTCTGAGTTATTTTGGAATTGGTTTTGATGTTATGATTCCTTTACTAGACGGCTACTGACAGCATCGTCTGCAAACAGTAGAGGAGCTCTTATTATAGAAAGAAACGAATGCAAGAAGAAAATGGCAAAAAGTAAATCATTAATTGGCTTAAAGTGGTTGTTTCAATTTGGAAGCATTGGGACTTACAGTTTTAAACCACTCATCCACTTATGAGATACATGTAAATGTAATTTCTCGTTTTTCCTAGACACAATCCCACTTCTCGAAATTGTCAGGAAGTCATAATGCTTGAAACAAGTTAGTCCTAAATAACAAGCAAAAATGGGCCTAAAATTTAATAAATTTATATAAAAAGTAGATACTGCTCAAGTGGCTTCATTTTGAATCTACACTTTACAGCAGTAGTACAGATTCAAATTTACGTTTCAATAACTTCAGATACACATTCTTCCACTATCAGTGATCTCGCCAGTACGATCAATATAAAGAGACACCACGTGTCACAATCTTCTGCAATCACGAAACACAGTCTCCGAGCCGACAGTTGAATTGAACGTAGGAAGTCACTGCTACAGTACACTACATTCGTGCAAATATCTCAGTGTACCACCAGATGTCACTTTCCTACAATGATATCGGTGTTTTCACATGAACGGCAGTGGTACTCCAAATAAATAGTTAAGTAAAAGTATAAATAATGTTGGTCTCACTGGTACTCAAAGGGTTATGTATTTTACTAACAGTTTTGTTCCATGAGGTTATATATGCTTTGCACCGATACATAAGGAAATTACCCCGACACTATCAGGTTACAACTACACTCGTAAATTTCTGTATCCTGCTACATTGCTTAAGTCACTAGTAATTACGCTACGGGACGATGGTAATGAAATGAGCACATGGAATCAGCAAGAGATAATCCTAACGGATGGACGTCTTTACGTCAGAAGAGCTCTGTTTTTTTATTTATCTAAAACAAAATTTATAATATTGCATGTACACCGATGAGCCAAAATATAATGAACGTGTTGGGCGAATTTTCAAACACATTACTTCAGCGATTCTACTTGGCATGGATTCTACAAGTCATCGATGGGTTTCCAGAAGTATATGGTACTAGATTCCTATTCACATGTCGCTAAACTCTCACAAATTGCGGGACGGTATTTTTGTGGACACGCGGCTGGCGCCCAATATGTATTCTAGTCAGTACAGATGAGGGCACATGAGTTCACAATCATGCTCCACAAATCTCGAAGTATGATTCTGGCCTTGTCTCGCGGAGAGTTATCTTGATGGGAGACGTCATCACCATCGGAGAACACTGCAAACATGAAGGGATGCAGGTGGTCCACAGTAATGTTGACGTAGTTCACTGCTCAAATGGTGTCTTCGAGTAATATCACAGGTTCCATAGAATCCCAGCTCAATGTACCCCATAACATAATTCTACTCTCACCAGCCTGCATCTGTGACGCGTTGCACATTTCAAGCAGCCATTCGCCTAGATGACGGCCTGTAAGGACCCAACCATCGAAATCCGATTCATTCGGCAGGCGATACGTTTCTATTGATCCACGGAGAAAACGCATTGATGCTGTGCCCACTGCAATCATAACTGACGATGTCGTCAGGCCAACATAGGATCAAGTAGCGGTCATGTGATGTGGAGCTCTCTGTTCAACAATAGCTTTTGAACGGTGTGCTCGGAAACAGTTTTGCCTACACCAGCACTGTACTCTGACGTCAGATATGCCACAGATCACTGCCTATCCTGGATTACACAGTGGGGGATCCTCAGAGCCGTACGTTTTGTGGTGAGACATGGTCGTCGTATAACATACAGCCTTCTCAGTATTTCACCATCCTTCAACCACTTTCCATAGGTGCTCACTACAGTAGTGCACAAACATCAGACCAGCTTCACCGTTTCAGACATACTCGTTTCCAGATGCCGCGCCACGACAATGTGCGCTTTGACAAAACCACTTATATGAGTGGACTTTCCCATCTGCGGCCCATATCTTTCCTGTAATGACTGACTATTCGTCTCTCTTCCGCTTACATTCATTCCGTACTGTGTCACGTCCCCGCAGCTCCACCGGGAGGCATACAGTGCCGCGGTGGCAGTGGTCATAATGTTTTGGCTGATCTGTGTGTGGAGTGTGGAAGCAGCACCAAGCGGCCACGAAGCTTAACGTCCCCTGACAGACGGATCACAATCAACAAGGCAGATGGCCTCAATTAATGAGAGACTGTGGAAAGGTTTAGTATCGAAGCCGAAACATTGCCACAAAGTCTTGTGGTCAGTAACTTTAGCCCACTACCTCTCCTTCCCCTGCCAGCCAGATAATAGGTGCGAAAATTTTTCCCACCGGGTTACCCTGCGGTGGAGCGCCACCGTGCAAGTTTGCGTTCCCTCAACATCATTTCGTCCGTTATTGTTCGTCGAATTTGGTCTGGGGTATATAGCATGACACCCATACAAGTTCATCATTGATTCCTTCTCTCATTTTTTTTTGTTACAGAAAGCAGCCAGCCAGCCCTTATGACTGAACACGCTGAGCTACCATGCTGGCAACGACATCGGCCATGGAGGTGGAGGGGGGGGGGGGGTGTTCAGATATACGCAGTTAGGGTCACGACGACCTGTACAGCCCGTTTTAACGCAGATTCTCGACGAATCTCAGTACACATATTCGTTAGAAAATTACTTACTTCCCCCAAATCTTGTCAGATGATATTGGAGAACGTATAACCGAGCTACACTGTCTATGGACGAAACTAGTTTGGTATATATCTCGGATACAGACTGTAGTAACATAAAAGGGATTATTGTCTGAACGGAAGTATACATTCACAGTTTTTTAATTTATTTGTAGGATTTCAGAACGTGCCAGTGAAGCCATCTCAAGATTGAAAATGTTGTACTGCAGTTTGTTTTTGGAAATTCAGAGTATACATTACTTTCATTCGTTTCCTGGCAGTAAGTATCACTCTTTGTTCTCTCGCACCATAAGCCAACAGAACATCGGTGGACAAGAATGCGGATAGCAAGCCTTGCCCTGGCCCATGTGCTATAGTGCTCATGAGAACATGATAAGTGCCACCACCCAATTTTCCAGAAACTTCTCTCAGTGGAAGAGTGGTCAAAATAAGTGAACACGAGAGTCGGCTTATCCTTAGATACTCCATCATTTCTGTAATAACGGTAGTAAAAGTTTTTAAAATATTTTGCAGGTACCTTAATGCCTTTTGTTGGAACACTTTTATTACTTTCATTTTTGTTTTTCATTCGTATACCAATTACTACATGAATATTTTCCAATGTATACTGATATAATATTGCCCTTAATTGTCAACTATATTTATGTCAAATGAACGAATTTTTAAAAAATCTGAAAATTACTTGAAATTTTTTTCGGTGAAATCTCTGTAGCGTATCTTGATTCATAATCAACTACAAGCACCACTATTCAGAAAAGTGAGCTGTTACGCATGAATATCTGTGAAATTATTGCCGACACACGAAACATTCTATGGGCATGAGTAGATAAATGAAAACAGTGAAAATAAATTAAAATAAATAAAAACAACCATGGGATTTCGAACATGCGGCGAAAAAATTGTTCAAATGGCTCTGAGCACTATGGGACTTAACTTCTGTGGTCATCAGTCCCGTAGAACTTAGAACTACTTAAACATAACTAACCTAAGGACATCACACACATCCATGCCCGAGGCAGGATTCGAACCTGCGACCGTAGCGGTCACGCGGTTCCAGACTGAAGCGCCTAGAACCGCACGGCCACACCGATCGGCGCGGCGAAAAATTAAAAGGCCGCGATGCTAAGCACTGATCCACCATTGCTGCTGACGATAGTACGCTGTAGAAGAATCTAGAAAATACCTCAAAAACTTTAACCGTCGTTTTCTAAGAAATGGTCGAGTATCCAAGTGTATGCTAAGACACATGTTCGCTTATTTTGACTCCTCTTCTAACGAGCGAAGTCCCTGGGAAAGCGGGAAAGCGGGTGGTGGCATTTGCTGTGTTCTCCCTGTGAGCCATACTGCTCATCCAGCCTACTCTCCCATTCCCCCCCCCCCCCCCCCCCCCCCCCCCCCCGCCATGACCCAAGCTGTCTAGACGGAAAGAGGAGGAAGAGGGGTAGTCGGTGAACACGCCATATTGAAATGGCAATGCAGTCGAACTGCATATGACTTGGTTTCACTTTTGTCAACAACATCGATCAGAAACGAAGCAGATATTCAATATTCCTTAATTATTTTTGGTACGCTGACGACATAATGTAATTTGAATCTGGTAAAAATTGTCGGAATACAGGAGGAGTCAATTTCGCAGATTTTAGCTTACAGGTTCCCACGTAATGTGGCTTATTTAATTTCACAATCGAAAGAAAACCTTTCACACACTTATTCCGATCGAAAAACATTACTGTTTGTGAAAATTGCAACATACAGAAGTAATGGTTGGAAACGCTACAAGACTAGAGTGGGATCATAATAAGTGGAAATGACTGCAGAAAGATTATTTGCACATAGGCCAATCAGTGCCCTCTTTGTGCGTCAGTCGACACACTCATTATATTTTAGCTCATCGGTGTACATATAATATTACAAATATAGTAATGGAGGATACTGTATTTAAATAATAAAAACAGAGCTGCGCTGACGTACTCTGGAAGACTCTAAACAACGAAGAGAAGGTTTCCATTCGTTACGATTATCTCTTGTTGTCCGCCCCACGTAACTGAGTGGTCAGCGTGACAGAATGTCGATCCTAGGGGCCAGGGTTCGATTCCCCGGTGGGTCGGAGATTTTCTCTGCTCAGGGACTGGAAGTTGTGTTGTCCTAATCATCATCATTTCATCCCCATCAACGCGCAAGTCGCTGAAGTGACGTCAAATCGAAAGAAATGCACCCGGCGAACGGTCCACCCGACGGGACGCCCTAGCCACACATCTCCTGTTGATTCCATGTGTTCATTAAATTACCATCGTTCGGTAGCATCATTACTAGCTGCTTAAGTAATGTAGCAGAATGCAAAAATTCACCAGTGTCCTTGTAACCTGATAGTATCAGGCTAATTGACCTATTTATCGGTGCAAAGAGTATGTAAGCTCATGGAACAAAATTGTTAGTAAAACACACAACCCTTTGAGTACCTGTGGTTTCGGTCTAAAACCACCATTATTTATGTATTTGCTTATTTATTTATTTGGAGTACCACTCCCGTTTGTGTGAAACCACCTATGTCATTGTAAGAAAGTAGGGGCAGAGCATCGAGTAACATTATACTGAGTGCACTATCCGAAAATTACCTCGAGCAATTAAACAGAGAACCGACTCGTGGAGATAACATCTTGGACATACTGATAAACAGACCCGAACTTTTCGATTCTGTAAGTGCAGAACAGGGAATCAGTGATCATAAGGCCGTTGCAGCATCCATGAATATGGAAGTTAATAGGAATATAAAAAAAGGGAGGAAGGTTTATATGTTTAGCAAGAGTAATAGAAGGCAGATTTCAGACTACCTAACAGATCAAAACGAAAATTTCTGTTCCGACACTGACAATGTTGAGTGTTTATGGAAAAAGTTTAAGGCAATCGTAAAATGCGTTTTAGACAGGTACGTGCCGAGTAAAACTGTGAGGGACGGGAAAAACCCACCGTGGTTCAACAACAAAGTTATAAAACTACTGCGAAAGCAAAGAGAGCTTCACTCCAAGTTTAAACGCAGCCAAAACTTCTCAGACAAACATAACCTAAACGATGTCAAAGTTAGCGTAAGGAGGGCTATGCGTGAAGCGTTCAGTGAATTCGAAAGTAAAATTCTATGTACCAACTTGACAGAAAATCCTAGGAAGTTCTGGTCTTACGTTAAATCAGTAAGTGGCTCGAAAAAGCATATCCAGACACTCCGGGATGATGATGGCATTGAAACAGAGGATGACTCGCGTAAAGCTGAAATACTAAACACCTTTTTCCAAAGCTGTTTCGCAGAGGAAGACCGCACTGCAGTTCCTTCTCTGAATCCTCGCACAAACGAGAAAATGGCTGACATCGAAATGTGTTCAAGGAATAGAAAAGCAACTGGAATCACTCAACAGAGGAAAGTCCACTGGACCTGACGGGATACCAATTCGATTCTACACAGAGTACGCGAAAGAACTTGCACCCCCTTCTAACAGCCGGGTACCGCAAGTCTCTAGAGGAATGGAAGGTTCCAAATGATTGGAAAAGAGCACAGGTAGTTGCAGTCTTCAAGAAGGGTCGTTGAGCAGATGCGCAAAACTATAGACCTATATCTCTGACGTCGACCTGCTGTAGAGTTTTAGAACATGTTTTTTGCTCGAGTATCGTGTCGTTTTTGGAAACCGAGAATCTACTCAGTAGGAATCAACATGGATTCCGGAAACAGCGATCGTGTGAGACCCAACTCGCTTTGTTTGTTCATGAGATCCAGAAAATATTAGATACAGGCTCCCAGGTAGATGCTATTTTCCTTGATTTCCGGAAGGCGTTCGATACAGTTCCGTACTGTCGCCTGATAAACAAAGTAAGAGCCTACGCAATATCAGACCAGCTGTGTGGCTGGATTGAAGAGTTTTTAGCAAACAGAACACAGCATGTTGTTATCAATGGAGAGACGTCTACAGACGTTAAAGTAACCTCTGGCGTGCCACAGGGGAGTGTTATGGGACCATTGATTTTCACAATATATATAAATCACCTAGTAGATAGTGTCGGAAGTTACAGGTGGCCTTTCGCGGATGATGCTGTAGTATACAGAGAAGTTGCAGCATTAGAAAATTGTAGCGAAATGCAGGAAGATCTGCAGCGGATAGGCACTTGGTGCAGGGAGTGGCAACTGACCCTTAACAG
Organism: Schistocerca gregaria; assembly: GCF_023897955.1. Classification (NCBI taxonomy): domain Eukaryota; kingdom Metazoa; phylum Arthropoda; class Insecta; order Orthoptera; family Acrididae; genus Schistocerca; species Schistocerca gregaria. Next base: position 206,811,493 of record NC_064931.1, on the reverse strand, counting down.
ACAAATGTAATGTATTGCGAATACATAGAAAGAAGGATCCTTTATTGTATGATTATATGATAGCGGAACAAACACTGGTAGCAGTTAGTTCTGTAAAATATCTGGGAGTATGCGTGCGGAACGATTTGAAGTGGAATGACCATATAAAATTAATTGTTGGTAAGGCGGGTACCAGGTTGAAATTCATTGGGAGAGTCTTTAGAAAATGTAGTCCATCAACAAAGGACGTGGCTTACAAAACACTCGTTCAACCTATACTTGAGTATTGCTCATCAGTGTGGGATCCGTACCAGATCGGGTTGACGGAGGAGGTAGAGAAGATCCAAAGAAGAGCGGCGCGCTTCCTCACAGGGTTATTTGGTAACCGTGATAGTGTTACGGAGATGTTTAGTAAACTCAAGTGGCAGACTCTGCAAGAGAGGCGCTCTGCATCGCGGTGTAGCTTGCTCGCCAGGTTTCGAGAGGGGGCGTTTCTGGATGAGGTATCAAATATATTGCTTCCCCCTACTTATACCTCCCGAAGAAATCACGGATATAAAATTAGAGAGATTCGAGCGCGCACGGAGGCTTTCAGACAGTCGTTCTTCCCGCGAACCATACGCGACTGGAACAGAAAAGGGAGTTAATGACAGTGGCACGTAAAGTGCCCTCCGCCACACACCATTGGGTGGCTTGCGGAGTAATAATGTAGATGTAGAAAGTGACATCTGGTGGTACACTGAGATATTTGCACGAATGTAGTGCACTGTAGCAGTCAGTGACTTCCTTCGTTGAAAGTGTCGGCTCGGAGACTGTGTTTCGTGATTGCAGAAGATTGTGACACGTGGTGCTTCTTTATATTGATCGTACTTACGAGATCACTGATAGTGAAAGAATGTGTATCTAAAGTTATTGAAACGTAAATTTGAATCTGTACTACTGCTGTAAAGTGTAGATTCAAAATGAAGCCACTTGAGCAGTATCTACTTTTCATATAAATTTATTAAATTTATTAAATTTTGGGCCCATTTGTGCTTGTTATTTAGAATTATCTTGTTTCAAACATTATGAGTTCCTGACAATTTCGAGTTGTGGAATTGTGTCTAGGAAAAACGAGAAATTACATTCACATGTATCTCATAAGTGGATGGGTGGTTGAAAACTGTACATACCAGTGCTTCCAAATTGAAACAACTACTTTAAGGCAGGTAATGGTTCACTTATTGCCAGTTTCTCCCTTTTTTCGTTGCTTATTATGATAAGCGCTCTTAGACTGTTTGCAGATGATGCTGTCAATAGCCGTCTAGTAAGATCATAAAATCAAAACCAATTCCAAAATAATTTAGACCAGATATGAGTATGGTGCAAGAAGTTGGTTGGTTTGTGGTACTAAAGAGACCAGACTGCTACGGTCATCGGTCCCTGTGCAAGAAGTATCAGTTGTCTTAGATAAGAAAAAAGCGTGAGGTCATTCACAAAAGTACGAAAATAAATCCGTTAAATTTCCGTTACACGATAAATCACACAAATTTAAAGGCTGTCTATTCAACTAAATCAGTATTAATCAGAATTAAGAAAAACTTCAAACAGGAAGGTCGCGTAGATAATATTGTAGGGAAGGCCAAGACTGCGTTTTATAAGTAGGACACTTAAAAGATGCAACAGGAAAATACGTCAGGAAAAGTGGGAGATCATTCCCAAAAGTACCGAAACAGATCCGTTATACTTCTATTACATGAGAAGGGTAGGCAAAGAAAGAGTTAGTTTTATTGGCAGAACAACTGACAGATGCAACAGGTCTACAAAAGTGACTGCCTGCACCATATTTGTACTTCGTGCTGGACTATTGCCGCCAGGCATTGGTTTTTTAAGACATTTGAATGATGGAGACATCGAAAAAGTCCAAATAATGGCAGCTCGTTTTGCATTCGCCAAATTGGGGAGAAAATGTCAAGGATATGATTAGCGACATGGGGTGGGGATCGATAAAACAAATGGGTCTTGCGTTGTGGCGAGAACTTTCTACGACATTTCAATCACCAACCGTCTCCTCTAATAAGAAAATATTTTATAATCGCCAGTCTTCCTAGGGAGAAATGATTATCGCAATAACATAAGAGAAACTAGGGCTCGTACAAAAGATCTGAGTATTCGTTTTTCCCAAGCGCCGCTCGAGAGGGGAACTGTAGAGAAATCGTTTGAATCTGTTTCCAAGAGCCATCTGCCAGGCACTTACGTGTAAATTGCTGACTGGTGATGTAGATGTAATGAAGGGTAATACAGTGAAAAATTTTAAAATTATCTTCAAAAGTAGAACCATAACTGATTGTTTACTTTTTGCAAATTTTTCTAGCATTTGTTGCTTGCCATGATGATAAAGTCCAATTTTATGAAAAAAATTAAAATTAATTTTTTTATGTTGATTGGACTCAAATGATTAGCCCTTTCGTGGGCAAAATTATTGAGCAGTTTTTTTAATGAATGGAAAGCACATAATAGTTAACAGATAGGTATATTTATCATACAGAATATCAAATTTGCTCCAACTGTGAAAGTGAGGTCACACAACAAGGTGGGAAGTATTCCTCCCACTGCCCTTCCTTGGAGTCAAATGACAAAAACAACTTTTTCAATATATGTCATATTTATTTCATAAATTTACTTCTCTTGTTACAATGATTGCTCACAATTACTTGCCATGAAATTTTCTGAAACATGGGTCTATGCCAAGTGGTATTTGACAATATGTACAAACACAGCAAGTGCTCTTTTCCGCAGCTTTGGTACTACAATGACGGCACGTTCAGTAGGTTTCTCTTAAAATGGGTTGATGCTCCCCTACAGCCACATGATGAAAATCTTCAGGTACTTTACCTCTTTTTGCCAGAAAGACTGTTTTTGTCCACGCCTTTTTTTGGGATGAGAAGCCAGCGACCAATTGTGTGGCTAGATGGATCCTGTATGGCAGCTGAACAAATGTCCACTTTCTCTTTTACTTATTTTCCACAAGATAAAACTGTTCACGGCAGCAGCGTCCACCAGGAAATTAAATATTCTGTGCCACCATTTTACAGAACGTCTGCCAATAGCAAACCTTTCTCGTAATTGATCAAACTTATCGACACCACCTCTAGTTTTGTTGTATTCTGCCACAACTTCAGGACAAGAGATCTCTGAACTAGCACCATCTTTGTTTTTGTTTTTCCTTTTCACTGTGGCTGTTCCTCATGGGTCATGAATTGAGGACAGGAAAGTGACTGGACGATTATCCATCCATTTTACTGCAGAAATGGCTCCTTTTGTTTTAAGCTGGAATTCTCCTCTTTCCAATTTTACGTTTTTCTTCATAAATTTGGTTAAATACTATAGCATTGAGGAAAAAAAATCACAAAATGTCACGCAAACAGTACTGAAAGGCTCCTCTGCAGAGCAACACTCAGCTATACAATGCCTCTGCGCGAAGGTACAGCAAAAAACGGCGGGAACTTCACATTGGAAGTAGTGCCCTACACTGTTCAGTAGGTGGTAGCACCGTACAGAGGTGGAAACTGTGAATCCGATGGGACTAGGAGCGAGTTCATTGTAGTGGGAAGCACGTTTCCCCACGGCTTATGAAAGCGTTAAAGGAACACATTGATCGCTCGGATGCCTGTACGTTAATTACGGCTGGTAGCATATTGTCATGTGCCCTTCCACCAGAGACGGAAGTCACTGTAGTGAAGCAGTAAGTATGTGTCATTCAGGTAATCAGAGCACTGACATGGATCGACGTGGAAGAGAAAGAGGGTTAGAAACGAGACATCGTGTTTGGACGTGCCCGTGACCTCACCGTTAAGTAAGTTACCAGAACTGCTGTTGCATTAAAGTGGGCTGTCCAGTCTGTTTACAAGGAATGTTGTACAAGTCACAGTCATAAAACACGGCGTAAGAACAGTGGTCCCGAAAAGTCATGAATCGAAAAAAAATGGTGGCGATTTCCACGCCTTGTTAATGTCAATCACTTTCAAACCCTACAGGAATTGCGTATGTCTGTTCTTTAGGACTTCAAAAAATGTCAGAAAGAACAAACACCATTTTAATCCTGCAGCCGTTGTGAAGAAAGATATAAAGGAATTAAAGAAATTAGCTGCCAATGGGAGTTGATTTCAATCAATGGGAAAGTTGAAAATTTGTGCCAAACCAGTATTCGAAACAGAGTTTCTGCTTACTAGGCAGATGTGTTGACCACTGCGCCATCCGGACCCAGTGGTCACTGCAGCTTCATAGACTACCGTAGCACGCTCGCCGTCAGAGCCAATTTTTCAACTTCCCTAATAGACTTAAACCAAAGCACCATCGCAACTACCGTCTTTAATTCTTTTGTGTGCGACATGAATTTCTGATGTCAACGAATGCAGCACCGTCTCAGACAGTTCTCGAGCGAATATTCCCAAGAGAACTATATCTCTTAAGTTTTCTCGACATCTTTGATTGATGGTTAGCTCCAGGGTGACCTGGACTCAAACAGTCTTTTAGCTGTTGTTGGTATCGGATCACTACTTATAGTCAACATTTCTTCTGGCGGAGCTGATCCACCACGGCTGAACAACCGGAGGCACACTATTAATCAAGCACGCTGAGAAAGTCTGCGAGATCACAGGAGGAGAGGTCCAACAACGTACAGAAGTTGGATATTCTCCGCCAGAATAAAGGTGGACTACGAATAACATGGTCTTGCAAGAAATGATCAGCCGCCTTCTATTATTCCTAGTTTTTCACGTCGCTTTCTTTGTTCTGATACTGTGATATACATCTGCGTTTGTGAAAGCTGCAAGGGCATGAGTGACACAAATGAGCAAAATTAACTTTATATTCAAATTATGTGCTCTATAATCTACTCATCAGTGGGTATACAGAACTGCACATCATCCCTGACTTTGAGAAGTCAGCATTGCGTAAATACCCCACATGCTGCACTAGCCTTTAAATGAGGGATGTAGAATCAGAGAGGGCCTAGGCAAGAGCTATTTTTCGGAAATGTCAGTTGGCGACATCTCAGGTGATCATTCAGGCCAGGGAAGCTGGGCTACGCGTCAATTCTCGAAGGAGGTTTACAAAATCAGCACAACATGAGGCTAGTTATTTTCCCGCCAAAACAGGACACGTGAAATTTCCAGAGGGTATATGAACTGAATTTTATGGGGAGGAAATTGAGTTTTTGGACAAATATACAATATAAATGTTTCGAATATTCCCTTTATAATGTTGTCTATAACACGAAGACAAAATGAAGGCAAGTAATCTAAATTGTCTTTGCAAAACAGGATGCCGTGATGTTGCTTATAGCATTTATGAAACAAGAAAGAGTCGTCAAGTACGCAGCCTTAATAGTGAAACTTTTGAGCACAAGAGCTATTGATTGTTGACTGCACTGCAACATGGCTCGCATTGAATTTGCCACCGTTTGAATTGTTTTCTTTATGATGCACGTGTTTCGTACCAGAGTGACATTCGGTGAAGTCTTCGTGTTTTCCTAGGTACAACATGAGTAGACCTCAGAATGTGAAGGTACAGTACATAAAAATCCTGCAAATTGACGCAAGAATGCATGTGGTACACGATACATGTATTTTGTTGTTTGTTGTAGTGTACACGGAAAACGGCGCGAAAAAGTCAGATCCATTGAAAAAATACATACACATAGATAGTACTAGTGAATCAAAGTCTGCCTATAATAATTGTAAACACTGGGCTGCTTCCTTCTTCGTTTCTGACATGGAGCTCTTAATGCAGATACATATAGAATGTATTTTGCAAATGTTAGACTGATTAATGGTGAGAATTTACTCTGCTGTTCTTGATGCTGTGCCATAAGATATGAAAGATACTGGTGAGGAAGCAGTCGTTGAAAGTAATAATAACAGCGACTTGACCGTAGCTTTTGACAGCAGTTGATATGAGATGGGCAACAGGCGTCCATATGGTTATGTAACATTGTGGGCAGCGACAAAGGAGTTATGTGGCTGTACTTACCAACAATTGCAGATGCTAGTGTAGACTATCTAACATATACACTCCTGGAAATGGAAAAAAGAACACATTGACACCGGTGTGTCAGACCCACCATACTTGCTCCGGACACTGCGAGAGGGCTGTACAAGCAATGATCACACGCACGGCACAGCGGACACACCAGGAACCGCGCTGTTGGCCGTCGAATGGCGCTAGCTGCGCAGCATTTGTGCACCGCCACCGTCAGTGTCAGCCAGTTTGCCGTGGCATACGGAGCTCCATCGCAGTCTTTAACACTGGTAGCATGCCGCGACAGCGTGGACGTGAACCGTATGTGCAGTTGCCGAACTTTGAGCGAGGGCGTCTAGTGGGCATGCGGGAGGCTGGGTGGACGTACCGCCGAAGTGCTCAACACGTGGGGCGTGAGGTCTCCACAGTACATCGATGTTGTCGCCAGAAGTCGGCGGAAGGTGCACGTGCCCGTCGACCTGGGACCGGACCGCAGCGACGCACGGATGCACGCCAAGACCGTAGGATCCTACGCAGTGCCGTAGGGGACCGCACCGCCACTTCCCAGCAAATTAGGGACACTGTTGCTCCTGGGGTATCGGCGAGGACCATTCGCAACCGTCTCCATGAAGCTGGGCTACGGTCCCGCACACCGTTAGGCCGTCTTCCGCTCACGCGCCAACATCGTGCAGCCCGCCTCCAGTGGTGTCGCGACAGGCGTGAATGGAGACGTGTCGTCTTCAGCGATGAGAGTCGCTTCTGCCTTGGTGTCAATGATGGTCGTATTCGTGTTTGGCGCCGTGCAGGTGAGCGCCACAATCAGGACTGCATACGACCGAGGCACACAGGGCCAACACCCGTCATCATGGTGTTGGGAGCGATCTCCTACACTGGCCGTACACCTCTGGTGATCGTCGAGGGGACACTGAATAGTGCACGGTACATCCGAACCGTCATCGAACCCATCGTTCTACCATTCCTAGACCGGCAAGGGAACTTGCTGTTCCAACAGGACAATGCACATCCGCATGTATCCCGTGCCACCCAACGTGCTCTAGAAGGTGTAAGTGAACTACCCTGGCCAGCAAGGTCTCCGGATCTGTCCCCCATTGAGCATGTTTGGGACTGGATGAAGCGTCGTCTCACGCGGTCTGCACGTCCAGCACGAACGCTGGTCCAACTGAGGCGCCAGGTGGAAATGGCATGGCAAGCCGTTCCACAGGACTACATCCAGCATCTCTACGATCGTCTCCATGGGAGAATAGCAGCCTGCATTGCTGCGAAAGGTGGATATACACTGTACTAGTGCCGACATTGTGCATGCTCTGTTGCCTGTGTCTATGTGCCTGTGGTTCTGTCAGTGTGATCATGTGATGTATCTGACTCCAGGAATGTGTCAATAAAGTTTCCCCTTCCTGGGACAATGAATTCACGGTGTTCTTATTTGAATTTACAGGAGTGTAGTTTGGAAAAGAAGAGAATAGAAGCTTTCGAAATGTGGTGCTACAGAAGAATGCTGAACATGGGTACCATTCATAGCTTTTAGGAATTAATTGGAGTACTGCACAGTTGCACTATTCGTCGCTAAATAAGAGGCCACCAGCTGATAGACCAATGAATTTGTCTGACGCGTTTCAGACAGAACCCATCTTCAGATTTTCATGAACGAATTTGTGATCAGATACATGAAGATAATATCTAATATACAAAGCTGTCATGGCAGACAGTTTTATGTCTTTAGGTAACAATTACAGGTTATAACGTTTGCGGTTATCACTGAAATACGGACTGTAGTCAATTTAGCCCAAAAGTGCAACATTTAGCGATTATGCGCCAAAAACGATGAAGTTCTAACTGCGGCGGTTATGTCTCTGGGCAAGGGAAGCAGGTGAAATGGTATGCACGCCACACCCATCCCGCAGCAAACCGAATCCAACCATGGGCGCAAGAGGATGCACTGCAGAACTCCAGCGCCGATACAAGTCTGTAACCGGAACTGTAAGGTCCATTGTGCCGGTGGGGACAAGATGAAACGTGTCCCAGGCGACGATATGATGACGGATTACGTGGTTCAACATTCGCACGTCATTGTGAAAGACCATTTGCTGCCCACTGCTTCCGCACATGACCACTGGAATAGTAGCATGCCCTGCCAGAGCGCTAAGAAGAACTACGCAAAACACGCCCTCCAACTGACGACGATGATATAACCATCGTAACCAGTAGTGGATGAAGCAACGAAACTGTGACTGACACAGAATTATACATTTTTCAAACAATATGGAAGATATATGTGGAACTAAAAATAAAAAATCTTGTTGCACACAATAGTGTTACTGACAGTTTCTTCGTCGTTATCGATAACTGCAGTCTTCCTCTCGTTCTTGGTGTAATATCGAACCTAGATCTCAGATTTATGCATTGGTCAGCTAACATCTGAAATGTTACTCATATACTTAGGAAGAGTAGTGCAAACTATTAATAATAAAGTATCTTATCTCCTGCATTCAAACTTCGGAGAAGTTCTCTTTCATCACTTGCGGGACTAACAGTCCTGGAGGAAATGATTTTGCCATGACATCGCTTAGCTACAGCCTAGAGGCTTGTTTCCAGAATAAAACTCAAGGAAGTGAAGTCGTGAGGGTGGGTCGTGAGACGTACATCAACAGTTCAGACTTTGGAGTATTTTCCTGCGAAAGATAAAGGTCCGAAGATCCAGTCCCTATCCAGCACATAGGTTTAATGTGCGAGGAAGTTTCAAATCAGCTTACAGAGTGAAAATTCATTCTGGAAAGACAGTGAATTCACAATTACCTACCGCAACTGTGAAGATATCGATACCAGCAGCTATCACCATGCTATGCACATGGGCTCCATTATCTAAGGAGGTCATAGAAAGCTCCAGTCCCATTGTCTTTAGTACAAAATATATTTATTCTCCCATATAGTGTTCTGCTAATGTATGTGCCAAATGTAATTCAGCCGAAGGTGTGCTCTAAATGCACAGCAAAAATTCTGAAATTACCTAACGGTCCACAAAGAAAGCTTGTGGCTGTCTCTCATTCACATATCTTTACCGTCAGTTTATTACACGGGTCAACTGTCCACTGGATATAGTTTTTATCGACGGTGGTAATGTTTCTTGAAATCACTTGATTTTTCTGTACTGTTGCTTGTGACGAGAAAATTTAGATTAGCTAGCTTATCTCTCAGCATTATAAAAGAATGGTACAAGAAGAAACTCGCCACTTTCATGATTGATGATGAAATGATGAGGACAACACAAACACAGAGTCTTCTCGAGGCAGGTGAAACCCCTGACCCCGCCGGGAATCGAAACCGGGACCTCGTGCTCGGGAAGCGAGAACGCGAGACCACGAGCTGAGGACAGTATTCTGGAGTTTCGCCTGATCGTATGACCAAGATGATATTTATCAATTGAGAGGCCGTCTCCCTAAGCCAGGAGCAAAGGTTGAGATGCTTGTTAATTAAGTGTTTAACCCTGGGACAATGACAGACCAACAAAACGTCAACAACACTACAATACTGAAGAATTTCCAAGCACGATGTCACAGAACATATATGTTGGTCTTAAAATATGCGGTCATTGTAAACGGAACTACAAGGAACAAAAAGATATCGGATTAACCCCACTATTTGATCTACTAGAGTGATGCCATCCTCAGTATTGGTGGTTGTCTAAGACTTCATACGGTTGCATCCCTGTAAGTTATTTGAATAAGAACAACCATTTACAAAAGAAAAACAACAATCTGAAGATTAAAGAAAATCAATAATTACGTTTGTTTATGTTACACTTTATCTACTATAGTACTGATAGGAGCACAAGTCATAGATCTATGTACATGTAGGCGACAGAACTTAGGTACACAAAGACCGGAATTTAAAATTTCCTTACGTTCTGCTAATCTGAGTGTGTTGAAGCTTAGCCACATTATTGAAACAAAGTTCTTAAGCATTTATTTTATGTTTATGTTACTAAAGCTGCCCACTGAGATATGTTGCTAACACACAAAAAAGTACTTTAATTGTGTGAGAATTCGTAAGGGACCAAACTGCTGAGGACATCGCTCCTTAGACTTACATACTACTTACGCTGATTTAAACTAATTTATGCTAGGAGCAACACACACCCACGCAAAATACTGAAACAGTAATTCACAAGACAGATTTCAACACTCCAAATATCACACATACCAGATGTCACAAAGAAAAAGAAACCATTGGAAAGAGTAACATGGGGCATTTCACAGACCTAACAATCCTCCATCAAAATATGCAATCAACAAAAAATAAAACTTAACTATTACAAGTTGAGCGCCAAACCTTGAACTGCACAGTAGTTTGTGTTACTGAGAACTGGTGCAGAGACTCTTAAGTCCTACATGTTGTATTATCATTGTATGAAAGGGAAAACTCTTACTGCAGAACTGCTCCAAGGGGTGGAGGATCATGCATTTGTCAGAAAGTGAACACATTTCAAATCAAGACATGACTTCAGTAAGTGAAGACCAACACTTTGAAATATCAGCTATTGAATTAACTGGGCTTGATATTGCCAAGTAATTGATCAGTGTGTGTGTGTGTGTGTGTGTGTGTGTGTGTGTGTGTGTGTGTGTGTGTGTGTGTGTGTGTGTGTGTGTATCTCCAATGTTTGTCAAATAACAGCAAAATCTTCCCTAAACTATAAGCCTTCAAACGACATCAGAAATGAAAATAGAAGATTTTTCAAAAGAACTAGCAAAACAAAGCTGGGATGAAGTGTATAAGGAAACCAATATAAATATGAAATTCTCCACGTTATTTAGATTTACCTTTGAATAGGCGTTTCCAAAAGTACGCATGTCTGTACCAATATCTCACAAAAACAGATGGATAACAGGAAGGATTAAAATGTCCCCCCAACACTTAAATACCACAGTTACATGGGGCCGACTGGAGTGGCCGTGCGGTTCTAGGCGCTGCAGTCTGAACCTAGCGTCCGATACGGTCTCAGGTTAGTTAGGTTTAAGCAGTTCTAAGTTCTAGGCGACTGATGACCTCAGAAGTTAAGTCGCATAGTGCTCAGAGCAATTTGAACCATTTAGTTACATGACAAACTGTCGCAAAGATCCAGAATTCATAAATTTCTATCATAGATACAAAGAGATACATAGGAAGGTGCTGACTGCTGAAAAAAGTCATTTAATGAAAAAGTAATATATAATGCAGAGAACAAAAGCAAAGCTGTCTAGGATGTTATGTAAAACGAAACAGGAAGAGGCAAACAAACGCAGAAAACATACTGCTAATGGGTGGATAAGGCAATAAATGATCTACAATACTTAGGAACCTATGTGAACGAGCGTTTGTACTAAATTCTATGATGTTTCCTCTAGCCACTGAGAACGAAGTAAACGAAACTGTTCAAAAACTAAAAAAATGAAAAGTCAGTATGCTCAGATGAAGTACCAATGTGTGTAATGAGACAACTCATAGAGATTATACTAGGCCCCTTAACAAATACAATAAATGAATCCTTCATATCAGGGACATTTCCAGAGCTGCTAAAAGAGGCAAAAGTTGTACCTTTGCTTAAGAAAGGTAATGTAGAAGACCGAGAAAATTACAAATGCGTGCACAGGTTAGCATAATTCAAACAGATCTAAACAATTAGAAAAACACTTATCAGAACCAAAATTCCGCAAGGTAGCATATTAGGACCAATACTATTCCTGATATACACCAATGACTTTCCCAGTTGCATCACTAATGGTGCAGAAATTATCTTCGCTAATGACAGAAATTCTACAGTGACTTAGAAAACAAGAGAACTTCTTGAAGAGAAAGCAAATGAAACTCTCAAGGACGTTACGATTTGTCAATAAGCAACAAAGTGACACTGAACATAAAGAACACTAATGCCATGAATTTCCGTTGAAGAGGGAAAATGGCAATGTTATATTAAATGTATCTGGCATCTCTATACTCTGTAACAAATTCCACATTTCTAGGAATGAATATTGACTCTCAGTTGGAGTGGTGTGAACACACGAAGGTACTTGCTAACAGAATGTCATCAGCATGTTATGCCCTAAGAATGCTATCATCAGTGTGTAACATGCAGTGACTTTTAGTTACATACTATTCATATGTACACTCAGTTCTTAGCTATTGCATTCTTTTTTGGGGGTCAAATGCACAAAATATGAACACAGTTTTCAAACTCCAGATAAGACCCATAACATTAATAACCAAAAATAGTAGTCGAGCTCATTGTAAAGATCTGTTCAAAACACTGGGGATTTTAACTGCTCTGTGTGAATACATTTACCAGTCAGTTGTTCACATCAAAAATAACATTGGTAATTACTGCACAAACAGCTCTGGCCATGACCAGGGAACAAGAGTTAGACTCAACTTACATTTACCAAGAAAAAATAAGCATAAATCTGAAAAAAGGAATTTTGTGCCAAAGAATAAAACTTTACAATAAGTTACCAAAACAGATTATAGAAGCTGCAAAAAATACACTTATTTAAAATGGCAGCTAGAAAGTACCTGTAATGCAATACATTTTATACTCTCTAGGATTACGTAGATAAAACAGCAGGTGTTTGGTAAAAAATGTTATACAAGTAAATAATACTAATGTTATTTCACATGGTTATTTCACATGGTTATTGTGAAAATATTTAGTCACTGTAAACTAACTTCTGTAGTTTTGAACACAAAAATATTGTTGTGTAATTGGATGTGCCTGACTCTTCTGAGATCATACGTGTATTCAGACTTGCTATACTATGTAAATGTTGTTTATTTTCGAAGTTTTAAGAGCTGTAACGTAGCCATCTTTCAGATTGGCTCGGTGCATTCCGCATAGCGAGCACCTACCGTCCAGTCTGCCTTCTGGGCTCTTCCCCTTCTCTGGCCACGCTGCACGTCTTCATACCCTGCTGGCTGGTACCAGTCTCCTAAATGGACCGCTTGCGGAATTCACCCGGGCCTGGTGCTGTATAGCTTCACAACCAAATTCGCCTCATAATAATTCAACTTGGCCTATTATCTCGCTTAAGTATGTGTAGCGCACAGGCAGTTATTAAAATGTCTGAATAATGGTTGTATTAGGGTTTTTGGGGTCAGTAATGCATTCCACAGTACAAATTGCAACATTCGTTTGCAAAAATGAACCCAGTGGCTTTCAAGGTACACTGAGTAAGCTGGACATTTCATATTTACGTGAGACTGTACTGTTATGTTGGATGTTCGAAGTTACTTTATGAACATCTTTTGAGTGGTGACCAGTTGCTCGAAGTGTGTTAACGTTTAATAATCAGACTGTTCTGACTGCTATTAAGTATCACCTTCTGTCTCACAGTGAAACCAGAAAGAATGCTTTGTGCTGATCCACCCACTACAATCAACTCTGATAAATATATTAAATTTCCACAAAAAAAAATCAAGAAATAAAATGCAACTTAGAAAAACCTGCAGCTTCACTTCTGAGGAAGGCAGGATACATAGTTAACAACATTGATCAACGAAGTAAAGGAAAAATATACACAAATATTCGAAATTCTTTAGTGGGCATAGTAATCACTGCTGACTGGAAATCATTTTGCTACCCAAATTTTTTACGTCATTTGCTGTATGTTTAATTCCGGGTTAAAGCATTAGGAATTTCGCTTGTTTTGGACATAACAATACACTGACATACAAGATAACTGCTTTGGTAATCCCAAACTAATACAACTGAATAGAAAACTACGATAGACACATAATCAGTTACTGAACTAACCTCATTTGGGCTCCTATTTAAAACATTTGCAGTCCTACGATACAGTTACTTTTTGTTGTAAATAAGAAGTCACTCTGGTAACAATGTTATCCAGTTTAGTACTACGGAACACAATAACTTCCACCCTACCACACGCAAAACGAAATTATGGAAGTATAAGAAATTGCTGCTTCTTGCGATACCATATTGCAGTACCTGTGTTATTCTGAATCACAATGCAAAGTTCCTGTGGACATGCGGGCATATTTGTAATTTCAAACTGCAGACAATATTTACAACGACACTGCTGCTCTGACTTCATGTACATATTAAGGATTAAGTAAAAGACTGAGAACTTCAGGAATGGCTAAGCACAATTTGAAAACATCTAGAAAACTTTCCAGCATATTTACAGGACTTCTTGTGGTTGTTCGTTTTAGAGAAAGATTCTTATCTATCTAGAAGGAAGATTGCAGTTCCATTCCCGTCAGCGAAGAGGTTATTGGATTGTTCTTTTGTGGTTTGAGGGCGCACAACTACAGTGGTCATTAGCGCCCAGAATAAATTATGAATTCACTGCGAGGCACAATGTTAAAACAGCAACTAAGAAGGACAACACTATAAAAGGCACATTAACAGGCAAGATTAAAAGAAAACAGCAAAATCAAATATCCTTAGACACGTTTGTTAAGTGGATAAAACGAAGAACGCGAGCAGCTGCTCCTGGGTCATCCGCTAAAATTTCATCAAGAGTACATGGCAGGCCAAGATCAATGCGCAGTGTATTAAAATTCGGACAGGACGTTAAAATGTGGCGTACCGTCAGCAATTGCCCACATGGGCAGAACGACGCAGCCGTCAGCAGATGACAGTTGGTGAACCGGCACTGTCCAATCCGTAACCGGGCCGAAACGACCTCCTCCCGCCGAGAAGGGCGTGAAGAGGTGGACTAACCAAACTAAACTACTGTTTGTCTCTGGACACAAGAAGAAGTCAGCCATTCTTGTGGTGAAGCTGAGTCATCTCGGCTGAACAACCAGCACACTGGAAATCAATGGGACACCTGAGAGATCGCACACCTCTACAGAGAGATGTTTGTGCAACGTATGCATCTTTGTCGCGGTCCGCCAAAGAAAGGTCGATTATAAATACTGATATTACAATAATTGATCAGCTACCTGTTTTTTATGCCGGTATGTTTCTTATGTATGATACAAACCTACAATTCAAATTATGCATGTGAGCAAAGTGAGCTTTGCACTACACAGTAAGTGCGTTATAACTGAAGTACTTTTACACTATGTACGATAGCAGCTTTCGAAAAATTCTGTTTTTTCATAAAGACCCCACACGCAGCACTAGCCTCAAAATGGGGGATGTCGAGCCTGAGAGGACCTGGGCATGTTCCTAGGGATTCCCTTTCGTTTCCATGTGAGTTCGAAAGGTAGCAACCCATTTGCTGGATGACAATATCGACAAAGTCACCGAAATTCCATGTCCATCTGACGTATCAGGAGTTCTTGCAGTCCTTGGAATCTATGGTATACGTCCCTTTTTCAGGAAAGCTTTCCACAATTAGCAAAATATGTGGCCAGTCATTGTGCCAGAATATGGAAACAAGCCGCCGAACGGTATATGGCCCGAGTTGACTCGACGAAAAAATACAAATATTTTACATTCTCTTCGAAAACCTGTAGAAAGGAGAGGTGCTCCCAGGCTTGTGAAACGCTTCGGAGTCGTCCAATAGTCAGCATCAATAGGGAATTATTTAGCATAGAATGTTTACCCTTGAATTTGGTTAGTGTAAGGCTCTACGGGTTGCGAGCAGCTGTGGGATACGTTAACATTTGCTCGCCAGCCGGCCTATGTGGAATGCTGACGATTTGCTTGGTCAGCAGACACGTGTCCGGCCGCACTGCGACGGGGGTACACCACTGGCCGCCGTCGGCAGCGGGCAGTATTAACTAGCGCGACCTCGGACGCGAATATATCTCTTTTCTTAGCTCACTATGGAGCCTTGCGATACGACCGTAATTAGCCGGTGTTAAGATGTCAGACACGGTGATGACGGTTTCGCTTAGAATGCGTGTTTAATAATCCATCTTTGATAATAAACTGTTTAAACTTCTCGTGTTCGCGTATTGCCGTACCTCAGGGACCCACCGCTTAAAAATCATGTAATCATCATCCGGAGCAACAACACAGACTAAACCCCTTACAGAAATGGTGTCAGCATGGGGATAATTATGGAAAATCTAGTCCTGAAGAGTCGCAGTACAACGTGAACTTCGAGGAGGAGCAGCAGCATGGTCATCATCTGACTATGCGGGGGACATCCAACGCTGGAATCCAGGTTGGTTTACTCCAGTTTGGCTAGAATACGAAAGACAGTGATGGCTTTTTATTTTACATTTGAGTGACTCATTAGACGAAACCTCGCAATCTAGTCAGAGTAATAATGTCGATCTACAAACTGTTAGTAATGAACTGCAAGAAGAGATTCGGCAGTTAAAAACAAAGAAGCGAGCGTAACATTCCGAGAGGCTTGTCAAATTATAGTTCATGAAGTACAACTACAATAAAGAGCTTTCCATTATTGCCATCAGTACCAGTGTGTAGTGGGAAGCCCGAAGTGTAATTTTTTGGTAAACTTGTAGGTGCGGCCCTCTTAGGATGCTGGACAGATTCCAATAAGCTAGTGGTTGCCAAATTAAGAATTCAGGCAGCAGCACAAGATTTCATTAGCGCAGAGCCTACTTGCGTGAAAACAGAAGACAACAATGAGTTTAGAAGGATTGTTGTCCAGAGATTTAAATGTAAAAACGCTATCAGACTTTACAGAGAGCAGCTTCACAGTTTGCAAATGCGACGAGACTAATCTACCGAGCAGTTTGCCAACAGAATTCAACGCTCAAACGGATGAGTTAGAAGATAAAATGGAAATCTCCTTCAGTTGTTCGAAGCCGACTAGAGAGCCTTTGACAAATTCATTCATGGGTTGGATGGGGAGGAAGTAAGGATTGGTGCGATGTAATACGTTTCTGGAAGCAGTAGAATCAGCTGTCGGTTTTCTTGAAGCATTAAGACGATAGAATGAGACGCAAACACAAGAGTGTAGAGTTTTCAACACAACAATACAATGCTACAGATGCAATAAGCTGGGTCAAGTGTAAGGATTGTAAAGAGAATCGAATCTGCTATCATTGCGGGATGCAAGGTCATATTTCGAGAGACTGTCGCAAGAAGAATTGTAATGCGAACAACACAATCTGCCAGCTTTAAACGAGTACGGGGACGTATGGGCCACCACTCCGTACGCCCCTTGCCAGAGACAGTGATTCCTGTTAGTTCCAGCGAAAATAAGACAAAACGACTTCGTGATACGTGCTGTATATCGTGGGATAAACCTCAAGCTACTTGCTGACACAGGAGCACAGATCTTAATGTGGTGTTGCATAGATAAACGGGATAAATTGAAACCGCCGCTTTTAGAGGTGCGAGGTTTAAACCTAGGAAAGCTACGAAACTGAAGTTTACGTAGAATTAATTCTTGGCCAAGGCCAAGATGAAGGTGAAACTAAAGGTAAATACACAGCAAGGGTGCAAGTAGTTTCAAATGACAAATGCGTTACGACGGTGTACTTGGATTTGATTTCTTGTCCGCTAACGAAGCAGATATATTTGTCGCAGAAAGAAAGATCAGACTAGGCCGTAGTACCTACAACCTAGGAAATCGTTCTTCAGACGTTCTCAAAGGTGCAGCAGTACTGACGTCGTGGGAATGGACCGCCCAAACTATGCATCAGTTGAAACCGTCAGAGTCGATGTTCAAATTGACCAGCCTCAGCAAATTCCAAAGAGAGCAGGAAAGACAATCTACATTGAAGTCACCCCATTCAAGAACGGAATTTTGTTATTAACTGAGTGATCCGAGAAAAGTGAGTTATTGGATACAATGCATTGTTATGTTGCTAGACGTGTAGGTGTCGCTACAATGATGAAAATGTCGCAAACAGTCCCAGTTACAATTACGAATATGAGCAATGAGGTTTTTGCCACGAGGAACGAAAGTTGCTGAAGTGTCGAATGTAAGAAAAAATTACATAATGCAAATTCCAGATGGGGTAGCAAATGCTGCAGTTAAACAGTTTTGTAACAGTACTGCAAAATTGCAACGAGGAGACGAAGTTCATAATGAACTGAAGCGCAAGATTTGGGAAAGGATAACATTTGACAGTGGAACAAAAGATTTTAGCGCCTGTTTTGCTGGAGTATGCAGATTTATTCCGAGGATGTGAAAATTTACCTGTCACTCATTTAGTTCAGCATCGTATTCATACAGGGAATGCTGCCCAAATCACACAGAAACCTTACCGAATACCATTTAATCAGAGTTGGTAGAAGACATTTTTAAATAACAATTAGAAGCTGGAATTATGAAACCAAGAGATCCTTCTGACCCACCGTGGTGTTCACCTGTTGTAATTGTAGAGAACAATTTCAGGTGAACCACAGTTTCGTTTTTGTGATTATTACTGATCTCTGAATGCTGTGACTACACCCTTACCGAATTTAGTGGAAACCTTTGATTACTTGGGCAGATGTCAAATTTTTTTCAATATGTGATTTAACACATGGTTATCACCAGTTAACAGTGCATCCAGATGATCAAAAACTTCATTTGTAACAAACACGAGTATACAATTATCTTCGGCTGCCGTTTGGACTTCGTAATGCTCCAGCTACATTTCAACGCCTGATGGCACTGCGTAGGGTCCTACGGTCTTGGCGTGCATCCGTGCGTCGCTGCGGTCCGGTCCCAGGTCGACGGGCACGTGCACCTTCCACCGACCACTGGCGACAACATCGATGTACTGTGGAGACCTCACGTCCCACGTGTTGAGCAATTCGGCGGTACTTCCACCCGGCCTCCCGCATGTCCACTATACGCCCTCGCTCAAAGTCCGTCAACTGCACATACGGTTCACGTCCACGCTGTCGCGGCATGCTACCAGTGTTAAAGACTGCGATGGAGCTCCGTATGCCACGGCAAACTGGCTGACACTGACGGTGGCGGTGCACAAATGCTGCGCAGCTAGCGCCATTCGACGGCCAACAGCGCGGTTCCTGGTGTGTCCGCTGTGCCGTGCGTGTGATCATTGCTTGTACAGCCCTCTCGCAGTGTCCGGAGCAAGTATGGTGGGTCTGACACACCGGTGTCAATGTGTTCTTTTTTCATTTCCAGGAGTATATCTGAGCAATATGGTGTTAAAGAGTCAAGTCAAAAAGTTTAAGAAGTTTTGGAAAGGACCATATCTAATCTGAGATGTTGTCGCCAGTCACTCTTAAGCTCCAACTGCCCTTTCGTTCGATTGTCGTTCATGTCAATCTTACGAAACGATTTCTGGGTAGATTTCCTGTAGTATCACAATACTAGGACCGACCGAGAGGCAGACCTGCTGTTCTCAAATCCAGGAAGCTAGAGTCGCGAGGTCACAGTCCAGACTTCGATTTAGACTTACTCGACTAGTTCCATTGATTTATCAATGGGGACGCAGGGCTGTGAATATGATGGCCGTGAGCGAAATATGGGCGCAAGCGGTTCTCGACGGCTAAATAAAGTTTTCCATTGAGCAAGAATATTTTACACCTTTTCATGCTCCAGTCTCCCGTTAAATAATTTTTACTGACGTTGTGCACTGCACCAGAACATATTTTAGATGAAACTCATCAAATTCTGGATCTGTTCAGCTAAAAGTTTTGACTGGTTCAGAGTAAATACTACGGTATTGCTTGTCTGTAGCACACCTTGAGGACAAACTGATTTGTAACATATGCATTTCCAAAAACCTAAGTACGGGCTGAAATGCTGTATGTGGTAACTGAAGTAGATAAAGGAATTACAGTAAGATACTGAAATGAAGCTGTCCAATGCAAACCACCCGTGACAATTTTTTGATTGCAACAGATACAAAAAATTGTCACTTGCAGGGTGAAGTCATTTGTTTCTCCTCAAGTAGAAAATGATGAATTAGGGCTGCTAGTTTGTGCCTTAACCTTCCTCGTAGGTGTTCGAATGGCCGATTTTACCGTTGTACTTCCGCATTCCTAAGTGTTACACGGTGAACGAATCCAATATTTCATTTTATTTTACTGAACCTCAGTGATATACTCACGCGACGTTCTCCTGTTTCCATTTTATTTATTAGAAGTAGTTTGTTCAGTACAGCTCTTTCCAACGTAGGCCAAATTAATGATCCAACTCTACAGAAGTGATCGAAGTTTTGTGATGCATTGTAGGCCTACCAGACTACACTTTTGCTATCTATGAATATAATGGTATCCCCGTTTGGTGAACAGCCTACTGCCAAGCCGTAGAAATCCGAGCCTCCCACTGTCAGGCTGTGGCCTAGGAAACAGATCCTCGACAGGTTGTCATGCCATTTGAATTTGCTCACTCCTCGTTAGCCAACAAACTTGGGAATGTATCAGGCGATGAATGTGTTTGTCTATTGTAAGTAGCATTAAGTAGTAAGGATATTTAACCAATGTCCATAATGCCAGCACTGAAAACAGGACCCAGTCGCAGCTACAGAGCAGCTTCTCATTGTTTCCCTATTGTAAAACTAGGCTTATTTTGCAGAAGGGAACATATTTGGAGAATTTAACATCGAAGAAAATTTATACATAGAAGTTTTATTAGACTAAAAATTCATGTGGTTACGATAATATACATTGCCTGCAATGAATGTTTTGAAGCTTAATTTAAATCAACATGAAAGTAAAATACGAAAATAAATTACATAAGTCTCATTTTAAAAGGTATTTCCTGGCAATTTATCAAAATTATAACAATCGTTAAACATTTTCCACTTACGTTTGGTGCATCTTTACTATCAATACGAGAAAGTTATCAAATTATATGAAATCATTTAGAATTTAATTTTGCTTATGCTCTATATTGCTAATGCTCTATATTGGGTAGATGTGCTAGGAAGCTGTTGGGAAACCCATCTAGTTCCTTGGCGTTGATAGATGTCCAAGTAGTTGCAGCTCGACTACGCCAAGAGAATTACGACCCCCACACTGCAGAGCGCTGCCCACACGTAGAGCTGCAGGGCCTGTGGTGTTGCCAATGCTGCGAACAAGTACGTCCAGTCAGTGTTCAACCAAACAGTCGTCTGCACATATACCACTATGACTAAAAACTGAAATTTCGAAAGGTTGTTAGGATGTATTCATCACATTACAGTTCAAGCTCAATCACATACGATGATTTCCATTTATGTCTTCACACAGAACAATATGAAACGTTTTCGAAGAATTTATCCGTTACCACCTTGTTGTACCCTCTCAATCAGGGCCTTTGCTTTCTTCTTTGCCTTCCCTAAGGATTCTCCCATCTCCTTTTTTCAGGATTTTTTCACGTCTAGGTAATTAACTACGGCCATGTCACATGCCATTTATGTACTTCTGACATTTTTGTGATCCAGAGACTGGACAACTTTAACTACACGTTTACAGGAGTAATTGGACACTAGGAGATGCACAGGAATGGGACAGAATGCCATCCAGCCTAGACACATCCATTTAGGACTACGTAAACGCTTAACTGGTGTCCCCATCTTGTTTTAGATGCATGATACTCCATTTTGTGACGTCGTATCACACTTTCCCATGGAATTATATTGAGCGAGGGGGTGCAGAGAAAAACAAAAAGAAAAGAGGACAGTAAGAGAGGAAAACGGTAAAACAAAGAAAGGGAGGAAAACAGAAAAAGAGAGGAGAACAGTAAGAAAGATGGTTGGTTGTTTGAGGTTTAAGGGACCAAACAGCAAGGTCATCAGTCCCTTGTTTCAAATAGGGTCCATTCCACTAATGGGACATCTCAGGAAAGTCAGAACAATAATGGGGAAGAAGGTAAAAACGTAATAGGGCAGTCATGTTAACGGTAAAAAAATGAGGGAAGTCGGCAAGAGAACGAACCCAACGCTATGCTGAAGCAGCATAGGCAAGACCACCTGTGACTTAAAAGGTGCATCCGCTACAGTGTAGAAATACGTATGGGAAAAGGAGACTAACCAATACTTAAAAAAGGTAAAAACAGAGTAAAAGGGGAAGAAATGAGGATCTCAGTCAGGGAGGTGAATCAGGAATCTCCAAACACGGCTTACAGTGGGAGATACCAAACACTCACCGCCCTGCCCCAACACCAGAGATTGAAAACCTTAAAACTGAGAATAAAAACCACTTTCCCGGAGGAAACAGAACCAGAGAGACCATCCAGGAATCATCAGCCAACATCAAAAGTGTGGGGGAGACTGTACTTAGCACGCAGAGCCAAAATAAGCGGGCATTCAACCAAAATGTGGGCTACTGACTGGAAGGCTCCACAACCACGAAGTGGGGGTGGCTCATCATGCAAAAGAAAGCCATGTGTCAGCCTGGTATGGCCAATGCAGAGAGGACAATTTGGTCGAGTCCTTTCAGGAGAGGCGAAAGGAGGAACGCCACGGGCCTGGAGTCACCTTAATCGCACGAAGTTTATTAGACAGGGGATTAGCCTCCCAAGCGTTGGCCCATGACTGTGCGAAGTGGGATTTGATGTGAAGCCGTAAATCCGCTGCAGGAGGGGTTACAAAAAACGGGGTATGTGACTGTTCCCCCAGCCAAACGATCAGCGAGTTCATTACTCGGGATACCCACATGGCCAGGGACCCAAAGGAATTTAGTGGAACAAGCAGCATGGTGAATGTCAGTGAGATGGTCATGAATGGCAGAGACCAAGGGATGGCGCGAAACAATCAATAGCAAGAAGGCCACTCATCGAGTCGGTAGATAACAAAACACGGTTGTGTTGGGACTGTAAAGGCAAGGGCCTGGAAATTGCCATCAATTCCGTAGTAAACACCCCACTTGTAGGTGGCAGCAGATTTTCCGTTCCAACAGGACGTGAAGGCATACCCTACATGATTAGCAGGTTTAGTGCCACCAGTGAAAAAACAACAGCACCCCAAAACTCCCATAAAATTCGGCGGAAAAAGGAACGGAACATCGCCAGGGGGATGGACCTCTGCGGAGATCCATCCGAATTCGAGGCCGAGGAACTAACCAAGGGGAGGTGGAGGGGAGGGGAGGGGAGGGGAGGGAGCGAGGAAGACAGGACAAAGAAGGAAGCAGAAAATCACGGTATAAGAGACCCAAGGCCGAACCCAATCGGTAAACCTGCCTGTGGCCGGTAGTCGGGTGGGCAAGTCCATGGTCTGGGAACAGGGTAGAATAGGATCCAAGAGACTTAACAGGGCTAGTAGGGAAGGCACCAGTGGCCAAACGGATACCACGATGGTGGACAGGATCCAGCACATGCAGTGTGGAAGGAGCAGCTGAACCATAAACTTGACAACCATAGTCCAAGCGAGACAGAACTAGAGCATGATAAACATGGAGAAGGAGGAAACGGTCCGCACCCCAAGAGTGGGTAAGGAAGCGAAGGACATCGAGTTTACAGAAACATCCTACCTTCAGGAGTCTGATATGTGGCAGCCAAGTGAGCTTGTTGTCGAAAAGAAGACCCAGAAAAACCAAACTGTGGGACCACAGGCAATCGTTAAGCATCGAGATAAAGCTCTGGATCTTTTTTCTTGTGGTTTTAGGGAGCACAACTACAATGGTCATTAGCGCCCTGACTAATTTAGGAATGTACCGCGAGGCACAAGGTTAAAACAGCAACTAAAAGGGACAACACTAAAAGACGTATTAACAGACATAGGATTAAGAAACTACAGCGTAATCAAACATCCTTAGACAGGCGTGTCAAGTTGATAAAACGAAGAACGCGAGCAGCAGCTCCTGGGTCATCCGCTAAAATGGCATCCAGAGTACATGGCAGGCCAAGATCAAGACGCAGCGTAGTAAAATCCGGACAGGACGTTAAAATGTGGCGGACCGTCAGCAATTGCCCACATGGACAGAACGGCGCCGGCGCTGCCGTCAGTAGATGGCGATGGCTGAACTGGCAGTGTCCAATTCGTAGCCAGGCCAAAACGACCTCCTCCCGCCGAGAAGGACGTGAGGAGGACGTCCAAGCTATGGGAAGAGGTTTCAAGGCCCGAAGCTTGTTGTCCCTAAGTGCAGCCCAATCGGCATGCCACACTGATAAAATGCGCCGATAAATGATCGTTCTACAATCTGATGAAGGGACAAAAGAAGACGTCCGAGGCTGGATGACCGCAGCATTGGCCGTGGCATCTGCAGCTTCGTTCCCAGGGATACAGACATGGCCAGGAACCCACAGAAAGCTAACTGGAGACCCGTCGTCCACCAGCTGCTGAAGAGAGCGTTGGATCCGGTGCACGAAAGGGGAACCGGATACGGATCACTGAGGCAGTGGATGGCGCTCAGAGAATCGGAGCAGATGACATAAGCATAATGTCGGTGGCGGCAGACGTAAAGAACAGCCTGGAAAGGGGAAAGAGCTCAGCTGTGAAGACCGAACAATGGCCATGTAGCCGGTATTTGAAACTTTGTGCACCGACAATAAAAGAACACCCGACCCCGTCATTGGTCTTAGAGCCATCCGTATAAATGAAGGTCATATTAATGAACTTCGAACGAAGTTCGACAAAACGAGAGTGGTATACTGAACCGGGGGTAACCTCCTTTGGGAGCGAGGTGAGGTCAAGGTCAACGCGAACCTGAGCCTGGAGCCAAGGTGGCGTGTGGCTCTCACCCACTCTAAAGGTTGCAGGGAGTGAAAAATCAAGGTGTTGGAGGCGACGAAAGCGAACTCTAGGGGGTAGCAGGGCAGAGACATACAACCCGTATTGACGGTCGAGAGAATCGTCAAAAAAGGAACGATATGATTGGTGGTCGGGCATTGACAGAAGCCGACAGGCGTAACGACAAAGCAGCATATCGCGCCGGTAGGTGAGTGGCAATTCACCGGCTTCAGCATGAAGACTAAGGGAATAGTATAAAACGCTCCGATCGCAAGCCGTAAACCCCGATGTATGGAGTTTAGGCGGCGTAAGATGGACGGCTGTGCAGAGTATACGAAGCACCCATAATCCAGCTTGGAGCGGACGATCGACCGATATAGGTGAAGTAGGACGGTTCGATCCGCTCCCCACAACGTGCCACTGAACACGGAGGACATTTAGAGAACGGGTACAACGGGCAGCCAAATATGACATGTGGAGACCAACTAAGTTTCCTGTCAAATATAAGACCTAAAAATTTTGTTGTCTCCACGACTGGGAGAGCAACGGGGCCGAGTCGTAAAGACGGTGGGAGAAACACTTTGTAGCGCCAGAAGTTAATACAGACCGTTTTCTCGGCAGAAAAACTGAAGCCACTCACGACACTCCAAGAGTAAAGACGGTCGAGAGAACGCTGAAGAGAGTGCTCCAGGAAACATGTACGCTACGCGCTGCAATAGATGGTAAAATCGTCCAAAAAAAGGGAGCCTGATACATCATCTGGGAGGCAATCCATTATTGGATTGATCGCTATGGCGAAGAGAGCGACGCTCAAAACTGAGCCCTGTGGCACCCCGTTTTCCTGGCGAAAGGTGTGACAGGACAGAACCCACACGTACCCTGAACTGTCGATCCATTAAAAAGGAACGAATAAAAAGAGGGAGGCCTCCGCGAAAGCCCCATGTATGCATGGTGCGGAGAATGCCCGCCCTCCAACAGGTGTCTTAAGCCTTCTCCAAATCGAAGAACACAGTCGTGGTCGGTCGCTTCCGCAAGAAGTTATTCATAATGATGGTCGACAGGGTAACCAGATGGTCAACAGCAGAGCGGCGCCTACGAAATCCACATTGTACATTGGTAAGTAGGCGTCGAGATTCGAGCAGCCAAACCAACCGAGAGTTAACCATTCGCTCCATCACCTTACAGACACAGCTGGTAAGCGAGATGGGTCGATAACTGGAAGGCAAGTGCTTGTCCTTCCCCGGCTTAGGAATCGGTACAACAATAGACTCGCGCCAGCATGCAGGAACATGTCCCTCAATCCAGATGCGATAAGTACGAAGAAGGAAACCTTTACCCGCAGGAGAAAGGTTCTTCAGCATCTGAATATGAATAGAATCAGGCCCCGGAGCGGAGGACCGTGACCGGGCAAGTGCATTTTCGAGTTCCCACATGGTGAATGGGGCATTGTTTTCACAATTCGAGGAGTGGAAATTAGGTGGCCGAGCCGCCTCTGCCTGTTTTCGGGGGAGGAAGGCAGGGGGGTAATGTGTGGAGCTCGAAACCTCTGCGAAAAAGCGGCCGAAGGCATTGGAGACATCCTCAGGGGCCACAAGGACGTCATTCGCGACCGTCAAGCCAGAAACTGGTGAGTTGACCTTAGTGCCTGATAGCCGGCGCAGGCTACCCCATACAACAGGAGTAAAACTGTTGAAGGTGCTTGTGAAAGCAGCCCAGCTGGCTTTCTTGCTTTCTTTACAAATACGACACTGCGCACGTAATCGTTTGTAATTTATACAATTTGCCACTGTAGGGTGGCGTTTAAAGGTGCGTAAAGCACGTCGACGAGCACGTAAGGCGTCTCTACATGCTGCGGTCCACCAGGGTACCGGTACGCGGCGTGGAGAAGCAGTGTGAGGGATGGAGTATTCAGCAGCAGTGAGAATGACTTCCGTGAGGTGTGCGGCCTGACTATCGCAGCTTGTCAAGGTTTGATCCTGAAAGGTCGCCCTGGAAGTGAAGAGCCCCAGTCTGCTTTGGAGATGTTCCAACTAGTTGTGCACAGGGAGGGGGTATGCTGCAGGAGATGGATAACACACAGGAAGTGGTCGCTCGAATATGTATCAGAAAGTGCATACCACTCAAACCGGCGTGCAAGCTGGGTAGTACATACAGAGAGGTCTAAATGGGAAGAGGTGTGAGAGGTGTCTGAAAGGAAAGTAGGGGCGGCAGTATTGAGGCAGACAAGATTGAGCTGGTTGAAAACGTCTGCTAACAGGGAGCCCCTCGGACAGGATGCTGGAGAGCCCCAAATAGGATGGTGAGCATTGAAGTATCCAGTTTACAAAAATGGTGTAGGGAGCTGGGCAATAATTTGCAGCATGTCTGCCCTGGTAACGGCAGACGACGATGGAGTGTAAACTGTACAGATGGAAAATGTAAAATTGGGGAGAGTAATGCGGACGGCAACTGCCTGCAGGCCGGTGTGCAATATGATGGGATCATAGTAGATATCATCCCAGACCAGCAACATAACCCCTCCATGAGCCGGAGTACCTGCCACAGGGGGTAAGTCAAAACGCTCAGAGGTGTAGTGTGCCAAGGCAATTTGATTGCATGGACGTAACTTCGTTTCCTGGAGGGCTACGACGAGCGGACCGTGCGAGCGGAGCAGCAATTTCAAGTCCTCTCGGTTGGAACGAATGCTGCGAATATTCCAGTGAATAAGTGCCATCGTGAGAAGATGCAAGAAGGGGTCATCTAGAAGGCCACCGAGGGCCTGGCTTCGAGCGAGCACTGCCGTCGCTAGCAGGAGGCGGACAGTCATCGTTTATCTGTTCTATAGGTTCATCGGCCATCTTGTGAACGGCCAGATGTTCGGCTACCAGCGGTGCGGCCAGGCGAAACGGATGACGGCCTGGGGCGGCAACCGCTGGAGGAGAAATGCGCCGTGGCGGGGAAGGAGAACTGCCTCCTATGAGCCTTCTTGGAAGGCCGTTTTGTGGAAAGATTGGTCGATGGCTGAGGGTTCGAGGTACGTAGAAGGTCTGCACGAGACGGTTCTTTCTTGAAGGCCCGTGCTTCTGACTTCTGGGTCTTCGTCCTGGCAGAAGCTGATAAAAGTGCTTTTGTCGGGGGGCGACGGGAGGAAGAGAAGACGTCGACCTGGCGATCTTAGCACTGGCCGAACGGACGACCGTAGTGCTTAAGGTCAGATCGCATGTCTGCGTCGCCACCTCCCTGGTAGTCCGAGGACAGGCGAGTACAGTCCTGTACTTCCCCGCTGGGAGCAAAGTGGGCTTCCTGATAGCGAATAACTTGCGAGCAGCCGAGGTGGAGACTCTTTGACCCGAATTTCTTGGATACAGCTTTTTTCCTTGTAGACAGGACAGTCGCGGGAGGACGCGGCATGGTCACCGCGACAGTTCACACAACGAGGAGACAGAGGTGGACAGTCACCCTCATGGGCATCCCTGCCCCAAGTCACACATGTAGCCGCATTGGAACAAGAATGACGAGTGTGATTGAAACGCTGACACTGGTAGCAGCGCGTAGGTGTCGGGACATAGGGGCGAACAGAAATAACCTCGTAGCCCGCCTTGATGCGTGACGGCAGCTGAACACTGTCAAAGGTGTAGTAAAGTGTCCGGGTGGGTACAAGGTCTTTTTTGACCTTTTTCATGACCCTATGGACAGGGGTCACGCCCTGCTCAGCGAGAAAAGAATCTCCTCGTCAGTCAATCCGTCGAGTGATCTAGTATAGACCACTCCATGAGACGAATTCAAAGTGCGGTGAGCCTCCACCCGGACAGGAAACGTGTACAGGAGTGTGGCCCGAAGCAGTTTTTGTGCCTGAAAGGCGCTCTCAGTTTCTAGTAACAAGGTACCATTACGCAACCTGGTACAAGACTTGACAGATCCGGCTATGGCATCTACGCCCTTCTGGATAACGAAAGGGTTGACAGAGGAAAAATCCTTTCCGTCCTCAGATCGAGAAACTACGAGGAACTGTGGGGCAGGCGGTAGTACTTTTGTCACTGGTGGCTGGTCAAGTTTCCGTTTGTCGGCAGAAGTCGAGAGAGAAGAAGAGAAATCCATTGCGGAGGAATCCCCCATGATTGCCAGCGTCTCCGATGGCGCACTCCTTCCTTGTGGGGACCCTCGCAGAGGGCACTCCCACCTTAGGTGCTTGTTCACACCTCAGGTCACACTCCCGAGAAACGGACGGAGGGACCAATTGGCATGGTCGGAAGGTGTCAGCTCAGGCAATCACCCCTCCCTGGGCCTGGCCTTTACCAGGGGGTACGTGCGTGCCTTACTTGTCTACCCAGGGCGGGGAATTACGAGTTACCCCGTCACCGGCTACGTGTGCGAACGTGTGTGTCGGCCTTCAGGCACGCACAGGGAGGAAGGAAGAGGAAAAAGAAAGGAGAGAGGGAAAGAAAGGATATACTGTCTCAAACGCCGAACCGGAGACAAGGCAGGTAGAAGAAGGCAGGTAGAAGAGTAAATAAGACCGTGAGATGGAGAAGAACGAAGAAAGGAACCAACCAAAGGAAGGAAGAAACCAGAAGAAGTGAAAAACCAAAATGAACGCAAATATAGGTCGTGAAACCGTCCGTCTCCAGACGCAGGAATACCTTGGGCCTATTCTAACCCCACGACCCGCAGGGGGGGGGGGGGGGGGGGTCGATCAGGGTGGATAGTAGTACGCAACAAGTGGACCACCCGCGATTTTAGAGGAGAGAATTGAAACCTGTGTGAGAGGGTCCATACAGAGGAACGCAGTATAGCTCCCTGGAGCTGCCGTTCTGCAGATGCCATCGAGGAGGAACTAACCCAAATGCAGAAATCATCCACATACAGGGCAGAGGCGACCAAGGGACCGACAGGGGCCACAAGTCCATCGATAGCAATGAGGAAGAAAAAAGGGACACTCAAGACAGAACCCTGTGGGATGCCTGTCTCCTGGGTCCTTTGAGAACTAAAAACGGTACCAACCCGAAACCTGAATGACTGATGGAACAGGAACTGGGGGATAAAAATCGGGAGTGGGCTCCAAAGACCCCACTGATGAAGGGTAAGTAAGATGTGATGTCAACAGGCTGTGTCATAGGCCTTGCGAAGGTGAAACACTGCAACCAAATGACGGCTCTGGGAAAAAGCCTGCCGAACTGCTGATTCCAAGCGAAGTAAATGATCGATTGGAGACCATCCCTCTCGGAAGCCACACTGGTAATGGGACAATATATCCCAAGATTCGAGGACCCAATTGAGCTGACAGGCTCCCATCCGTTGAAGTAACTTACAAACAACATTGGTCAAACTAATTGGCCAATAGCTGTCAACAGAATGGGTTCTTACCTGGCTGAAGGACAGGAACCACGATGCTATCCCTCCACTGAGAAGGGAAGTCACCCTGGAGCAAGATACGGTTAAACACCTGAAGATGTTGCTGTTGTGGAGCAGTGAAATGTTTAAGCAGTTGCTTATGAATGGGGTCTGTGCCAGGGGCCGTATCATGAGAAGAACTGCAGAAAGAAATTACCGTTCAGTAAAAGGCTCGTAAGATTATTACTCACAAGTGGTAAAACATAAGGTGGAAGCTTCGGCCCACTGTTTCTGGTGAAGGAAAGCAGCCAAATAGGAGGCTGATGCTGATGCCATTGCAAAATGGGTCGCAAGATGTTCCACAAGAACTAATTGGTCCGTACAAAGGCCATCTGGGAGGTGAAGGCCTGGGAGGGTGGACTGCCGATGGCAACCTGGGAGAGAGCGAAGTTTAGCCCATACCTGTGGCAGAGCGACAGTGGAACCAAGGGAAGGAACAAATCATTCCCAACATATCCACTTGCTCTGATTTAATAACGGGCTTTAGCGCGGAGGTGTTTAAAGGTAATAGCCATGTGTACAGACCAACGTACAAACGCCATCAGAGGCCCGCAGGGGTCCGACCCGATTTCGACAGAACATGGAACCCACAGAGGGTTGGTAAGTGAGCATCAGTAAAATTAGATTCCTGGAGAACCACACAAGCTGCAGAGTAGGACGAAAGAAGGGATTCCAATTCCGGAAGGTGACGATAGTATCCATTACAATACCATTGGAGAACCACAGAACGATGGTTTAAAGGGGGCCTCAACACGCTGCATCCAGTCATACCGCCAGGTCCCCACCAGTCACCGACAAGGAAGGGGCGACATCCATGAACGACAGGTCAGAATCTGGTTGTGAAGTCTGAGAAGGGACCTCCGGTGACACCAGAGGCTCTTTGTCCTGGGACTTATGTTTCTTCTTTTCAGGCAGAGATCGAGGAGGGCTGTGTGGTATAATGTAGTCAGCTGCAGCAAGATCAAAACAGAAAGACCGGGCGACCTGGGGCTCGCGGTCGTCGCGCGGCAGCAGACCTTTGGCCTGGAAGGTGCTGGGAAGGGGCATCCTGGGGGAGGCGCCCTTGACTGGCAGATGTTGACAGAGTGGGACACTTTACCAACTGGGGAGGGGCAGCAGCGCCCAGAGGAGAAGGTGTGGGAGCCACAGGGGAGGGGTGGAGGAGAGGAGTCTGGGATGGGGGTAAGGAAGGGTGCGGAAAAAATGGCTCTGAGCACTATGGAACTTAACATTTGAGGTCATCAGGTCCCTAGAAGTTAGAACTACTTAAACCTAACTAACTTAAGGACATCACACACATCCATGACCGAGGCAGGATTCGAAACTTTGACCGTAGCAGTATCACAGTTCTGGACTGAGCGCCTGAACCACTAGACCAGTGGCCGGCGAAGGGTGAGGAAGGGGTGAAGATGTAACGAAGGCGTAACTAGATGTCTTGGACACAGGGTGAAGTCGTGTATATTTCTGACAGGCCTCTGTAGGTTAAACGATCGAGGCACTTTTACTCATCTTTTTTCCTTCTTATATACTGGGCTATCTGGTGAATGTGGAAAATGACTACCATGACAATTTGCATATGGGAGGGGAACACAGGAACTTCCTCATGGAGTGGACGTCCCATCACCACAGATGGGCCTGTGAACAGTGGGAAGACACCTGTCCAAAACGCAAGCACTTTGAACACCTCATAGGAGGTGGGATGAACAGCTTCACATCACATCGATAGACCATAATCAACTTTCTCAGGGGGGGGGGTATCCCCTTCAAAGGCCAGGATAAAGGCACCAGTATCCATATGATTGTCATTAGGACCATTCTGAACACGCCAAACAAAGTGAACACCCCACCGTCCGAGATTGTCCCGAAGTTCATCAGTTTGAAGGATGAGGTCCCTGTGAAAAATCACACCTTGTACCATATTTAGAGACTGGTGGGCGGTAATGGACACAGGAATTGTGCCAAAATGGTTACAGGCACGAAGGGCCGCAGATTGGGCAGCTGAAGCACTTTTGACCAGCAGTGAACCCCACCACATCTCGCTCAGGGAGTCGACTTCGCCAAACTTTTCTTCAGTGTGTTCCACAAAGAGTAAAGGTTTGGTAATGGTGGAAGTATCCCCATCAGTCCTGGTACAAACCAGATAACAGGGGAAAGGTTCTACCCCTAGCCGATGGGCCTGACCCTATTCCCAGGGGGTAGCCATGGAAAGGAAGGCTGAAGGGGCAAGAAGCATCACTAAGAATCAGTTCCACACAGATAAATGGCCGCAGGAGGACAGCCAGATTTCTGGACCCGTATGCATCTGCCCTGATACCACCCACTACGATCAGGGGCTTTCCTCACAGGCACCACCCAGCGACAGCAAGGGCCATCTGGCACAGCAGCCATTGCAGGGAGTTCCGATGCTCTAGGATGACGAGCAACCACTCGAAGGCTTGCACAAGGAGGTCACAGCTCAGGTATCAGAAGTGTGATCCCTGTGTGTTCATGGGGCGCAACCAAAAGGGTACATAGCGACCCCACCACACGGGCTGGCTACTGTGCTGGCTGTGCACCCTGTCATCAGACAACAATGTTAAAGAAAAGGTGGAATGTACTATGAGTTCACACGGAGACAAGCTAAGGTGCTCTTCTCCAAATGGCTCACACTACAGAAATTTAGTAATGGAGGTCAAACCGCAGAGGGGGACCAGGGAGTCCCGAAAGCAGGAGGTGATTACGCAACAAAGCCAAATTGTAAAACCAACAGTACCAGGAGGACAGCGGGGGGAGGTCAACATAATCAAGGACACCGAGAGGGAAAGGAGAGGGCGAGGGGAAAGTAGCAAGGATGGGAAGGCTAAGGAAATGCAGCCCTGCAAAGAAGGAAGGCTGCAATAGCTTGGGGTCCCATGCTGCCCATGCACGTATCCACAAAAGAGTTGTGGACCCCCTGGGGGCATATCTCTGGAAGAGGTTTCTCAGTGTCTAGACCCATTATCAGTGTCATGGCTCCAAGACCTGACATGTCTAATATTTCGCATATTAAGGCATTAAAGCAATAATTCAGCCTACAGTAACGTCCCATGTAGTAATTGTCATCGACAGACATATTTCCATTGTCCCAGAGTTACCACTTCAACGATGGCCACACCGAACAATTAACTACAGTCATGTTTTTAGCCCTGGTATTCAACAGCAGATATGTTTAACAAATGTGCAAGTAACATAACGTGCACGAAGCTGTGGATGACAATCTGGCACTAACCACCACCACCACCACCACCACCACCACCACCACAATTACCTGTAGAAATTTTTAACTGCTGCAGAAGTCACATCCACTGATGTGGACATATCTGTGATGACTGGACCCCAGAGATCATCCGGAACTCTGTTGTTGTAGTCGTCGTCGTAACTGTGTGCTGTGTCATCTGGTACTGAAAGCCCTGAGGAGCGTAGCATCCCACTGCCTGGGATTGGTTGCAAGGATTCTGCATCTGTTGTAGCGAGGTCTGTGGCGCCGCCTGTACTGTGATGGGTAGCCGTCTGGGGACGCACTGTGCGTGCTGTCCCCACGTCGAATCGCTGAACGAGGGCGATCTCCACGTCGAACCACAGGTTGAGGTCCGTGGTAAGACCTTGATGGGTAACCTCCTGGGAACGCAATGTGAGTGCGGTCTGCACGTTGAATCACCGAATGGGGGCGTCCTCAACGTCGATTCATTGAACGAGGGGCTGCACAGAAATGAATTCTTCATCGTTGATGACAATGGGCTGGAGGTTGCTAAATGCTGCATTTTAGATGACCCGTTGAGTAGATCCGATGGTGTCTCTTGGCGCTGTGAATTTGAAAAATGTCGCTTTGTAAAAGTATTACTCTAGTCACTTATCAGTAAATTAGTGAACAGTTACTTTATGTGCAATGGTTTTGAAGCGTATTGCTTGTTTGCCTGAACATGAACCATGAAGATGGCTTTGGAAGTAAGAAAATTTGTTTTCTTTTGACCCAAACGTATTTCAGTGTTTCTGCACCATTACACTCCGCCTCAGATCTATAATGAGCGCACGTTAAAGGTAACAGGAAAGTGAATAATGGTCCGTATGGAGACTTAGCAAGAGATCGTAATATAGCTTAAGGGAAACGCAGTTTAAGTAATTCGTATAGCCTCATTTGCTTCCTTGAATTTGGTCACAGAACGTATTAACAATAGTAAAACAATGTGTGACCACGGACATTCATTCGAATTTCTGACCATCTTCATGCCTCTTACGTGTTTTCAACATACACGTTAAAAATTAAGTGAACTGTAACCAACTTCAAGCATTCCTTGGCCAACATCCCAATACTGATCCAATTAACCGAATCTACGACAAAGTTTCTATCAGCATCAAGATAATTTATGACTACGTAAGCAAATATGCGTGAAAATTCAGTTGAATTTTTGACAAGTTTTCGTCTACGTCCACCTTTACAGCTGAACCCTTCAAGCCGCATTTTGTGTGGTGGAGTACTTAGTGTAGCAACATCAGTTTGCCTCTCCCAGTTTGAGTTGTGTAATGTTAGCGCGAAAAAAAAAATTGCTGGTAAGTCGCTTCAAGTGTCTCCCCAGCTTCAGGCCCTAGAGGCCCAACCCTTCCCCCCAAAATCCGTAAAATATTCGAAACTACAATTTCGATATCACCTGACAAAAACAAGTTTCACTTCAAGCTTTTTGTTAAAGAGTGGAATTAAAATTATCCAAGTTACTAGAGCCCTTCATTTCCCCCCTCATGGGACTGAACACATTAGCAGTATTGAGCATCCCACTGCAAGGGTGAAAAGGAGACCGTGTTGCTCTACAATGGGGAAAGGAAACTGCATTATTACACCAGAGATTAGGTTCTCATTAACTACGAGCACTGAAGACTGCTACCATACAGATGTAACGCAACAGGCCGGAACTTTACCAAAGGGAATACATATCAGGAAACGCAGCATGAACAGATTAAGTGGGCATTTAGATAATTGAGTCTTCTAGTTAGGGGCGTTTCGCTGGCTGTTGAGTTTTCTGGAATCCGTTATTTCGCAAGTTAACCATCCGTATACCCGATTCAACGAAGAAAATTTATAAGCAGTATTCGTGTAGTAGCAATCTGTACAGAGGCTATGGTGTTGGGGGTGGGGGGGCTTGTAGTGATGAACATACTGAAATTCTTCACCAATAGGGTGTGACGGTAGTTCAGGTTTTCCTTTAGTGTCTCGAAAAGTGTTGTCTGACCAATGTTTCGCGCTACAGATTTGAACTATATTACATTTCCTACAATAGACGTTCTATGCACTTTTCTTCAGAATTAAGTTTTCTCTTTGCTAATGGTTCAAATAGCTCTGAGCCCTATGAGACTTAACATCTGAGGTCAGTCCCGTAAAACGTAGAACTACTTAAACCCAACTAACCTAAGGACATCGAACCTGCGACCGTAGCGATCGCACGGTTCCAAGCTATAGCGCCTAGAATCGCTCGGCCACCCCGGGCCGGCTTCGCATGGCAAAGGATGACAAATCGCAGGTACCTTAACAGATAAAAAATTAGCATTGAATTACGTGTTAAGAAAAATAAGTCTTTATGCCACACTAAGTGCAGCGGAACCATATTAAGGAGTAAGGGGTGTTCTGGGGGTGGAACTGGCTGAGCACAGATGCAGTTGACGTACGTAGGTCGCCTTATTGTCTTTCACTGTCCACCTCCATAGGCCCTCAGAACTGCCAATCAAGAATGCAAACCATCCTCTACCGCAATACGTCACTATAAACTACAGGGCATTTCACGCAGCTATACGATCCCGTAAGCAGTTAGCTATATGAACCATTGGCGACTATGTACAGACGGGTCTTTGTCATTTGTTTCCAGAGAGTTGACACTGCATGGAATAGGGATGTATTGCCAATACTAACCCAAAAAACGCTTATGTTAAGAATTATTGTGAATCTTTGCACTTTTCTACATCCTGTCCAGTTCTCTTATGTGATTGAACATGACTTCATTGACCACCCGTTTATGTAGTGGAGTTTTCGGTTTATTAAGCGTAAACTTATTTGCTTTCAAGTGAGATTTGAAAATGCTTAACTGCTAGAGCTGTCTACCACACTGTTTAGCACACCACAAATATGTATTATGTTTAAACACTTTAATTTATGTACTGTACTTTGGTACCATGTTTTTCACAGTTTGAACGTATATAATTCCTCACCTCAGCCTCCGCACTGAACATCTGAACCAGAGAGGCTTAAATTTGCTGCCTGAAAGGTCACTTTGCTATGAAACTACAGATCCCTGAACATAATCATGCAATGCAATGCAGCAAATCACTAACTTTAAAATGCTCAGCCTTATTCCTTTAGACATTGTTACCCATCTTCCACTGTATACTGGAGATGTCATTTAAGCGGCTTAATTAAGGTCAGATCGCTGTAGCAGTACTACGAATTCCTGAATGTAAGGGAATTACGCATCCACTCCGTAAAAATTATGTGAAGTGCGATAACTTATTCAGTCAACGACAGGGCGGCGACTGCAGCGGCAGCAAGATGCCTCCTTTACCAATCCAACCTCTTTCCAATTAACTCGTCGAAGGTAAGTGAGGTTCAAATTAGGATCTTCTCAGCCTGTATTTATAGGATCGTATTTTATATAGAAGTTCACTAACAACTGTAAATAGAGTGAAAATACCTGGAAT
Organism: Schistocerca gregaria; assembly: GCF_023897955.1. Classification (NCBI taxonomy): domain Eukaryota; kingdom Metazoa; phylum Arthropoda; class Insecta; order Orthoptera; family Acrididae; genus Schistocerca; species Schistocerca gregaria. Next base: position 206,774,953 of record NC_064931.1, on the reverse strand, counting down.
ATCTTCAACACGAGCTGGGCGAAGTTCATTTTTCTACATACGTAACAGAGCTGGAGAGGAAATGCTGGAGAGCTAACCAACTGAAAAAGCCAGTATTGCTGGCGGTAGAAGTTTCCCTTCCTGCAAGAACGCCACTATTTAGCAGGATGTCTAAAAATTTCCTTGGAGCAGTAAAATAGTGTGAACGATTTACATTTAATCTGTCAAACATTCCTTCCCTGAATGTTGTTAGCAATTCTTATTTGTATCCAATGTAGCGTTAATACACTTTGTGCAAATTAAGCATCCAACTGGCGCGTCTGCGCACCCGGTCACCAGTGATTCGCAAGGAGAGTTGCTGAAGGGTCGGTTTATCTTTGTGACAAACCCAATAGTAGCTCTTTCTGACGTGGGGTAGAAGGAATGGATAGCTGCCTGCTCATTCTTCCTTTTGCAGACCTATGAAAAAAGTGTTGACCGCAATCCGGCAACCTACCTACTCAAGCTTCTTATCACCTCCTTTCCATGTCACATACCCAGGAAACCCTTCACCCGTTATTACCGTCGTCCTGCGTTTAGCTATGGTACAAACCCTTATTCCTCCTTAACCCACTTTATTCAATGACAAATTTTGTAACATTGTAACTATTTTTAATAAGCAATTTTCCGTCTTCTGCAACATAGTATTAGAGAGACTAGGACCGTTTTTGTAAGGAATTTGATGAAGCATAATTTTGTACTGGAGAAGGCTGCTACTAGAGCACGCGGTTTCCGAATTTTCAATAAGAACATGAATGAGCTTCAAACATCCAGCATACATTCGAAGGGCGGGGATTTTAGGATGTTTGCTCATGAGACTTCGTACCACTACAAAAACTTGCAATTTAACTCAGTCTTTCCCCAGTCGACATGTTTTTCGTCTTCGTTCTTAATACGATAAGAAATCCATAACATGGAAATAAGCTCCCTCAGTTTATTTCGATATAGCTCCATGTACAATTCACTATCCAGCAGAAGTTTCACTTGTCTGTAACGCCCACGACAGACATTTTTGAGAGACGTCTTACGACAGCCGGAAAGAAAGTTGCATTGGGGCTAAAGCTAACCGTCTCATTAAGTGACTTCCGGAGGGACATGACTGATTTAAGCATGAACAAACCAATGTAGTTAAGGATACACGAGAATGTATCACAAACATTCCATTTTATGTTACCATATCTTAGAGGAAATTAGGGAAGTTGTTCCAAAGTGATTTCTAAAGGGGTTGACACTTCAAACATTAATAAACGTGTGCCACTTAATATTTAGCAGGAAAGTGCTATGATAGATGGATTATGCTATTTTAAGATGAATCTTTGGAGTGTTCACTAGTTACTACTTATATGCCACTGTGTTTACGCCACTCTCGTTGCTTCCACGTAGCATGTTATCTCCTATCGCACCAACGAAGGAGGAATCTGTCTGCAGAAGATTACTGTGAAGCCTACAATGAGCAGAAGTATTCATAAAACCACTGTGATCTAACCGACACTTGCTCAGGGCAAGAAGCAGTGTCACAACTTAGCATGGGGTAACTTAAAATGTCCGTTAATGATCAAAATCACAGCAATTTTGCTTTCTTTGAATTTGAATTCATTGTGATACAAAATATCTAGGGTAGTTCTAAAATTAGGCATTACTCCAAATGAGAATGGTGCAACGATAGTGTTGTAGAGCTGATCGTTTCGGCACATTTTAGTAATGTAGTAGGCTCAATGCATCCACTTTTATTTTTGTTCAAGAAAAAGTAACTTTGACAAAAGTGTTCCCTGATTTAACATATGTGACAATAGTAACCTCCATTGCACGACGAGAGAACCAAATGAAATCTAACTGCCTCTTCCTTGTGAATTGATGTTGCCAGACGTCTAAGAAAATTTTTATTTCTGTTTCCCATTTCCATAAACAAATGGTGTTGCATATGGTTCACAATACATACGTTTATTATGCACGTTCCCAGCAATGAACAGTTTACTGCTCAGTGTTACTGCAAAAACTTATTTATGGAATATGCGCACTCACTAGAGCGCTCAGAAGAGTTAATATCTGCGCCCTTGCTGAACATGAACGACGTGCATTTAGTGAACTGAACGAAGCAGCACATGCGACTACACTACTGGAAATGGTTTAGTATAGCAAGCGACTGTAGCAAACTTTCTTTACTGCCAGAATATTGAGGACAGATACGAAAACTTCGTTCCCAAGTCATTCCCTCCCCTCTCCCCAGTAACTACCTAAACGCAAAGGCTAGAGATATGCACTACTGAAACGTGTATACTTATTTTCCTAACTCACATTAATCATACATTTAGATACTAGATTATATCTAGTCACCACGGTTTTAGCAATTAGATTTCAATTTGCGTTGTAGAAAAATGAGTTTACGTTCCAACAAGTGATTCGACAAATTCTTGTAGTGAGCGGATTTAATGTACCTCGAAGAAAAATCTGCCCGCCGCGGTGGTCTCGCGGTTCTAGGCGCGCAGTCCGGAACCGTGCGACTGCTACGGTCGCAGGTTCGAATCCTGCCTCGGGCATGGATGTGTGTGATGTCCTTACGTTAGTTAGGTTTAAGTAGTTCTAAGTTCTAGGGGACTCATGACCACAGCAGTTGAGTCCCATAGTGCTCAGAGCCATTTTTTGAAGAAAAATCTGTCACTAATGTGTATCGACCAAAGAAAGTATGTTAAGAGAAAAGTCATTTCAGGCTAGCGATCTTTTGGCATAATTAGAATATTTAGGCCTCTATTCTGGATGACGTGAGTGTTTGATTCTTTAAGTTTTCTGATACTGCGAAGATTAATTTCCATCGGATTTTTAAAAATGATACCTAGCTCTATACACTTATCTTTAAAACTAGTTAAATCCACTGCCGACCTCACCAATGATGGAATTAAATCTCGAAAATTTTATTTCCATGTATTTATTTCCATGTATTTATTTCAATGTGCAAGCCCTTTGGAAGTAACTAATTTCCCCTACTTTGTTACAAATTTCCACTATTTTATTTCACACCAGAATCCACTAACATCCATAAACGTAACACATAGTGCGTTCTTTCTCTGACAGTGTAAACTGGGATCATTTAAATGATTTTAAAAATTATTGGAAATCATTCTGATAAAGTGAATCTTTCACCTGCTTTAACCTCCCTATTAAAAAACATTCTAACTGCACGAACGCGAGTTAAACATTTACCTGTACTCAACGAATTTCTCTATGAAAAATTTCTCCGTATTAGCCATTAATTTCTTCCAAAAAATTATTCGAGGACATTTATGGCTTTCCTCAGCGCATTATATCCGTTATTTTCGTTACAGCTCACTGCACAGCGGAGTGACTTCCTCGTGGTGCTTGCTGACGGGTAACGCAAAGAAATTTTAAAATACACCGTACTAATTTAGCTAAGACTGCTACCGACCACAGCTTCTGCACCGTCGACACACTGCAGAGCACTTTTAACCGTCAGTTTGGTCAACATTTTTTAACTGTACTCTAATTAACCAAACCTGTTTTGAGCATGGCAACTAACGCTCACTGGAGGTGAACATGTAGCGAACCACACTTTGCCAGCCCTGATTTGGGGAAAGGAATCCTGAATTTGGTGTCTGGACAAACGTCTGAAGTCTGCCACCGAATCTTATCTTGATCGATGCGCTGATAGTATTACACAAATATTGTGCAAATATCGTTTCTCGAAGTCTTTAAGCTTTGTACAATCCGTCCACAGACCGCAGGAAGTTTTTTAATATTGTTATCCTCTACGATCGTTTCTATTCCTTGGCCATCTACGTAATTTTTCTGTTCCTACAATTCCATACATCGTCTTTCACTCTGGGGTACTCAGGGGACTAAATTTGACACAGACAAAGCGGAAACTAATTTCCATAATGGCCGCAAGAGTCTGGAAAGTGAGATCTATACATGAGGATGTTTAAATGAAAGAACTGGAATACCACCTCAAATTGTTCCATATGGTTTCAGTTCTATTAAAATTGTTTTTATAATGCATACGTCTATAATGTAGCAGCTTCATGTTGAACACGACGTGCACTGTTTCACTTAAGATACGCTATCGGTATTTAACGTTGAATGAAATATGACATGGTGTGGCCTGAGAGAACTTTGTTACCATGAAGTATTACGCGTTTTACAGGACAGCCCATTCGTTTAATGATTACCAAAATGAAATGAGAACCTATTTAATATCTGGGCACCTCTAAAAACCACGTTTGCCTATTTATTGTGGACTAGGTTCGCGCCAGTAATTACACAGCAAAGCTAACGATGGAAGCCGACGGTAAAACAGCGAAATCTATTCTGTAGCTATCCTTTGGTTTATAATGCCGGAAGTATACCCAGTTTTCCGGAATGTGGAAAGGGCTATATACCTCGCAGTAAATAACATAGCTCCAATATACGTCATCTTGAACCCAGGATAAAAACTTAACTCACCTTGCCGTGAGAATGAAATCTTAACGTGAAGAAGATTTTAGTAAAAATAAGCCAGTTACAAGGATACAGTAAACGCATTAAACTTAATGACAATATGGTATGTTTGTAAGTTTGTAAGTTTTACTTTGGGGCCGTCGAAATACAACATGCTAAATTTTTGTGCCACGTGTGTGTCGAATCCCGCCTCTTTGCAAGGCATCTTCAGCGGCCTAATACACGTACAAATTTTTTTGGTTTTATCTTTTAGTTTACATTTAGAACGTTGCATATATGGACTATGAAGAGTTCCGGCCATTTGTTTTTCTACGATGTAATAATTTGAAGTTATACGCGTGGTTAAGGTTCTTCTACATTTGTTTTGCTCCTCAGCTGGCACTTAACAAAAGCAAACGGCTTGGACTGTTTATAACCTACAATATATAAGGCATATGTAAATAGCATAAACAATATGTACACATTCCAGGAAATTTAAGGTGCCTTTCAAAGAATAAAGGCGACAAGTGTACAAAAATTGTTACAGTCCTAATTGGACAGTCCCGAAGAGAAAATGCAAGATACGGTAATACACGCAACTGAGGACGATATGACTATAAAAACGATGTAATCTCAATGAAATTAACAAGCACTAAGAAATGATTAGTACGTGAGGAAGTATAATAAAGTATATCTAACCTAACAATACAAGTTCGTAAAAGAAAGCTCCGCGTTCTGGGACCTATGGACCAATAGACACTGACTGCCCGCCGTATCACACTAGCACCATGTCATTGGATGGTGTTTGCAGCCAGCACACCGCTTTCTTAGCGTTGGCCTTAACCTTTGAGCCACTTCTCTATTTCCTTGCGCCTCAAATAGCACCACAAGGCTTAGTGCAAATCGTTCCAGTCCAAGTAATCCTTTGCAGTACCAGAAATCGAACCCAAATACTCCGTTAACAGCCAGACGTTGACCACTGAGCTATTAGGCGGTTGAAAGGTTGTGTGAAGTCAAAATTCTGTAGGTGATGAGCGAAAGGTAGAATAAATGGAAATAAATAGGCTCATCACTTTCCAGGAACGATCTGAGCTGCTTCGTGAAATTTGTGGGTTTTGCCGGAAAACACCTTTCAGTCAGACGTCGGGTTACGCTACAGCAGCCACCACAGCCTACATCCAAAATACATTGGTATAATCAATAGTCACTACCCAACAGCTGCTCCGTAAGGAGGATGTCTTTAGGTGTACTATTTGTGCTAGTTGCTAGTTTATCAGGACAAAGCGTTATCACTCTCCCTGTATCTCATTCCTCAGATCTTTTAACGCAGCATACGAGGAGAAAGAAATAAGCTCACTGTGCATGCACATGGGACACTTATTTTAACAGCGTCTTTTACACTACCTGTTCGTAATTAGTGACATTTCGATCGACAGTGCTGCACCACAAATTTGTTAAGGTAACTCACTCACTGGCATATAAAAGTCTTTTGGACTTCTGGAAAGCGGAGTACATCGCCGAATATGAGCGAGTGCAGCGTCGGTTCCACCCACATTGGGTGTTAGGGGCATTTGCATTTCCACATTATGAGGATTGAGCATACCATCTGTGCATTGCCAATCCGTCTAATGACATGTGGAACTGTTGTAAAAATGTAACAGGTAGAAGCGAGATGAGAGTTCGACCAACAATCTCAATGCCTGTAAATGGAACAGGCCCAAAGCTGTTCGTAATTAATGCTACTTTAGTGAAATTGGTACTTTCTCAGCCCTTCTAATAGGATTAAGCTACAAGACTTCCCCATGTCCCGAAGGGGCTAGGAATGCTGTTAAATTATCCAATCTGTTGAATTACCCACAAGTTGAAGATACACAGCAATTAGAAACAATTAACAGTAGTTTACCTATTTCAGTTATCACATTAATCCGCAACATTACCGTAACACTTCGGTTAGCGTTCCAGACGCAACAAATATGTACTATTTGATTTTATTGCTGTGTTATCTTTGAGAAGTATCAACATACGATTTTCGTTCTTTATGAAGACGCACAGCTTTCAGCGAACAGAACTGCTCTTTGAATGGGGCATTGCACTTTGCCTTTCCCACGCCCACTATCTTCCCTAGACGAAGAGGGTCAGGCTCTAACCTTACTAAAAATTTACGCCAGTTTACTACAATACATCGCAAGAAGAGAATTACTTAAAATTTTTTTAATGAAAATAGCTACTGACGAGGACAAGGAAAAAATTACCGGGGTTTTTCCGGATTTCCCAATTAAAAACACTCCCTCCCGAGTGAAAACACTTAAGTCAGTGTATTTTCCCTCTGAACTGCAAAACGTATCAATCCTTTGAATGGTTATGGTTTAATACACGAGCGCAGACTTTCCCGGCACTTTAGAAAACGAAACTCAGGGAAAGACGTTTTGGAGATCTGATGTGCAGCAACATGTACGCTGCGTATTTTCGTATTACGAAAGTATGCATTGGAATTCCATCAAACGCCGCGTGTTACTTTCTGAATCATTGAAATCTAGATGCGATGCGCTTTTGTAACCCAGTCATAGCTCATGTCACGTAATCTCGCCAGCCAATGACAGCGGATATTCAGGGCATAGGACACGTGATGTAGTCCGCCAACAGCAACATCACCTAAGTAGCACGAACACACAAACCGGGAAAGTTAATAGTTTAATATACATAGTGTTGCTACAAGAAAAACATCTTTCACATGTAATATTCGTCTTTGAGGTTAATAAGCTGCAAGAGAAGCTAAGCTTACGCAGATAACGTACCTTTTTGCGCGTGTTACACTTTAAGATGTATCACACAAATGCGCAAGTAAAATTTTTAATAATGACATTTATGTCTGATCTTCAGGGTTCGAAATTCTAAATGGCTTGTCATGAAAGTTGATTTTTCAATGAGTCAAACGCTCTGTGATTTAAGAAATTTATGGTACATTCTCGCACACAGTTCAGCTTACGAAAAAGGACATTTACTTTGAAATTAACGCTTTTCAAACCACCATTGGCAATATTTTCCCGCGACCTGTTATAAATAGGTTCGTTTAAGTAGCTGCCAGAGAGCGCAGTTAACAGGCGACGCCGCGCTTGCGCGTGTAAAACATTGGAAGATCATACATGTCGAAAGAAGCAAGACATCAGAGGATACTCAGAGCATCGGAATTTCGTGAACCATACTAAAATGTGCACATTTAAAGCGCACATTCGTATGTCCAGATTCCCAATGAAGTAGACATCGACATGATATTAAGCTTTTCAGTGTGGTTTTCGGGATGTAAATTTTCTTGGAGCACCAGCACTGTATTACATGTTTGGTTCTTTATTATGGAATAATGCCATACGTGCCAGAAGATGAAATCGTGCACTTTAAATGCAGCGAACAGTAAACTAGCCAGTACTGTGGAATTAAACATTTCGTTTCAAATACATGGACTGCCTCTGCGTAAAAGGCAAGCCAAATTTCTTTAGCAAACATACAAAAGTAACGTTCTGCAAGGCGATTAATGCTTGACAAAGGTGGAAATAAAATCGAACCAAAAACATCTTAACCTTCAGTAATTATGTGAATTTTAATTCACTTGATAGCTCCCGGCCACAGGTATCCGTTTGGTTTTCATTTGACGCGAGAGTAAGAAAAATCTCGCACTTAATAGCGGATGGGATTATTTGTAATCGGAAGAACAAGAACACTCTAGAAAATCAGCACTTTATTGCCTATTAGCTAATAACTTGCTGTTTTGTTTGACGAAATTAAATATAAGATACATAAAATAAGGACAAGAGACAAGCAAAAAGTACACATTTCTTCAATCCTTACATGGCGTGCTTTCCTTTCTGCGAAAGGAACCTATTACCCCAAAGTCTGTCAAACGTTTTGCTACATAAAAAATCAAAATGTTATACTGAAAAAGCTGTTAATGCAAATGAAGTATCCAATACTTGTGTGGTTTCTCGATCTCTACGTCTATTTTGTCACTGCTAGATAAAACAAAATAGGCCCTTCTAATATTACAGCAATTTTGTAACACCAAATAAACGAGACTTGACAGCCATTTTTATGACATTGTCAAAATTTGTTCGCCGATTAACTTCACTAACACTGCCAGAATCACAGTTTTAGTTATCTCGCGATTATTCTCCGGTTAGGCATTGTTACATGTTCGTACAACACGTTTTCCGCGTTACTTCCTGAATAGAATTTAAGAGGCTGCTAGTCAAATTGTACAACTGCTCCTTACCAGTGAAGCGATATGGCCAAAAATGTTCTGTCAAAATTTCAATTTCTTGGATACACTGAGAAGATGATACGTAATCTTTCTCACCCGTTAGTCGTTTATTTCCACTCTGGTAGTCTGAGTCTATGGATTTCGCTAGTAACTAGAACAACGCTGCTCATTCGCAAACCCAATCAACTACATAATCAGACAGCGATAGGCATTCATCCGTTCGCTTTACTCAGGTCAGCTCGTATAGCCCCGTCCCCTTTTGTCTGCGGAAAGTTTATTTCTAGATGCGACGAAGATTCCCCTGACATCACGTACACTATGCACGCATTCAAAAATCAACTATTCAGAAATAAAACGCGTTCAAGAATGTTTAAAAACCAACAGGGATGCGTTTCAAAATCATATGAATACTCGATAGACCTAAGTGCACTGGATGCTAGGCGCTCTGTGACTAGTTTTTTTTCTCAAGAATATGAATTTGGCGCCCCCTTTTCCCGGTAGCATCTAGCTGCTTGTTGCGACTGCTTGCCTAGGCAACAGCCACACTCCTGTAGCCAGAAGCTACATATCTACTACTGAAACCCGACCAAGACAGGCCGCGCTGCGTACGTCACGAAGGTACTCCTGCGCTTGCTCGATCGCTCAAATCAGCAGACAAACTAAGTTTCTACACGTGTTTACTAGTAATATTGAGTGTCCGTACAAACGAAAACAAACTTCTACTGGAATCTTGCTATTATGGAATCATGGTGTTATTAGTCCAATGATGGGAAGTCCATTGGCCTGCTTATAATTTGTTACGGCTGTACAGATGTACAATAAAATCATGCTAAAATGGTTATCAGTTGCATAAGGCACCACTTCCAGTATGTAAACAGTACTGTTTGACAGAAGAGACTGAATACTGTAAAGAAGCCTTTGTACCATTTATAGCGAGTATATCTTAACTTAAATTTTGCAGTAGTACCGTTAATCAGTAAGACTTTAACAGCAGATTCCAGTCGAAGATGCAATTCTCGTTAGTACTTACAGGATCAGCTGCGAGGTAGCAAGTGTAGAAATGCATTTTGTCTGCTGAGCTGAGCGAGCGAGTTCAGGACTACCTTCGTGACGTACGCGCCGCGGCCTGTCTTTCTCGTCGGCCTCGACCCTACTCAACTGCGCACGAGCCCGCTCGTAACTGCTAAACCGAACCTAATGTAAACAATTGTGATTTTATACTGATCTGAGGTAATTTGTCATGAAGCATTGCATAGTCTTCCTAAAGCCTTTGACATTTTACTGTTGGCAGACGTTTGCATGAGCACTGTATGTCTTTGTATAAGGAGCATTTCCTTTGCAATTAAAGTTATTTTCGTTTTTTTATCTCTTTACGTATTATTGTTAAAGTATTATTCTGCAGTAGCGGAATGCAGTAATACCCTTTGTTAGAGTATCGGTTCTTACCAGTCAAAACCACTAAAATTTAACAGAAAACCGAAACACTGAAAAATTCCCGGAATTCTAAAATATTCTCGGGTTTCTACCAGATCTCCCGGGTGGTATACACCCTGTTAAATTACCAGGCTCAGAAGGGAAAGCAATCCACATTACACTTTACTCGCTACTACGAATTCCTAACATTCCACAAAACTTTAAAATAACATTTGACGAATTTTTCGGCATTATATATTTAATTAAAAATTTAACGAAACTCCTTTGCCAAACCTACAGAACTTACCACAAAGAATCTTAAATTCCTCGTGAAGGCTGATGTGTCCTCGTCTCTCCTTTAACAGCTACTGCCAACGTTTCACTTGTTGACTGGAGAGAAGTTCTGCCAAAGATTACTAATACTATGCATTCATGTGGCAAAGATTGTATTTGGTCTCGATTAATTTAACTGTTTAGCTCATCTTTGTAAGGATGATGGACTCGTAATTAGAATCAACGTGGCCGCTCAAATACGCACGTAAATAAGCTGTTTATTTATTTAGGAAGCACGCAATATTTACAAGAGCAAACTTTTGTACCCACTTGCTATTAAAACTATTTTAAAACTTACTAGGAACCTCAGACACGGCTGTAAAGATTTTAAAATCACCAGTATCAGGGCATTCACCCCAACTGATTGACAGAAGACGTTGAAAACCATAAGGCGTGTGGCCGCATGCACATCTGAAGACCATTGATCACGAATGCGGGTGTAGTACCTTAACCACCGTCATGTCTCGTTGGAGAAAGATCATAAGGTAGAAGGAATACTCCGTTTTGAGAGTCGAGGAATGTGAAGCCGAAAGATGGACCTGCATTTACATAGACAACTTCTTTATAGACCAATATAAGTTTAACCAGGTAAATGCTCAGCCTGTAGAGAATGGTCTTTCTGATCATGGTGCACAGTTAGTTACAACATATGACATAGCTCCATTCAGCAATACTAAACAGTCCTCTAAAGTAATACGTTCAGTCAACGATTTAACAATTGCAAGTTTCAAGGAAAGCCTACAGCAGTTAGACTGGGATGAGGTGCACGGTGAACCTGATGCCAATTTAAAATATAATTTATTTCATGACATTTTTGTAAATGCATTTGAAAACTGCTTCCCCAAGAAATAGTTGCATATACTCGTAAGAAACTTTGTAACAAATCATGGTTTACTAAGGGTATAAAAATATCTTGTAACCGGAAAAGGGAAATGTATCTGACAGCAAGAAAGAGTAGTGACCCAGAAACTATCAAACATTATAAAAACTACTGTGTTATATTAAGAAAAGTTATTAAAAAATCCAGAAGTATGTGCATCATGTCTGAAATCAGCAACTCTGATAATAAAATTAAAACAATTTGGAATATAATTAAAAGAGAAACAGGTCAACAAAGAGCACAGGAAGACAGTATTACCATCAAATTGAATGAAAACTTCATGAACAAAAAGTCAGAAGTTGAAAATATTTTTAATAATCATTTTCTAAAAGTTTTGGATATAGTAGGATCCAGGTGTTAATTAGAAGATGTTAGGCTGTTAATGGAAGAGGCCATACCTATGCAATTTGATACAACTGAAATCTTACCCACATCTCCCTCTGAAATTAGGAAAAATCATAAACTTGCTTAAAAGCAAAAACTCACATAGAACTGATGGCATTTCCAGCAAAATACTAAAAGCTTGTTCTCAACAGATAAGTAAGATTCTCAGCCACCTGTGTAATAGCTCTCTGGAACAGGGCATTTTCCCTGATAGACTGAAATGTGCTATTGTTATACCTTTGCATAAAAAGGGGGATAGATCTAATGTCAACAATTACCATCCAATCTCCCTTCTAACAGCTTTATTAAAATTTTTGAGAAAGTAATGTATTCAATAGTAGCTTCACATGTCTGTAAAAATGAAGTACTAACAAAATGTCAGTTTGGTTTCCAGAAAGGCTTTTCAACAGAAAATGCTATATATACTTTCACCAATCACATTTGGAATGATCTGAATAACCGAACACCGCCCATTGGGATTTTTTGTGATCTCTCAAAGGCTTTTGATTGTGTAAATCATGAAATTCTGCTAGACAAGCTCAAGTATTGTGGCATGAGTGGGACAGTACACAAATGGTTTAATTCGTACCTAACTGGAAGAGTGCAGAAAGTTGAAATAAGCAGTTCTCATAATATGCAAAGATCAGCACATTCCTCAAACTGGGGAACTATCAAGAATGGGGTTCAACCAGGGTAAGTCTTGGGTCCTTTGTTGTTCTTAATATATGTTAATGACTTTCCATTCCATATTCATGAAGAGGCAAAGTTAGTTCTCTTTGCTGATGATACAAGTATAGTAATCACACCTGACAAACAAGAATTAACTGATGAAATTGTCAATACTGTCTTTCAGAAAATTACTAAGTGGTTGCTTGTAAACGGACTCTCACTGAACTTTGATAAGACACAGTACATACAGTTCCGTATTAATAAATATAGACCTTAATCAGAAGCATATAGCTAAGGCAGAATATTCCAAATTTTTAGGTGTGTCCATTGATGAGAGATTAAATTGGAAGAAACACATTGATGATCTGCTGAAACGTTTGAGTTCAGCTACTTATGCAATAAGGGTCATTGGAAATTTTGGTCATAAACATCTCACTAATTAGCTTACTACGCCTATTTTCACGCATTGATTTCATATGGCATCATATTTTGGGGTAATTCATCACTGAGGAATAAAGTATTTATTGCACAAAAGCGTGTAATCAGAATAATAGCTGGAGTCCGCCCAAGATCATCCTGCAGACATTTATTTAAGGATCTAGGGATATTCACAGTAGCTTCTCAGTATATATACTCTCTAATGAAATTTGTTACTAACAACCAAACCTAATACAAAAGTAATAGTAGTGTGCATAACTACAATACTAGGAGGAAGGATGATCTTCACTATTCAAGATTAACTCTGACTTTGGCACAGAAAGGGGTGAATTACAATGCCACTAAAGTCTTTGGTCACTTACCAAATAGTATCAAAAGTCTGACAGATAACCAACAAGTATTTAAGAAGAAATTAAAAGAATTTCTGAATGACAACTCCTTCTACTCCACAGAGGAATTTTTAGATATTAATTTAGAAAAAAAGAAATAAAAACAAGCAAAAAATTATAAAAAAATAAAAAAGTAAAAAAAACACAAAAATAAAGTAGTTGTTATATTAACTTAAGTATGTTGTTAAATTAACTTAATTATGTCATGTATTGGAAAATTTGACTCGTTCCACATCATTACGAAATATCGTATTCATGATCCATGGAACTAGTATTAGTCTAATCTAATCTAATCTAATCTAATGTTACACACACAACAGGTCACTGTTCAGTGCATGGCGGAGGGCACGTCACAGCAATATTAGACACGCTATGTCCTTTCTGTTCTGTTTGATTTTAGTGAGAGAGAACAACTGCAGACTATAATCTGCACTAATCTCTGCTGCCGTATCGTTCACTATATCACAGATATAAGATTGAGGTAGTGGAATGCCTGCACCGTGTTGCTCGATTACTGGTTCTCTGTTGATCTGTCAGGTTTAGAGTGAGCCATGCCGCGTTTCTAACAAATACTGTGAATTAAGATTTCCGAGAATCTCAGTTAGAACTTCGTTGGAGGCCGTACGGATCTGTTGCCATACTAACAGCGAGTCTCTGAATTCCTTCACACCTTCATGAGGCTTCGAAACATCGGAACATCTTTAAGGATTCATTCGGTCTCTTTCACATTTGTTTTGCGTGTTTGTTTCATCTGACATCGATCCGTAGGATAACCAGTTGAGTCTTGATGCGAGCCTCTGAGGTTACTAATAACTTGATCATTGTGCACTATTGGACATGTTATATTTTTTATCGGCATTGTCTTGTATTTATCTTCATTTAAGGAGCTCTGTCATTTAGCGCACGATATTTAAACGGTTCCCGGGTTCGATTCCCGGCGGGGTCAGGGATATTCTCTGCCTCGTGATGACTGATTGTTGCGTGATGTCCTTAGGTTAGTTAGGTTTAAGTAGTTCTAAGTTCTAGATGACTGATAACCATAGTTGTTAAGTCCCATAGTACTCAGAGACATTTGAATCATTTGATATTTCAACACTATCTAAGTCGTTTTGCATATTCCTACAATAATGAAGCGATGATACTTTCATGTGTGGACCAAAACATACAAGAGAATAACCTTCCAGTACTACTGACCTTTATCTAATTAATCGTTTATACTGAACGTAAAGACTTACTTACTCGAAATTTAGAGATTTTAGAAGAGATATGAAAATACTTTCTAAGTGAGAAACAAGTCATAGATGCACCGGTTCCCCACTAATAATGTTCGTAGACTTTGTTTTGACTGCTGTGTGATGAATACGGTTCTAATACGTTTCCGTCCTTCTACGGATTCCCGTTTGTAGGCGGAGATGAAATGTTTTCAGTAGGAGACACAAACAGACACTCCATCATAGCTGGTTCCCCTTTTGGCTCAAGCTGCAGCCACCATTCGTTAAACTCCTCGTTGTTTTGAGTGTGTTAAACAACCACTAGCACCCATATGGTAATTGTGCATTAATGTTACAGGAGGATATTTTCATTAACAAGTTTAAAACAATATTAACCACGTAGCAGTTTCTACACCATCCCGTAACATCATTAACAAGAAAACCTTTATGGATCCCTAACAGGCAAATATGATTAGTGGATGAAAGCCGACACTGGTGCACTTGGGAGACCATCTACGATACTATATTACGGATTTCAACATAACATTGTAACTACACCCCCAACCCACACTGCGCTCATCCTTCCCTCTACCCTCTCACCCACTATGTTATCGTTACCTCCACTCCTCCCCTTTTCCCCACTCCCATTGCGAGATGGCAAATGTTGGTCACTTACCCTAGGCAGTGCAAGCGGAAGGTTCTTGGTTTGAATCCCGTCATGTGTAACTTTCTTAAATTTTACATGTTTTCCACGAATTTCAGGACACTTAATGTGCAATGCATGTTAAACACTCGCGATCATTTACCGAAAGAGCACAATTGAGCTCCCAGTGTCGCAGATGGTACCAATCAGCATCATTTAAACTATTTAGAGAACACCGCTATGTCATTTTTAATAGCGAGAGTGGGCAGCTAGTCCGTACTGTGTACCACTACATATAAGCTGTCTTCTGATGGATGGAACTGTGTTAATGATGTAGGTATAGTACCTCGGAGGGCATGTGAAGTAATAAAAGAAGTAGAAAATGCTGAACAGAGTGACGTCTACTGAGAAGGAGTGCGGTCGTCTGTCACTCAACAACCTGTCCAATGTGGCAACAGAAGACAGAAGTGAAACGTGAAGTTTTAAATTTCGTCTTTAAAAAAGTCATTTACGTGGGAGGATCATAGAATGAAAAAAGCCCTATTCTTTCTTAAATTTTTATTACTCCTCTTGACTCTTACTCATATTGTTAGACATTATTTTATGGGACATTACTTGCGCCATATATTAAGAAATTATTTAGAGTTTTGCAGCGTCTGCAAAGGTGGGAAATAGCATTTATGTACTACAGCCCCACGGTGAACAATATCATGTGAAGTCTCAATGAAACTTTAGTTTATTGACCCAGTAAATTAACTGAACGCGCAGTGGAAATTAATATGGAGATTCCGGCGTGATCGTACAGGGAACAGGTTTCATTATACTTTTATCACACATTTAACAAGCAGAACGGAGATTTCACAGGGAAGATAGGAATTCGACGGAATAAGTATGGAGAAAAGAAGAAAAATGAACCATATTCTATGAAACAGGCTTTTATTAGAAGGCAAGTGTTTATCTCTCTTATCACTATTGTTCTTTCAGATGAAATGGGGGTTTTCACTAAGCAGTCTTTGTATTTAGCATCAGTACAGGTTCTTTGAGAGATATGAATAATTTAGTAAAAGTCATAAGCTCTCGGTCTCCCATCACACAATCATTTGCACAGCTGAAAACTACAGGAGGAAATTACATACTATTTACGTACCAGCATGCACTTCGATTGGAGGAGGGTTTCAGAAGGGCAAAGATCTAAGTGCACCATATTTAATAAAGGTTAAATAACTTCAAGAAATCCCAACATATTATAACCATTTCCAGCCCATGGGCCTTCATTTATACATTCCACTCACAACAGAACATTAGCGGGTATAAATAAACATTGATGAAACTTTGCGGGCGTGTATCGTAGGCACGTCAATATGATGCAACACTTTTTTTTGTTTTTGCCCAGTTTCACTTTTAATGCGTAAAAGGCAATTTGATATATTAGGTATAGAGGGAATATCTTCGAAACCATGATGCATATAAAATCTACATCTACATCCATACTCCGCAAGCCACCTGACGGCGTGTGGCGGAGGGTACCCTGAGTACCTCTATCGGTTTTCCCTTCTATTCCAGTCTCGTATTGTTCGTGGAAGGAAGGATTGTCGGTATGATTCTGTGTGGGCTCTAATCTCTCTGATTTTATCCTCATGGTCTCTTCGCGAGATATTCGTAGGAGGGAGCAATATACTGCTTGACTCTTCGGTGAAGGTATGTTCTCGAAACTTTAACAAAAGCCCGTACCGAGCTACTGACTGTCTCTCCCGCAGAGTATTCCACTGGAGTTTATCTATCATCTCCGTAACGCTTTCGCGATTACTAAATGATCCCGTAACGAAGCGCGCTGCTCTCCGTTGGATCTTCTCTATCTCTTCTATCAACCCTATCTGGTGCGGATCCCACACTGCTGAGCTGTATTCAAGCAGTGGGCGAAGAAGCGTACTGTAACCTTTGTTTACGGATTGCATTTGATTAGGATTGTTCCAATGAATCTCAGTTTGGCATCTGCTTTACCGACGATCATTCAATTTTAAATCACTCCTAATGCGTACTCCCAGATAATTTATGGAATTAACTGCTTCCAGTTGCTGACCTGCTATTTTGTAGCTAAATGATAAGGGATCTATCTTTCTATGTATTCGCAGCACATTACACTTGTCTACATTGAGATTCAATTGCCATTCCGTGCACCATGCGTCAATTCGCTGCAGATCCTCCTGCATTTCATTACAATTTTCCATTGTTGCAACCTCTCGATACACCACAGCATCATCTGCAAAAATCCTCAGTGAACTTCCGATGTCATCCACCAGGTCATTTATGTGTATTGTGAATAGCAACGGTCTTATGACACTCCCCTGCGGCACACCTGAAATCACTCTTACTTCGGAAGAGTTCTCTCCATTGAGAATGACATGCTGCGTTCTGTTATCTAGGAACTCCTCAATCCAATCACACAATTGGTCTGATAGTCCGTATGCTCTTACTTTGCTCATTAAACGACTGTGGGGAACTGTGTCAAACGCCTTGCGGAAGTCAAGAAACACAGCATCTACCTGTGAACCCGTGTCTATGGCCCTCTGAGTCTCGTGGACGAATAGCGCGAGCTGGGGTTCACACGACCGTCTTTTTCGAAACCCATGCTGATTCCTACAGAATAGATTTCTAGTCTCCAGAAAAGACATTATACTCGAACATAATACGTGTTCCAAAATTTTACAACTGATCGACGTTAGAGATATAGGTCTATAGTTCTGCACATCTGTTCGATGTCCCTTCTTGAAAACGGGGATGACCTGTGCCCTTTTCCAATCCTTTGGAACGCTTCGCTCTTCTAGAGACCTACGGTACACCGCTGCAAGTAGGGGCGCAAGTTCCTTCGCGTACTCTGTGTAAAATCGAACTGGTATCCCATCAGGACCAGCGGCCTTTCCTCTTTTGAGCGATTTTAATTGTTTCTCTATCCCTATGTCGTCTGTTTCGATATCTACCATTTTGTCAACTGTGCGACAGTCTAGAGAAGGAAGTACAGTGCAGTCTTCCTGTGTGAAACTGCTTTGGAAGAAGACATTTAGTATTTCGGCCTTTAGTCTGTCATCCTCTGTTTCAGTACCATTTTGGTCACAGAGTGTCTGGACATTTTGTTTTGATCCGCCTACCGCTTTGACATAGGACCAAAATTTCTTACGATTTTCTGCCAAGTCAGTACATAGAACTTTACTTTCGAATTCATTGAACGCCTTTCGCATAGCCCTCTTCACACTACATTTCGCTTCGCGTAATTTTTGTTTCTCTACAAGGCTTTGGCTATGTTTATGTTTGCTGTGAGGTTCCCTTTGCTTTCGCAACAGTTTTCTAACTCGGTTGTTGTACCACGGTGTCTCTTTTCCATCTTTACGATCTTGCTTGGCACATACTCATCTAACGCATATTGTACGATGGTTTTGAACTTTGTCCACTGATCCTCAACACTATCTGTACTTGAGACAAAACTTGTATGTTGAGCCGTCAAGTACTTTGTAATCTTCTTTTTGTCACTTTTGCTAAACAGAAAAATCTTCCTACCTATTTTAATATTTCTATTTACGGCTGAAATCATCGATGCAGTAACCGCTTTATGATCGCTGATTCCCTGTTCTGCATTAACTGATTCAAATAGTTCGGGTCTGTTTGTCACCAGAAGGTCTAATATGTTTTTGCCACGAGTCGGTTCTCTGTTTAACTGCTCAAGGTAGTTTTCAGATAAAGCACTTAAAAATATTTCACTGGATTCTTTTTCCCTGCCACCCGTTATGAACGTTTGAGTCTCCCAGTCTATATCAGGCAAATTAAAATCTCCACCCAGAACTATAACATGGTGGGGAAATATACTCGAAATATTTTCCAAATTATTCTTCAGGTGCTGAGCCACAACAGCTGCTGAGCCCGGGGTCCTATAGAGACATCCAATTACCATGTCTGAGCCTGCTTTAACCGTGACCTTCACCCAACTCATTTCGCAGTTCGGATCTCCGTCAATTTCCTTCGATACTATTGCACTTCTTATCGCTATAAACACGCCTCCCCCTTCACTGTCCAGCCTGTCTCTGCGGTATACATTCCAATCTGAGTTAAGGATTTCATTACTGTTTACTTCGGGTTTCAGCCAACTTTCTGTCGTTAGTACTATATGGGCGTTGTGACCGTTTATTAATGAGAGCATTTCTGGGGCCTTTCTATAGACGCTCCTGCAGTTTGCTATTAGCACATTAATATTGTTATTCCCTGTTGCATTTTGCCTACTCCTACCTTGCCGCCTCTCAGGAGGCGTCTTGTCGGGGCTAGTGAGGGAATTCTCTAACCTAAAAAACCCCCATGTGCACTCCACACGTACTCCGCTACACTTGCAGCCGCTTCCGGTGTGTAGTGCACGCCTGACCTATTCAGGGGAACCCTACATTTCTCCACCCGATAGCGGAGGTCGAGAAATTTGCACCCCAGTTCTCCGCAGAATCGTCTGAGCCTCTGGTTTAAGCTTTCCACTCGGCTCCAAACCAGAGGACCGCGATCGGTTCTGGGAACGATCCTACAAATAGTTAGCTCTGATTCCACCCCGCGATTGAGGCTTTCCGCCTTCACCAATTCCGCCAACCGCCTGTACGAACTGAGGATGAATTCTGAACCCAGACGGCAGGAGTCATTGGTGCCGACATGAGCAACAATTTGCAGTCGGGTGCACCCAGTGCTCTCTATCGCCGCCGGTAGGGCCTCCTCCACATCTCGGATGGGACCCCCCGGCAAGCAGACAGAGTGAACACTGGCCTTCTTCCCGACCTTTCCGCTATTTCCCTAAGGGGCTCCATTACCCGCCTAATGTTGGAGTTCCCAATAACTAATAAACCCCTCCCTCCGTGTGCCTGCTCGGACCTTGCTGAAGCAGCAGCCACATTTCCACTCACAAGCAGAGCGGGCGATGCCACACGGCCTGCCTCCACATTTACTCTCCGCCTCTTGCGCCGCGAACGCCGCTGAACCCGCCACTCCCCTTGGGGAGAGGGTGGCCCAACCGCGCCCGGTACCCGCGAAGATGTCTCGACAGCAGGGACAGTGGGTGAAGCATGTAACATCTGGGGTGTACCTTGCGACGCACCAGACTCCCCACTGTTGCTACACTCCGAGGCAGCAGCCTGAAGACGGCTGACCGCTGCCATCAACACGCTCAGCTGTTCGCGAACAGTGGCCAGCTCCTGCTGCGTCCGTACACAGCAGTCACACATCCTATCCATCCTAAGAAATCAATTTACTGAAGAGACTTAATCAACTTTTAACCAGACTGCTAATTCACTAAAGGCGGCTGATTATTGACGAAACTGTGATTGCTAACCACTTCTTGTAGAAAACAATGAAAATAGCACTACCTGTCTCTGGATTGTATTCAAAACAGACACTAGCACTACTGGCACTATGGTTGACTAAAGGGACTCTCTGACTGTATTCAAAACAAACACGAAATCTATGGAACACTATTAATAGCACTAGACAATTAAAGCTTCCTAAAAGCAAAAACACATGGAAGAAGAAGTTACAAGTAAGAAAAATACAGTTAATACTTAAATTAGCGTAGCTTGCTGCACAGCAGACGTGAAGTAGACGGTTGTTATGTGTTTCATATAAAAGCTGAAATGCAATTAACGTTACTGAAAACTATGTAATCAACTTTCATAAGAAACTGAAATTTTGTAAAGTACCTAACACAGTTAATCAATCCTGAAAATTGAATACCTTTGTTAGTGCATAAATTAAAATAGCTTTCATGTCACACTCATCCATATGTAATGGAGTTGGTTTCATAAATACCATTTTTGGTTAAGTATGCTGTACGCAGTGTGTTGTTGGAATATTACATACTCAAAACATCTAAATTTTCATTGTTATTCTAATTAACTATTTTGTTTTATGTTTTAAATTGTTATTTTACGGTTTACATTCATGGTTTATTCTTTTTTAGTTTACCATTTCACATAAGTGTATTTCATGAATTAAAAGTAATAAGTTACACAAAATAATTGCAATACCGATATTTTGTAAACAAGTGCTAAAAACATAACTTGTTATACCTGGTAAATAAAAAGAAAAAAATTTTTTCATATAATACATACGACTGACAACATAATGGGAAACACAATTCAGCAGCACTCTCAGATTGTAGTGACGATCCTCTAAATATCCTTATTTGGATCAGGCATATTTCGGTATATTGTCAATGCTTAGCGAAAAGAATTGATTACATACTAGAGACTGGAGCTTGATTATATAGTTTCTCAGGTAGAGATTGTCATAATTATGATTGAGCAGAAATAGATCTGAAGATTTTTCTCATCTTCCACACCGGGAAAAGAAAACTTGTATCAATATGTTTTGACGTGGTCAGGTATCAGACAATACTGTATCAAGAACATTCCGGGTTTCAAAATGAGATTCTTCAATTCGCGGTCCAAACTCTCCATTATTTTTTTTAGAACTATGGAAAGAGAGGAGGTCAATGTGTGAAAACGATTCAGAGCGTCGCATCTGAGCAGAACGAGGTTGTTCACCTGATGATACCAAAAGGCTCGATGGAAGACATAAAGCCATAGGACACAGTGTTGGAAGAACTTTGTGAGGAGATTTACAACACTAGCTCTGCTGAGTCATTATGGTGTCATTCTCCACTCCCGAAACAATATAACCAAGTTGCGGCCACTAATACATAATCCATTCTCTTTGCAGGGATTTTCCACTGTACTGAAATATGCTTGGGACAAATTTAGATATTTAAAGGATCACCTGCACAATTTCGAATCCTACTACATTTTATGCTGTGTTGCCTATCGTGCGTTTTATGTGAAGAAATTTCGTTCATTTTATGTGCAGGGTGTGTAAAAAACGTTACGTTTTAAGTGCTTCTTTACAGCTTATTATTATTGCAATGATTTTGTATGATAATAAGTTACTCATTATTTTAAGTTAAACTATGTGAAATTGTAAAATCAAAAAAACTGGAGTGCAAAACATAAAATCACAATTTAAAACATAAAACGAAAATAAGTGTAATAAACTATTAGAATAATAATGAAACCTTAGACATTTTAATTAGGAATGTTGAAAATAGTACAACAGCACACTGAATACAGCTTATTTAACCAAAATCTTTATTTCTGAAACTATTTTTATGACACATGAATGGATGTGAAGGGAAAGCTTCTTTAATCCATGTTGTAACAAAAGTTTTTAGTTTCCAGTATAAACTGACGGTGATTGTTTACTTTCCTACATTTTCACTTATTACGACAGTTCATTATACAGTTTTCAAAAATGTTAAATTAATTTCAAAATTTATATGAAACAAATCCTGATATATATGATGGTTTCGAACATAATTCCTGTAAACCAAATTATCTTTTCGAATGTGTTTTACCCCTTAAAAGGGAGAATTGGGCAAAACCGAAAAAATTATGTATTGCAGTATTCTGACCCTTCATACCCACCAAGCTTAACGTAGAGTATTTATTTGCACTTGGAACTCTTCCCTTGTCAGTGAAATGGAAATTTATCGAGCAGTCAGTCTTCTAAGGGGAAGCAGAATCTACTCATGGCCCAGGTGATGGTTGATACTACACATATGTGCACATCCAACCTGAATCATCAAACACGAAACATATGTAGAATTAAAATGATCAAAATGGAAAACAGAATTTATCGAAAGTTTGCTGGAAACGATTAATAGATATAAAGGCCTGAGGACTTTATATCGTGATAATTTAGTACAAGTCTAACATGTGTGGGACTGGTCCTGCTCCATCTTCCTACCACAGTTGCGCAAGGACGCTCTGTGAGTGTTTTGGGGAATTATAGTTGATCCTGCGCCTGCTAGGTAGAAAGATACCATCTCACGCATGCAGAGCTCAGAGGAGTTCAAATGGTTTAAATGGCTCTGAGAACTATACGACTTAACTTCTGAGGTCATCAGTCGCCTAGAACTTAGACCTAATTAAACCTAACTAACCTAACGACATCACACACATCCATGCCCGAGTCAGGATTCGAACCTGCGACCATATCGGTGGGTCGGCTCCATATTGTAGCGCCTAGAACCGCACGGCCACTCCGGCTGGCTCAGAAGAGTGCAGCAGTATGGACAGTGATGTAATCAGACCATGATCTGAATGCCAGTTCCACTACACTCCCTGTAAAGGAAATCTTATGGCTAGCAGAAATTAGGGTACGGGTTCAGGCGTAACTGTACGTTTACAAAAATTAAAATCTTAGATTTTCATTATTAAGTTTTTTTTTACTCTAAGCCTAACGTTATGACATAGTAATCATCACTATGATATGTACAGGATGGTAAAATATTGATATTGGGTGTTCACAACTGTGAAGCGAAATTCCTAACTATTCTAAGGTTCTTTAATAGTAAGATGTTTGATGACCACGTCTGGAGTCGATAAAATACAAACAAATTAAATATAATTGAGGCCAGAGATTAGTGTCAAGGTCCGGTGTGCTGGCCAGCCTGTGGATGGTTTTTAAGGCGGTTTTCCATCTGCCTCGGCGAAAGCGGGCTGGTACCCCTTATTCCGTCTCAGTTACATTATGTCGGCGATTGCTGCGCAAACACTGTCTCCGCATACGCGTGCACCATATTTACTGTACCACGCAAACGCCGGCCACTGAGACCGAGCTGTGGTAGGTGCTCTAGTCTGGAACTGCGCTGCTGCTACAGTCGCAGGTTCGAATCCTGTCTTTGGCATGGATGTGTGTGTGTCCTTAGGTTAGTTAGTTTTAAGTAGTTCTAAGTCTAGGGGACGTAGGACGTAGGACGTTGTGGTCTCCTGACCTTCATTGCTTACATATTACGCCCTCACAGTTATATTCTGCTCATCAAGACGCTTCATTCGAATCCATACTCGATAAGATAAAGTCAATGTTGTATGAATTCATGTAAACGATAAGCAAATAACTAATAAATCGCAAGTGCGCACCGTGGTTGAACTACTCGAGGGTGGCATACATCCCAGACACGACGGTCACAGGTGCTTTTAGATCGAGAGAGGCAACCACATGCCAGGAGGCCAGTCCCAACCCATCTACGTTGGTCGGTGGCCGCCCGTGGAGCGGACAGCGGTCGCCCGAGGGAAAGGAGGAACAACCCCATGTTCGGCTCAAAAGCAAATTCCACTACATTGTGTGGGAGCGGCCAGCCTACGCATTCTTTACACATAGCACGCAATTTCAGAGATTGTCACAGGGAGACAGCAAACGCCAAACGCCGATACTACAGATTTCCAGATTGGTCGTCTTAAACGAAACGTCAATCTCCCGTTTCAGAAGAGCAATGCTGATTGGCAGATGATATTTCTGACACCTTGAGCTGAAGGAGTAATGGAACAGCCAGAAAAATATACCCCTTCACGTCTGGAGTGGAGATGCAGCGTTCCGTTGTCGCTCTTGGAGCGAGGAACAAGTCTCTCCTCAGTACTTCACTGGGAGAGCACCTCAGTCGAGAGCGAATCGAAGTGCGACTCTATATTGAGTCCTTGCGATTAAGCGTTGTTCACTGTGTTGGCCGACACACTTATATTGCAGTGTGAACGGACAGAGATATAGTTAAAGCCGTGCGAGCGAATTTTTGAGTGGCATTGCGGTGGACTGGTTATCTGACCGGTGTACCACGTCAATAGTTAGACTAGGGGCGAATAACAATCCTTGACTTCATGAAGGCGAAGGGAGGATTTGATTGGCGAAGGTCAATCGAGACAGAACGAGAGTTATCTTATTTGTCAGCAGCGAGCGGCGAAGACAGCTTATGGTATTGTGCACTGCAGCTATTGCGAGTCACATATTTCCTCCACAACGGTACACTTCACTGCATTTCACACATGACAGCCTCGACCGTACCTAGCAACATTCTAAAGGATAATAGTTGAGTAGGTACGCCTCTCAGCCATTCTGCCAAGTCAACAACAATCTTAAACTTTGTATAGAAATTTAATTAGCGAATCCTATCCTTGGGAGGTACCTTCACATTCCGAAAAGAACCAGGATATATCTTGTTCAATTAATAACTAAAAGTGCCATTGTGATATCTCAGAATTTTTGCAAAATAAATAAAAATTTACGTTAGTTTCATGTTTTCCTACACCAACTAGCACTACTCCAGTACCCAAGTATCCCAATAGTTACGTAAGTAGACGACTCCAGAAGATATTTATTGCTGGACGTTTTTCAGGCATTTCTCTTTAGAACGTTAATAGCGTCTGACTTTTGTAGTAGTGTGGGGGTGGAAATTGCATCTTGTAGGGGCCACAGGGTAAGGGGTACATCTCAGATTAATCCATTGCGCAGAATAACAGAGTAGCAGATCAACCCCACACCATAGAATGTTAAGTCGCATAGTGCTTAGAACCACGACGCAAACATTTGAGGTTTCACTCGCTTGATATGAGACGTTCCTGGGAGGCGCTACGGCGAGACAAAGGCTCTCCATCGTTTCGAAGTAACCGGTTTAGTACACAATACACACAACACACAATATTATCTACACGAAAAATAAAGAAATTGTTAATCTGTCTGGATGCTGCAGTATAACTCCTCTGAGCTGACTAAGAAAGAATGAAAGTTAGCTGTTCTGCTGTAACTGAGAACCTGGTTCTGCTTTCCTAAATACAGTAAGGTATATCCAAACAGGAAATCACAGTTACACTTTACAATAACCCATTAAAGGAATCTTCGTCTCTAATTAGGATGGCAACCGTTCAGAAACAGCCTTTATCACATACTGATTCGAAACTTCCGACTAGAGGCCATGTATAGATGAGAGGGTTACGCATGTGTAGTTCTATACCTTGAAGCGCCAGAGAAACTGGTATAGGCATGCGTATTCAAATACAGAAATATGTAAAGAGGCAAAATACAACGCTGCAGTTTGCAACGCCTATATAAGACAAGTGTCTGGCGCTGTTGTTAGATCGGTAACTGCTGCTACAGTAACAGTTTATCAAGATTTGAGTTTAAACGTGTTGCTATAGTCGGGGCACGAGCGAAGGGACACAGCATCTCCGACGTAACGATGAAGTGGGGATCTTCCCGTACGACGAGTGAACCGTGAATATCAGGAATCCGGTAAAACATTAAATCTCCGACATCGCTGCGGCAGGAAAAAGGTCCTGTAAGAATGTCACCAACGATGACTGAAGAGAATCGTTCAGCATGACAGAAGTGAAACCCTTCAGCAAACTGCTGCAGATTCCAATGCTGGGCCATAAATAAGTATCAGGGAGTGAACCATTCAACAAAACATTATAGATATGGGCTTTTGGAGCCGAAGGCCCTGTCGTGTGCCCTTGGTGACTGCATGACACAGAGCTTCACGCCTCGCCTGGGCTATTGATGACATCTGGCTTGGTAGGATGTGTCTCTTTTTAAACTGTATCGAGCGACTGGAGGTGTACGGGTATGGAGACAACATCATGAGTCCATGGACCCTACCTGTCAGCAGGGGATTTTTCAAACTGATGGAGGTCATGTGACATGTACACAAGCATTCTGTCTGATCAGCTGCATTCATTCATGACCATTGTGGATTCCGACGGACTTGAGCAATTCCAGCAGGACAATGCGACACCCCACACGTCCGGAATTGCTGCAGAGTGGCTCTAGGAACACTCTTCTGATCTTAAACACTTCCGCTGGCCACCAAACGTCCCAGACATGAGCATTATTGAGCATATCTGGGATGCCTTGCAATGCGCTGTTCAGAAGACATCTCCACCTCCTCGTACTTTTACGGATTTATGTACAACCCTGCAGAATTCCCTGCACACTACTTCAGACATTGGGCAAGTCCATACCACGCCGTGTTGCTGCACTTCTGCGTGGTCGCGGAGGCCCTACACGATATTAGGCAGGTGTACCTGTTTCTTTGGCTCTTCAGTGTACGTTTCTCTGTGCGACAGGTCGTTTTAATGTTAAACATCGATTTTACGTGTGACAGTAGTAATAATATTACAGAAGAGTTATACGTTATAAGTGTACTGCATCAGAGCTGGCAATGATTCAAATCACTGTTTATGATGCCAAGTCATTTTGTACTAAATTCGACTGGAAAAGTAATGAAACTATTTATGATGCCATGGTCACTTATTGTTCACGAATTTGGCATTTCCACGAAAGAAATTTTACTGTACTGTTCCACAAAGTGTATATCTGTAAACATTTTTGCCTTTTTCGCAGATGTGCGATCTCTAATGACGGGTCCACACCCTATCTTCGCTAATTCTGGTCTCACCTTTCGTGTTTATTCAGCTTAACTCAGTCCTGTTCTTTCTCCTCCGGCCAACCAGAAGCTAGGAAGAGCCACCCTTCCTTATCGCATGAAGAAACTTGTCTGTCTCCATAGCATCAAATCTACCAGTTGGAGACAACGTAATGTTATAGTAATAGTAGTAGAGGGGTTTTTTGGGCGCACGACAGCAAGATCTTCAGCGCCCGTTCAGAAACATAGTGAGACGGGTGTTAAGAAAAATCCCAGTACAGGAATATAAAACGGAACATAAAACACGGGTAACAATCGTTGAAAAATATGTGCTCACCCACACCGAAGCGTGGGATGAAGCAGGGTGTCAGCAGTAAAACATGGACAACACAGGAAGAAAATGATAGAGGGAGCTAAAACAATGTAGCAGATGGAAGTGGCTGGCTGACCACAAGGAAAAAAGGGGAGGAGTCAGCCACTACAATACACTAAAACCTCCAGCCAAATAGTTTAGGCCAGAGTCCAGACACATCACAAAACCTAAAAACCCGAGACACACACGTCTCGTCATTAGCTAAAACAGAAGGCAGATCCCCATCAACTTGTGCTACTGCCCTTGCATCACGGTATAAAATGCAGTCTGTTAAAATGTGCCGGAAAGAGATGTGCACACCACAAGCATCACAAAACGGAGGATCCTCCCGCCGTAATAAAAAGCTATGTGTGAGAGGACGTTGCCCAATCCAAAGACGCGTGAGGGCCACCTCTTCCCGCCTGAGCAACCGACAGGAGGAACGCCACGGCCGAGTGGTTGACTTTACCGACCGCAGTTTATTGGCCGTCACCGCCAGCCATTCGTCCTCCCGCAACTCCATGCACTTCCTGTGGAGTGCAGCGACGACTGACTGCAAGGGAATAGGACACTGGACCACATGCTGCTCTCTGCAGGTCTCCTTGGCAGCCCGATCGGCCTGTTCATTGCCCCATATGCCGACATTACCCGGCACCCAGCAAAAGGATACCTCTTTACCCCGCCGTTGGAGCAAGTACAGTTGGTCATATATCAGCTGGACCATCTCCTCAGTCGGGTACAGGTTCTGCAGTGATTGTAAGGCACTAAGAGAATCAGAGCAGAGAAGAAATTGATCGCCCCGAACACGATTCATCTGCTCCAGTGCCTTCAGGATTGCGTGGAGCTCCGCTGCGGAAACGGTATATTCAGCAGGGAGGCGAATCCAGGTAACTTGATCAGGGAACACTACAGAACACCCAAGGAAATTCTCCTGTTTGGAACCATGAGTGTAAACGACAGTGAAACCGTGATGTACATCTAAAATGTTAAAAAACAGAGATTGGAATGTAAAATCTGGTGTGCTATCTTTCTGAAAATTAGTCAAGTCTAAAATAAGTTTGGGTCTCCGGAGGAGGCAAGGAGGAGATCTGCCCCAACCGCGACGTAAAACATGAAGACCAGCCATAGACATCGCAGCGAGGCAATCCTGTGCGCGAATCCCACAGGGCTGCGTGGCACGTTGCCCGTTATGAAATAACCATGCCAGAGGAGGCTGAGCAACGGTATGGTATGCAGGTGTGTATGGGGTGGACAAAGTTTTATACGCCTGGCGTACTGTAAGTAGCCGTCGCCGCATATGAAATGGCGGTTCACCAGCCTCTGTACAGAGGCTTGGTATGGGGCTAGTTCGGAATGTTCCAGTGGCCAACCGAAGCCCTTCATGGTGCACAACGTCCAACATCTTTAAGTAAGAAGGCCTCACAGACTCATACACCGTGCACCCATAATCGAGGCGAGATCGCACAAACGCCCTGTAAAACTGGAGCAGACAAGTCCTGTCAGCTCCCATGTACTGTGGCTAAGACATTTTAAAATACTTAAAGCCTGAAGCGACCGCCGTTTCAGGTCTTTAAGATGAGGTAACCACGTAAGCTTCGAGTCAAAAATGAGCTCCAGAAATCTCACTGTGTCTTTAAAAGTAAGAATAGTGTCCCTCATCCTCAACTGAGGAAAGGTTAAAATCGAACGAAAACGGTTAAAAAGAGCACATACAGACTTCTCGGTGGAAAACTTAAAACCACTCTTCTGCGCCCAGTCATCTAAACGTCTAATAGTAAGTTGCAACTGACGCGTTGTTGTTGCAAGGCTTGAAGACGAGCAAAACAAAGAGAAATCATCCACAAACAAGGAACACTGGACAGGACTTTTCACTATGGACGTAATGCTATTAATACTGATGGTAAAGAGTCACACTTAAAACGTTACCCTGAGGAACACCGTTCTCCTGCTCAAAGCGATCAGACAGGACGTCACCAATTCGGTATCTAAAATATCGTGGCGAGAGGAAAGTCTGAATAAAAAGAGGAAGAGAACCACGAAAACCCCATTCGTAAAGTTGCTCCAGGATGAGACGCCTCCAAGTGGTATCGTAGGTCTTCTCGATGTCGAAAAATACACCTAGAAGGTGATGACGGCCTAGGAAAGCTTGTTGTACAGCCGCCTCCAAGAGGGCAAGGTTATCGAAGGTGGAACGAAACCTCCTGAACCCACACTGAAAGCGACTAAAGAGTTGCCGGGATTCTAACATCCAGACAAGGAGGCGGTTGACCATCCGCTCCAAGGTCTTCCCCATGCAACTAGTGAGGGCAACACTACGATAGCTACTCGGGCTCCTGCGGCCTTTCCCAGGTTTAAAAAAAAAAGAATTAAAACTGCCTCACGCCACGCGTCAGGAAAGTGACCTGACGCCCAAATGGCATTAAAAAGTGCGAGGAGGATTTCTTTGTTGCGCATTGTGAGGTGCCATAGCATACTGTAATGGATCCTGTCGTGACCAGGGGATGTGTCACGAGCTCCAGACAATGCAGAATCCAGCTCCCACATAGAAAATTGGCAGTTGTAAACTTCATGAGAGGTGGACTGGAAGTCCAGACTACACCTGTCAGAAACGGCTCTATGGCGCTGGAAGCCTGGATCCTGACTGGTTGTTGCAGTAACTGTGGCAAAATACGCTGCCATAGTCGGGGCAATGTCTCGCGGATCCGTGTGGAGAGTGCCGCTATTCATTACAGCAGCTATGGGACACCTCCCTCCTCTGCCAGAAATTCTCCTGATGGTCTCCCACACACTGGAACTTTTGGTGGAATGATTAATGGTGTTCAGGAAATGTTGCCATGACCTCTTCTTGCTCTCACGAATAATGCGGCGACATCTTGCCCTCGACACCCGAAAGGCTGCAACATTCTCAGCAGTAGGCCGACACTTGAACCAACGCAGAGCTGCACGGCTGGTCCTGATTGCAGAGCGGCATTCGGCACTCTACCAAGGCACAGGTGGCCTCTTCCGGTGGCCTCTGGACTGTGGAATGGATGCTGCAGCGGCGTGGTGGACCGTTTTGGTAATATGATCCACCCACACCTCAATATTCGCACAGTGTTCGAATTGGGCCAACTGGCTATAAAGTGTCCACTCAGCTCCACTGAGCACCCATCGAGGTGGTCGCTTTTCGGGGCCCACGCCATCTGGCAGGTGAACCCAAATTGGGAAATGATCACTGCCGTGCAAGTCAGCAACTACTTCCCAGTGAGCACCGGTGGCAAGAGCTGGAGAGCAAGCGAGAGATCAATGGCAGAGAACGACCCAGTCGCTGTGCAGAAATGAGTACTCTGTCCTGCATTGAGCAAGTAGGCACAGGATGACAGGAGAAGCCTCTCAATTGCTCTACCCCTGGGGCAGGTAAGTGCAGAGCCCCAAAGCACATTTTGGGCATTAAAATCACCACAAATAATGAATGGCTGGGGGAGCTGTGTAAGAAGGTCGGTGAGGGCAACTTCATCAAGTGCGTCATGTGGGGGGAAAGTAAAGTGAACAGACAGTCAATGGATGACGCACGTGCACTGACACAGCGATGGCCTGTAAAGTCGTCGTAAGCGAGAGAGGCGAGGAGTTGTAGTCTGTCCTGACGAGGATACCTACGCCTCCTCTAGCTCTCTCTCCACGCAGGTCGTCCTTTTTGTGGAGTGTGTAGCCTCGTAGCTCAGGGGAGTAAGAGGGATGGAAATAAGTCTCCTGGAGACAGAGACACAGTGGTCTACCCTGAGAGAGTAGACGAAGTTCCTCCACATGCGTCCTGAACCCTTTCAAGTTCCACTGAAGTATGGGAGCCATCTATGAGGGGGGCAGCACCTTCAGCCTGCCTCTCCGACGGGGCGGGGAGACCGCAGCAGGTGGAGGGGTAGGCGTGGGGCGAGATGATTTCTCCACACATACATCGGATTCCATCAACTCTGGGGAAGAGTCAGATAAAGCCTCATGTAAAACAACATCCGCATGGTCAGACGGTTTACCACGGGATTCGACTCGGTGTTGTTGCTGTACGGGAGCTTTCTGCGGTTTGGTGGGCTTTGGGGGAGCCGATGTGGCAGTGGTAACGGCCATACTGGGCCTCGGAACCGCCTCAGCTGTTGGAGCCGCCAGAGGCTGGCCCAAGTTCACCACTGTACCCTTGTCTGCCGTTCGACTAGGGGCTACCGGCTCTGAAACACTGGCCGCATTGCAAGTGCACTGACAGCTGCAGGTATTAGCACCAATACTCACCACCTCTGTCTGCGTTGAGGCATCGGCTTTTGGAGAAGGCTTTTGAACCAGGGATGCAAAAGCTGTAGCAAATGTTGGAGGTTGCATCGACTTATAGACCTTCTTGGCCTCACCATATGGGATACGCTGTGTTGTTTTTATTTCCTGAACTTTGCGTTCCTCTAAAAATATTCGGCAGTCCCTACTTCAAACAGGGTGGTTTCCATAGCAATTGATACATCTGGCTGGAGACGAGCAACCAACTCCTTCATGAGCAGCCTTACCACAGTTGCCACAAGTCGCTTCGCCTTTAAGCATAATGTGGTATGCCCAAAACGCTGGCATTTAAAACAGCGCATTGGGGACGGGAAATAAGGCCGCATACTAAGGCGAAGGAAGCAAGCTTTAATATGTTCTGGAAGTTTCGTGCTACTGAAGGTCAGAATAAAGGAGTCGGATTTCACAAGATTGCCATCAACCCTCTTCATGATATGTTGGACATCAACGATACCTTCCGGAGCCCACTCACATTGCAGTTCGTCTTTGGGAATGTCGACTAGATCCCTGCATGTCACAACACGTTTGCTATAATTCAAGGTGCTGTGCAGTTCAGTGTCTATGACATACTCCCCAAGGCACTTGGCAGCTTGGAGGTTAGTTGCTTGCTGGGAAGTGGAAGTTTCCACGAGCAAGGTCCCATTACGCAAATGCTTCACTGATTTTAAGGAGCCACAGATGCCCTCCAAACCCTTTTGTATATAGAAGGGCTAAACCTTCTCAAAACTACCCTCCTTCCGTTTGACAATGAGAAACACATTCTGATTACCAGAATGCATTCTGTTACTAAAGACTTGACTGGTCAAAGATGTGCTGCAGTCAGGGGGACTGAGCGCGCGAGCCCTCTTCAGAGACTGGGTGTTAGAACCTTCCAGCGGGCCAACCTTTCCACTGGGAGGAGGAAAAGAGGATTTCGAAGGATCCATCTCGGTCCCACGAGCAGCTAGGGAACTAGAAGTCGCTGGCTGCGGGGGTCTCGCAGTTCTAGGCGCTCCGTCCGGAGCCGCGCGACTGTTACGGTCGCAGGTTCGAATCCTGCCTCGGGCATGGATGTGTGTGATGTCCTTAGGTTAATTAGGTTTAAGTAGTTCTAAGTTCTAGGGGACTGATGACCACAGATGTTAAGTCCCATAGTGCTCAGAGCCATTTGAACCATTTGAACTAGAAGTCCACCTAGACAGAGCACCACGTGCCTAGGTAAGCCTTATGCAACTGGGGTGCGGCAGGTGCCCCAGAGGTTGCCCGCTTGCGACTGTTCAACCCCAACAGCCATGCATCTTATAGGCGCGTAGCACACCGTAAGATTGAGGTTTTTTTTTTATAGAGGTTTACCTTCCTCGCAATCCAGGCGGTCAAGCCAAGATTACCATTCCCCGCAGCACACAACATTCCACCGCCGCACCATACGGTGGTCGCTGAAGCATGTCCGGGGGTTACGGTGACAGGAGACTGGCGGCGCTGACCAGTCCCCAGCTCAGGAACCCCGGGGTCGCCAAGCTCATACTCAGCAAATGAATGCTGAGCCCCTGGGGCATAATGTTATGTAACCTTATGAGACAATACCATGTGTCTCAGCACACTGCAAGATTATTACCTTCGGTTAAATGAAAGCTTTACGTCACTGTTTGTAACACAGTCATTCGTTTGGTCTGGATAGCATGTCACCTGTAAGAACATAATTGTTGCGGAAGTTGTGTCAAGCTTATGAAACTCCCAACCTTCAAGTGTTTTCCGATTTTTTTCTCCGTAGATAAAGTTTTTTCCTGGTTTTTTTCTCATCTAGGTGTTCTTCGCGAGAGTACCCAAAAAACACTGTATGAGTCGTTCATCAGCGGCACCCTAGTTCGTTACGCACTAGTTTAGTTAAATGCCTTGTGTTTGTTCGTATTATATGTACCACTGCATCCGACTGGACCATTTTAATCGATAATGGGTAATAACTCAGGATTGAGATAAAATACAGCAAATATTTCAGATTAAAGTTGTAGGTGGCAAAGAGGGCCACGCATTGGAACAGATGCCTGTGTCGTTGAAAATGGTTTCAAGGTGATTTAGAGGTTAAGGTGACTTTTAAAATGGGAACCATAATATTTGATTTCAGATTTGAAAACAGCGTCAAATTTTACGAATGAAATGATACATTATTAAAGATCATTGCAAGGTTCAACGAAGCTCAAATAAGCAAAAATATTTTTAGTTCTAGTGGGGAATAGCTCTGAATAGAGGAGCAACAGCAAAATACAATATTAGATACAAATTGGAAGGGGCATAAGGCTTCACATATCATTACCAATTATCATGGCCTTAAAGGTGATTATTGACGTTCATTCGAAGATTGAGGTTTGTTTCATGGAAACATCTATTTGTGACGTGAGATTTGGAAAGATCGAAGAGAGAATTGAACTTTAAGTTTGAATTTAGGTATTTACCGGCAAAAATAGGTACATCACAATGTATAAACGTTATTTTGACATTTTCAAGACTGAACAAATATTAATAAAACGTAGATCATTGATTTACTACTCGTTAAGTGATTCTCCTCGCCTTTCATTCGTCAGGGTGCTTGATTTAAAGAGTTCCCCTGCCTTTCGATATTTTTACCTGGAAATTATCCAGTGAGTATGTGCTGAAAGTGACCACCATTTGCTTCAATGCACAATTTAACCCGCCTTAAGAAATGTATGAGAATGGAAAGCAGGACATCTTGTGGAATGGTTGCACAGCTCACAGCTCTCCAGACATGTCCCATCATGTTTTCCATTGTTGTTAGCTGCTACTCGTAACAAATACTTTTAAAATATCCACAAAGTTAGAGGTCAGAGGAAGTTATATTGGGAAAACAATCGGGCCATGGAATGGGCCCATCTCGTCCAGTCCATTGATGTGGATATTGTTCATTCCAAAAGTCCTTATGTTCCACATTAACGTGGCGGTGCATCATACAATTGCATCCACACTCTGTCTGGTTTCTACGTTAACATCTTCAAGTATTCCCCATTATGGATTAAAATGTTACACACACACGTATAATAGTCCATTGATAGTGACCGGGCCAAATATCTCACGAAATAAGCATCAAATGACAAAACTACAAAGAACGAAACTCGTCTAGCTTGAAGGGCGAAACCAGATGGCGCTATGGTTGGCCCGCTAGATAGCGCTGCCATAGGTCAAACGGACATCAACTGCGTTTTTTAAAAATAGGAACCCCCATTTTTGTTACATATTCGTGTAGAACGTAAAGAAATATGAATGTTTTGGTTGGGCCACTTTTTTCGTTTTGTGATAGATGGCGCTGTATAGTCACAAACGTGTAAGTACGTGGTGTCACGTAACATTGCGCCAGTGCGGACAGTATTTGTTTCGTGATACATTACCCATGTTAAAACGGACTGTTTGCTAATTGCGGAAAAGGTCGATATCGTGTTAATGTATGGGTATTGTGATCAAAATGCCCTACGGGCGTGTGCTATGTATGCTTCTCGGTATCCTGGACGACATCATCCAAGTGTCTGAACTGTTGGCCAGATAGTTACGTCATTTAAGGAAACAGGAAGTGTTCAACCACATGTGAAACGTCAACAACGACCTGCAACAAATAATGATGCCCAAGTAGGTGTTTTAGCTGCTATCGCGGCTGATCCGCACATCAGTAGCAGACAAATTGCGCGATCAGTAGCAGACAAATTGCGCGAGAATCGGGAATCTCAAAAACGTCGGTGTTGAGAATGCTATATCAACATCGATTGCACCCGTACCATATTTCTATGCACCAGGAATTGCATCGTGACGACTTTGAACGTCGTGTACAGTTCAATTGGTTCAATTCGCTCCGAGCACTATGGGACTTAACTTCTAAGGTCAACAGTCCCCTAGAACCCAACTAACCTAAGGATATCACACACTTCCATGCCCGAGGCAGGATTCGAACCTGCGACCGTAGCGGTCTTGCGGTTCCAGACTGTAGCGGCCACCCCAGCCGGTGTCGTGAACGGTTCTGCCACTGGGCACAAGAAAAGTTACGGGACGATGACAGGTTTTTTGCATGCGTTCTATTTGGCGACGAAGTGTCATTCACCAACAGCGCTAATGTAAACCGGCGTAATATACACAATTGGGCAACGGAGAATCCACACTACAAGTGGAACATCAGCGACCTTGGCGGGTTAATGTATGGTGCGGCACTATGGGAGGAAGGATAATTGGCCCCCATTTTATCGATGACAATCTAAATTTTGCAGTGTGTGCTGATTTCCTACGTAATGTTCTACCGATGTTACTACGAGATGTTTCACTGCATGACAGAATGGCGATGGAGTTCCAGCATGATGGATGTTCGGCATATAACGCGCGTGCAGTTGGAGCGGTATTTCATGACAGGTGGATTGGTCTTCGAAGCACCATACCATGGCCCGCACGTTCACAAGATCTGACGTCACCGGATTTCTTTCTGTGGTGAAAGTTGAAGGATATTAGCTATCGTGATCCACCGACAACGCCTGACAACATGTGTTAACGAACTGTCAATGCATGTGCGAACATTACGGAAGGTGAACTACTTGCTGTTGAGAGGAATGTGGTTACACGTATTGCTAAATGCATTGAAGTTGACGGACATCATCTTGAGCATTTATTGCATTAATGTGGTATTTACAGGTAATCACGCTGTAACAGCATGCGTTCTCAGAAATGATAAGTTCACAAAGATACGTGTATCACATTGGAAGAACAGAAATAAAATGTCCAACCGTACCTACGTTCTGTATTTTACTTTAAAAAAAACGTAACTGTTACCAACTGTTCGTCTAAAATTGTGAGCCATATGTCTGTGATTATTACAGCGCCACATCACAAAGCGAAAAAAGTGGTCCAACTAAAACATTCATATTTTGTACGTACTACATGAATATGTAATAAGAAATGGGGGTTCCTATTTGGAAAAACGCAGTTCATATCCGTTTGACCTATGGCAGCGCCATCTAACGGTCCAACCCTAGCGCCATCTGGTTTCCCCCTTCAAGCTATAGAAGTTTCGTTCTTTGCAGTTTTTTCGTTTTACCCTTATTTCGTGAGATATTTGGCCTGGCACTATCAATGGACCACCCTATATATACAGACTGTGGATAGTTTCAAGTATTATTACGTCTACGTCTATGTTTTTGGATAATTATTGTGAGCGATTACGTAATTAGCATTATACGCGCAAAGTGAGTTCTCACCTCATTTTGGTGATGGAACAGGAAAAATATTTTACGATCCCTCCCAATATATATATATGGTGGACCATTTAAACTTTGTCTGCACACCACCCAATCTAATGTGCAGGTCTTTAAATATATTTTGTTCTAATGAATATGTCTCATTTTGGACATTTTTTGCATTATCGGTTATTGACAACACTACCAATACCAACCAACATTGTAACAAAGTGTCAGTAGCTCTCCTCTTTATGGTTAAAACTATTGACGTGTGTGGTAAACTCTGTCGCCTTTGTGGACACCCTAAGATAGTATCCGTTCGTGGCTAATACGCCGTAGGTTTTATCAAAGAGAGTCTTATGACTTCCTACTTGAAAGCGTGTCTCAGTAGATTTAACGTGTCCGTTTCATTCCACTGAATGTTTCCTTCATACCCCTCTGTTCGTTTTCACTTTTTTCTTCGTAATATCCGTGTACACCGGCCCACAATTACACGGTAGTCCATAGCAGGTGATCAGAAACAGCCTGAAAAATTTGTAAGGGTGTTTGTTTAAAAAAATCGATACGTTGCGCTGTTTCCGAGTTATTTAGCACTGAAATTAGTTGATTAGGTCGCTGCTCGCGCAAATTGAAGCAGTCTGCTAGATACAATTAGTGTCAGTTGTTCTCATACCGTAGATGATAGCGCACGAGACCTCTCAGCTCGGGTTCGGCCCTTACTACCGTCCCATGTTCAATGTTTCTATCGCTGTCTTGTCCGGTTTTAGGAAACCAGATGAAGTATACGTTTAGGGACATCGTCTCTGGCGGACAGCTTGAATATCCGCTCCAAAAACTGATAGGCTAACTTAAGTGCTAAATATCTCGCAAACGGCAAAACGTTTCGAATTCTGTCTCGACAATTATTCCTCAACACAACCTATCCCGCAACACCCTTAGAAGCTAATCAGACTTTTCATGACCACACTGTGTAACCATCTATCAACCGATTGAGGAGCGGACTTGACTAACGTTAAGTAGTCATATATGTTGCTTGGAAAAATAGAATATTATTATAAATCACAAAGACGAAGACACAGAGGAATGCAGCCTTAGTTCATATTTATGTCTCACGAAGGTCTTAAAGTGAAGCGTGTAAGTTTACAGTGACATGTTCTAATTGCGTTTGTCCTCTGTTTCCAACACATCTGATGTTCGGAACAAGGCAATGTAAAGCATGAATATCTAAATTGTGTGCTATACTGATTAGCGGATAACTCATTAGTGAATCTTAGTTCACTGGTATTGAATTACCAGGACGTAGACTCCGAAGTCGTAATGTACTTAACAGTATGTTTGACTGTTACAAAACCTGAGCCTACGTTCTACAGTGAGTCAGCAACCGTTGTGTCGCTTGATAGTACTATCAACAGGAAATGAAGGAGCACTAAACATTGATTCCGAAAACAAGTAGTTTTTCATTCACATAAAGTAGGAAAAATTATATTAATTTTGGAAAATTTAGTTCAGCAACCATATGCACATCTTTGGCAATTGGTATTGAACATAGAATATGTGTTTACGAATTATTTTTAAATTAATATATGTATTCTGTGCTCTACGTAAATAGTTGTTAATGACTTTATGCTGAACGTGAGAAGGAAGTCTTACTGAAAAACAAAACATTGTCACAAACAAAACTGTTTTGTTATCATATTTCGTTAAAATTAAAATTGTGCAGTTTGCAGCGTTTGTTATGTACGACGGTGTAGAAATGAAGAGACTTTTGTGATGTTGATGTATCAGAGAAAATATTGCTAAGATCATATTTCCCTTCAGTGTAAAGAATAATTAGATTACTTTTTGAATCAGTTTTTGTTACTTAATGTTGCTTTTTCAGTGAGAGACAAAGTGTGGAGAGCTTTTTGTTTTGTATAACACTAAGGAATCTAGAACTACAGAAGAAACGCAGGGGATCACACGTACGGTGTATACGGCCTGCAAATGGGGAAATCCACTGACATAAACGACTTAGACAAACGGAAATTTTGTATGGCACAGGACCTGGGAATGAGTACCTCGGAATCGGCGAAGCTGATCGGTTCTTTAGATTCTATTGTCGTGAACATCGATGGAAAATCAATCACGGACGCTGCAACCACAGTAGTCGACAACGTGTTGGATTTCCATACCTTTTGACACAACTTGGAGACCGGAGACTTGCCCATTCTGTAATGCAGGATAGGCAGTGGGCTGTGGCACATCTGACGGCGGAGTACAATACTCGTGCAAGGAGAAATGTTTCGGAGCACTCCGTCCAGGGCACATTGTTGAACATGAGACTCCGTAGCAGACGGTCCTTGCTTGTTCCCATGTTGTGCTAACCACGTCACCTAAAGAGGTGGCGCAGTTGTTACCACACTGCAATCGCAATTCGGCGCGGTGATCGGCGGCTTGATAGGTGGCTGTTGACTGGAGTGGGCAGGGCGAAAGTGTGGTGGGCACGGCGTGGCTGATGGGCTGACGGAATTGTGGGAACAGGTGGTGGATTTGGAGTCCTGCCCACTCAGGATGGATGGGATTGCATTGGATTGTTTGGGGCAAGAGACCAAACAGCGAGGTCATCGGTCTCATCGGATTAGGGCAGGAGGGGAGGGACGTCGGCCGTCCCTTACAAAGGAACCAGCCGGGCATTTGCTGGAGAGATTTAGGGAATCACGGGAAACCTAAATCAGGATGACCGGACGCGGATTGAACCGTCGTCCTCCTCAATGCGAATCCAGTAAGCTAACCACTGCTCCACGCATTCGGGAGGACGACGGTTCAATCCCGTCTCCGGCCATCCTGATTTAGGTTTTCCGTGATTTCCCTAAATCGTTTCAGGCAAATGCCGGGATGGTTCCTTTGAAAGGGCACGGCCGATTTCCTTCCCAATCCTTCCCTAACCCCAGCTTCTGCTCCGTCTCTAATGACCTCGTTGTCGACGGAACGTTAAACACTAACCACCACCACCATTGCTCCACCTCGCTCGGTCCTGCTCACTCAAACAGCGTTATTGGAGAAGTACCAGTGCTTGATTGGGAAACTTGAGAGTTGCATTTTGTGGTGATCTAAGGACGTACAACGCCTAAATTTAAATTAAGCGTAAAGAAACAAGTGTCTGAGCCCTATGTATATGAGGGCAGGGACTGCGCATATGAACTCCATGTAATGTTCCTTATGTAAAGGGAAGGCACAGTATATACACGTCCTGTGCTGCTGAATTATTGTGTAGGGTAGAGGCAGTGTTTTTGGCGTGCTTCAAGGGAAGGGAACCTTCACTTCGTATTCAATTATAGATATATGTACTTCTGAAAAGGTTGTTTATCTGTGGGGCTCTAACCTGGATCGAAAGACCAGTGGATTCCATGAGTGTGATTTGTTCGATGAAGGGGATAAATCAAGATGATTGTTTTATGGTTTTATTAAAATAACAATTTTCGATATTGTATCTACTGTTTTTAAAGATATATGGCTTAACATCATATTGTCTTTAATTATCAGAAATTACATTATGAAAGTTAAAGATAAATTGAGGGCATGGTGTACAGGGAAATAACACCATGTTCATATCGAGTTGCTAGCTGTCCTCCTTGACTGTTACATCTGCTAGCTTACTTCTAAGTGAGTCGGTGCATATTAG
The DNA here is from genome assembly GCF_023897955.1 of Schistocerca gregaria. NCBI lineage: Eukaryota > Metazoa > Arthropoda > Insecta > Orthoptera > Acrididae > Schistocerca > Schistocerca gregaria. The sequence goes on along the minus strand of NC_064931.1, from coordinate 206,734,129 downwards.
AGCTAGTACGTAGACATGTAGACTATTTTTGTCTCTCTGTTATGCGAGTTGAACAGGAAAGGAAGTGACAAGCAGTGGCACAAGGTACCTTCGCCACATACTATACGATGTCTCGCGGGGTATGTATGTAGATGCAGAAGTAGACATCTTGCCTACAGCGTATGTAAGATAACGTGGGGAAAGAATATATAGAGCAGAAATCAAATGTTTTTTCTCCATAGGTTAAAATTAGTTGACAAGGACCAAGATCATTTCCTTGGTTCTCCTACTGAGGTGCCCCAACATACTCTGGTTGACCCTATCCAGTGTCGAATACGACTTTCACGTTGAGAAAAGAGAGTTATGTGGTTTGTCATGGGAGGAAATGAAGTTTCAAAAAAATGGCTCTGAGCACTATGGGACTTAACTTCTAAGGTCATCAGTCCCCTAGAACGTAGAACTACTTAAACCTAATTAACCTTAGGACATTACACACATTCATGCCCGAGGCAGGATTCGAACCTGCGACCGTAGCGGTCACGCGGTTCCAGACTGTAGCGCCTAGAACCGCTAGGCCACCGCGGCCAGGGAAATGAAGTTTAAATTACTCCTCTCAGTTACAGTTACGTGGTACTGGAGAGTTGGATCCTAATTTGTGGGGGCTGCAACTCTTGCTAAATATTCCAACATTGAACTTTTTGATAAGATTTTGCTGCAGCAATTCAACTTTTAGTAGAGGGCGAAACACCTCTCTCCCGGCCGTTGTCAGCTTCCCAGACCATATAATAACTTCTTTTCGTTCAAGTCCCTTCTGAATTGACCCCACGAAACTCTGTGTAGACCGTTCCAGTGTTCAAACCCAGGAAATATCGCCGTTGGGAGTGAGACGAGCTGACTGCTCAGCTATGGAGTCGGATGTATGTCTTAAAATAGTGTGTTTAAATTCCGACCAGTGGAAAGTGTGTAAACTTCAGTGGGCAGTTGCCCCAGATTCAGCAGACAACGAGGCCAGTATTGCTAAGTTTTTTCATGTTTTTTTAATGTGAATCTTATGAACAGAAGTCTTAGCTCATAGGTTGGAGGTTTTAGAGTGTTGCAGAATGTATGTTGGATCCTTCATTAGTCCAATGGTTACTAACCAGTTGGCCAGATGGATTTGTCTTATAACATATCACTTCTTTACTGAACTCCGTCTCTGCGTTAAGTAAAATTTTTAAGAACAGACATGAACTATTTTCAAAGTGTGTGTGTGTGTGTGTGTGTGTGTGTGTGTGTGTGTGTGTGTGGGTGGGTGGGTGGGTGGGTGGGTGGGTGGGTGGGTGGGTGGGTGTGGTTGGGTAGACGTGCGTTCTTGCACTTGTTTATGTTAATGTATATATGCTATCAGAAAAAAAGCTTTGTTTTTTTTAGCATAGATGTTTTAAACTTTCTAGCCGTCTTCTCACTTTCGTCTCGTCATATTTTAGCATGGGTGATGAACATACCTAAGATGTGTCGTCAAACATAACTATAATAATAGTAACTAATAGTAATCGTACTTTATATCAGTATTAACTATTTCCGTTCTGTTCCATTGCATCGGCATTTCGCTGCTGATTTATTGCTTGTGGATTTGTCTCAAGAACGGGTTCTAGCATAAATTTGGAAACCTCTTTAACACAGGAATCGCTGTTCAGATTGCTTTCAATGCACAGTAGGTGAGATCGCATCCTGTATGCAGTGGTACCTTCTGGGTATTTGTCTACCGTGGCGCATTAATAATTTTAGTCCGCCAGACTGATATCACCGCAGTGTCGCCTAACGCGTTTGCAGCCACCGGAGTAGGTAAGGTTGACATATATATCTACATAAAAATCCCGCAAGGTGCCACACAGTGCGTGGCTACAGGTACCTCATGTCAATATTAACGTTATTAAGTCCTGTTGGAGCCACGTACCTATGAAGGGATCTCCCTTCTTTTAGTCTCCTTATCCGTACGATAGATACACGATAGTGACAGCAGAACTGTCGCACAGTCTTCCGGGAATAGCGCTTCCCTGAATTTTCTCAAAAGGATTTCATGAGAACAACATTAATTTTACCTGTTAACTCTGTCGAAAGTGTAACTTAACGTGACTCTAAGGCGAAAACTTTCTCTAAAAGGAAGGTCATCGCCGCCGTCTGGGGATGGGTTGCGTACGGATTATATCCCTAAGCTGCGACGTTATCACCGTTCCTGGTTGATTACAATAGCTGAATCGCAGGTGGCCTCGGACCTTCCGGTTAACTTGTTTTTTGTTTTTTTTTGTTTTTTTTCTCTATTTATTTTCAATTCCCCTGAAAAGGGTCGGGGTGGCAGCAGCTTAGTACACTGCTCTACAGCCTACAGACTTTTTTGTAAGAAAAGGATGAAGAAAGAAACAAGGAAAAACAGGCGATAAAATGATGACTTAAAGTTTAAAACGGCGTAAAAATGCAGAAAGTTAAAACAGAAAGCAAAAGGGGTTGGCAATGTCGACAAAATACACAGGAATCGAACAAGTAATATAGTAGACACACAATCAAAAAACATGGCGACAGTCTGGTTTCTGTTCGCAAGAGATAAAAAATCACACTCTGCGACAGTATGATGGCTGTTCGCTACACGTCCCTAAAGACACAACACGGAACACTCACTGGAAAACACACACTGTAAAATACTGCACGAAAATGGTGGCGCAAATATGACACTAACCAGCCAAAGGCAGATGGGGGGCGGGAGCTGGAGGAGGGGGAAAAAACAAGGAGGGAGGAGAGGAGAAAACGAAAGGGGGGCAACCAAGGAGGGAGAGGACTCATAAGGGGGGAGAGGGGCAGGGCAGATGCGAGAGGGAATAAGAAAAGGCAGAGGAGGGAAATGCAAAATGACTCGGGGGAGAGAAGGGGGCAGCGAGAGGGGAGGTGGGGAAAAAAGAGGAAGGAAGGGGGGGGAGAAGGAGCCCAGAAAAAGGACAGACCAAAGGAGGGGGAGTGATGATCAGAGTTAATAGGAGGGATAAATGGAGGAAGAGAGGGCATCATCCCAGAGGGGGAGTTGATGAAAGCCACCATGGGAAAAGAGATGTAGGGTGTAGAGATGGAGGGTAGGGGGGATAGAACAGTGAATACGTGGTAGGGGGTGGGGATGAGAGAGGAGAGGAGCAACCAGGGGTGAGGTGGTTCAAGGCGGCGGGAGGTGTAGAGGATGAGAATATGTTCAAGGAATAGGAGCAGATGGGGGAAAGGGGTGAGATCATAGAGGATCCGCATGGGGGACGGGAGCCGTATACGGAAGGCGAGGCAGAGTGCATGACGCTCAAGGATCTGGAGGGACTTATAGAATTTGGGGGGGCAGATATCCATGCAGGACTGGCATAGCAGAGGATGGGACGGATTAAGGATTTGTAGGTGTGGAGGATGGTAGAGGGGTGCAACACTCATGTCTGGCCAGAGAGGAGTTTGAGGAGTCGGAGCTGGTGGTGGGCTTTGGATTGGATGGAGCAGAGATGAGGGATCCAGGTGAGGTGACGGTCAATGGTGAGGCCAAGGTAGGTGAGGGTGGGGGTGAGGCAGACGGGACGGGTGCAGACAGTAAGGGAGAAATCCAGGAGCCGGAAAGAGCGAGTGGTACGACCTACGATGATTGCCTGGGTCTTGGAAGGATTGATTTTCAGGACCCACTGGTTACACCATGCAGCAAAAAGGTCAAGGTGATTCTGGAGAAGGCGTTGGGACCTTTGGAGGGTAGGAGCGAGGGCGAGGAATGAGGTGTCATCAGCATATTGCAAGAGGTGTACTGGAGGGGGGGGGGGGTTGGGGCATATCTGCCGTGCACAGGAGGTAGAGTAGAGGGGAGAGGACAGAGCCCTGGGCACACCGGCAGAGGGGTAGAAGGTGTGGGAATTGACTTTATGGATGGTAACATAGGAGGGGCGTTGGGAGAGGAAGGAGGCTATCAGACAGATGTAATTAATAGGAAGGGCGTAGGTTTGGAGTTTAAACAGGAGACCGGGATGCCAGACACGGTCATAGGCCTTTTCGAGGTCAAGGGAGACAAAATTGTGGAGCGACGGGAGTTAAGCTGGAGGGAGAGGAGATGAGTGAGGTGGAGGAGTTGGTCGAAAGCCACATTGGTTGGTGGGAGGAGGTCGTTTTGGCTGAGGTGGTGGTGGGTGCGCCGGGGAAGGATGGATTCCAAGAGCTTGCTGAACACCGATGTGAGACAGATAGGACGATAGGAAGAGGCATCAGATGGAGGCTTGTTGGGTTTGGAGGACATCAGGATACGGGAGGTTTTCCACAGGTCGGGATAGAAGCCAGTGGTAAGGATGACATTGTAGAAGGCGACAAGAATTGAAAGGAAGGAGGGAGGGCAGTGTTTGAGGTGGCGGTAGGTAGTGCAGTCGTGGCCGGGAGCAGTGTTGCGTTTAGTGCGGAGTGTGAGGCCGATGTCCTGGGTAGTGATGGGAGTGTTAAGTTCAGATGGTGGTGTACGGTCCAAGTACTGGAAGCTACGAGCAAGGGGAGGAACAGAGGTATTCGTACGGTCCATGACGTCAGGGAAGAGGGAATAATCAAAGTCGGGATCATCTGGAATGGAAAAAACATCAGAGAGATATGAGGCAAAGTGGTTGGCCTTACTGAGGTAGTCAGGAAAGGGACTATCATTAAGGAGGAGAGGGTACTGGAGGGCGAGGCGGTTCCCAGTAAGGCGGTGGAAAGCAGACCAATACTTGGAAGAGCTTATGGGGAGTGTGGTGTAGAGTTGTGTACATGTCTGGCGCCAGGCACGGCGTTTCTTCGCTGTAAGCAGGTTGCGGATGTGTCGCTGTAATCGCCGGTGGCGAGTAAGTGTATCCCGGTCACGAGTGCGGAGAAAAGAGCGGTAGAGGCGGCGGGACTATTGAAGGAGGAGTAGAGCCTGTGGAGGCAGGGGGGGGTGGATGGGTTTGGTGGGGATGTGGGTGGTGATGGCCTCAGAAAGGGTCTGGTGCAGGAAGGCAGCAGTGCGAGAGACGTCATCGGGATGTGGGTGGCGACGGCGTCAGACAAGGTCTGGTGCAGGAAGGCAGCAGTGTGAAAGACGTCATCAGGAGATTGGAGGGTAAGGTCGTGGCCGGCAACCTGGGTTTGAATGGAGTCCCGGTAGGCATCCCAGTTGGCACGGGAGTAACCATGGACAAGTTTAGGAGGGACGTCAGGAAGAGGTGCGTTGAGGGGATGGTGACCATTAGAGATAGTGAGGAGAACAGGAGCATGGTCACTGCCAATAAGGTCAAGGCCATCTGCGGTGATGCGCCCAAGAAGGTTGGGAGAGGCAAGGACCACATTGGGAGTGGTGTTGGATTGGGGTCGTGTGTGCTGAGGCAGGGGAACCAGGTCTCCCTGGAGAGTGGTGAGAAACTGATGCCACCGCCGGAGGTCGGCAGGATCACGGCTATGGATATTGAGGTCGGCGGCCACACGTAGGTGGAAAAGTTGCAGTCAATGTGGGCCAGGAAATCGTACGGGATGGGGGTGCGAGGGCGGACATAAATGGTGGCACAGGTGATGGTAAGGGTGGGGAAGAAGAGGCTGAGGGTGAGATGATCGGCAGGACTGTAAAGGAGAGGTTGGGGCCGGACAGGGAGGTGCTTGAGGTGGCCTATAGCAACTCCTCCACGCGCCAGAGGGTACGGGTTATCGGTGCGGTGAAGGGTGTAAAGGAGCCATGGAGATGGAGATAGGGGGTTGAAGGAAGGTTTCATTTAGGACGAAGGCATCCACACCGTATTGACGGAGGGTGTGGAGGAAGAGGAGTTTGTGGGTGGGCAGGGATCGAATGTTGTGGTACAGGATACGGTAGGGTTGTTGTAGGTTAACTTGTTTTCATTAGTGACATTTATAGACCTGCGTGGAAAACTCGACGGGCATGCGAGGACACAATGTCATAGGCATAGGACTATAATTACAACTTACCACTCACTGGAAAAGTACATCGCTCACAGCAGTCCATAGTAAAAATTCAATTAACCTGCTTGTTTCATGCTCCATCACAAGTTTCTCACACAAAAAATGAGGGTCAGACGCAATGTACATGAAGCTTTTGTGATCCAATAACAGATGGCGCCCACCTTCAGGTCTAGTTTGGCAGAAAGCATCCTAAATACCGCTAACAGTATCGCTTCTTTTGCCATACGTGTGCATAGTTCCTGTTTCATGGGCCAGTGTTAAAAGAAGGAAAACGTAGATATACTAGTGAATTTCGAAAGAACTGTGAGATGAATCCAAGGAATACGTGCGAGCCCGCATCTCGTGGTCGTGCGGTAGCGTTCTCGCTTCCCACGCCCGGGTTCCCGGGGTCGATTCCCGGCGGGGTCAGGGATTTTCTCTGCCTCGTGATGGCTGGGTGTTGTGTGATGTTCTTAGGTTACTTAGGTTTAAGTAGTTCTAAGTTCTAGAGGAGTGATGACCATAGTTGTTAAGTCCCATAGTGCTCAGAGCCATTTTTTTGAATACGTGCGAGGTTCCAGATATTTTTGTATCACGGAGAGGGAATGTGTTTCAGCAGTGCTACTTCCCCACCAGTAATCGCAAATGTATCTCACCTAAAATTTGTGTACTTTGGCTTTCGCAATATTTTTATTGTTTCGCATACGCCATTCGTAAGTGCTGGATTCCAACTGCTAAGACTGGAACTTTAACTGTGGTAACTGCTTATTTACAACTGACACCAAAATAGATACCTGTTTCAAAATGCCACTTTAAAGTAGCCACCAAAATTGTGTTCAACACGTTGCCAGTGATGTGGAAGTTGCGGGATACCCTTAGCAGAGCTAGATGTGCTGTTAATTGAGGTGTAGCGTTTAGTGCCCCACGAATACCTGTAACATTTCCGAAGCGAGTGCGATGAAGTGATTTTTTCATCTTATGAATCAAATAGAAATCACAAGGGCTTACGTCCGGTCATTATGGTGGATAGTACACCACTTCCATCGATCGAAGAAATTAGTCTCACCTTATGCTGTGTGCACCCAAGTATTGCCCCTAAAATGATGAATGGATACTGTAAAATACGTCTCCTCTTATTTGTTAAAATTAGTCGCTGGTTTAGTTACAAAAAAAAAAAAAGAAGAGTAATGCAGTGTATTAATAGGCTACTGTTTGATTCAAGTGGTTCAAATGGCTCTAAGCACTATGGGACATAGCCGGCTGGTGTGGCCGTGCGGTTCTACGCGCTTCAGTTTGGAACCGCGTAACCGCTACGGTCGAAGGTTCGAATCCTGCCTCGGACATGGATGTGTGTGATGTCCATAGGTTAGTTACGTTTAAGTAGCTCTAAGTTCTAGGGGACTGATAACCTCAGAGGCATCTTTACCATTTGAACTATGGGACTTAACATCTGAGGTCATCAGTACCCTAGACTTATAACTACTTAAACGTAAGTAACCAAAGGACATCACACACATTCATGCCCGAGACTGAATTCGAAACTGCGACCGTAGCAGCAGCGCGGTTGCGGACTTAAGCGCCTACAACCACTCGGCCACAGCGGCCGGTTGTACTGTTTGAGAAGTTTATCCTTTAGAATGACACCATCTCTGTGATTCTGGCTACCTATCAGTCGTCATGATGACCCGTAATGACGTCTTTCTCTTGATTGGCGCTTGAGGTATAACTCACACGATTTGGCCCGTGTCTCATCCAGCATTATGATACGACATAAGAGAGCCTCTCATTCGCCTTAACAGCAAGCAACATCATACTGTTGCCGTTTCTACCTCTTCGTCAAATCATGCTGAACCGATTGCGAAAGGATTTTTGTGAAATACAGGGATTTATTCAGAATGTGAAGGACAGTCCTATGAGCTGGTCTTCTCTACTGGACAAGGTCACGAATCATTTGGCAGCGCGATCACTGTTTACTCCAACAGTAAGAGAAGAAACTTCTTAGGCATTGACAAAGAGACGACCTGGCCGATAATGTCTGACACTTTTTGGCGTTCTTCATTGCAATGTTTTATCCACCTTGGCAGTGTAAAACAGTGCACTTTCACCACATGCAACTTGGAAGACCGTGGATAACACTGTCGCGATGCACAACTTCCGGCTGTCTCCTAAACCTGTGGGGTTCGTTGAGCTGTCGCCCCATCCCACATATCAGTCAGTTTTTACATTCCAATTGTTCTCCATGTTCGTTTACTTCTCTTTTTATTTTGGTCTCCTTTATCCCATCTAACCAGACAACGTTCGGTCTTCCTCTTCTCCTTCTTCCCTGAGGATGTTACATTCGGTTATTCTCTGGGCATCTGTGATTTGCATTACATACCCATACCAGGTGAGCTGCCGTTCTTCTATTCTATCTATGATACTTTTAAGCAGAGTCTCCCTATGGCACGGGAAACCGTAATATGGTACGGTCCTATAGGATGGGCCTTCAAGGGATGTGCTGAAGCCTTAGCATTTTTAAAACACAGATACCCGGCTCGAGGTATCTGTCAAATTCTCTGACACGTTCAGTTTTTACCCAATTATGGTGTTCTTGCTTCAAAAACATTGTGACAGCACATTAGACAGTTCGCTCCACGAAGCTCTCTTCGTCTCCTATCTGAGAAAGCGTTTGATGTGACAAGGACAGTCCAATTGTGCTGAGGTGACCTGGGTGTATATACCGGGTGATCAAAAGGTCAGTATAAATTTGAAAACTTAATAAACCACGGAATAATGTAGATAGAGAGGTAAAAATTGACACACATGCTTGGAATGACATGGGATTTTATTAGAACAAAAAAAAAAGTTCACAAAATGTCCGACAGATGGCGCTGGATAGCAAAGCGTCAGTGACTGCTCATGACAATCGTGTATAAAACGAGCTGTAATGAGAGAGAGAATCAGATGCGCAAGCAGTCGCAGCATGTTGACGTTACCTGAAAAGGAGATTTTAGTGAAGCTGTATTATCAGAATGGTTCAAATGGCTCTGAGCACTATGGGACTTACCAGCTGTGGTCATCAGTCAACTAGAACTTAGTACTACTTAAACCTAACTAACCTAAGGACATCACATACATCCATGCCCGAGGCAGGATTCGAACCTGCGACCGTAGCAGTCGCGCGGTTCCGGACTGCGCGCCTAAAACTGCGAGACCACCGCGGCCGGCTATCAGATTGGGGAATGTGCTAGTTCAGCGTTGCGATCCTATCGTCATAGGAAGGGGATTCGAACGGGTAAAGGTCCGTTTACTAACGCAGCTTTGGCGAGAATGACTTCGAAGTTCGAAGCCACGGGTTGTTTGGACGATAGACTCCGTAGTGGCCGACGGAACACAAGGCATAATGCTCCTGAGACAGTTCAGGAAGAAATGGAGACTGTAGCGGGTTCGTCTATGCACGGGGAAGTCAGCGCTCGTCCAGTCGCACGTCGCAATGGCATTCCACACACCACTGTTTGGTTGGCACTTAGGCGTACTCTCCGATGCTATCCGTAAAAAATCCATCGGCATCATGAACTGTTACCTGGCGATCTAGTGAAGCGGAGGGCATTTGAGGTGTGGGCGTTTCAAAAGATGGCTGAAGATGACGATTGGTTGAGTAACGTGTTGTGGACCGACGAAACTCATTTCACGCTCCGAGGGTCTGCCAACGCCCACAACTGCAGAATTTGGGCTATCTAAAATCCTAGAACTGTCGTGGAAACTCCATTGCACGACGAGAAAGTCTCGGTATGGGTTGGATTTACCACATCTACCGTTATTGGGCCTTTTTTCTTCGAGGAAATGCGTGATTCTGGTTTTGTAACTGCTACCGTGATGGGTGAGAGGTACACTGATACGTTACAGAATCGCATTTTCCCAGCCTGGCTGATAAACATCTGCTGTAACGTACGATGTTTATGCAGGATGGCGCTCCACCACATACTGCTGGACGCTTGAAAGATCTCTTGCGCGCGTCGTTTGGTGACGATCGTGTGCTCAGCCGCAACTTTCATCATGCTTGGCCTCCCAGGTCCTCAGACCTCAGTCCGTGCGGTTATTGGCTTTGGGGTTACCTGAAATCGCAAGTGTATCGTGATCGACCGACATCTCTAGGGATGCTGAAAAGCAACATCCGACGCCAATGCCTCACCATAACTCCGGACATGCTTTACAGTGCTGTTCACAACATTATTCCTCGACTACAGCTATTATTAAGCAATGATGGTGGACATATTGAGCATTTCCTGTAAAGAACATCATCTTTGCTTTGTCTTACTTTGTTATGCTAATTATTGCTATTCTGATCTGTCGGACATTTTTTGAACTTTTGTATTTTTTGGTTGTAATAAAACCCCATGTCATTCCAAGCATGTGTGTCAATTTGTACCTCTCTATCTACATTATTCCGTAATTTATTGAGTTTTCAAATTTATACTGACTTTTTTTATCACTCGGTACACTATGTGATCAAAAACATCCGGACACCTGGATGAAAACGACTTACAAGTTCGTGGCGCCCTCCATCGGTATACTGGGCTTCAGTATAGTGTTTTCCCACCTTTAGACATGATAACAGCTTCCACTCTCGCAGGTATACGTTCAATCAGGTGTTGGAGAATGGCAGCCCATTCTTCACGGGGTGCTGCACTGAGGAGAGGTATCGATGTTGATCGTTGAGGTCTGACACGAAGTCTGCGTTCCAAACCATCCCAAAGGTGTTCTATGGAATTCAGGTCAGGACTCTGTGCAGGCCAGTTCATCACAGGGATCTTATTGTCATGTAGCCACTCCGCCACAGGCCGTGCATTATGAGCAGGTGCTCGATCGTGTTGGAAAATGTAGTCGTCATCCCCGAATTGCTCTTCAACAGTGTGAAGCAAGAAGATGTTTAAAACATCAATGTAGGCCTGTACTGTGATAGTGCGACGCGTTTACTGGCGAGGTGTGTGGCTTATGAACAGCCACTTAACCATGAAATCCAATTTTTCTCACCTCCCGCCTAACTGTCGTAGTTCTTGCAGTGGATCCTGATGCAATTTGGAATTCCTGTGTGATGATCTGGATAGATGTCTGCCTCTTACTCGTTACTACCCTCAACTGTCGGCGGTCTCTGTCAGTCAGCAGGCGACGTCGGCCTGTGCGCTTTTGTGCTTTACGTTTTTCTTCACGTTTACATTTCACTATCACATCGGAAACAGTGCACCTAGGGATTAGGGATGTTTAGGAGTGTGGAAATCTCTCGTACAGACGTATGACGTAAGAGAAACCTAATCACCTAACAACGTTCCGAGTCCGTGAGTTCCGCGGTGCGCCCCATTCTGCCCTCTCACTATGTTTAATGACTACTGAGGTCACTGATATGAAGTGCCTGGCAGTAGGTTGCAGCACAAGGCACCTAATGTGAAAAAAGTATGTTTTTGGTGGTGTCAGTATACTTTTCATCACATAGTGTAACTAACATCTAATATAAATGGCATTATTTGATGCCGATGAGCTGCGTATCTATGCCAAAGTTCCCACAATTAAAGTCCCAACACTCGTGTAAGCCGATCTCGCATTGAGTTTGTAAATACCTCTTTCAGGGTACCACGATGGCACCGAAAAATGACGCAGAATCTGTAGCTGGAGATCCTGTCTTTACTGAACTGGAATTTGTCGTTTAAATACTTCAACATCCTGAATACTGAAATCTTTATGTCTTTTCATCCTTTCTAGTCCGGGGTTATCTTTACCATCTACAGCCCGAACAGAAATAAAGAAGACGAGCAAACGTAGTAAAGTATTGTAAGGATATCGACACAAGAGCACAAGCAGGAATCGTACTTTATTTGTAGGAAAGGAGTAAGTCTTGTTACGGACAGACTCCTGATCTCGAAAGTAATGCAATGCAGTGGTTTATATCACTTGTCTCTTGATCGCGTTTGCACTTTTTGTTGTATTCAGCAAAGAGTACTAAAAACTGATATTTCCACTTTATTTGAAGAGTCACACTACTTCCAAATAAATTCAGCTACCACAGTATTTTCAAAGGACTCATATTGTGTATACCCTGTTGCCATGGATAAATCGCACTGGTGTGCAAAACTTAACGCGTAATGTGTCACTCCCAAGCAACATAGCGCGATGAAACTTAGACCATACCTAGAAGTAACTGCTACAGTATAGCACACAGCCCAACTAAAAGAAAAATGAAATGAGACGAACAGAAATGACACTTTTATTCAAAGACAATAATTGAACTGAAGTTATCGCGATTTTTTGGTCCCTTGGACATTATAAAAGGCAGGACATGTTTTTAATAGGCGGCGTCATCACAATGGACGAGAATTCATACTGTAGAACATGCTCCCACGCTGGCCACAAGGTCTGTAAGGTAACTTTGAGGTAGGCCTTTCCATTCCTACACCCCTACGGGTGACAACTGCTGGATGATGGTGCATGTAGGCATGCAGCTAAACGTCTCCACAACGCATCGCCCAAGTATGCAGTGGGAATTTAGTCAGGAAAACGGGCAGGCCAGTCTATACGCCGAATAACCGCTCGTTCCACAATATTCTCTACCTACACTGATCGATGCCGTCACTCAAATTCATCCATATACATGACGTGAAGTCCGAATGCACTTCTGAAAAGACCCACATGGGTAAGAAGTACAATATCACAATAACGTTACCGAGTGTGTGTACTATATCTTGAGGTATGAGATGGTGCCAAGAACATATGGCCTGGCCCAATGACGAGTGGGCTGCTTGCTCTTCTCGGATGAGAACAGAGTCAACCTGTGTAACATTTCTGGAAACACGCTCATACGGCGTGAGGTGAGAACACGTAAAGCACCCACGTGTATTTTCAGTTGTCAACCGTGATGGAGCGGGAATGGAACGGCCAACCACAGTGACTGGGAGAGAGTTGCGCGGCGTACACTGCCACCTGCGGTGATCACACACCTTATAAGAACAATGTTCCGCCTTTTGTAATGTCAATGAGAGCGTAAAATACCGGGGTGACCTTAGTTTAGTCACTGTCTTCGAATAAATGTCATATCTTTTCGTCTCATTGCGTGTTTGTTTCAGGTAACTTCCGTTTTCTATTGTAGCAATTCCTTCTGTGTATCGTTCAAATCTTATTGAGCCCTGTTACATGGTAGTCACACATCACGCGAAAGCTAGTTTCGTCCTTCAGTTTTCCATATCACAGTAGAAACTAAAGGCAATATACAGTGATTTGGTTTGTACTGTTTATCGCAAAAGGATATGCTGTCAAAGAACAGGAAATGTTTAAGGAATCCACGCCTTTACTTTCAAAAGTTAAGGAATGGATAGTTATTTTTAATCGTAGACCATACTTACATTGAAGGTCGATCTCATGGAATCACTTCGAAACTGCGACTTCAAAAGTAAACATCAAGAACGGTCAAGGGACGATCCTTTTATTGGAGGTGTGTAAAGTAACTAACAGCATAAGCGTATCAGAAGCAAAGTACAAATTATTTTACATGTGTATTTAATAGTGAAATAGGGTTGAGGATCATATATCTCAGATCTGCTAGATTTTGACAAAGACCAAGTGCGAAATGGAATGTTGTAGAAATACCTGTCTGATCATTATTCGTAGGAAGTTCACAACGCCAGAATGGAATAAGTAACTACCATAAAATAGTTAAAACTAACTATCTGGAGCGACCGACAGTGGAATGGTCACATAAAACAAATTATAAGAAAAGCAGGTGACAGGCTGAGATTCACTGAGAAAATTTCAAGAAAATGTAATTGCCTACGAAGAATGTGGCATACAAAACATTTGTCTGACCCCTTCATGACTACAGTTAATCAGTCTGTGATGATTATCAAGTTGTGATAATAGAGACAGACAATATCAAACAAGGAATAATCCGTTTAGTCACAGGATCGTTTAGTCACCGTGCGAGCGTGACGGAGGTTCTCAAAAAACTGCAGTGTGTAACACGACGGGCTGGACGAACTAATCTCATTATGCTATAATGAATGAACTTGACGTTTTATTCAAAAGTGATTAATACCATATGTGAGATTCTGAGGTAAAAATAATGAATATAAATTCGCTAACTAATTCTAAATTAATAAAGTATTACACATAACGCTCGTCCTGTGTCATTACTCATGGACGCCAAAGTGCAATCAATAAAACTAAACAAACATAATTCTCTGACATCAAAGATATTTCGCACAAGTATGTACTAGCAATAATGATGAACAGTAAGTATGTATGCAGCCAGAAATGCATTCATTTATACGAAATGCACTTTCGTGCCAAGTTCATGCTACGCACGTAAAACTGTTAAGAAACTAGCACCAAATACGTGTTCATCGGCTGTCAGAAGATTTGAATAAAGCGTATGCTACGGTTATCGACCAATGACAACGAAGCACATTAATGATAGCTAGACGCACACGTCGTGCAATGGCGTCTTACAAATCTGTCCACTTCACCATTTAAAATGTTTATTTCTTGATATATGTACTGAATGACTGCGGGCTTGTACGACTGTTGTTTTACAGATTACCAGATGTGGAGCAAACATTACGTTTATACAGAGTGTTTAAAAAAAGTGTCACCTATTCCAACAAGGGGGTAGTATTAGTCAAAACTAGAAATAAAGTTCCTATATCGATGTGTCTGGAAACCAGTACCTGTTGAGATATGGGCGCTTGGAGATGCGCAGTTCACAGCCCGCATTACATTTACAGATGAGGAAGGATAGCATAGTAAATTAACATAATACGTACATATGGGCAGATGAAAATTCTCTAGCAGTCAGGGAGTGAGGCATCAGGATCGCTTCAGTATCAATGTATGAGCAGGAATTGTGGATAACAAACTCATAGGGCCATACACCTTAGCAAACAGATTAACAGGTTTTGGGGATCACCGATTTATGTGTAATGAATTGACGGAGCTATTGCTGAACGTCATCCTTACAGAAAGACAACTGTAGATTACGCACGATGAGGCACCAACAATTTTCTGTGGACCACGTGATAATATTTCACAGCAACGTTTCAAGGGCGATAGACTCGTCAAGCAACTCTTGAAAGGCTTTGATGCATGCCCAACTGGTCGATCATGTGCGTACGTTAAAGGAACGTTTAATAAATTATGTGACGAAATCCGTATGCACCAATGTGTATTTTAAAGAGTGCGTAAAGAACGCTGAAGAAGGGCTAAAACATACGTCAATATATGTCGTCTGCGTGATTTCCCCACTATACCATGTAACTTACTGCGTGTCAATGGAAGGAGCTTGGCCTTAATGCACTGTCGTTCCCTGAGCATTTAAGGTCGTGGTGGTGGTGGGGGGGGGGGGGGGGAGTGTTTATTCATCGTGTTCCCCTGGCACAGTGTAGTAATAGTTCATGGTGTCTCGGTGCCACGATTCTTTCCCGCGTTGGAAGTACTCTCTGGCTGTCATTGGTTGGGCGCAGTAGAACCACCACATCAGAGTGGAGGGATATGTGGAAATGTGGCAGTCACTGCTTTGATAAACTGTGTCACAGAGGAGGGACGTGTTAAGTTTCCATATCAAATGGCTGCGTCAGACTGACACAGTGGAAGCACGAGAGAACTGATGTGAGTGCAATGGTCGGAAAAGGCGAGTGACCATTTTTCTGTTGGGAACACTCCAGAATGAAGGGTGTCCGACACATAGACACGATCTATCCTGCTTGTATGATGTGCATGACTTGCGTTGCCACCATGGACCTTCTTCATGCGTCAACGAAGCGAAGTTCTTCAACCATTATGTAAAGGACTGGTGATGGTGGGAAGCTGGGATAATGATGTTTCAGATGCAATACACAATTAAAGTCACCTCCAAGTACATAGTTGTCGAAACGACCAAGGAAGAGGACGACGATGGCTTTGGAGTAAACACTAAACATTGACATAAGTATGGTGCGCAGGTTCGAATCCTGCCTTGGGCATGGATGTGTGTGATGTCCTTAGGTTAGATAGGTTTAAGTAGTTCTAAGTACTAGTGGACTGATGACCACAGATGTTAAATCCCATAGTGCTCAGAGCCATTTGAACCATTTTTGAATAATTGTCTCTCTTCCATGTTGACAATCACGTTGGTCCTGAGGGAATGTACTCCTTAATCTTGTCGTGAGGTCACTGAACGTTGATCCATCATTGCTGGGAGAGGAATCGTGTGTAGTCAATGGATGACATCACCCTCCCCTGCCCAGGCACAAGTGGCACACTTGTAAGTCATTGGTGGCTGAGGCTAACAGTGTTCAGCATCCAAAAACGATCTTTCGCTTTGAGGTTGAGGATTTAAGATTCTGGCAGGGAAATATCTTCCTCTACCCACATTTTTATTATGTCATTCATAGAAGGGTTTGGGAATAGCGCGATCAGTGGGCAAGATTGACCATCACTGTCAGCATCAGCTGACATCAGGAAGTTGTTTTCGACTTTATGTGTGACATCATCGTCATCGTGCATCACATTGTCAATAATTCCTGTAACCGACCTATGCCTCCACCTGTGTCACCATGGCGAAAGCTGTTTGAGAGCATGTCCTTCTGCATCAGACGAGGACAAAGAGTATCTTGGTTCACCTTCCCTGTCAGTTGGTCCTTTCATATTGCCCAAACTGTCGCTTTGTGGTGGACGTTGCGGTCTGGAGTGGTTGAGTGGTAGGTTCCTTGAAATCATGGCAGTGGTAAGTGCCACTGCATACGTCACTGGCAGAGTGGTCGGGTTTGGTGTGGTCGTAATGTCCATAGGTGGTAATTGTGCAACACTGCGCTGTGTACATTACGGTAGAAGGTGGCCTTCCTTTCCACATCCCGACTGTGGAAAAATGTATGCCTATGATGCACCGTAGTACTGCTGAGTGCACACGGTCACTGCCTCAGACATCTGGACACGTTTTCTGATACTACTATATTCGCGCTCACTGTACCACAACGACTGTCCCCCAGTAACCCCCTATTCACAGATGTCTCATTTCCGTAGGAGGACCGACGTTGATTGTGCATCCGCACTGAACTCTGTTCATCAAACAACCGACGTCACGTCCGCTGATTGTTTTATTGATGGTTTATCCATGATTTGACATATGAAGCAAAGGAAGATGTAGTAGGCTATTAGTAAAGAAATAGAGCTAATGGTGTGTGGAGGACGAAGATACAATTGAGAATTCCATCGTCCAATTTATTGTACAGAAACTGAAAATTTGTTTTCAGCGATATAATTATGGGAATCTACACCTGAGTGATTAGTTTGGAGTTTCGGACTTAAGTGTGTGGCACAGGGTTAATGCATCCACTGTAAGAAACATGCGAAAAATTAACATCCACGTGAAACTTCCTGGCAGATTAAAACTGTGTGCCGGACCGAGACTCGAACTCGGGACCTTTGCCTTTCGCTGGCAAGTGCTCTACCAACAGAGCTACCCAAGCACGATTCACGGCCCGTCTCCACAGCTTTAATTCCGCCAGTATCTCGTCTCCTACCTTTCAAACTTCACAGAAGCTCTCCTGCGAAACATCCCCCAGGCTGTGGCTAAGCCATGTCTCCGCAATATTCTTTCTTCCCCGAGTGCTATTTCTGCAAGTTTCGAAGGAGAGTTTCTGTGAAGTTTGGAAGGTAGGAGACGAGGTACTGTCGAAATTAAAGCTGTGAGGACGGGGCGTGAGTCGTGCTTGGGTAGCGCAGTTGGTTCGACACAGTGGATCATATTTTTTTGCACGCAGTGATGGTCAGATTGGGAATCCCACAGGCCTTCATTCTTGTGATCATGCGGCTGTTACACGGCGTGCGATCAAAGGTCTCGCTGAATGGGTGGGGCACTGACTACATTGTTATTTCGAGGTCAGTTCGTCAAGGTTGCCCCCTTTCGATATTTTTGTATGCAATGGCTTTGGAACCCTGTCTATATGGTCTCCGAAGACGGCTGGAGGGAGTGGCATTGCCACAACTGACCTTTGATTTCCGCGCTTATGCTTACAATGTGATGCTGGAGGCAAGGGCAGGCGACGAATTTCTACGGCGTTGGCATGGATACAGCGATACGGGATGACGGCGGAAAACGTGCTTAATCTACAGAAGGCACGCTGCATGAATGTCGGTCGAGGATTACCACCGGGGGAGGAAGCTCCGCTCATGTTAATTAACACCATAAATTGTCTAGGCGTTACGTTCCACACGGATGTGCAACGGACAACAGCGGATCACTACCGATGCATATTGAAGCTGATGCGGACAATGGTGCTGTTACAGAAATAAATAACTTTGGATATGATTCAAAGGGTGATCTATGTTAACATATACCTAGCACCGAGACTCACTCACGTAGCGCATGTCCTGCCTTTAACGCGCGCAATGGCATCACGGATACAAGCAACTTTCGGAACTTACGTGAGTTTGGGACACCTGTTTAAGATCCAATTAACAATGCTTACGCTACCACTTGGAGAGGGTGGACTTGGTCTGGTGAACGTATATGAAAAGGCACGGGCCTTACTCGTCAGTACGATTTTACGACAGTGGCGCGGTCAATTTCGCAATATCTCGGATGCGTTGGCCGATGTACTAGCGCCCACTTCAATGCTGCCCCCAGTCTAGGTGAGCCATATTTCACAGAAGATGTTACATTTCAAGTCGTTATTTTTGGAGCTTAGCTATGTCAGAGAAGCCTTCCCAACAACCCGACTATCGACGACGCGAGATGTATACCAACTCTTACTGCGCCTGTGCCCTAGGAGTACCCTGGAAAAAAAGTACCCAGACAAGAACTGGCGGCAGATATGGCGCTTATGCGGAACGATTACCTCCCAACGTCGGTACGCTCAACGTGGTATGTGGTGGTAAACAGGAAGCTCGCAACGAATGAGCGGAGGTACGCGATTCATTTAGCAGACATTCCACTATGTTTAGGCTGTGCAACAGTAGACACTGATGAACATCGTTTAACATGTAGTGGGACGGCTCCTGTGTAGCAATTGGCACGTCAAATATTGGCGATCCTATTACGCGCCACCCCTCACACAATTTCATCAGACACACTTTTTTCCCCAAAGAATCTTATTTTGCGGTCCAAAAAACCAGTACCGTGACATGGGTACGGGGAATGGTTATGGGGTACGTCCATAACGAATGCGAAAAGGACAAAATGGATTTTTGGCATTTTCTCCTGGATGGATACACGAAGCTGCAACATCATAAGAAATATAGGCAAGACTTCGCTAATTACCTGCGACTTACATTTACCGACCCACCGCCCAGATAGGGTGTGACAGGTGAGAAATGAGATAGACGAAGTAAGCCGAGGTAGACATTGATCACACTTAACGGACCCTTAGTTAATTTCGAGAAGACGACCCAGTCTTGCCTGGAGAACGGGTCGATAGATGGCTCTACTGCTCTATCTAACGTCGGGTCCTGAGTAGGTGTTGCCCCGACATGAATTTCATTTCATGGTTAGGGGAGCATGTTTCTTTTGTATTTGTACTATCGGCGATGTCTTCATGTCTTTTCATTTGGATGTTTTTAGTTTTATTCATTTCCTTACTTAATTAATTTTCTAATTGCCCACTATTTGTCAACTTTTGCACATTGTAGACACTATTTATGCGGTAATGTATCACAATGTATCTCAGCGAAGGCTGTAAGTCAGACATTGAAGCTTTATATAAAAAGAAGTTGGTAGAGCACTTGCCAATTTTTAAACTAAAAAAAAAAGTGATTAGCCTTCAAGCCCCGTAATCGCGGGATGGAGTCCCGTTCGTATGTCTTTTTTTTATTTTTTTATTTTCAACACTGTCTTTTTCTTTGCTATTTATATTACAATTGATATAATGGGAAAAATAAGTGTAATCGGTTGAACTTTCATTAAATTTACAATGTTATTTGCCAGTCAACAAAAAAAGTTGGTAGAACACTTTCCCCCGAAAGGCAATGGTCCCGAGTTCGAGTCTCGGTCCGGCACACAGTTTTAATCTGCCAGGAAGTTTCATATCAGCGCATACTCTGCTGTAGAGTGAATATTTCATTCTAGAAACACCCACGTATTTCCGCAAGAGCTCTAATTTCTTTTATTTTACTACGATCGGCATTGTTAAGTTTGTAGATGAGAGTCAGAAAAATATTTTCACATTCGAAATAGAAAACTGCGACTGAAATGCCACGAAAATATACGGCGGCAGCGAAAAACATCTGTCTACCCGAACTCGTTTATTTTATACGTGACACTCACTCGCTATTTTGTCTTAATGTTCCAAGAGTTCTGCTAATAACAAGCAGTCTTCCTTTCATTATCCCCATTGAAGTAGAGTGTTTCAAATTTTAGTTGCTGGCAGGTGTAGTTCCTAGGTGCTTATACCAATCGACTACTTCCAATTTAGCGTTAACCGAAATTCAAGAAAATCTTTTTATGCTCATGTCGAGGTACTCATACTTTTCGTTGCTCAGGGTCAACTGCCACTTCTTACGTTGTCTAGATATCTTGTCTTAATCCCGTTGCTAGTCATCCTATATTGCATCTATAGATTTATAAATGAAGAACGGTATTACACAGTCATATTGCTACGGACTTGTTCTAAATCAGTTCTCTCTCTCTCTATTGTTTTCTTTTTCGTTTTTTGTTTACAACCAGGTTTACTACCCGCTCCATGGACAACGATTGTCTTTTACTACGTTTCACTGGAGACCTGATTTGTGTCTCTCTGGCCGACAAGCATGATGACCTACACAGCTCGACACCTGTTTCAGTATCACTTTCACTTGTCATCACTATACCGCTCATCTGCATTCTCTGCACAGTCCAGCGTATACGAACCACACATTCCACTGACTCTTC
Organism: Schistocerca gregaria; assembly: GCF_023897955.1. Classification (NCBI taxonomy): domain Eukaryota; kingdom Metazoa; phylum Arthropoda; class Insecta; order Orthoptera; family Acrididae; genus Schistocerca; species Schistocerca gregaria. Next base: position 206,713,359 of record NC_064931.1, on the reverse strand, counting down.
TTGCACAAACATAAATATTTCTTCTGCCACTTCTTTCTCACGCACCTAAATTCCTTGGGTTCCTTAGTGACGAAATGTCAACTTCTGCAACTGTTGTGGCACATGTAATGCTATGATTGCAGATTTAACTCACATAGATGACGGGTACATGGCGTCCGCTCAGTAGTTTCAAGTGATATTTCACAGCGGTTAGAAAAAAATGGCATACGAAAGCATGAACATAAATTCAGATGCGAGTCAATTCCGCAAATTGTTTGTGCTCGTAGGTAGCCGAAGCGTTTCGTGTTTCAAGAATCAATGTATCGAAGATTTGCAATGTGTACAGGAAAAATGGGAAAAAAGCCATCTGCTGAGACACAACGCAGACGAAGGAGTGTGCTGAGTGGTGCTGACATACGGTCATTGCAGGGGATCGTGATGAAAAATAACAGTACGACAGCTGCAGAAGTAACTGCAGAACTGAATGTCGCGTTCGCGAATCCTGCCAGAACCAAAACGATATGAAGGCAGCTCAATAAGCTGTTAATGGCATGACGATCGGGAACTGCAAAACCAAACATCTGTGACGCAAATTTCCATAACAGGGAAATGAGTAGCTGAAAAAAGAAAACCTAGACTTTGGAGCAATGGAAGAATAAGTCTTGTTTCACACTATTTCCAGTTTCTGGCCAAGTTTGCATCCCAAGAATGAAACATGGTGAGGGTTTGGTACAGATTTGCGCAACAATATCATTGTAATCTATGGGTTATCCTGGTTACCCTGTAAGGTCGCATCACTGCCGAGGTTTATTTGTCCACTTCGACTACTCAGGTCCCTTCCACAATTTAATGTTTGTACCATGTGTGAGCGTCTGGCCACCACTTTCACCAGATCTCAATATTACTGAGCCTTTAGAGAGAATGCTGCGTTATCGCTATCCATGACCATCATGATTATCTGAACTTGCCACTATTTTGCGAAAAGAATCTATGTTGCAAAAAGAATAGTATGATATCTCGTTGAAAACCGTACAGATCTTGTATTTATCCTACTTGAGAAGACTGGAGGTGAGTGTTTTGCATGCCAACGGATTTCCTTCACCGTATTGCAGAGGTTAGGTGTTGGGTGTTTGGTGTTTCCATATTTTTGTCCATCTCATGTCCATTCCTGTAAAAATAAAGGATATAATGGAAATCGTCGAAAGAAATTGCGCAATGTACCACATGAGGATATGGACGATACTTCGAGCAACTTGGTTGGAGAAAGACAAGAACAACATCGAAATTTACATTCACGATGGTAATCTGGAATCCGTCTGAGATCATACCTGTTGAAGTATGCCAGTATACACTGATGTGACGTAAGTCATAGGAAACATACCAATATCGTGTTTGACCTCCTTTTGCCCAGTCTAGGGCAGCAGCTTGACGTGACATGGACTCAACAAGTCCATGGAAGTCCCTAGCAGATACATTGAACCATGCTGCCACTGTATCCGTCCATAATTGCGAAAGTGATGCCCACGCAGGTTGTTGGGCACGAACGGCCCTCTCTATTACGCCACATAAATGTTCGACGGGATCCATGTCGGGCGATCACTGTGACCAAATGATTCGATCGAATTTTCCATAACATTCCTCAAACCAGTCGAGTGAGGTTGTGTCCCAGTCACATCGCTGTTTAGAAACATGAAGTCCATGAATGCAAATAGTCTCCAAGTAGACAAACATAACCATTTCCAGTCAATGATAGGCTCAGTTGGACCACAGGACCCAGTCTATTCTGTGTAAACACAGCTCACACCATTATGGAGCCACCACCAGCTTGCACAGTGACTTGTTGATAACTTGGTTCCATGGCTTCCTGGGGTGTGCGCCACACTCGAGCCGTACCATAAACTCATACCAGCTGAAACCGGGACTCATCCGACCAGGCCACAGTTTTCTAGTTGAAACTGATATGCTGACGAGCCCAAGAAAGGCGCTGCAGGCGATGTCGTGCTGTTAGCAAAGGCACTCACGTTGGTCGTCTGTTGGCATAGCACATTTACTCCGTACTGTCCTGACGGGTACCTTCGTCATAAGTCCCACATTGATTTCTGCAGTTATTCCACGCGGCGATGGTTGTCTGTTAGCACTGAGAACTCTATGTAAATAACGTTCCTCTTGGTTGTGAAGTGAAAGTTGTCGGCTACTGTGATGCCTGAAATTTGGCATTCCTGACACACTCTTGACGCTTTGTATGTCGGAATACTGAGTCCCCTAACGATTTCCGACGTGGAATGTCCCATTCTTCTACCTCCGACTACTATTCCGCGTTCAGCGACTGATAATTACTGTCGTGCGGCCATCACCACGTCGGACACCTTTTACGATGAATCACCCAAGTACAAAGGACAGTCCCGCCGATGCACTGCCCTTTTCTACCGTTTGTATATGTGCATATCGCTAACCCACGACTTTTGTCACCTCAGTATAAAACTGTACTGGGAAATGTATTAAGAAGTGGTGGATATTTATGTTCGTGGGGATCAAAGGAAATAGATAGCATTTATTTCAAATATGCTATTTTAAAGTTTTTTTTAAGTGATAAGATGTTACCATCTGAGGTATCTTAACTCAAAACTTCCATCTGTTAGGTTGTTTTTCCTTCTTTGGAAAGTATGTAGGTAGAAGTAAGGATATTGCAGGAATTAGGTTTTTGGTAGAATAAATAGCTAATGCCACAAGGTTTCGTAAATTCTCATAAATGGTTTAGAATATCCTATTACTTAATTATTATTCTGTGTTTTAAAATTTCGTATAGGTTACAGGTTGTCCGAGGAGGAATCGTCAGGAATCAGGTATATGACAAATGATTCAAATGGCTCTGAGCACTATGGGACTTAACATCTATGGTCATCAGTCCCCTAGAACTTAGAACCACTTAAACCTAACTAACCTAAGGACATCACACAACACCCAGCCATCACGAGGCAGAGAAAATCCCTGACCCCGCCGGGAATCGAACCCGGGAACCCGGGCGTGGGAAGCGAGAACGCTACCGCACGAGCACGAGATGCAGGCGGGTATATGACAGGAACGATCACTTAAAACAAAAACGTCTATTAAACGTGGCCTCTAAAATGTATAGCAGTATCGCAGATGAAAAACTGCACATAGATTTTAAGGTATGCATTTCAGAATCCATGTTTAATACACGTTTTTGCGTTGAATGATCGCTCTCCTCTAGTTACCGAGTATTGGCCATTCCTCCTGGGACATACTATATCTCTTGATAAGTGAGTAAAGTTTGTTTACCACACTCGCCCAGAAGGGATGTATTTATAACGTCATATCAACATGTATTTCCACTCGTGAACGGAAAGCTTTGTGTAAAATGGAAAGTCATCGTCACCGTTTGCGGGTTGAATTTGAACGTACGAAATCCGTTCTGATATGTGTGCGCTTCACCGTTCCTGGTTGATTCCTGTTGTCTTATCGCAGACGGCACCGGACCTTCCTGCACGTGTCCTGATATTCAGAAATACTTATACGTCTGTACGGCGTGTTCGATCTGCATGTGAGAACACATATTATCCAAAAAAAATCCTGAGTTTAGTTAAAGGATACCCACTGAAACAATATATTGATCACAACGGCTCTGTGCAAAAATTTAGGTGCTATTACTGTGTCATACTTCATTACGCTTTTCAGAAGAAAAAAGTAGGGGTTATACACCTGAACTAACAAGCTTAAACGGCCTATTAATAGATGGGCTTGTACGTGAATCGACGAATAAAGCTGACACTATCCACCCTACTGTAAAATGAAAGTATTAATTCTGAAGTCAGGCTACAGAAATGCCAAATAGTGGGTAGTAATTATATCCTTTGCTATTGATCCACTAGTAATTGTGAGCGAATTTCACTAGAATTCTGCGCACAGCATTCTATGTATGTGACATCTGTCACTCCACAAATACATACCTTAATAGTATGCATTATTTCCGTAAGAGAGCGCTACGGTTTGAGCAACAACCACACTCCGCGAATACGACTCCGTCTAGCTCTTCCGTGAGGCTTCCAAGACGACATTTATTTATTTTCTGTCACTTAAATTTGAAATGACGTCTAGTGGGAAAGGACATATTGTGTTTTCAAAATATTAATTTGCATATAATCTTGAAGTTAATCAAATCTTGTTTCTAGTGTTCGTAAGGAGTTGCAATTTTATGTACTTCTGAACTAAAAACTAATGAGTAAACAGAAATTATTAGAATTAACAATTAATGCATTAAGAAGAGAAAATAGGAAATGGTTTAAGTTTATAGACTGTCATCACTGGTGCTGTGTAGAAGGATGTACCTCTTAAAGTCACTGAGCGTATCGGTCTTGGGCTGGTATCACCTGATCTACTACTACCTGCCATCCGAGGCCTAGTCCATCAGACACTCTCTGAGCCACTCACTCGAATATACATTATGTATTATTTATCATCTACACTACAGGATAGAGGGTGCTGTCATTATGTCTATATCTGTCTTACAATCTAATAGCGCTGTCTAATGGACACTTCTCTCCTTGTCCTCTTGTGACCATCACCAGACACATATAACTTGTAATTTTACTATCCCAACTTAGTTAAGATTCCCCATGTGTGCTTGTTGTGCTCTGGATAATGTAGAAGTGGTACTGTTTCGCGTCTAAGATGCAGGTTTCCCAAGCCATAGGATTAGCAATTCTACTATACTACGTAGCCAGTTCAAGTACATTACCCTTAAATACACACTACCTGATCAAGAGCATCCGTACACTCCTTTTTAATGCGTAATTGATCACTAGATGTTCCGAGGGGCGGTTCTTCCAATTTAAAGGACTGTGGAGGGCATTGCGTTCTCAGTACAGAAGGAGTAACAGGAGAATGGGTCGGTCAGGAGAGCTCAGTAATTTCGAATGTGGGCTATTAATTGGATATTACCCGAGTAACATACCCATTAGGGACATTTATCCCCTCCTAAAGCTGCAAAGTTGACTGTTGGTGATATGATAGTAAAGTTCAAATGTGGAGTAACAACCATAGGGAAATTAAAACCTGGCAGATATCGTGTACTAACAGAAAGAGACGATGAAGCTTCGCTAAACTAACTTTGTGTACTGCATTACGGGAGGTCTTGTGATGGGGGAGCCTCGAGAGAGAGGGCCACTGCATGAGCGTCTTGGGAAGTGATTCCAGTGGTGGTTTCCCGTTGCCTTCCACTGACGATAATGAAATGATAATGAGGACAACACAACACCCGGGCCTTGAGCAGAGAAAATCTCCGATACACCCGGGAAAGATGGATGTACCAAAATCACATGGTATCAGCGTGAGTTCCAACGTATATAGGCAGCCAAGAAGAATGGGTCACAATGGTCGACCATCTCCTCAAAATCCGCATTTTTAAGTAGTCAGTGCTAAATGAAGCTTTAGAGGATGTATAAAGCGATGTCAGTGGACAGCGTTTAACTGGAAACGAGTCGCTTGGAGTGATGTATCACACTATAAAATGTTGCAGTCCTGTGGAAGGATTTGGGTTTGGCTAATAGCTGGATGATGTGACATGGTATCATGTGTAGGGCCAGCAGTGAAGCATGGAGGAGGCTGTGTTATTGTTTGGAGGTACTTCTCGAGTTTAGTGTGTGGTTGCTCTGAAGATAACTCTAAATGCAGAACTGTATGTGCATATTTGACAAAAATGCTCAAATGTGTGTGAAATCTTATGGGACCTAACTGATAAGGTCATCAGTCCCTAAGCTTACACACTACTTAACCTAAATTATCCTAAGGAAACACACACATACACACACACACACACACACACACACACACACACACACATGCCCGAGGGAGGACTCGAATTTCCACCGGGAGCAGCCGAGGATATTTTACAGCATTTTTATTTTCTTTCAGTAGAGAAACTGTTCGGCGACAATAATTTTTGGTATCAGCATGATAATGCACCCTGTGATAAAACGGCATCTGTAAAGCAATCTATAGGGGATAATAACATTTCTGAAATGGACTAGCAGACCCAGAGTCCCAATCTGAAGAGAATGGGACACATTCGGGGCGGGTTATAACGTCGACTTCACTCCACACGCCGGAGACCTATATCACTACCTACAATGATTTAGGTTCTTGAGGAGGAATGAGCTGACACTGAACGGTGTCCCCAACAGAGTTCAAGCCGCCGGAAGAAAAAAGGACAGGCACTCCAATATCAATTCCAGAAATGGTTGTCCAGATGCTTTTGATCTCTGTTCCACGTCAGTTCGCCTTCGTGTGTGTCGCTATTGCCACCACTACTACTGTCACTGCACAGCTGTTGACTGGAAACAAATGACTTGGAGTGATGAGTCATTCTATACCTTGTGGGTGGCCGATGGAAGGTATTGGGTTTGGCGAATGGTTGAAGGAGGTTACATGGCACCATGTGTAGCATGAACTGTGGAGTATCGCCCGCAGAGTCATTTGTCACCTTGCTCGTCCCCGCATGTGTCGTCATCGCTGCAAGTAGTCTTTATCTAAGGCTCTAGGTATTCTGTCTACACTGTATATAAGCTTCCTATTGTTCTACGTATCGATAGCCCGCAGTTTGAAGTTTGGCGCGTGTCTTTGGAGGTTACCACGAAAAGAGAGTAATAGATATCTCACTCGCTCTAGAGGCATGCAGCTGGACATGAAGGTGAAAGGTTTATTTGAGTGGTAAAAAACAATTGTTTGGTGGTACGAGCACTTGTGTGTGGAGTAATAGCGCAAAATGTACGTTCAGTGCACAAGTTCAGCAATTCAGTCTGTATTTGACGGAACGAGGAATAATGAGATTGTGCTCATGAGAAAGACTTGACTTGACAGAAGACTTGAGCGGTTTGGCTCTGAAAGTGAATCACATTTATTTTCACTTTCCATTCAGGAAGTTCCGAGGCTGATTTTGTTACTGGGATATAAGCAGTCTTGACAAGGGGGTGAGGGACGTAAAAACCATGGAGCCCAAGTCTCTGAGGGGTTCAATTCTGCCAAGATGCTGAATTGGCAAATATCACATTCCAATTATTGTAAAATAAATTTCATATCATGTAATGAATAAAAGTACAATGTCCCAGCACCAGTATAGTCAATATACTATTTCTTTCCACTTCATTTCTTGACTTATATTTTTCTTCCAGGCCAAATACATTCAATTCAATTTAATTTCATGTTTAGTGCTGGATGCACAATATTCTCATTACCCATAGTGTGCTAAACGCACCCTGTGATGGAGTCGAAAATGCGTAACCTTTAAATTTTGTTGAAATCCTACCAAAACATTTCTACAACAAATGCAAACGGCAACAGCTGTTAAATGCCGTAAGAATTTGGTAGGAATGGCAATAATATTAAACGATTAGGCACTTACAGTTCGATCCCAAGGTGGTTTTACACGAAATATAGAGGTAAATTTTTGCACTCAAGATTAAACAAAAAATAAAATATGTATAGTTGCATATAATAGTCCTGCAAGAATCGTAAAAATGATGAAATGTTATGATGTGAAAGAGGTACTTTGGCCACGCTGATGTGCGGAGGTAAATGGGTAATGTTCGTTTATTGGTCCGTAGAAGAGAAAACTTACATGTTCTATCTCGTGTTACTTCATATAAAATTATGTCTTCGTGAAAGAGGGTTGGCCTTCAGAGGCTCATCTAAGAAATTTCGAGATCAAAAAATGGAAAATTTCTCATAATACTGGAGCTCTGAAGCCACTATCATCCATTTATTTCAAAACATATTAGCAGCGTCTGAGTCGGACAGGAGCCTGGAAAGCATTGACAAGTGTACTATCTGTCAAATGAATCTGAGTATGTAGCAAATCCCACTGAATCCGGAAGCGCGCGTCCAGGTGTTACCCCTTCCTCAGCGCAGGCTGGAATGCGCCAAATCCTCCTGTTGTCATTTTTAAACAGTGTATTTGTATTTATGATTGCAATCTCTCTCGACATATTCCAATGGTGAAATATTATCTGGCGAACAGCCGAGTACTAGCGTCATCTCGTCGCAAACCTTCGATGAGTTTGGAACCCAACATCTTCAACCAAAGAGTCGGGATGCCGTGTTCCACCTATCTATATAGTCGCTCTCCCTCTGTCCACCTCTGCAGGTGGGCTGAACCAGGCTCCTCCGGAAGGGGATGCAGCGTCAGGGGTGGGGGAACGCGACGCTACAAGTTGTGTGGTCGCGGCTTGGCCCCGCACTGGAGTCGAGTCCTGGTTGCTGCCTAGTTTGTCTGCGGGCGTCGCCGCCTTCAGAACGGAGCGTTATTCTCTCCATTGGGCTATCCCACACGTTCGCACTATATCATGATTTACACCTGACGAACACAGCTGGGGGGCACTGTTCCCATCCCAGGAGTGTATGGGGTGGCGGCAGGAAAGAAATCCGACCACCCCTTCAAATTAACATTGCCAAAATCCAATTGTAACCACGCTGACCCTGCGAAAACTGCAGGACAAAGGCGCAAGGAAAAAAAAGAAAGATACACTGGCTCAAAGAACGTCGTTTTCCTAAGACATATACCAAGACTGGGTCCTATTCTAGTGAAATGATTCTGAATATCCTAAAATTATAAGAAACTGTACCTTTGAAAACTTAATCTAGTAAAACACTTTGAAGGCTTTTTTTATATAATCGGTAAGTATTGTTTGTGGTGAATTAAATTAAAGTTTTCTGGAAGTTACATTTTTCTGAATTCCACGTGATATATATGAAATATAGGGAAAGATCTTCTTAATGAAAATAAAAAGAGGAAGAACATTTATTTATTTAAAAACAAATGATCTTGATATCTTAATAAATAATTTTGAGTGTAGCATCTTCAGATCATGCAAAGTGAATTAGTATACTGGCGGTAGTTACTGTAAAAGACACCATAATGTTGTATAAAAGATTAAGCTGTTTACATCCGGTGTTACAATCAAAACAGAACTTATTCAGTTAGGTTTGTCTTATTTCAGTGTTTAACCAAGATTTCATATGAGTTGAAAGTTTTTAGCACTCTCAGACCAAATGCAGTTTAAGGGCTACCATTTCGTTAATTGCTGAGATAGTTCATAAATAAAAGAATAATAATTTCTAATTATGTCTTAATATTGTGTGAGTAGGGTTATAAATACAAACTCAAATAGGGGTAATGCAGGAGTAGGTTTAATAATGAATAAAAAAATAGGAGTGCGGGTAAGCTACTACAAACAGCACAGTGAACGTATTATTGTGGCCAAGATAGACCCGAAGCCCACGCCTACTACAGTAGTACAAGTTTATATGCCAACTAGCTTTGCAGATGATGAAGAAATTGGTGAAATGTATGATGAGATAAAAGAAATTATTGAGGCAGTGAAGGGAGACGAAAATTTAATAGTCATGGGTGACTGGAATTCGAGAGTAGGGAAAGGGAGAGAAGGAAACATAGTAGGTGAATATGGATTGGGGGTAAGAAATGAAAGAGGAAGCCGTCTGGTAGAATTTTGCACAGAGCATAAATTAATCATAGCTAACACTTGGTTCAAGAATCATGAAAGAAGGTTGTATACATGGAAGGACCCTGGAGATACTAAAAGGTATCAGATAGATTATATAACGGTGAGACGGAGATTTAGGAACCAGGTTATAAATTGTAAGACATTTCCAGGGGCAGATGTGGATTCTGACCACAATCTATTGGTTATGAACTGACGATTAAAACTGACGAAACTGCAAAAAGGTGGGAATTTAAGGAGATGAGACCTGGATAAACTGACTAAACCAGAGGTTGTAGAAAGTTTCAGGGAGAGCATAAGGGAACAATTGACAGGAATGGGGGAAAGAAATACAGTAGAAGAAGAATGGGTAGCTCTGAGGGATGAAGTAGTGAAGGCAGCAGAGGATCAAGTAGGTAAAAAGACGAGGGCTGGTAGAAATCCTTGAGTAACAGAAGAAATGTTGAATGAAATTGATGAAAGGAGAAAATATAAAAATGCAGTAAATGAAGCAGGCAAAAAAGAATACAAACGTCTCAAAAATGAGATCGACAGAAGGTGCAAAACTGCTAAGCGGGGATGGCCAGAGGACAAATGTAAGGATGTAGAGGCTTATCTCACCAGGGGTAAGATGGATACTGCCTACAGGAAAATTAAAGAGACCTTTGGAGATAAGAGAACCACGTGTATGAACATCAAGAGCTCAGATGGATAGCCAGTTCTAAGCAAAGAAGGGAAAGCAGAAAGGTGGAAGGAGTATATAGAGGGTCTATACAAGGGCGATGTACTTGAGGACAATATTATGGAAATGGAAGAGCATGTAAATGAAGATGAAATGGGAGATACGATACTGCGTGAATAGTTTGACAGAGCACTGAAAGACCTGAGTCGAAACAAGGCGCCCGGAGTACACAACATTCCATTGGAACTACTGACGGTCTTGGGAGAGCCAGTCCTGACAAAATTCTGCCATCGGGTGAGCAAGATGTATGAGACAGGCGAAATTCCCTCAGACTTCAAGAAGAATATAATACTTCCAATCCCAAGGAAAGCAGGAGTTGACAGATGTGAAAATTACCGAACTATCAGTTTAATAAGTCACAGGTGCAAAATACTAACGCGAATTATTTACAGACGAATGGAAAAACTAGTAGAATCCGACCTCGGGGAAGATCAGTTTGGATTCCGTAGAAATGTTGGAACACGTGAGGCATTACTGACCTTACGCCTTATCTTAGAAGAAAGATTAAGGAAAGGCAAACCTACGTTTCTAGCATTTGTAGACTTAGAGAAAGCTTTTGACAATGTTGACTGGAATACTCTCTTTCAAATTCTAAAGGTGGCAGGGGTAAAATACAGGGAGCGAAAGACTATTTACAAATTGTACAGAAACCAGATGGCAGTTAAAAGAGTCGAGGGGCATGAAAGGGAAGCAGTGGTTGGGAAGGTAGTGAGACAGGGTTGTAGTCTCTCCCCGGTGTTATTCAATCAGTATATTGAGCAAGCAGTAAAGGAAACAAAAGAAAAATTCGGAGTAGGTATTAAAATCCATGCAGAAGAAATAAAACTTTGAGGTTCGCCGATGACATTGTAATTCTGTCACAGACAGCAAAGGACTTGGAAGAGCAGTTGAACGGAATGGACAGTGTCTTGAAAGGAGGATATAAGACGAACATCAACAAAAGCCAAACTAGGATAATGGAATGTAGTCGAATTAAATCGGGTGATGCTGAGGGAATTAGGTTAGGAAATGAGACGCTTAAAACAGTAAGTGAGGTTTGCTATTTGGGGAGCAAAATAACTGACGATGGTCGAAGTAGAGAGGATATAAAATGTAGACTGGCAATGGCAAGGAAAGCGTTTCTGAAGAAGAGGAGTTTGTTAACATCGAGTATATATTTAAGTGTCAGGAAGTCGTTTCTGAAAGTATTTGTATGGAGTGTAGCCATGTATGGAAGTGAAACATGGACGATAAATAGTTTGGACAGGAAGAGGATAGAAGCTTTCGAAATGTGGTGCTACAGAAGAATGCTGAAGATTAGATGGGTAGATCACGTAACTAATGAGGAGGTATTGAATAGAATGGGGGAGAAGAGGTGTTTGTGGCACAACTCGACAAGAAGAAGGGACCGGTTGGTAGGGCATATTTTGAGGCATCAAGGGATCACAAATTTAGCATTGGAGGGCGGCGTGGATGGTAAAAATCGTATTGGGAGAACAAGAGATGAATACACTAAGCAGATTCAGAAGGATTTAGGTTGCAGTAACTACTGGGAGATGAAGAAGCTTGCACAGGATAGAGTAGCATGGAGAGCTGCATCAAACCAGTCTCGGGACTGAAGACCACAACGACAATTGTCTGAGTATCATAAAACATTAACTTTGCTTCACTAACTTAGCATTATAACTGGTTCCTCAAATCTCAGTTATAGAGCTCCCCTCATGGCATATTTTTGTTTGTCTACCCCTGGGTAATATTATTTACGTCCACCCGGTTAGCCGCACGGTCTAACGCGTTGCTTTCCGAGCGGGAAGGCGTGCAGGTCCCTGACACGAATCCGCTAAAGTGTCAACGTCCGGTGTGCTGGCCAGTCTGTGGATGGCTTTTAAGCCGGTTTCCCATCTCCCTCGGCGAATGCAGGCTGATACCCCTGATTCCGCCTCAGCTACATTATGTCGGCGATTGATGTGCAAACATTGTCTCCACGTACTAGTATACCGTAATTACTGTACCAAGCAAATGCCGGGCGCTGTGGGCGAGTGAGGCTAGGCGCTCCAGTCCGGAACTGCGCTGCTACGGTCGCAGGTTTGAAGCCTGCCTCGGGCATGGATGTGTGTGATGTCCTCACGTTAGTTACGTTTAAGTAGTTCTAATTCTAGGGGACTCATGACCTTAGATGTTAAGTCCCATAGTGCTTAGAGCCACCACGCAAACATTTGGGGTTTCACTCGCTTCATATGAGAAATTACCGGGAGGGGCTACGGCGAGACAAAGCCTCATCGTCGTTTCGAGGTAACCGGTTCAGTACACAATACACAATATTATCTACACGAAAAATTAAGAAACTGTTTATCTGTCTGGGTGCTGCAGTATAACTCCTCTGAGCTGACTAACAAAGAAAGAATGTTAGCTGTTGTGCTGTAACTGAGAACCTGGTTCTGCTTTCCTAAGTACAGTAAGAAATATCCAAACAGCAAGTCACAGTTACACTTTACAATAACACAGTGAAGTAATCTTCGTCTCTAATTAGTTTGGCAACCGTTCACAAATAGTCTTTATCGCATATTGATTCGAACCTTCCGACTGGAGGCCATGTATCCATGAGAGGGTTACGCATGTGTCGTTTTATATCTTGAAGCGCCAAAGAAACTGGTATAGGCATGCGTATTCAAATACGGAAATATGTAAAGAGGCAGAATGCAGCGCAGCGGTCTGCAACGCCTATATAAGACAAGTGTCTGGCGCTGTTGTTGGATCGGTAACTGCTGGTACAGTGAGAGTTTATCAAGATTTAAGTGAGTTTAAACGTGTTGTTATAGGCGACGCACGAGCGGAGGGACACAGCGTCTCCGACGTAGCGATGAAGTGGGGATATTCCCGTACGATGAGTGCACCGTGAATATTAGGAATCCGGTAAAGCATTAAATCTCCGACATCGCTGTGGCAGGAGAAAGATCCTGCAAGAATGTCACTAACGACGACTGAAGAGAATCATTCAGCGTGACAGAAGTGAAACCCTTCCGCAAACTGTTGCAGATTCCAATGCTAGGCCATCAATAAGTGTCAGCGTGTGAACCACTCAACAAAACATTATAGATATGGGCTTTTGGAGCCGAAGGCCCTGTCGTGTACCCTTGATGACTACACGACACAAAGCTTCATGCCTCGCCTGGGCTGTTGATGGCTGGAAACATGTTGCTTGGTCGGATGAGTCTCGTTAGATACTGTATCGAGCCAAGGGACGTGTACGGGTATGGAGACAACCTCATGATTCCATGGACCCTGCCTGTCAGCAGGGAATTGTTCAGGCTGGTGGAGGTCATGTGACATGTACACAAGCATTCTGTCTGATCAGCTGCATTCATTCATGACCATTGTGCATTCCGACGGACTTGGGCAATTCCAGCAGGACAATGCGACACCCCACACGTCCAGAATTGCGGCAGAGTGGCTCTAGGAACACTCTTCTGAGTTTAAACACTTCTGATGGCAACCAAACTCCCCAGACAGGAGCATTATTGAGCATATCCGGGATGCCTTGCAACGCGCTGTTCAGAAGACATCTCCACCTCCTCGTACTTTTACGGATTTATGGACATCCCTGCAGAATTCCCTACACCACTATTTCAGACATTGGGGAAGACCATACCACGTCGTGTTGCTGCATTTCTGCGTGGTCGCGGAGGCCCTACACGATATTAAACAGGTGTACCTGTTTCTTTGGCTCTTCGGTGTACGATTTTCTGTGCGACAGGTCGTTTTAATGTTAAACATTGATTTTACCTGAGACAGCAGTAATAATACTGTAGAAGAATTAAACGTTATAAGTGTACTACATCAGAGCTGGCAACGATCCATTAACTGATTATGATGCCAAGTCATTGTGTACTAAATTCGACTGGATAAGTGATGAAACTGTTTACGATGCCATGATCACTTAGTCTCACGAATTTGACGTTTCCACAAAAGAAATTTTACTGTACTGTTCCACACAGTGTAAATCTGTAAACATTTTTGCCTTGTTCGCAGTTGTGCGATCTCTACTGGCGGTACACACCCTATCATTGCTATTTCTGATCTCACCTTTCGTGTTTCTTCATCTTAACTCAGTCCTGTTCTTTCTCCTCCGGCCAACCAGAAGCAAGAAAGAGCCACCCTTCTTTGTCGTATGAAGAAAGGTGTCTGTCTCCGTAGCCACAAATCTACCAGTTGGAGAAAAGGAAATGTTATTTAACCTTGTGAGACAATACCATGTGTCTCAGCACATTGCAAGGCTATTACCTTCGGTTAAATGAAAGCTTTACGTCACTGTTTGTAACACATTCATTCGTTTGGTCTGGATAGCATGTCACCTGTAACAACATAATTGTTGCGGAAGTTGTGTCAAACTTATGAAACTCCCAACCTCAAAGTGTTTCGCGATTTTTCCCTCCGTAGATACAGTTTTTTTTCTGTTCTTTTTTTCTCATTCACGTGATCTTCGCGTGAATACCCACAAAACACTATAAGTGCCGTTCATCAGCGGCACTCTAGTTAGTTAGGCACTAGTTTAGTTAAATGCCGTGTGTATGTTCATATTGTGTGTACCGCTGCATGCGATTAGGCCATTTTAATCGATGATGGGTAATAACTCAGAATGGAGATAAGATACAGCAAATATTTCAGATTAAAGTTGTAGGTGGCAAAGAAGGTCACGCATTGCAACCAATGGCTGTGTACTTGACATGGTTTCAAGGTGATTTAGAGGTTAAGATGACTTTTAAAATGGGAACCATAATATTTGATTTCAGATTTGAAAATAGCGTCATATTTTACGAATAAAATGATACATTATTAAAGGTCATTGCAAGGTTCAATGATGGTCAAATAAGCAAACATATTTTTAGTTCTAGAGGGATTAATTCTGAATAGAGGAGCAACAGCAAAATACAGTATTAGATACAAATTGGAAGGGGCATAAGGCGTCATATCTCATTACCAATTATCGTGACGTTAAAGGTGATTCTTGAAGTTCATTCGAAGGTTGAGGTTTGTTTCACGGAAACATCTATGTGTGACGAGAGATTTGGAAAGAGCGAAGAGAGATTTGAACTTTAAGTTTTAATTTAGGTATTTACTGGCAAAAATAAATACATCACAACGTATAAACGTTATTTTGACATATGCAAACCGGAACAAACATTAATAAAATGTAGATCATTGATTTACTAGTCGTTGAGTGAGTCTCGCCGCCTTTCATTCGTCAGGGTGCTTGATTTAAAGAGTTCCCCTGCCTTTCGATCTTTGTACCTTGAAATTATCCGTTAAGTATGTGCTGAAAGTAACCACCATTTGCTTCAATGCACCATTTAACCCTCCTTAAGAAATGTTTGATAATGGAAAGCAGGACATCTCGTGAAATGGCATCACAGCTATCCGGACATAGCCCATCATGTTTTTTCTTGTCGTTAGCTGCTGCTCGTAACAAATACTTTTAAATTATCCCCAAAGTTAGAAGTGAAAGGAAGTTATATCGGGTACACAATCGGGCCATGGAATCGGACCATCACGTCCAGTCCATTGATGTGGATATTGTTCATACCAAAAGTCCTTATGTTCCGCATTAACGTCGCGGTGCATCATACATTTGCATCCACACTCTGTCTGGTCTCTACGTTAAAATCTTCAAGTAATCTAAGTAATTGGGCTCTCAATATTTCTATAAAATTAAGTTGATTTACATTAAAATCAAAAAATAAGGACCAATCAGAGAGTCATTGACAATATCGCAAGAATCATTAAGGCCCCAACTATTTTGGCTGTCAACGGTTGTGTACCAGTGTGGATGGACAAAAAATGGTTCAAATGGCTCTGAGCACCATGGGACTTAACTTCTAAGGTCGTTAGTCCCCTAGAACTGAGAACTACTTAAACCTAAATAACCTAAGGACATCACACACATCCATGTCCGAGGCAGGATTCGAACTTGCGACAGTAGAGGTCGTGCGGTTCCAGACTGAAGCACCTAGAACCGCTCAGCCACTCCAGCTGGCGTGGATGGACATCCGACCTGTAATGACAGTAGTGCATCATTAATTTACCAGTATTTGTAAATGTGGCTTCATCTGAAAACATTACTGATGTGTCACCTCTTGATGACATATGGCCCAGAGGTAAAATGCAAGGCATTCTAGGAGCTTCCAGAGTGTTAATTCTTGGATCAGTGTAATATGATAAGCATGGAATCTCCACGCCTTTAGGATTCTGAGAACGGTTGACTTCGATGAATCTAGTTGTGTTTGAATGTGACATGAACTAACATGGGGGTTTATCTGGGCCATTACAAGAGCAACTACGGCGTCATTATCATTTTCCCCATATTCATGACGACAACGCACTCGACTTTACTGCCCAACCCGGGCTCTGTCAGTGAGATCGCGAATAGTGACGTTACTTGGATGTCGTCTGTTGGGAAAACGTCTAGCATAGAGTGCGACGGCGCTGATGTAACCATCCTGCCAATCTCATACAATCCTAACCGTGCCTACGATTTCATGTGGACTGTTGTTAGTGATTGTAATAATGTGAGTAGGCCAAATAATGCAAAACGGTGTAGTAGTTTTGACGAACTGATCACTCTAACTAGCACTGAAGCAAGAACCGTGTTCCAGCACGCGCCGCCTCTCTCTTACAGCGCGCTGCGCGAGGGTCGAGAACTTCGGCCCCAAGCGACCTCCCTCTCGTCCTCTCTGCCAGTAGCGCCGTACAGGAGCACCCGAATAGACTGTGCAACGATCTACTGCAGTAACATACAGTAGTTACTTCAGGTGATTCAAATTTAGCAAGTAAACCAGACTGTGTTCATCCTTTTTCACTGCCATCTCGAACTGATCATGGACTAGAAGATTTTCTTTTTCTTTTTTTTGCTCAGAAAGGATCATTTTTGAGTCACCTAACGTTACAGCTGGATATATTTCGTAAACCACATAAACAACATTATATGTTCAGATGTGCTAACAAAACTAACGTGGTTCCATTTAAAAAAACGTAGGTTTGTGTTACAAAACATACTTCCGTGCATTTTTGTATGGTTTGTATTAAACAATTACACTAGCCCCTCTCCTCACGTTCGGTCTGTGGAATCGGTTCGTCAGTATTATATGTGGTTTACGAAATATATCCAGCGGTAACGTTAGGTGACACACTCACACCCCATCCACCCACACACAAACACACACACTCACACACGTGTTTGTATGAGTATGTGTATGTACACATTTTTCTGTTCTGCTTAGCCCCTTGTATCTACAAATCATCTTGAATGATTAGTTTTCGCTATAGACTGTGGATGGTTTAAAATATTATTAAGTCTACGTCTATGTATTTTGGATAATAATTGTGAGCGATTACGTAATTAGCATTATACGCTCAAAGGGAGATCTCACCTCACTTTGGTGATGGAAGAGGAAAAATATTTTACGATCGCTCCCAGCATATATATATATATGGTGGACCATTTAATCTTTGTCTGCACGCCACCCTATCTGATGTGCAGGTCCTTAAATATATTTTGTTGTAATGAGTATGTCACATTTTGGACATTTTTTTTGCATATGGAGGAAGGGAATTCGTGTTCGGCTCCTTCATGTCCCTCCGTACTTATTGAAGTTAATATTTGTCGCATATTTCGGCACCGAAACGTGACGACACTTGAATTTAATGTAGAGTGTCATTCTGTCATTATCGGTAATTGACAACATTACCAATACAAACCAACATTGTAATGCTGGTGACTGACGCACTTCGTTGCCATAGCAAAGTGTCAGTAGCTTTCCTCTTTATGATTAAAACTATTGGCGTGTCGCCTTTGTGCACACCCGACGATAGTATCCGTTTGTGGCTAAGACGCCACAGGATTTGTCAAAGAGAGTCTTATGGCTTCCTACTTAAAAGCGTGTCTCAGTATATTTAACCGAGTCTGTTTCATTCCACTGAAAGTTGCCTTCATGCCCTCTGTTAGTTTTCACCTTTTTCTTCGTAATATCCGTGTACACCTGCCCACAATTACACGGTAGTCCATAGCAGGTGATCAGAAACAACCAGAAAAACTTGTAATGGTGTTCCGGGGGAGACTGTCCTGTTAAAAAAATCGATATGTTGCGCCGTTTCCCAGTTATTTAGCATTTAAATTAGCTGATCAGGTCGCTGCTGGCACAAATTGAAGCAGTCTGCGGGATACAAATAGTGTCAGTTGTTCTCATATCGTAGATGATAGTGACATAGACCTCTCAGCTCGGGCCTTACTATCGCCCCATGTCCAATGTTTCTTCCGCTGACTTATTCGCTTTTAGGACACCAAACGAAGTACACGTTTAGCGACATCGTCTCTGGCGGACGGCTTGAATACCTGCTCCAAAACCTGATTGGCTAAATATATCGCAAACGGCAAAAAGTTTCGAATTTTTTCTTGACAATTATTCCTCAACACAACCTATCCCGCAACACCCTTAGAAGCTATTCAGACTTTTTATGACCACACTGTGTAACCATCATTCAACCGATTGAGGAGCGGACTTGACTAGCGTAAACTAGTCATATATGTTGCTTGGAAAAATAGAACATAATTGTAAATCACGAAGACGAAGACACAGAGGAATGCAGCCTTCCTTCATATTTGTGTCTGATGAAGGTCTTACAAAGAAGCGTGTAAGTTTACAGTGACATTTCCTGATGGCGGTCGTCCTCTGTTTCCAGCACATCTGATGTTCGTAACAAGGTAATGTAAAGCATGAATATCTGAACTGTGTGCTGTACTGATTAGCAGAGACCTCATTAGTGAATCTTAGCTCACTGGTATTGAATTACCAGGGCGTATACTCCGAAGTCGTAATGTACCTAACAGTATGTTTGACTGTGAGTCAGCAACCGTTATCTCACTTGACAGTACTATCAACAGGAAATGAAGGAGCACTAAACATTGATTCCGAAAACAAGCAGTTTTTCATTCACATAAATGAGGAAAAATTATATTAATTATGGAAAATTTAGTTCACCAATCATATGCACTTCTTTGACAATTGCTTTTGAACATGGAATATGTGTTTACGAATTATTTTTAAATTAATTTATGTATTCTGTGCTCTACATAAATAGTTGTTAATGATTTTATTCTGAACGTGAGAAGGAAGTCTCATTAAATAACCAAAAATTGTCACAAACAAAACTGTTTTGTTATCATATTTCGTTAAAATTAAAATTGTGCAGTTTGCAGTATTTGTTATGTACGACTGTGTAGAAATGAAGAGACTTTTTTGGTGTTGATGTATCAGAGAAAATATTGCTAAGATAATATTACCGTTTAGTATTAAAAAATTATATTAGTTTTTGAAATATTTTTTTAATTTAATGTACCTTTCCTGTCGGCAAAGTCGATCGGTTCTTTAGATTCTACTGTCATGAAAATCAATCACGGACGCTGCAACCACAGTAGTCGACAACTTGTTGGATTCCCATACCTCTTGACACAACTTGGAGACCGGAGGCTTGCCCATTCTGTAATTCAGGATATGTAGTGAGCTGTGGCACATCTGACGGCGGAGTACAATACTCGTGCAGGGAGAAATGTTTCGGAATACTCCGTCCAGAGCAAGTTTTTGAACATGAGACTCCGTAGCAGACGGTCCCTGCTTGTTCCCATGTTGTGCTAACCACGTCACCTCCAGAGGTGGCGCAGTGGTTACCACACTGGAATCGCATTCGTGGGGATGGGTATTCTAAGCTCAGCCTCCAGATTTAAGTTTTCCGTGACTTCTCTAAATCGCTTTAGGAAAATGTTTGAATGAATCCTATTAAGAGGCCACGTCTGATTTCTTTCCCAACCCTTACGCGAGCGTGTGCCTCATCTCTACATCTACATCTACATTCATGCTCCGCAATCCATCATACGGTGCGTGGCGGAGGGTACCTCGCACCACAATTAGCAACTTCTCTCCCTGTTCCACTCCCAAAGAGAACGAGGGAAGAATGACTGCCTATATGCCTCTGTACGAGCCCTAATCTCTCTTGTGTTATCTTTGTGGTCTTTCCGCAAAAGTTGACGGTAGTAAAATTGTACTGCAGTCAGCCACAAATGCCAGTTATCAAAATTTCCTCAGTAGCGATTCACGAAAAGAACGCCTCCTTTCCTCCAGAGACTCCCACCCAAGTTCCTGAAGCATTGCTTCTATGTCCTCCCTCAATTCGACCTGATAGGGATCCCAGACGCTCGAGCAGTACTCAAGAATAGGTCGTGTTAGTGTTTTATAAGCGGCCTCCTTTACAGATGAACCACATCTTCCCAAAATTCTATCAATGAGCCGAAGACGACTATCCGCCTTCCCCACAACTGCCATTACATGCTTGTCTCACTTCATATCGCTCTGCAATGTTACGCCCAAATATTTAATCGACGTGACTGTGTCAAGCGCGACGCTACTAATGGAGTGTTTAAAGATTACCGGATTCTTTTTCCTATTAATGCGCATTAATTTACATTTATCTATATTTAGAATTAGCTGCCATTCTTTACGCCAATCACAAATCCTGCCCAAGTCATTTTGTATCCTCCTACACCACAGCATCATCAGCAAACAGCCGCACATAGCTATGCACCCTATCCAAAAGATCATTTATTTAGATAGAAAAAAAAAAACAGCGGACCTACCACACATCCCTGAGGCACTTCAGATGATACGCTCACCTCCGATGAACACTCACCATCGAGGACAACATACTGGGTTCTGTTACTTAAGAAGTCTTCGAGCCACTCACATATTAGGGAACCAATCCCATATGCTCGTACCTTAGTTAGGAGTCTGCAGTGGGACACCGAGTCAAACGCTTTCCGGAAGTCAAGGAATATGGCATCCGTCTGATACCCTTCATCCATGGTTCGCAAGATATCATGTGAGAAAAGGGCGAGTTGCGTTCTGCAGGAGCGATGCTTTCTAAAGCCGTGATGATGCATGGACAGCAACTTCTCTGTCTCAAGGAAATTAATTATATTCGAACCGAGAATATGTTCGAGATAATCACTTCCTTGTCGACGGGATGTTACACACTTGTCTTCCTTTCTTTTTCAGTGACATCGTCGACTGCGGTTACAGCGGACACTTCATCACCAAAATTTCGCTGGGGATGAGTGAAAACGTGCCGCCTGGTCGGTTGATCATGTTTTTTATTACACCACGTTAATGCTACATCCACTCGAACGTCTAAACGATACATGCATCGCGTCACGTAAGCAGGGCGGCTGCGTTGTATTACGCTATGAGCGACATTATTTAGACTTCCGTGGGACTGGTGATAGCAACTGAAGGTTGTATGACAGCTGTTGACTATTGAACTTTACTGTGGACCACCTGCATCCCCTCATGCTTCATGTTTTCCTCAATGGCTATCGCATCTTCCAGCAGAACAAGTTTTCGTGTCACAAAACCATAATCATGCCACAATAGTTTCAGGAACATGATGTACAACTCGTCTTAATGTGTTGCCCACAAAATTCGACTGGTCACAGCCAGATGGAACACATCTGAGAAGCTTTCGGGTGCCGGCCGCGGTGGTCTAGCGGTTCTAGACGCTTAGTCCGGAACCGCGCGACTGCTACGGTCGCAGGTTCGAATCCTGCCTCGGGCATGGACGTGTGTGATGTCTTGAGGTTAGTTAGGTTTAAGTAGTTCTAAGTTCTAGGGGACTGATGACCTAAGATGTTAAGTCCCATAGTGCTCTGAGCCATTTGAACCAAGTTTCGGGTGCCAGCTCCGTGCCCACAAACCACTGGATCAGAATTTATGGGAACTTCGCGACCTGTTGGTAGGCATCTGCTGCCACATATGTCTGAAAATCTACTAAGGGCTCGTCGAAGCAAACCGCTACTGTACTGCGTTGTAAATGTGGACCAACCCGCTGTGATGGTTCTAATGCTTTGGCTCTTCAGTGTCTGTGTGCCGACAATGATAGTTTCTACCTATGAAACAGGTAGTTGCACCTGTTTTGAAGAGAAAATGTTTCCAAACACTGCAAAATGTGAAGGTCATATACAGTAAACAGCACTGACTTTTTAAGAGAATTATTGTATTTACGTTATTCATGATTTAACTGTTTCTGTTGAAAAGCACAGATATAACTTATGCTGCAGGACAAGGGACAGTGACGTTATCCCTTGCTAATAAGCAATATGTACACTTTCTCCGCTACGTTAAATCCTACCTCTGTGTTTAATTTGTAGGCCACATCAGTTTCTTTAGTACGTACTGAAAATAAATAAAGTCATCTGAGAATGACAGGTACCAGTCACAGAGTAGTCCAGAAACGCCGTAGTGGTTTGTGAGCTTTCAGGTTGATACATTCGATATGCTTAACGCTTGGCTGATAAATCTATATGAAGGATACATTTTGTTTTTTGCCGATTATGCCTGCTGCATTTAGGTTTTGCTTCATTCAAAATTCCTCATTTACGATACAACAATATTACCAGACGAACAGTAAGTAATACAGGGTGGTCCATTGATTGTGACCGGGCCAAATATCTCACGAAATAAGCATCAAAAGAAAAAACTACAAAGAACGAAACTCGTCTAGCTTGAAGGGGGAAACCAGATGGCGATATGGTTGGCCCGCTAGATGGCGCTCCCATAGGTTAAATGGGTATCAACTGCGTTTTTTAAAATAGGAACCCAATTTTTTATTAAATATTCGTGTAGTACATAAAGAAATATGAATGTTTTAGTTGGACACTTTTTTCGCTTTGTGATAGATGGCGCTGTAATAGTCACAAACATACGGCTCACAGTTTCAGACGAACAGTTGGTAACAGGGAGGTTTTTTGAATTAAAATACAGAACGTAGGTACGTTTGAACATTTTATTTCGGTAGGTCCAATGTGATACATGTACGTTTGTGAACTTATCATATCTGAGAACGCATGCTGTTACAGCGTGATTACCTGTAAATACCGCATTAATGCAATAAATGCTCAAAATGATGTCCGTCAACCTCAATGCATTTGGCAATATGTGTAACGACATTCCTCTCAGCTGCGAGTAGTTCGCCTTCCGTAATGTTCGCACATGCATTGAGAATCCGCTGACGCATGTTGTCAGGCGTTGTCGGTGGATCACGATAGCAAATATCCTTCAACTTTCCCCACAGAAAGAAATCCGTGGACGTCAGATCCGGTGAACGTGCGGGCCATGGTATGGTGCTTCGACGACCAATCCACCTGCCATGAAATACGCTTCAGCCCCACGCGAGCTATGTGCCGGTGATCCATCATTCTGGTAGTACATCGCCATTCTGTCCTGCAGTGAAACATCTTGTAGTAACATCGGTAGAGCATTACGTAGGAACTCAGCATACATTGCACCATTTAGATTGCCATCGATAAAATAGAGCCAATTATCTTTCCTCCCATAATGCCGCACTATACATTAACCCGCCAAGGTCGCTGATGTTCCACTTGTCGCAGCCATCGTGGATTTTCCGTTGCTCAGTTTACGTTACCGCTGTTGGTGAATGACGCTTCGTTGCTAAATACAACGCGTGCGAAATACCTGTAATCGTCCCGTAATTTCTCTTGTGCCCAGAGGCAGAACTGTACACGACGTTCAAAGTCGTCGCCATGCAATTCCTGGTGCATAGAAATATGGTATATGTGTAATCGATGTTGATGTAGCATTCTCAACAGCGACGTTTTTGAGATTCCCGATAATCGCGCAATTTTTCTGCTGCTGATGTGTGGATTAGCCGCGACACCAGCTAAAACACCTACTTGGGCATCATCATTTGTTGCAGGCCGTGGTTGACGTTTAACATGTGGCTGTTCACTTCCTGTTTCCTTAAATAACGTAACTATCCGGCGAACGGTCCGGGCACTTGGATGATGTCGTCCAGGATACCGAGCAGCATACATAGCACACGCCCGTTGGGCATTTTAATCACAAGAGCCATACATCAACACGATATCGACCTTTTCCGCAACTGGTAAACGGTCCATTTTAACACTGGTAATGTACCACGAAGCAAGTACCGTCCGCACTGGCGGAATGTTACGTGATACTACGTACTTATACGTTTGTGACTATTACAGCGCCATCTATCACAAAGCGGAAAAAGTGGTCCAACTAAAACATTGCTATTTATTTACGTATTACACGAATATGTAATAAAAATGGGCGTTCCTATTTTAAAAAACGCAGTTGATATCCGTTTGACCTAAGGAAGCGCCATCTAGCGGGCCAACCATAGCGGCATCTGGCTTCCCCCTTCAAGCTAGACGAGTTTCGTTCTTTGTAGTCTTTTCATTTGATGCTTATTTCGTGAGATATTTGGCCCGTTCACTAGCAATGGACCACCCTGTGTAATCTGACTCAGTCTGGTAATAAATGAAATCTTATGGAAATAGTGAAATATAAAACCATTCAAGACAAAAACTTTTAATCAGATCTCTTAAATAAATGTTTTTGCCGAGAAGCACCGTTTCATTACTAGTAAACGGTTCATTTTAGCAATTTAACTTATTGAACGAAATTTGATTCGTAACTTTAGTGTTTATCCCTCAGCGTTGATTTTTCCTTCTGGGAACGACATTTTAAACCTAATGGCGGTTACTTATCTATTCCTGCCGATTTTAATGAAGAGTTGAGGTGGTCGGTTTTCAGCTACTTATATAACAATAGTTATTTGGGCTAGCTACCATAAAAGGAACTGCGAAATCAATTCATGCCGCTGTTAATAAATGAGAAGTGGAAATGGAAAACATTCTACGTGCCACTACTACACTACGCTTTTTCAGTGCTACTGCGTTCGTGGTACTCTGCATGACCCCAGACATGATCCAGATGGCAAACGATGGTGACAGTCTTTCAAATGCGCGTTAGTAGACGCCGCATTCTCTTTGTGAGAAGCCGGCGTTCCATCTGGAGTTTCAAACTGTAAGAGATATGAGAATAAGTTTTTATTGACTACAGTTCTACCCGTTAAAAACTTAATGCTGCGTATCTGCATTTGCATTATCACAAATAAAACGTTGAGCCTCAGTATTAACGGCACTTGGAACGAATGTTTTCTTCCTTCTATTTTTTCAGAAGTGACATTTTGAAGACCGTGGTTGTGGACAGAATACAAGTTGAGTCATGCAGTGAACAACAAATGGCGCCCTACCGTTTTCGAATCGACGTGTTCGTCTACTGACGGCTATCCACTTTTTTTATTATACTCGGAGTGGCTTACATTAGTTGCTGAAAAGAGACAACCATCAGCTTATGTAAGCAACACTAAATGTAATATAAACGTGAACACCCATGTGAAGATGAAACTATCCATTCCAAACCGGCAGCAATGCTATTTGTTTACATAAATAGCTTGCTGCTTCCTTCTTTGCATGAAACAAAAAAAATGGTTCAAATGGCTCTGAGCACTATGGGACTTAACTACTGTGGTCATCAGTCCCCTAGAACTTAGAACTACTTAAACCTAACTAACCTAAGGACATCACATACATCCATGCCCGAGGCAGGATTCGAACCTGCGACCGTAACAGTCGCGCGGTTCCGGACTGCACGCCTAGAACCGCGAGACCACCGCGGCCGGCTTGCACGAAACAACTTGTTGGCGCTTAAAACCAGTCAGTCTACCAGTAGACTACGCTTCTTCTATAGAAACCTCCTAAACATACTGTAGTGCTCAATGTACTTTCAATAGCACGATGGTCCCAAAATGGCAGCAGCCGGACTGCTGACAACACATTCTCTATACAGATTTTCCAGTGAGCCCCTCGTTGGTCCTGGTCAGTCACCAGTCACGTGCATCTCTTACGAGATTGTAGGATTTACTGAGGACGGAACAGTTAAGTCTCCCCAAATCTGCAAGTTCTGGGGTTCTTGGAGGGAGGGGGCGGGGGGTGGGTGTTAGACCAGTAAACCACCCAGTAGTCAAGTGCCTACGTCGCTACCTTATTCTCACATGTGTAGAGACGTATATCCGTTGGGCTGTTCGCAGTTTTCTGTCAACCAAATGCCAAACGCTAAGCAGTGTGTACAGGTACATATTGAGGACACCAGTAATTCACTGGATATCAACGACAGATTCTACAAACAAAAACTTGATGAAGGATAAGTGTGTAATAACTTTGAGGCGAAGTTTGTGTGTCTTGTCGTGCTTCCCAGTCTGATAATAGAGGAACCGTGAAGCAGGGAGATATCTACCACACCGTACATATACTACAAAGGAATGTCTCTCTAACGCCGATGAATCGCAAATAATGGACGCTATCGAGATGTGAAATACAAAATGGAACGATAGCATCTAAGGCGACCAAGTTATTAACAAGGCATTTGGTCTTTTATTTTTATGAGCTCTTACACGCATTTTTAATTTTCTATTGGCTGTGCCATGTAGGCATTTATCGATTGTCGCATTAAGGGGCAATGACTTATCTTCGGGCGTGGAAGCTCTGGGAGGCACTTTGGCGTGGTGGTCGGCGGTGAGAGGTGGCTGTTGGCTGGAGTGGGGCAGGCCGAAAGCGTGGCGGGCACAGAGTGGATGATGGGCTGAGGAAATTGTGGGAACAGGTAGTGAATTTGGAGTCCTGCTCACTCATGATGGATGGGATTGGATTTGATTGTTTGGGAAAAGAGACCAAACAGCGAGGTCATTGGTCTCATCGGATTAGAGAAGGACTGGGAGGGAAGTTGGCCGTTCCTTACAAAGGAACCAGCCGGCCATTTGCCTGGAGAGATTTAGGGAAATCACGGAAAACCTAAATCAGGATGGCCGGACGTGGGCTTAAACCGTTGTCAGAAAATGGTTGAAATGGCTCTGAGCACTATGGTCCCCTAGAACGTAGAACTTCTTTAACCTAATTAACCTAAGGACACCGCACACATCCATGCCCCAGGCAGGATTCGAACCTGTGACCGCAGCGGTCGTTCGGTTCCAGACTGAAGCGCCTACAACCGCACGGCCACACTGGCCGGCGAACCGTTGTCCTGCGAATCCAGTGTGCTAACCACTGCGCCACCTCGCTCGGACCTGCTCACTTAAACAGCGTTATTGCAGAACTACCAGTGCTTGATCGGGAAACGTGAGAGTTGCATTTAGTGGTGATTTAAGGACGTACGACGCCGATATTTGAATTAATCGTAAACAAAGAAGTGTCTGAGTCCTATGTATATGAGGGCAGGGACTGTGCAGATGAACTCCATGAAAATTTGCTTATGTGAAAGAAATGCACAGTATATACACGTCCTGTGCTGCTGAATTATTATGCGGGGTAGAGGCAGTGTTATTGGCGTGGTACAACAGAAGGGATGCTTCACTTTGTATTCATTTATAGATATCTATGCTTCTGTAGAGGGTGTTCATCTGTGGGGCTCTAACCTTTATCGAAAGACCAGTGGGTTCCATGAGTGTGATTTGTTCGATGAAAGGGATAAATCAAGATGATTGTTTTATGGTTTTATAAAAATAATAATTTTCGATTTTGTATCTACTGTTTTTAAAGATATATGGCTTAACATCCTATTATGTTTAATTATCAGAAAGTATATTATGGAAGTTAAAGATATATTGAGGTCACGATGTACAGGGAAATAACACCATGGTTCACATCGAGTTGCTAGCTGTCCTCCTCGGCTGTTACATCTGCTAGCTCACTTCTAAGTGAGTCGGAGCATATTAGAGCTAGTACGGAGACATGCAGACTATTTTTGTCTCTCTGTTATGCGAGTGGAACAGGAAAGGAAATGACAAGCAGTGGCACAAGGTATCCTTCGCCACATACTATACGGTGGATTGCGGGGTATGTAGGTAGAAGCAGAAGTAGAAATGTTACCTACTGCATATGTAAGATAACGTGGCGAAGGAATATACAGAGCGGGAATCAAATGTTTTTCCTCCATAGGTTAAAATTAGTTGAAAAGGACTAACATAATTTCCGTAGTTCTCCTGCTGAGGTGCCGCAACATACTGTAGTTGACCCTATCCAGTGGCGAATACGACTTTCACGTTGAGAAAAGGGAGATGTGGTTTGTCATGGGAGGAAATTAAGTTTCAATTACCCCTCTCAGTTACAGTTACGTGGTACTGGAGAGCTAGATCCTAACTTGTGGGGGCTGCAACTCTTGATAAATATTCCACCATTGAACTTTTTGATAAGATTTTGCTGCAGCAATTAAACTTTTAGTAGTGGGCGAAACACCTATCTCCCGGCCGTTGTCAGCTTTCCAGACCATATAACAGCTTCTTTTCGTTCAAGTCGCTTCTGAATTGACCTCATACAACTCTGTGTAGACCGTT
This sequence comes from Schistocerca gregaria, assembly GCF_023897955.1. Classification (NCBI taxonomy): domain Eukaryota; kingdom Metazoa; phylum Arthropoda; class Insecta; order Orthoptera; family Acrididae; genus Schistocerca; species Schistocerca gregaria. The sequence goes on along the minus strand of NC_064931.1, from coordinate 206,684,832 downwards.
CCAGTGTTCATACCCAGGAAATATCGCTGTTGGGAGTGAGACGAGCTGACTGCTCAGCTATAGAGTCGGATGAATGTCTTAAAATAGTGTGTTTATATTCCGAACAGTGGAAAGTGTGTAAACTTCAGTGGACAGTTGCCCCAGTTTTAGCAGACAACGAGGCGAGTTTTGCTAGGTTTTCATTTTTTTAATGTGAATATTATGGACAGAAGTCTTAGCTCATAGGCTGGAGGTTTTAGAGTGTTGCAGAATGTATGGTGGATCCTCCATTAGTCCAATGGTTACTTACGAGTTACCCAGATGTATTTGTCTTATAACATATCACTTCTTTACTGAACTCCGTCCCTGCTCTAAGTAAAATTATTATGAACTCACATGAACTATTTTCAATGCCTTGAACATACCCTAATTCCCTTTACCTTATTCTCAAGATTCAGACGATAGATATTCTATGGTAGCAGTACAGTGATCACATCGTCCACCTTGAAAAACGGCCCTCTGAAATAACCTTATAAGATTTCATAACTCTTTGAATATTGTTCGGCATTTCGCTGCTGATTTATTGCTTGTGGATTTGTGTCAAGTACGCCGGCCGGTGTGGCCGAGCGGGTCTAGGCGCTTCAGTCTGGAATCGCGCGACCGATACGGTCGCAGGTTCGAATCCTGCCTCGGGTATGGATCTGTGTGATATCCTTAGGTTAGTTAGGTTTAAGTATTTCTAAGTTCTAGGGGACGGATGACCCCAGATTTAAGTCCCATAGTGCTCAGACCCATTTTGTTTCAAGAACGGATTCTAGCAGAAATTTGGAAACCTGTTCAACACATCAATCGCTGTTCAGATTTCTTTCAATACGCAATAGGTGACATCGCATGCTGTATGCAGTGGCACCTTTTGGATATTTGTCTACTGTGGCGCATTAATAATTTTACTCTGCCAGACTGATATCACCGCAGTATCGCCTAATGCGTTTGCAGCCACCGGAGTAGGCAAGGTTGACATATATATGCCGCACATTGCGTGGCTACAGGTACTTCATATCAGTATCAACGTTATTAAGTCCTTTTGGAGCCACGTGCCTATGAAGGAATCTCCCTTCTTTTAGTCTGCTTATCCGCACGCTAGATACACGATAGTGACAGTAGAACTTCGCACAGTCTTCCTGGAATAGCGCTTCCCTGAATTTACTCAACAGGATTTCGTGAGAAAAACATTAATGTTGCCTGTTAACTCTGTCGAAAGTGTAACTTAACATGACTGTAAGGCGAAAACTTTCTCTAAAAGGAAGGTCATCGTCGCCGTCTGCGGATGGGTTGCATACGAATTATATCCATACGCTGCGAGGTTATCACCGTTCCTGGTTGATTGCAATAGCAGAATCGCAGGTGGCCTCGGACCTTCCGGTGGAATAGTTTTAATTAGTGATATTTATAGACCTACGTGGAAAATTCGACTGGCATGCGAGAACACAGTCTCATAGCCACAGAAATATAATTCCAACTTACCACTCACTGGAAAAGTACATCGCTCACAGCAGTCCATAGCAAAAATTGAATTCACCTGCTTGTTTCATACTTCATCACACGTTTCGCACACAAAAAGTAAGGGTCAGACGCAATGTACTCGTAACCTTTTGCGATCCAACAACAGATGGCGCCCACCTTCAGGTCTCGCTTGACAGAATGCATCCTAAATACCGCCAACAGTATCGCTTCTTTTTCCATTCGTCTGTATAGTTCCTTTTTCATGGGCCAGTGTTAAAAGAAGGAAAACGTAGATATACTAGTGAATTTCGAAATAACTGTGAGATGAATCCAAGGTATACGCGCGAGGTTCCAGATATTTTTGTATCACTGAGAGGGAATGTGTTCCAGCAGTGCTACTGCCCCACCAGTAATCGCAAATGCATGTCACCTGAAATTTTTGTACGTGGGCATTCACATTATTTTTAAAGTTTCGCATACGCCATTTGTAAGTCCTTGATTCCAACTGCAAGGACTGGAACTTTAACTGTGGCAACTGCTTATTTACAACTGGTACCAAAATAGAGACCTGTTTCAAAATACCACTTTAAAGTAGCCACCAAAATTGTGTACAACCCGTAGCCAGTGATGTGCAAATAGCGAGATATCCTTAGCAGACCTAGAAGTGCTGTTACACCTACAAATCCTTAATCTGTTCCATCCTCTGTTATGGCAGTCCCGCCTGGATATCTACCCCCCCCCCCCCCCCAAATTCTCTAAGTCCCTCCAGATCATTGAGTGTGATGCAATCCACCTCTCCTTCCATATACACCTCCCGTCCCCCACGCCGATCCTGCATGACCTCATTCCTTTCCCCCATCTGCTCCTATTCCTCGAACATGTCCCCTTACTCTACACCTCCCACCGCCTTGATCCCCCTCGCCCCCTGGTTGCTCCTCTCCTCTCCCATCCCCGCCCCCTGCCACATCGTCACTGTTGTGTCCCTCCTACCCTCCATCTCTACACCCTTCATCTCCTTTCCCAAGGTGGCTTAGTTTCCATCAACTCCCCTCCAGATGATGCCCTCTCTCCCTCCATTTATCCCTCCTATCAAATCTGATCCTCACTCCCCCTCCTTTCCTCTGTCCTTTTCCTGGGCTCTCTCTCTCTCTCTCCCTTTCCATCCTCTTTTTTTTCCACCTACCCTCTCTCTGTCCCCCATCCCCCTTCTGACCCCTGTGTCCTTTTGCATTTCCCTCATCTGCCTTTTCCCATTCCCTTTGGCATCTGGCCTGTCCCCACGCCCCCTTATCAGTCCTCTTCCTCCATTGGTCCCCCTCGTTCGTTTTTCCTCTCCTCCCTCCTGGTTTTCCCCCCTCATCTGTCCAGGTGCCCCACCCCCCCATCTGCCCTTGGCTAGGGTGTGTCATCTTTGTGCCGACATTTTCGTGCAGTGTTTGCAGTGAGTGTTCAGTGTTGTGTGTCTCTTCGGAAGTGTTGTGAACGGACATCATACTGTCGCTGGGTGTGATTTTTATATCTCTTGCGAACAAAAACCAGACTGTCGCCATGTTTTTTAATTGTCTGTCTACTATGTTACTTGTTTGATTCCTGTGTATTTTATTAGCATTGCCACACCTTTGCTTTATGTTTTAACTTTCCACAATTTTCCGCCGTTTTACAATTTAAGTCACCGTTTTATCGCCTGCTTTTATGGTTTCTTCTCTTCTTCTTGCGTTTTAAAAAGTCTGTAGGCTGCAGAGCAGCGTACTAAGCTGCTGCCTGCCCGCCCCCTTCGGGAGGAATCGAAATTCAACAAAGGGGAAGAAAAGAAGTGCTGTTAATTCAGGTGTAATGTTTATTGCCCCACGAATCTCTGTAAAAACAATTCTGAAGCGAGTGCGACGAAGTGATGTTTTCATCTTATGAATCAAATAGAAATCACTAAGGCTTATGCCCAGTCATTATGGTCGATGGTACAGCACTTCCATCGATCGAACAAATCGGTCTCACCTTATGCTGTGTGCATCCAAGTATTGCCCCGAAAAATGATCAATGTGTGCTGTAAAATATATCGCTTCTTCTTTTTGAAAATTAGTCACTGGTTTAGTTACAAAAAAGAAGAGTAATGCAGTGTATTAATAGCGTACTGTTTGATTCAAATGGTTCAAATGCCTTTAAGCACTATGGGACTTAACATCTGAGGTCATCAGTCCCCTAGATTTAGAACTACTTAAACCTAACTAACCTAAGGACATCACACACATCCATGCCCGAGGCAGGACTCGAACCGCTTGGTCACTGCGGCCAGCTGTACTGTTTGAGAAAGAATGACGCCATCTCTGTGATACTGGCGAACTATCAGTCGTCGAGATGACCCGTAATGACGTCTTTCTCTTGATTGGCGGTTGAGGTATAACGCACAAGATTTGACCCGTGTCTCATCCAGCATAATGATACGGCATAAGAAAGCCTCTCATTCGCCTTCACAGTGAGCAGTATCATACTGTTGCCGTTTCTGCCTCTCCGTCAAATCATGCTGAACCGATGGCGAAAGAAGTTTTGTGAAACCCAGGTATTTCTTCAGAATATGAAGGACAGTTGTATGAGCTGGTCTTCTCTCCTGGACAAGGTCACGAATCGTTTGGCAGCGCGATCACTGTTTACTCCAACAGTAAGAGCAGAAACTTTTTAGGCACTGACAAAGAGACGACCTGGCCGACAATGTCAGTCACTTTTTGGCGTTCTTCATTGTAATGTTTTATCCACCTTGGCAGTGTAAAGCAGTGCACTTTCACCACATGCAACTTGGAAGTCCATGGATAACACTGTCGCGAACCACATCTCCCGGCGGTCTACTAAACCTGTGGGGTTCGTACAGCTGTCGACGCGTCCCACATATCAGTTCGTTTTTACATTCCAATTGTTATCCGTGTTCCTTTATTTCTTTTTTTATTTTGGTCTCCTTTATCCCATATAAACAGACAACGTTCGGTCTCCTTCTTCTCCTTCTTCCCTGAGGATGTTGCACTCTGATCTTCTCTGGGCATCTGTGATTTGCATTACATACCCATACCAGGTGAGCTGCCGTTCTTCTATTCTATCTATGATACTTTTAAACAGAGTCTCCCTATGGTCTGGTCCTGTAGGATGGGCCTTAAATGGATGTGCTGAAGCCTTAGCATTTTTAAAACACAGATACCCGGCTCGAGGTATCTGTCAAATTCTCTGACACGTTCAGTTTTTACCCAATTATGGTGTTCTTGCTTCAAAAACATTGTGACAGCACATTAGACAGTTCGCTCCATGAAGCTCTCTTCGTCTCCTATCTGAGAAAGCGTTTGATGTGACAAGGACAGTCCAGTTGTGCTGAGCTGACCTGGGTGTATATACCGGGTGATCAAAAGGTCAGTATAAATTTGAAAACCGAATAAATCACGGAATAATGTAGATAGACAGGTAAAAATTGACACACATGCTTGGAATGACACGGGGTTTTATTAGAACAAAAAAAAACAAAGTTCACAAAATGTCCGACAGATGGCGCTGGACAGCAAAACGTCAGTCACTGGGCATGACAATCGTGTATAAAAGGAGCTTTTATGAGAGGGAGAATCACGCGGGCAAGAAACGCCGGGACTGGCGACAGACATGCACCCGTTTAAATGGTTCCCTCCCTATCAACTCATCCAAGTTCTGGTCCGCCTTCCGTCGCCTTACCGGGACTAAACCCTCCCCCTACTATCCTCTTCTCCATGATAATCACCGCTTCCCTGACACCCTTAGTAAGGCCAATCACTTTGCCTCCTACCTGTCTGATGTCTTTTCCATCCCCGATGATCCCCAGTTCTATTACTCCCTTTTCCCTGATGTCCGCGATCGAAATGACACCTCTATCCCTCCCCTCGCACCTGGTTTCCAGTAATTGGACAACATTACACACACGGAACTCAATGCCCCAATCACTACACAGGATCTCATTGCTACACTCCGCACGAAACGCAACACCGCTCCTGGTCACAATCGTGTCACCTATCGTCACCTTCGCGAAGCTCCTGCCTCTTTCCTCTCCACCTTGGCCAGGCTCTACAATGTCCCGACTCCGCCTCCTCAAGCTCCTTTCGGGCCGTGCATGGGGTCTGGACCCCTCCACCATCCTCCACACCTATAAATCCCTCATCTGCCCTATCCTCTGCTACGGCCATCCGGCCTGGATCTCCGCCTCCCCCCTCCCTTTTATAAATCCCTTCAAATCCTTGAACGTCATGCTCTCCGCCTCGCCTATCGCATCCGTCTCCCCTCCCCCATGTGGATCCTGTACGATCTCATTCCTTTCCCCCACCTCCTCCTATTCCTTGAAAGGATACTGATCCTGTACACCTCCCGCAAACTCGACCCTCCTCACCCACTTGTCTCTCCCATCCTCTCCCAACCCCGCCGACTGCGGCTCCTGTATTCCCACGTCCCACCCTGTCTCCATCTCTCCGCCCTCCTTACCCTCTCCCAAGGTGGCTTCCGGCAGCTCCCCCTCCCTGATGAAGTCCTCCTCCCATCCATCTACCCCTCCTATCAACTTTAATCCTACCCGCCCCCACTTCCTGTGGCCTCTCCACTTGGCACCCTCCCTCCCTTCTCTTTCCTTTTCCCCCGTCCCCTTCCTCCACCCCTCTTCCCCCCGGGCTCCCCCCTTTTTTTCCCTCCCCTCCCCCTATCTCCCTTGCACATGGCATCTGCCCTCCCCTCTCCCTGTCCCCTTCCTCCACCCCCTCCCTTGGCAGCTCACCGGACTCGCACACGCTCAGTGAACATTCGCGCGCTGGAGATCATCGCCATCAGTGTCTCATGTGTGTGCCTTCGTTTTGTGTTCAGTGTCCTTTCGCCGTCACCCCACCACTGTTCACGTGTGCCCTCGCAGTCATCCGTGTTATGTGCGCTGTGTCAACAAGTGGTAGTGTTTTTTCTCATCTAGCGTGAACGGCTTCATTTTTACTGTTTATTGTATCTACTTTTTTTGCCCTCCGTTTTTATTGTATTGTCTGTGCCACCTCTTTGTCATGTTATTGTACCACTCAAGGCTGAAGAGCAGGGTAATGTGCTGCTGCCAGCCCGCCTTGTCTGAGGTGATTAAAATTACAATAAAGAAAAAAAAAGAGGGAGAATCAGATGCGCCAGAAGTCACAGCATGTCGACGTTACCTGAAAAGGCCGTTTTAGTGAAGTTGTATTACCAGAATGGGGAATGTGCAAGTTCAGCGTTACGATCCTATCGCCATAGGAAGGGGACTCGAACGGGTAAAGGTCCGTTGACAAACGCAGTTGTGGCGAGAATGATTTCGAAGTTCTAAGCCACGAGTTGTTTAGACGATAGACCCGGTAGTGGCCGACCGAGCACAAGGCGCAATGCTGCTGAAACAGTTCAGGAAGAAATGGAGACTGTAGCGGGTTCGTCTATGCACGGGGAAGTCAGTGCTCGTGCAGTCGCACGTCGCACCGGCATTCCATACACCACTGTTTGGTTGGCACTTAGGCGTACTCTCCGATGCTATCCGTAAAAAATCCATCTTCATCATGAACTGTTATCTGGCGATCTAGTGAAGCGGAGGGCATTTGCATTGTGGGCGTTTCAAAACATGGCTGAAGATGACGATTGGTTGAGTAACGTGTTGTGGACCGACGAAGCTCATTTCACGCTCCGAGGGTCTGTCAGCTCCCACAACTGCAGAATTTGGGCTACCGAAAATCCTAGAACTGTCGTGGAAACTCCATTGCACGACGAGAAAGTCTCGGTATGGGTTGGATTTACCACATCTATCGTTATCGGGCCTTCTTTCTTCGAGGAAATGCGTGGTTCTGGTTTTGTAATTGCAACCGTGATGGGTGAGAGGTACACTGATATGTTACAGAACCGCATTATTCCCAGCCTGGCTGATAAACACCTGCTGGAACGTACGATGTTTATGCAGGATGGCGCTCCTTTACATATTGCTAGACTCGTGAAAGATCTCTTGCGCGCGTCGTTTGGTGACGATCGAGTTCTCAGCCGCCACATTCGTCATGCTTGGCCTCCCAGGCCGTCGGCCGCGGTGGTCTCGCGGTTCTAGGCGCGCAGTCCGGAACCTTGCGACAGCTACGGTCGCAGGTTAGAATCCTGCCTCGAGCATGGATGTGTGTGATGTCCTTAGGTTAATTAGGTTTAAGTATTTCTAAGTTCTAGGGGACTGATGACCACAGCAGTTGAGTCTCATAGTGCTCAAAGCCATTTGAACCATTTGAGCCTCCCAGGCCCCCAAACCTCAGTTCGTGCGATTAATGGCTTTGGGGTTACCTGAAGTCGCAAGTGTATCGTGATCGACCGACATCTGTAGGGATGCTGAAAGACAACATCCGACGCCAATGCCTCACCATAACTCCGGGCATGCTTTACAGTGCTGTTCACAAAATTATTCCTCGACTACAGCTATTGTTGACGAATGATAGTGGACATATTGAGCATTTCCTGTAAAGAACATCTTTGCTTTGTCTTAGTTTGTTATGCTAATTATTCCTATTCTGATCAGATGAAGGGCCATCTGTCGGACATTTTTTGAACTTTTGTATTTTATTTGTTGTAATAAAACCCCATGTCATTCCAAGCATGTGTGTCAATTTGTACCTCTCTATCTACATTATTCCGTGATTTATTCAGTTTTCAAATTTATACTGACGTTTTGATCAAAAGTATCCGGACACCTAGATGTAAACGACTTACAAGTTCGTGGCGCCCTCCATCGGTGATGCTGGAATTCAGTATAGTGTTGGCCCACTTTTAGCCTTGATGACAGCTTCTACTCTCGCACGCATTTGTTCAATCAGGTGCTGGGGAATGGCAGCCCATTCTTCACGGAATGTTCCACTGAGGAGAGGTATCGATGTAGGCTGTTGAGGCCTAGCACGAAGTCTGCGTTCCAAACCATCCCAGAGGTGTTCTATGGGATTCAGGTCAAAACTCTGTGCAGGCCAGTCCATTACAGGGATGTTATTGTCGTGTAACCACTCCACCACAGACAGTGAATTATGAGCAGGAGCTCGATCGTGTTGAAAAACGCAGTCGCAATCCCCGAATTGCTCTTCAACAGTGTGAAGCAAGAAGGTGTTTAAAACATCAATGTAGGCCTGTGCTGTGATAGTGCGACGCGTTCACTGCCGTGATGCGTGGCTTATGAGCAGGCATTCGGCCATGAAATCCAAATTTTCTCACCTCCCACCTAACTCTCGTAGTTCTTGCAGTGGATCCAGATGCGGTTTAGAATTCCTGTGTGATGATCTGGATAGATATCTGCCCATTACACATTGCGACCCTATTCGGTTGTCAGCGGTCTCTGTCAGTCAACAGATAAGGTCGGCCAGTACGCTTTTGTGCTGAACGTGGCCTTCACGTTTCCACTTTACTATCGCATCGGAAACAGTGGACCTAGGGAAGTTTAGGAATGTGGAAATCTCGAGTATAGACGTATGGCAGAAGTGACTCCCAATCACCTGACCACGTTCGGAGTCCGAGAGTTCCGCGGAGTGCCACATTCTGCTCTCTCACGATGTATAATGACTACTGAGGTGTCTGATTTGAAGTACCTGGCAGTAGGTTGCAGCACAATGCACCTAATATGAAAAACGTATGTTTTTGGGGGTGTCCGTATGGTTCTGATCACATAGTGTAACTCACGTCTAATATAAACGGCATTATTTGATGCCGTTGTGCTGCTTATCTATCGCAGAGTTTCCATTATTAAAATTCCAACACTCGTGTAAGCTAACCTCGCATTGAGTTTGCAAATATCTCTTACAGTGTACCACGATGATGCCGAAAAATGACACAGAATCTGTAGCTGGAGATCCTGTCTTGAACTGGAATTTGACATTTAAATACTTCAACATCCTGAATACTGAGGTCTATATGTGTTTTTATCTTTTATAGTCCGGGGCTGTCATTACCATCTACAGCACGAACAGAAATAAAGGAGACGAGCAAACGTAGTAGCGTATTGTAAGGATATCGACACAAAAGCACAGGCAGGAATTCTAGTTTATTTGTAGGAAATGAGTAATTCTTATTATGGACATGCTCTTGATTTCGAAAGTAATGCAGTGCAGTGGATTATATCACTTGTGTCTTGGTCGCGTTTGCAACGAGTACTAAAAACTGATATTTCCACTTTATTTGAAGAGTCACACTATTTCCAGATGAGTTCAGCTTCCACAGTATTTTCAAACGACCCATATTGTGTATGCCCTGTTGCCATGGATAAATCGCACTGGTGTGCAAAAGTTAACGCCGAAAGTAACTTTCGCGTGATATGTCACTCCCAAGTAACATAGCTCGATGAAACAGTATAGCACACAACGTAGCTGAAAGAAAAATGAAATGTGACGAACAGAAATGACACTTTTATTCAAAGACAATAATTAAACTGAAGCCATCGCGGTGTTTTTGTCCCTTGGAGATTATAAAATGCAGGACATGATTGTTAATACGGTGTGTCGTCACAAAGGACGAGAATGCATACTGTAGACCGTGCTCCCACGCTGACCACAAGGTCTGTGAGGTAATTTTGAGGCAGGCCTTTCCACTCCTACACCACTTCGGGTGACAACTGCTGGATGATGGTTGGTGCATGTAGGCATGCAGCTAAACGTCTCCACAACGAATCGCACACGTATTCATTGGGCTTTTAGTCGGGGAAACGGGCAGGCCAATCTATTCGCCGAATAACCGCTCGTTCCAAAATCTTCTCTACCTACAATGGTCGATGCTGTCACGCATCTTCATCCTTATAAATGACGTGAGGTCCGAATGCGCCTCTGAAAAGACCCACATGGCTAAGAAGTACAATATCACAGTAACATTACCCAGTGAGTTTACTGTATCTGGAGATACGATATGGTGCCAAGAGCATATTGACTGGCCCAATGACGAGTGGGCTGCTTGCTCTTCTCGGATGACAACAGAGTCAACCTGCGTAACATTTATGGAAACACGCTCATACAAGTAGAGGACCCACGTGTATTTTCAGTTGTCAACCGTGATGGAGCGGGAATGGAACGGCCAACCACAGTGACTGGGAGAGAGTTGCGCGGCATACACTGCCACCTGCGGTGGTCACACACCTCATAAGAACAATGTCCCGCCTTTTGTAATGTCAATGGGAGGGTAAAATACCGTGGTGACCTTAGTTTAGTCACTGTCTTCGAATAAGTGTCCTATGTTTTGGTCTCATTGCATGTTTGTTTCAGGTAACTTCCGTTTCCTATTGTAGCAATTCCTTCTGTGTATGGTTCAAAACTTATTGCGCCCTGTTACATGGTAGTCACACATCACGCGAAAGCTAGTTTCGCCCTTCAGTTTTCCATATCACAGTAAAAACTAAAGGCAATATACAGTGATTTGGTTTGTACTGTTTATTGCAAAAGGATATGCTGTCAAAGCATAGGAAATGTTTAAGGAATCCACGCCTTTACTTTCAAAAGTTAAGGAATGGATGGTTAATTTCAATCGTAGACCATACTTACATTGAAGGTCGATCTCATGGAATCACTTCGAAACTGCGACTTCAAAAGTACACATCCAGAACGGTCAAGGGACGAGCCTTTTATTCGGGGTGTGTAAAATAACTAATCGCATAAGCGTACCAGAAGCAAAGTACAGATTATTTTACATGTGTATTTAATAGTGAAAAAGGGTTAGGGATCATACATCTCAGATCTGCTGAATTTTGACAAAGACCAAGTACGAAATCGAATATTGTAGAATTACTTGTTTGAGCATTATTCCTAGGAAGTTCACAACGCCAGAAGACTTTTGCGAAGAGTAGGAATATCTGCAGAGGATCGGGGGTTGGTGCAGAGACTAATAGACAGTTGACTTTGAAAGTAAATAAATGCAACATATTGACATAAACAGCCGAAGAAGATCACTATTATTCCACCACAGTATTACCCAAAAATCACTGGAATGAGAAGTAGCATAAAACGTTCTATCGGATGTATGTATTGCACTTTACAAAATGGACGTCACCGTTCAAGAAATGTTCAAAACTAACCAGTAACTTTCAGCATGAACACCAAATGAAAAATGGTACACCACAATGATCACCAAGTTTCGCACCAGTGAGATCGAAGGCGAACGCCTTGGTATTTACAAACCGCGCAGGTAGATGAGCTAGGCATCCACTCTTAAATAATACATTAGAACCATACTGGTGTAACTGGGTGATGTGAACTTATAGAATGTGATGACATGCAGCCGAATGTGAAACAGTTTGTCATACAGCTTATGGAGAAAGGTGTAACTGCAGACTGGGCGATAATACCTTTTCAGTGGACGAAAACAAAACATCCAGAGGCTGAATTTATCCAGTGGTTCCAGGCAGTGTCAATTCCAATGTCACACACTTCCCAGGAGTGATAGTTTGCTCTAAAGGAGTATGATATTTATACGCAGACCAGTAATCTAGGATAAGCAAATTATTTTGACCAGCTGTTGGCCAAATCAGTGCTCGTGCCATATTTGTAGTTCTCTTACGCCCATTTTCCCACTCTTGCTTGCTGTGACCTAAACATTCCCTACTGACGTTCAAAGATTATTGACACGAGAAAGAATCGTAGGTGACAGAGTACCACCAACTTATAGCAGTTTAATAAACAACTTTCCAATCAATTTACCATGCAGATCAACAGTCGGCATAATTGTATACTAATACGTTAAGGCATTTATGTTAGCTGATCTTGATAAAACTCTCTTTGTACGTCTAATTTCCAGATTTCCTTTGATATGCATTTCCACTTCAAATTCAGATTGGTCGGAGTTGAAAACAAATTCCTTATTCAATGATGGGATAAGTTCGTTTATCTCATCTACAAATTTTCGGGCCGATTCCAAGGTTTTCTGTGCATCGTTAAGTTGACACCTTGTTTGAAACTTCAATTTCTTGTCTTCCAATTCTGTAGACTGTTTGAAACTATGCAACCATCCACTGCTTCTCTTGAAATCACTGTAATGTATATCGCACACATTTTGATGTGCATAACAGAGTATATCACCATCACGAAAATCCTGTAAATTCTATCGAGGGTTTTTGACACACGAAACATCAGTTTTTGTAACAATTGAGCCTTGTGTTTCCTTGAATATCCGTACTTTTTTTTATGCACTACACGGCACAGCTGCGGACTTATTTGAAATCAGTTCATAATCAGTATCTTTATCACTGTGTTGCAGATGATCTTTCATGTAATTAATTATGTTAGTACCCTTTCCACGAACAACGATTGTTTTACTACGTTTTACTGAAAACCTGATTTATGGGATAAGGATGATGAACTACATAGCTCGAGACCTGTTCTAGTACTATTTTCACTAGTTAAGCTCATATCTTCATCGCTGTATAGTTCATCTCATCTCTGTATAGTTCCTCTATATTGTTCACATAGTCGAACGTTTACGGCAACACACATTCCATTGACTGATCTTGCAGAAATACTAATACATCACCTTTCACTTCTTTCACACTATGCGAAATTCATTAGGATCCATCGGACGAAACGTTAACTACGGCAACTGTTATCGGACATGCACTGTGAGACCAGAAGTAACTGGACTCCCCCCAAAAACATACGTTTTTCATATTAGGTGCATTCTGATGCCATCTACTGCCAGATACTTCATATCAGCGAACTCAGTAATCATTAGACATCGCGAGAGAGCAGAATGGGGCGCTCTGCGGAACTCACGGACGTCGAACGTGGTCAGGTGATTGGGTGTCACTTGTGTCATACGTCTGTACGCGAGATTTCCACACTCCTATACATCTCTAGGTCCACTGTTTCCGATGTGATAGTGAAGTCGAACCGCTATCCAGACCATCGCACAGGAATTCCAGGATCCACTGCAGGTACTATGTCAGTTAGACGGGAGGTGAGAAAACTTGGATTTCATGGCCGAGCGGCTGCTCCTAAGTCACACATAATGACGGTAAATGCCAAACAACGCCTCGCTTAGCGTAAGGAGCGTAAACACTGGACGATTGAACTGTAGGAAAACGTTGTGTGAAGTGACGAATCACGGTACATAATGTGGCGGCCCCAAGGGAGGGTATGGGTATGGCGAATGACCGGTGTACCTCAACTGCCAGCATGTTTAGTGCCAACAGTAAAATTCGGAGGCGGTGGTGTTATGCTGGGGTTGTGTTTTTCAAGGAGGGGGCTTCCACCCCTTGTTGTTTTGCGTGGCACTATGATAGCACACGACTACATTGATGTTTTGAGCACCTTCTTGTTTCGCACTGTTGAAGAGCAATTCGGGATGGCGATTGCATCTTTCAACACGGTCGAGCACCTGTTCATAATGCACAGCCTATGGCAGAGCGGTTACACAACAATAGCTCTCCTCAGTGCACGACTCTGTGAAAAATGGGCTACCATTCCCCAAGAGACCTTCCAACAGCTGATTGTACCTATGCCTGTGAGAGTGTAAGCTGTCATCATACTGAATTCCAGCATTACCGATGGAGGGCGCCACAAACTTGTAAGTCATTTTCAGCCAGGTGTCCGGAGACTTTTGATCACGTAGTGTATAATGCTAAGTTTGCAGATTTAATCCACAAAGACGTCGGGTACATGGCACCCGATCAGCAACTTCAGGACTTAATTACGTGAGTTATTCAAAAATATTGAAAATGCATGCTTGTACATAAATGCAGATGCTAGTCAAGGACACAACTTGTTGATGCTGGTGTTCTGGGTGCTCGTAACCAAGGTGCTCGAAGCGTTTTGTGTTTCGAGAGGCAACGTATCAAAGATTTGTACTGCATACAGGAAACATGGAAAACCATCGTCTGGTGAGTGACAACGCCGACGAAAGATAGTGTTGAGTGATGGCGACATACGGTCATTGAACAGGACTGTGAAGATAAATAATGTGATGACAGCTTCAGAACTTAATTCCGCACTCACGAATTCTTTCAAAACCAAAACAACACGAATGGAGCACCATACGTTGGGAGTGACAGTGCGAGCGGGAACTACAAAATCAAACAACTGTGACACAAATTACCGTAACAGGGAAATGTGTTGCCGAACCAAGAAAACCTAGACTTTGGAGCAATGGAAGGATCAGTCTTGTTTCACGCTGTTTCCAGTTTCTGGCCGAGTTTACACCCCAAGAGTGAAACACGGCGAGGATTCGGTAAGGATTTGGGCAACCGTATCATGGTACTCTAAGGGCCCCATGGTTAACTTATAAGGTCGCATTACTGTCAAGGTTTATGTGAGCACGTCAATTACTCAGGTCGGTCCCATAATAGAATTTTTGTACTGCCAATGGAGATGCTGTTTTCCAACTCCAACAAGGCCACAGTTGACACAGTTCACTTCCTCCATGACTGACTTTGTGAGCACTAAGATGAATTTTCGCACCGTGTCTGGCCGCCACTGTCACCAGATCTCAATATTATTGAGCCTTTGTGGTCCACTTCGGAGAGAACGCTGCCTGATCGCTAATCACCTCCATCACGGTTATTTGAACCTGCCACTACTTTTCAGAAAGAACGGTATGCTATCCCTTTGAAAACCGTAAAGATCGTGTATTTAACCAGGCTGAGAAGACTGGTAAGCGTTTTGTATGCCCACGGATTTCCTACACCGTATTAGACTTGGTAATGTATTGTGTTTTTGGTGTTTCTATATTTTTGTCCATCACCTGGATGTTCGCGAATTTTATTTAAAAATGGAAGAAATAACCTAATTCGTCGAAAGAAATTACCCAATGTCCCACATGGGGAGACAGATGGTACTTCGAGCAACTTTGTTGAAGAAACACAAGAAAAACATCGAAATTTACATTCATGATGATTCTGAAATCCGTCTGAGATCATAACTGTTGAAGTAAGCCAGTTTACACTGAGGTGACATTAGTCACTGGATGCATTCTAATATCGTGTTTTACCTCCGTTTGCCCTATGTAGTGCAGCAACTCGAGGTGGCATTGCCTTAACAAGTCTTTGGAAGTCCCCAGCAGCAATATTAGACCATGTGGCCACTATACTCTTCCACAGTTGTTAAACTGTTGCCGATGCAGGGTGCTGGGTACGAACTGCCCTCTCGATTGTGCCACATAAATGTTCCATGGGATCCATGTCGGGGGATCTGCATGATCAAATCATTCAATCGAATTTTCCAGATTGTTCTTCAAACCAATCGTAATTGTGGGCCAGTCACATCGTTGTTGAGGAATATGTTGTTCATGAATGCTTATGGTCTCCAGGCAGTCGGACATAACCATGCAGTCAATGTTCGGTTCAGTTGGACAGAGGGTTCAGTCTGTTCCATATAAACTCAGCTCACATCGTAACACAGCCACCACTATTTAGCAGAGTGACTTGTTGACAAAGTGGTTCCATGGCTTCGTGAGATGTACACCACACTCGGACCCTGCCATAAACTCTTAGCAGCTGAAACCGGGACTCATGCGTCTTGCCACTGTTACCCAGTCGTCTACGGTCCAATTGGCATGGTCACAAATCAAGAAAGGCGCTGCAGGAGATGTCGTGCTTTAGCGAAGGCGCTCACGTCGGTCGCCGCCATGGTGGCCGAGCGGTTCTAGGCGCTTCGGCCCGAAACCGCGCAACTGCTACTGTCGCAGGTTCGAATCCTGTGTGTGATGTCATTAGGTTAGTTAAGTTTAAATAGTTCTACGTTCTAGTGGACTGGTGACCTCAGATGTTAAGTCCCATAGTCCTCAGAGCCATTTGAACCATTTTTTTTCACTTCGTTCGTCTGCTGCCATAGCCCATTAACGTCAGTTTTCGCCGCATTGTCCTAACGCATACATTCGTTGTACTTCCCACGTTGATTTTTGCAGTTATTTCACGCAGTGTTGCTTGTCTGTTAGCAGTGGAAACGCTGAAAAAATGCTGCTGCTCACGGATGTTAAGTTAAGGCCGTCGGCGACTTTGTGTCCGTGGTAAGAGGTAATACCTGAAGTTTGGTATTCTCGCCACATTTTTGACACTGTGGATCTCGGAATATTCAGTTTATTAACTATTCCTCTCGTCTAGTTCCAAATACCATTCCGCGTTCAGGGTCTAATGATTTTTGTTGTGCGGCCATAACGTCGACGGGCACCTTTTCAGATGAATCACGTGAGTACAGAGGCAACCCTCCCGATGCACTGTTCTTCTGTACTTTGTGTACACGATACTACCGCCATCTGTATATGTGCATATCGCTAGAGCATGACTATTGTCACTTTGCTGTAAAACACTATAGGGAAATTTATTAAGAAGTGGTGGACGTCTACGTTGTTGTTGTTGTTGTGGTCTTCAGTCCTGAGACTGGTTTGATGCAGCTCTCCATGCTACTCTATCCTGTGCAAGAATCTTCATCTCCCAGTACCCACTGCAAACTACATCCTTCTGAATCTGCGTAGTGTAGTCATCTCTTGGTCTCCCTCTACAATTTTTACCCTCCACGCTGCCCTCCAATACTAAATTGGTGATACCTTGATGCCTCATAACATGTCCTAGCAACCGATCCCTTCTTCTGGTCAAGTTGTGCCACAAACTTCTCTTCTCCCCAATCCTATTCAATGCTTCCTCATCAGTTATGTGATCTACCCATCTAATCTTCAGCATTCTTCTGTAGCACCACATTTCGAAAGCTTCTATTCTATTCTTGTCCAAACTATTTATCGTCCATTTTTCACTTCAATACATGGCTACACTCCATACAAATACTTTCAGAAATGTCTTCCTGACACTTAAATCTATACTCGATGCTAACAAATTTCTCTTCTTCAGAAACGCTTTCCTTGCCATTGCCAGTCTACAATTTTTATCCTCTCTACTTCGACCATCATCAGTTATTTTGCTCCCCAAATAGCAAAACTCCTTTACTACTTTAAGTGTCTCATTTCGTAGTCGAATACCCTCAACATCACCCGACTTAATTCGACTACATTCCTTTATTCTAGTTTTGCTTTTGTTGATGTTCATCTTATATCCTCCTTTCAAGACAATATCCATTCCGTTCAACTGCTCTTCCAAGTCCTTTGCTGTCTGTGACAGAATTACAATGTCATCTGCGAATCTCAAAGTTTTTATTTCTTCTGCATGGATTTTAATACCTACTCCGAATTTTTCTTTTGTTTCCTTCATTGCTTGCTCAATATACAGACTGAATAACATCGGGGAGAGGCTACAACCCTGTCTCACTCCCTTTCCAACCACTGCTTCCCTTTCATACTCTTACAACTGCCACCTGTTATTGTTACAAGTGGCAAAATTTTTTTTAAAGATCCTTTCGCTCCCTGTATTTTACCCCTGCCACCTTCAGAATTTGAAAGAGAGTATTCCAGTGAACATTGTCAAAAGCTTTCTCTAAGTCTACAAATGCTAGAAACGTAGGTTTGCCTTTCCTTAATCTTTCTTCTAAGATAAGGCGTAAGGTCAGTAATGCCTCACGTGTTCCAACATTTCTACGGAATCCAAACTGATCTTCCCCGAGGTCGGATTCTACTAGTTTTTCCATTCGTCTGTAAATAATTCGCGTTAGTATTTTGCAGCTGTGACTTATTAAACTGATAGTTCGGTAATTTTCACATCTGTCAACACCTGCTTTCTGTGGGATTGGAATTATTATATTCTTCTAGAAGTCTGAGAGTATTTCGCCTGTCTCATACATCTTGCTCACCAGATGGTAGAGTTTTCTCAGGACTGGCTCTCCCAAGGCCGTCAGTAGTTCCAATGGAATGCTGTCTACTCCGGGGGCCTTGTTTCGACTCAGGTCTTTCAGTGTTCTGTCAAACTATTCACGCAGTATCGTGTCTCCCATTTCATCTTCATCTACATCCTCTTCCATTCCATTTCCACTTCCATTTCCTCAAGTACATCGCCCTTGTATAGACTCTCTATATACTCCTTCCACCTTTCTGCTTTCCCTCCTTTGCTTAGAACTGGGTTTCCATCTGAGCACTTGAGATTCATACAAGTGGTCCTCTTTTCTCCAAAGGTCTCTTTAATTTTCCTGTAGGCAGTATCGATCTTGCCCCTAGTGAGATAAGCCTCTACATCCTTACATTTGTCCTCTAGCCATCCCTGCTTAGCCATTTTGTACTTCCTGCCGATCTCATTTTTGAGACGTCTTTCATCAATTAAATTCAATGTTTCTTCTGTTACCCAAGGATTTCTACCAGCCCTCTTCTTTTTACCTACTTGATCCTCTGCTGCCTTCACTACTTCATCCCTCAAAGCTACCCATTCTTCTTCTATTGTATTTCTTTCCCCCATTCCTGTTAATTGCTCCCTTATGCTCTCCCTGAAACTCTGTACAACCTCTGGTTCTTTTAGTTTATCTATGTCCCATCTCCTTAAATTCCCACCTTTTTGCAGTTTCTTCACTTTTAATCTACAGGTCATAACCAATAGATTGTGGTCAGAGTCCACTTCTGCCGCCGGAAATATCTTACAATTTAAAACCTGGTTCCTAAATCTCTTATTGGAGATAAATGGAAATAGATAGCGTCTCATTCAAATATTCTATTTTAACGTTTTTTTTTAAGTGATAGGCTGTTACCAAATGAGATATGTAGGCTCGTTTCATATCTTAGATTAAAACTTCCATCTCCCTGTTTGTTTTCACTTCTTTGCAGAGTACCAAGGTACAACTAAGTATATTGCAGAAATTACTTCCCCAGAAAGAGTGGCTTTTTGGTAGAAAGAATTGTTGATGCCAAAACGTTTCGTAAATTCAGAAAAATGGTTCACAATTTCCTACTACGTAATTATTACTCTAAGGGTTAGAACTCCGTATGCATTTTAGAATGCATGTTTACTAGACGTTTTTAATCCAATGATAATCCTTGTTATAGTACTGAATGTTAACATTTCCTCCTCGGACACGCTCTATCTCTTTATATGACACTACAGTTTATTTACCAAATTCGACCTAGAATGGCCGTATTTATAAAGCCAAATCGAGGTGCACTTATACTAGTTTGATGGAAAGCTTTGTACAAAAGGAAAGTCATCGTCATCGTATGCGGGTTGTGTCATGAATCAGCGTCACCATACCTGGTGGATTACGTTCGTCTTATCACAGACGGCACCGGACCTTCCGCCATATTGGTTTGACTTCAGGAATATTTATAGTTTGTCCGGAGTGTTCGAGCTGCATGTGAGAACCACCATTATCCAAAACAGTCCTGCGTTTGTTTGCCCGCATCTCGTGGTCGTGCGGTAGCGTTCTCGCTTCCCACGCCCGGGTTCCCGGGTTCGATTCCCTGCGGGGTGAGGGATTTTCTCTGCCTCGTGATGGCTGGGTGTTGTGTGATGTCCTCAGGTTAGTTAGGTTTACGTAGTTCTAAGCTCTAGGGGACTGATGACCATAGGTGTTAAGTCCCATAGTGCTCAGAGCCATTTGAACCTGCGTTTGTTTAAAGGCCACTCATCGATCACAGTGTTTGAGTGCAAAACTTAAAGTATAATTGCTGTGTCATACTTCATTACACCTTACAGAAGAAAAGAGTTGAGCCTGACGCCATGAACTAACAAGCTTAAACCGCCTAGTAACAGACTGCTTTGTCCCACATGATTCAATCGACAGAAGAATCGAAAGATAGCGTAGACACTACCCATCGTTCTGACAGTATAAATCGTGTTAAGTCGTACTACAGAAATCTCTGAATAGTAGACACTAACTGTGCTCTGTGCTATTGGTCCACTCGCAACTCTGACTGAATTTCGTTAGAATTCTGCGCATAGCATTTTGTGTACGTGACATCCGTCACTCCGCAAACAAATGCATCATTTCCGTAACAGATCGCTTCAGCTTTCGCGACTACTACGGTCCGCGAATTTGACTGTGTCTAGCCCTTGCGTGAGAATTCACAGATGTCATTTATTTATTTTCTGTCACTTAAGTTTGACCTGTCGTCTAGTGGCTAGGATATTCCGTGTATTCACAACATTAACGTGCACATTAACTTGAAATGAAGGTAATTTAGTATCGGTGTTTGTAGGGGGTTGAAATTTTATGTATCTGAAAACCTAATCAGTGAACAGAAATTATTAGAGTTAACAATTAATGTATTAAGAAGAAAAAATCGGAAATCATTTATGTTTGTAGACTGCCATCAATTCTGCTCTGTATAATGGTGTACCTCATAAGATTAATGAACATATCGCTCTTGGGCAGAGACATCCGGTCTACTGCTACTCCCCATCCGAGGCCTAGGACCTCAACAATACTTTGAGCCACTCACTTTCATCTACATTATGTTTTATTTATCATCTACTCTACAGTGTAGAGTTTGCTGTCATTGCGTCTACATCAGTCTTACAATCTAATCTTACTATCGATTGTACACCTCTCTCGTTATCCTACGGTAACTATCACCACACACATTTACTTAAAACCCTAGTTATTGTTTCACTATTCCACGTTAATTAGGGTACCACGACGTGTGTATGTTGTGCTCTGGATAACGTGGTAGTAGTACTGTTTCGCGCCTGAGATACAGGTTTCACAAGCATTGGTGTTACCGATTGTAGTGTACTACGTTGCCAATGTAAGTACATTACCCTTACATAAACACTACCTGATCAAGAGCATCCGGACACTCCTATTTAATGCCGCATTGAGCACTAGATGTCTGAAAGGTGGATCCGCCAGTTTAAAGGGAGGCATGCAGTATTACTTTGTCAGTAGAGAAGCAGTAACAGGAGAATGGATGAATCAAGAGAACTCACTGACTTCGAACGTGGACTAATCGTTGGATAACACTTGAGTAACATACCCATTAGGCACATTTATACCCTTCTAAAGCTACCAAAGATAACTGTTGGTGATGTGACTGTGAAGTGTAAATGTGGAGGAACAACCACAGTCAAACTAAGACTTGGTTGATTTCGTGTGCTGTCGGAAAGGGGCCGTCGAGCGTTGCGAAGGGTGGCTGTAAGAAACCGTATACCATAAGAAGGCATCACACGTCAGTTTCGAAGTATGTAGGCAGCCACGTAGAATGAGGTACAATTGTAGACTAGCTCCTCTTAATCTAAATACTTCAATAGTCAGTGCTACGTAACGTTTGAGATGATGTAAAGACCTATGTCACTGGACAACGGTTGACTGGAAACGAAAGACTTGAGATGGATCGGACTGTACCATGTGGCAGTCCGATGGAAGGGTTTAGGTTTGGCAATTGGCTGCAGGACGTTAGATGGTATCATGTATAGTGCCAACAGTGAACTATGGAGGGGCTGTGTAACGGTATCGAGGTGTTCCTCGAATTTAGGGTATGGTCCCCTTAATTCGGTTAAGATGACGCCAAATGCAGTGTTGTATGAACATATTTTACAGCATCCTTAATTTCTTACACAAGGGAAACAGTACGGTGGAGATAATTTCTTGTATCAGCCTGGGAATGCACCCACTGATAAAGCAGCATCTGTGAGGCAAAGCTCTGTGGATAATAACATTCCTAAAACGGACTGACATGCCCAGAGTGCCCGTCTGAAGGCTATAGTACGACTTCGGGATGAATTATAACGTCGACGTCACTCCATAGCCCGGAGACCTGAATCACTACGCACTCTGGTTTCGCTTCTTGAGGAGGAATGGGCTACCATTCCTCCACAGACATTCAGACTCCTCATTAAACGTCTCTGCAACTGAGTTCAAGCCGTAATAACGGCAAAGGGTAGGCATACTAATGTCCAGTAATAGGGACCCGGAAAGTTTTGATTTCTATGCTACGTCAGTTTGTCTTCGTCTGTGTCGCTGTCGCTACCATTACTACTGTTGCCTTTGTCTCCACTACTGCCTGCAGAGCCATTCGTCACCTTGTTCGTTGCCTCTGGTGCCCTCCGCAAGTAGTTTTTATGTAACGCTCTAAATATTGTGTCTAGACTGTTTGTAAGCTTCCTGTATACTATGTATCGATTGTCCGCCGTTTTTATTTTGGCAGTTACCACGCGTAAGGGAGTAATGGATCCGTAAATGAAAATTATTTGGTGGCACGAGCATATGTGTGTCGCGTAATAGTGCAAATGGCACGTTCACTGCACAATTTAAGCAAATTCAACGGTGCTATGAACTTATATACGTTCACATCTGCCGTGTTTCGTTGACTGTACATCTACGAATACCACTCATTAAATCCTGGTCCCTATTTTGATCCGGCCAGAGGTGTGAATCTTCCTACGCGTCAGTCTGGAGGCCTGAAGATGTCGTAATATAATAATGGGAAATTCTTCGGAATATTGGATTCCTTGTGTCACTACGACGAATTTCTGACAAAACACATGAAGCAAGGTCGGAGTCGCACAAGAAACTGGAAAGCGTTGACAAGTGCGTTATCTGTCAAATGAATCTCAGAGTGACCTACTCTATAGTTGTTCCAATTATGTCAGGAATGTCATCTTTGAACAGAGAGAAAATAAGGACAATTATTCTGCTATTCCTGGTGCTTCTCCAGACTAAAATCAAGCTGGAGAGACAACATTCATTCAGCATAATATTTATTTCCAGTAAGGAATTGATAAATAAGAAGTAAATGAACTGTTTTTGGAATTAGTAGATAATAATCAGAAAACTGGAGTTTCTACTGCTCATTTAGTTCGATCAATGCATGTGTAATACTGAAGTCCTATCTATGAATGCAGCGGACAGTGTTATGATAACGGAAGCAGTACCATAAGGTCTTAGAAAGAGCTCATCAATGGAATCCTCTCGCAAAATTTTGTCTTTGTACTTGTCATAGCTGTGGTATACGTGCAACGCGAGTTGTCACAAACAGGAACTTATTTCGCAGGGATTATACTGCTTTACATCACGTTCAATCGCAGTTCACAACGACGAGAAATTCTGAAACAGTGTGATGTAAGTTCCTCACATTCCATGTCTCACTTGAATAAGATGGTCATTACCGTTGACTCTCTCAGTAAGTAAAATCTCTCAGCTGAAATACGCTTTGTGATACGCGGCGTTTTTTATTGTGAGAGACATTTTAAAGTGTTTAATCATGGCGTCAGTTTTGGTACCAATTGACTACTGAAGCAAATTACTACAATCTCAAAATACTAACACTGATATTTCGAAAGCTTATTAAATGACTTCGCGAGAATTGGGACGCTATTCACACTGAACCTAAGATGTCTCCAGTGTAATTAATGCTGGTTCTAAATTTCCGCAGGTGTGCGCTGACAAGGGACCACTTGAGAGAGAGGATGCAAAAGGCCAGTGATATTTACGGCATTCGACGCCCTGCATATTGACTACCATGGAACCACAATATTGGCTGCTAATAGGCACAGGAGGCAGAACTGGAGGTATCAAATGGTCAATACACCATGACGTTACGGAGCGAATCTGAAGTGCTACGTCAAAGAGTAACTCACAACAGTGCTACAATGCTGGTGATGCCGATACAAAGCAGAGTAGTGGCAATGACAAACTGATGCAAACACTGCATTGTGCCTACAACAACAGTTGCCGAAGTCGATATTTCGTTAGAAAGGAGCGGAAAGAATTTCGCAGAGTGAGGAAGGAGTGGCAAATGAAATATTAGCGTTTCTGCATGGTGAGTCAGTGGAACATGTTGTGTCGTATACGCTCGACCTTGCGGACTATGTACCTGAGGAGTAGAATGATGACGATATGTGCTAACAAATGTCGAGCCCATCCTTGTCGGACAGGGAGCCACAGATTCCGCCCCAACTGAAACGTCGTGAAGCACAATAGTTGTCCGAGGAGCGGGTACGAAAGATACACTGAGGTGAAAAAAGTAACTATATACCTCCTAAATCGTGTCTGACCTCCTTTCAACTGCGTAGAGTAGCAATGTTGCATGGACTAAACAAGTCGTTAGAAGACTCCTGCAAAAATATTGAGCCATGCTGCTTCTATATCTGTCCATAACTGCGAAAGTGTTGTGGGTGCAGGATGTTGTGCATGAACTGGCCTCTCCATTATGTCCCATAAATAGTCGATCGGATTCATGTTGGGCGATCTGGGTGACCAAATCATTGTCCAGAATTTTCTTCAAAGCAATCACCAACAACTGTGGCCCGGTAACATTACATTGTTGTTTTGGAACATGAGGTCCATGAATGCCTGCAAATGGTCTCGAACTAGCCTAACATGACGATTTACAATCAATGGTCGCTTTAGTTGAACTAGAGGAACCTGTCCATTCCGCGTAAACACACCATTATGGAGCCACCACCAGCTTGCCCAGTGGTTTGACTGCCATGCAACCACAATACTTTCTGCTAATGGTCACAAGGGGCGGCACTGGAGGTATCAAATGGTCAGCACACCTGATCTCATCTGAGCAGGGGACTGTATTCAAGTCGTCTGAAAGAATCTACGTTTCATGGAATATCAGTGAGAGCCCTGAAGAGAAAAGAGCTACAAAAGTCGTATTCGGTGAAAGAAATCGAACTCGGCTGTGAACAACGGGAAAAGACCAACAATAGTTCACAGTCTGGTTGGGGTAGAGGCAGTGACTACACATAACAGTAAAACTCGCTGTACCTGAAATAGACAGCTGGGTAGATCCTCGATATACTGTGCATAAACTTGGAACAGCTCTTCAAAACATACGGCTGTACGTCATTAACTAATCGCGCAGAAGAAGCCTTACATATCTACATTTGCATCGACATCTGCATGTTTACAACACAGTTCACATTTAAGTGATTGCAGACGGTTCATCGAAATGTCTTCAAGTCGTTTCTCTGCAGATCCACCGTCTAACAGATAGCGGGAAAAACGAACACTTACATCTTTCATGCGAAGTCTGATTTCTCTTATTTAAATACAATGGCTGTGAGAGCCAAAAAATTATTTTCGCCTTTGGACTTTGATTAAAATTTCGTGAGAAGATCCTGCTACAAAGAAAACACGCATTTCTTTTAAAGATTGCCACTCGTTTTGCGTTATCATATTCTTGGAAGTCACTCTCGTACATAGTGATAATACCAACGAGCTACTATCCTTCGAACTTGAAGATATCATGTCATCTTGCTGTTCATTTACCCCAGTAACCCTGCCATTCTTCTAGGAACCATGCTAAAATTATTCTTAATTTGCCGTAGATTGTCCTTTGATTTCCTTCGCTCGTATCTTTATCCAGTTCCCTGCACCTCATTTCAGACAGAAGGGGTGTTTTGTAAAGGAACTGGTCACCTGTTTTGCGCCAGTATCCCGGATTAAATTCCAAACGACTTGTAAAGTGTGGGCATGAGACAATGTTGATGGTGATCAGTCTGCAGTATGTGGACATTAAGCTCGGCAACCCAGTTTGTGGCACTCGAGAGCAGTAGGCTATGTTCCGGTCTCTCATCATCCTCCGACACATACATGACACCACACTACCACACCCATTATAGTCATCTACACTGATCAGTTACACTTAAACAATACACAATGGCCGGCCATAATTGCCGGCGGTTCTAGGAACTGGAACCGCGCGTCCCCTACAGTAGAAGGTTCGAATCCTGCCTCGGGCATGGATGTGTGTGATGTCCTTAGGTTAGTTAGGTTAAGTAGTTGTAAGTTCAAGGGGACTGATGACCTCAGAATTTAAGTCCCATAGTGCTCAGAGCCATTTGAACCAGTACACAACGCTCAGACTTCGTGAAGGGAAGGTGCCTACAGGTGTGCAGGGCAGAAAACATGATAAACAATTCAGCTGGCTGAAGATGCCCTTCGGGATTTCCCAGTCAATAATGGCATACGACTTTACTTTGCTTTCCGTCGGGACTCGCAGGTATATTGGCTAGAGGTCCAAAATTACCTGAGCATCAAGGGATTCTACGGCAGAAAAGGCAACTGGAGGTGGTTGGAATGCGTCGTTAACCCCTCCTACAAGAGAGACTCATCAATGTTTACCACTGCAAACCGGTGGTCCATGAGGTTATGATGGAAACGAATATTACGAAATAATATGGACTTTTTCATTTCCTTTACATGTCGTACAGAATAGATAATATTGCGTAAATTTTCTAAACGTTTGTTAGTAATGGAGTAAAGGGGACAGACTTGCGTTTCACCTCCATTGATGATGTAGTGGTAAAATCATCTCAGGCAAATAGGACGAATGATATCTTTTATGAGAAGTCTTCCACCATTAAGTGTCTATGGAAACCTACTGAATCGTGACAATAGGGATACCGACACCGTTTCCATGGAAGCGGACTTTGTCAGAGTGAAAATTTCTGCCCTCACCATATGCCAAATGACAAACCCTAGAACTGGTCTCTGCCCTCGAAGGTTACACGTTCCTGAGAACCATCTGACTACAGTGCGGATGGCATAGGAATGATATTTCTCTATCAACGCATCATACTTCTCACTGAAGAGACCCAGGCGCTACTTCGAGCACTCCTAGTCGACCCAGCAATACACTTGTCCACACCTCTCAACTGGAAATAAGTCCTACATGAGGCGTTCGGAGTTTACCAACCCAGCCTGGACGGGATCGACTGTGCACACTACCGGTCGTAAATTCCCCTTCTTCATCTTTCCTGGCGTTCCAGCCCACTCTGTGTGTGTGAGGCCATGATGCAATATCTTCAATAGTCCAGGAAGCCTTTTAATTACTTTCTTAAAACAGCTGACTAAATATAATGTTCTTGGCCATCATTTCTTACATAAATACTCAATTCTTATAAAATACTTCGGATGACTACAGGACGTAGTTTCGTTATATACACTCACTCCTGATGTATTCATTAAGGGAAAATCCTGTAAGTTCAGCTGAAATATTTTATTTCGTTTCTCAATTGATGTCCGCCTGTCGGCACATCGATGGCTACAAAGATGCTGTTGCTGATGCATGCAGCATATGAGATTTCACGCAACCAAACGGAAGTATTCAAAACAGATAATTAGAAGGTGTCGCTTATTGCTCGTTGTCAGGGAAATAATGTGGTAACCTGAGAGTTTCTCGTTCCCAAGTAATAGATCCATCAACACCAAGCAGGAATTTACCTAGCAGCGCGATAGCCTTCGTATCGGATTTAAGTGATCTGTGATAGAAGTTTTCAAAGCTTTAACTAGATGCGAGATATTCCTGGAGATCGCATGATATTAGACAAGCACACTCAACAAAAAACGACTTATCACCAGAGGACATCACGGGAATACCGTCTATCTTTCCCTGCAACCCTGATAGCGGTCTAGATTTGGCGACAAAGAGAGTCTATAATTTTCTTGACATGTTTCATATCTAGCTGTAGCCTTTCGTTCATAATTAGATAACAAATAGCTAACAAACTGCGGGGGATGTGAACTGCTAAGTTTCATTCACTGTTCCAAATACGTCCATACATTTTCAATACGATTAAATCAGGTTTTTAATAGGTACTCGTGAACTGCGCTAGTGTGTCTGAGTATTCGTCACACCAGGTACGTCGTATTTGGGAGTGACTGCACCTTAGTTTCCTTTCGACCTCAAAAAGTAGGTCTCTTGCCAATTGATAAGAAAGACAGTGGCCCAGTTCCGCCTTCTTGGAGATGGGGAGCAAACAATGCTTTAGAACCTCGTAGGGTTTTCTGTACTGCCTTGACTCAAAATGACACGAGAGTGGATGTTTTTCGTATCAAGGCGCTTCTTTACAGATGAGATGTTGCCGCCAAGAATGTTGGAGAATCTGACATGTTGGAGAATATCCTCAGATATCGCATCGTGGACCTATCGTCGAAAAACTGTTGGCTGTAGGGAGCAAAGGTGGAGACAATTATCGCCTGTGTAGTGTAGACATGACTGCAGTCTTGCTTGAGGAGGGTGGAGATGAGCTGTGGACGACGACGCCGTTGCTCGGACATGGTATGGAACACAGATGGTATTTCCTTGGGCACGATATTTCGTCTGCGTGATCTCCCCACTACACCATGTAACTTACTGCGTGTCCATGGAAGGAGCTTGGCCTTAATGCACTGTCGTACCCTGTGCATTTAAGGTGGTGGGGGGGTTATTCATCGTGTTCCCCTGGCACAGTGTAGTAATAGTTCATGGTGTCTCGGTGCCACGATTCTTTCCCGCGTTGGAAGTACTCTCTGGCTGTCATTGGTTGGGCGCAGTAGAACCACCACATCAGAGTGGAGGGATGCGTGGGAATGGGGCATTCACAGGGTTAATAAATTGTTTCACAGAGGTGGGAAGTGTTAAGTTTCCATATCCAATGGCTGCTTCAGACACAGTGGAAGTACGAGGGAGCTGATGAGAGTGCAATGTTCGGAAAATGCGAGTGGCCATTTTCCTGTTGGGAGCACTCCAGAAGGAAGGGTGTCCGACACATAGACACGATCTATTCTGCTTGTAGAATGGTTTGTAAGGTGTGTATGGCTGGGGACGCCGCCATATACCTTCTTCTATGCGTCAACAAAGCGAAGTTCTTCAACCATTGTGTATAGGAATGGTGATGGTGAGAAGCTGGGATAATGATCTTTCAGATGATATACACAATTAAAGTCACCTCCAATGTAGAGTTGTCGAAAGGACCAAAGAAGATGACGACGATGTCTTCGGAGTAAACAGTAAACATTGACATCGGTTTGGTGCGCTCAACAGGACACATACCTTGATGATACACGCTCAGAGTAGTGTAAGGGCCATGCCCTGTGTGGATGGGAGTGTGGTCACATTATTGACGGTAGCCCTTCTCGGACGTAGATCGCTACCTCAATTCCAGCCTGATCCCACACGGACTTATACAAGTTGTATGCATTAATATCCGGAATTGTCGCACTGTGCACCTCTTGTAATTAAGTAAGCACGACATCCCACATCTCAATAATGTCTCAGAATAATTGTGTCTCTTCCATGCTGACAATCATTTTTATGCTGAGGGAGTCTATTTGTTATGCTTGTCGTGAGGTCACTGAAAGTAGACCATCATGGCTGGGAGAGGAAGCGTGTGTAATCAGTGGATGACATCATCCTGCCCTGCTCAGCCACATGTGGCACACTTGTATGTCATTGGAGGGTGAGACTAACACTGTAAATCATACAAACGATCATTCACTGGGAGGTTGGGGATATATGATCCTGGCAGGGAAATATCTTCCTCCACCCATACGTTCTTCATTATGTGATTCCTAGAAGGGTTTGGGAATGGCGTGATCACTGGGCAGGGTTGACCGTCACTGTCACCATCAGCTGACAACAGGAAGTGGTTTCTGATAGCATGTGTGACACCATCGTCCTCGTGCATCACATTGTCATCAATTTCTGGTACCGACCTATGCCTCCACCTGTGTCACCATTGCGAAAGCCGTTTGCGAACATGTCCTTCTGCATCAGAAGAGGACAAAGAGTATCTTGGTTCCCCTTCCCTGTCTGTTAGTCCCTTCATATTGTCCAAACTGTCGCTTTGTGATGGACGTTGTGGAGTGGAGTGGTTAAGTGGCAGGTTCTGTGAAATCATGGTAGTGGTAAGCGCCATTGCATACGTCACTGGCAGAGTGGTCGGGTTTGGTGTGGTCGTAATGTCCATAGGCGGTAATTGTGCAGCACTGTGCTGTGTACATTACGACAGATGGTGGCCATCCTTGCCACATCCGGATCACGTGCGGGATTGGCTTTCGTTCATGATAATAGCTCTGCAGCCGCCGATGTAGAGGCAGATGTGCGTATGGCTACGGAGATCGACAGGCACTTGTCAAGCACGATTAAAGGCAGGATTTGCTTTGAACTATGCCCATTTCCCGGCTACATGGTCGAGAGTCGTGAAATAAGCGTGGTGTGTGGCTATCAGAGCTTCGGTACGTTGTGCAAATGCCAGCTCGAAAACGCTAATTATTTGGATGCTTCGATATGCGTGATTTATAGTCACAGTGCTTATGTTGCCATCTACGAGGCAGAAGCAGTGTCCTTGACTTGCTTCCCTAATGATGGTGTCACATTTTTTGGGTCATTGACAATGTACACATACATTCTGTTTCTGACTGTGGAAAAATGTATACCTATGACGCACCTCAGTACTGCCGAGTGCAGACAGCCACTGCCTCAGACATACGGACACGCTTTCTGATACTCTTATATTCCTCCTCACTGTACCGCAACAGCTGTTCAACATTAACCCCCTATACACAGGTGCCTGATTCCCGTAGGAGATCGGACGCTGACTGTGCATCCGCACTGAAGCTTTTTCATCAAAGAACCGACGCACACATAGAATTATATACATGAGTGATGTCTGGTATGACCTCGCTGTTCGGTCTCCCCCAATTGAACGAACAAGCACTATATATATCTGTATATGTCTAGAGGGCCTCGGGGGATAACATACGGTACAGTAAATAACTTTTGAAGACGAAACGTTTCAGTTCTTAATGGACGACCATGTGTTCCACTTTCAACAATGCTTGCGGAACGAAACAACGATAGTAATCTAAGACAATTACTAAATTTTTACACTTGTAATTAATGTGGCAACGGTGCCGTGAACAGAAATAGACACTAAAACGCGTTGTTTTCAAGTGAAATATTACATACTCAATTGTTCCACTGATAGTCCGCATCGTAATGCTCTATGACGAGAATCAACGTTGGGCTTTGTTACATGCAGACGCGGGGAGATGGAACACATTGTTTCACACGTTTGTTTCGGTAACGCAGATGCAACACACATCTGGGAATAATTTGTCATTCACACTATTATTTACCAGGTGTCAAAATGGTTGAAATGGCTCTGGGCACTATGAGTCTTAACATCTGTGGTCATCAGTCGCCTAGAACTCAGAACTACTTAAACCTAACTAACCTAAGGACATCACACACTTCCATGCCCGAGGCAGGATTCGAACCTGCGACCGTAGAAGTCGCGCGGTTCCGGACTGAGCGCCTGAACCGCTAGACCACCGCGGCCGGCTACCAGGTGTCCTCTGCACGTCTTGGGACAGAGTAGGAGTAATGTGGAAGTATCGTGTAAGGGTTAGCAACTGAAGAATAACGACGCACACGTATGTTAGTAATATGGCGCAATTTAATTATAGCATTATACTAAAACTTGAGTTGACTGTAGTTCAGATCCCAAGTAAAGGTTCTGAAGCACAACAGAACATGACACATGTTTTGAAAATACGGTTTTAAATCAAGAATGTATTTCATATGAACTGCAGGCTCGAAGAACCCAACACCAGAGACATGAAAATTTCCATAAAAAGAATGTCATTGTCACCGCATGCGGGCGTCGTGCAACGGGCAATGCCGCTATTGTCTTCCAGTCTGTCGCCATTCCTGTGTGATTCCTATAGTCTTATCACATACGGCCGCGGACCTTCCGGTCTACTTGCGTTTCATTTTTTTTTCTTTATTGTTATTTTAAAACCTGTACAACAGGCAGGCTGTCAGCAGCGTTCAATGCTGCTCTTCAGCCAGAGGATACACAATGAGGAAATACAGAAAGATTACACATAGGTTACAGAACGGTGGACAAGAAAACAGTTGACACAGAAAGACAAACACGGAGCCGTTCACACTCGACGATAATCCACACTTGAACTGTTGACACGACGCACAAACACTGAAGACGGCGATGGCACAGGTGAACGATGGAGTGCGACAGTGAACACTGAACACTAAACATGACGGAACACACGAGACACTGATGGCGACGATCTCCGGCGCGCGAAAGTCCACGTAGCGTGTGCGAGTCCGGGGACCTGCCAAGAGGGGAAGAAGAGCGGGGGTGGAAAGGATGGAGAGGGGAGAACAAAGACGCCAATGGCTGAGGAGATGGGAGGAGGAGTAGAGGGACAGGGGAGGGGAGGCCTGGGGGAGGAGTGGGGAGAAAGGGAGGAGGGAGGGAGGGTGCCCAGAGGAACAGACACAGGAAGAGGGAAGGAGGATAAAAGTTGGTAGGAGGGGTATATGGAGGGGAGGAGGACATCATCAGGGAGGGGTAGCTGGCGGAAGCCACCTTGGGTGAGGATAAGGAGGGTGGAGAGATGGAGACCGGGTGGGACGTAGGAATACAGGCGCGGCAGTGGTCGGGGGTGGGAGAGGATGGGCGAGACAAGCAGGTGAGGAGGGTCGAGTTTGCAGGACGTGTACAGGATCCGTATCCTTTCAAGGAAAAGGAGGAGGAGGGGGAAGGAATGAGATCATACAGGATCCGTGTGAGAGACGGGAGACGGATGCGATAGGCGAGGCAGAGAGCATGGCGTTCAAGGATTTGAAGGGATTTATAAATGGTAGGGGGGGGGGCGAAGATCCAGGCCAGATGGGCGTAGCAAAGAATAGGGCGGATGAGGGATTTATAAGTGTGGAGGATGGTAGAGGGGTCCAGACCCCACATACGGCCCGCAAGGAGATTGAGGAAATGGAGTCGGGAGTGGATTGTCCGCAGATGGGGGGTCCAGGAGAGGCGACGGTCGAGGGTGACGCCAAGGTACTTGAGGGTGGGAGTGAGGGCGATAGGACAGCCATAGACGGTGAGATAGAAATCAAGGAGGCGGAAGGAAGGGGTGCTTTTGCCTACAATGATCGCCTGGATTGTGAAGGGATTGACCTTGAACAACCACTCGTTGCACCAAGCGGTGAATCGGTCAAGATGGGATTGGAGAAGGTGTTGGGAGCGCTGCAGGGTGGGGGCAAGGGCAAGGAAGGCGGTGTCATCGGCAAACTGGAGAAGGTGAATGGGGGGTGACGGCGGCGGCATGTCCGTCATATACAAAAGTTACAGAAGGGGGGAGAGGACAGAGGGAAAATATGTGTAGGAATCCGTGTTATGGATGGTGACGTAGGAAGGACGGTGGGAGAGAAAGGAGCCGATCAGACGGATGTAGTTAATGGGAAGGGCGAAGGGTTGGAGCTTGAAGAAGAGACCAGAATGCCATACGCAGTCACAAGCTCTTTCGAGGTCCAGGGAGAGGAAGATAGCAGAGCTATGGGAGTTAAGCTGGACGGAAAGGAGATGAGTGAGGTGAAGGAGAAGGTCGTCAGAAGAGAAGGACGGCCGAAAGCCACACTGGCTAACGGGAAGGAGGCGGTGCTGGCGGAGAAATGCTTCTGGATGCGTCGGGTGAGGATAGATTCCTGGACCTTGCTGAAGACCGAGGTAAGGCTGATGGGACTGTAGGAAGAGACGGCGGACGGCGGTTTGCCAGGTTTAAGGAACATCAGGATACGGGAGGTTTTCCACGGGTTGGGGTAGTAACCAGTGAACAGGACTACATTGTAGACCATGGCCAAGGTGGAGAGGAAAGAGACAGGAGCTTCATGAAGGTGATGATAGGTGACACGATCGTGACCAGGAGCGGTGCTGTGTTTTGTGCGGAGTGTAGCAATGAGATCCTGTGTAGTGATTGGGGCATTGAATTCCATGTTTGTAATGTTGTCCAAATACTGGAAACCGGCGCGAGGGGAGGGACAGAGGTGTCAGTTCGATCGCGGACATCTGGGAAGAGGGAGTAATCGAACTGGGGATCATCGGGGATGGAAAAGACATCGGACAGATAGGAGGTAAAGTGATTGGCCTTACTAAGGATGTCAGGGAAGGGGTGATCATCATGGAGAAGAGGATGGTAGGGAGAGGGCTTAGTTCCAGTAAGGCGACGGAAGGCTGACCAGAACTTGGACTCGTTGATAGGTAGGGTAGCATTTAAACGGGTGCATGTCTGTCGCCAGACTCGGCGTTTCTTGGCCGCGAGCAAATTACTAATGTGTCGCTGGAGTTGCGGGTGGCGTTGTAGTGTGTCCGAGTCACGCATGTGGAGGAAGGCACGGTAGAGACGGCGGGATTCATGGAGGAGGAGGACGGCCTGTGGGGGTAAGGTAGGACAGTGGGGGTGGATAGTGACAGTAGGGACATGGGCCTCCACGGCCTCAGACAAGGTCTGTTGGAGAAAGTTGGCGGAATGGGTTACATCGTCAGGGTGGCGGTAGGTGAAGGCGTGGCTATCGACCTGTGTGGAGAGGGTATCCCGTTAGGCATTCCAGTTGGCACGGGAATAGTCATGGACGTACTTAGGGGGAGGGTCATTACGAGGGTTGGGGTGGCGGTGACGACCGTCTGAAACGGTGAGGAGGACAGGGAGATGGTCGCTACCAATAGGCTCCAGGACATCTGCTGTTATGCGGCCAAGGATTTTGGGGGAGGAATGGATAACATCGGGAGTGGCGTTGGATTCGGGATGGGTGTGCTGGGGGATGGGGATGAGGTCCCCTAGAAGGGAGGAGAGGAACCGATGCCACCGCCGTAACTGGGAAGCAGAACGACTATGGATGTTGAAGTTGGCGGCGATCACGTAGGAGGAGAAGGTACGGTCAATGTGGGAGAGAAAGTCGAAGGGAATAGGGACGTTAGGGCGTACATAGATGGTGGCGCAGGTGAAAGTAAGGCCAGGGAAGAAGAGACTAAGGATCAGGTTTTCGGTGGGGACGGGAAGGAGAGGTTGCAGCCGAACTGGGATCTGGCGGAGGTGACCAATGACAACTCCACCACGTGCAATTGGGAGGGGATCATAGGAGCGGTGAAGGAGGTAGGGCGACGTGTGGACGGTGTGGTGGGGTTGGAGGAAGGTTTCATTGAGGAGGAAGGCATCCACGCAGTGGGTGGCAAAGGTATGCAGGCAGAGGTTCTTGTTGGTGGGAAGGGAGCGGATGTTGTTGAAAAGGATATGGTGCTGTCGCGCCATGACAGGGATTTGGACAAGGGTGTCAAGAGGGGAGAAGGTGAAATGGGCCTGGTTGTTGGAGTAGGTGGCATACATTTTTAAGTGGAAAATGGAACGGACGATGAGGGAGACCTGTTGGAGGGTGTGAGGGCGCTGGAAAGGGTGGACATTTTGTAAGATAATGGTTAGGAACTTGAAGATGTCCTCAGTGGGGGGGATGAAGGGAATTGCCAGGAGGGGTGGGGGCGTCCAGAGGACGGACAGGTACAGTGAGTTCAGGAGTGGTCGGAGGGGGTCGGGCTTTTCACTTTTGGGAGTAGGTGGGATGGGGGAGATTGCAGGTATTGCAGGAGGGAGGGTATTGTAGGTTAGGGCACTGCTGGAGGAAGTATGCTTGTCTACAATGCGGGCAGGTGGGGGCCTCGCGGCACTCAGCTGTTGGGTGTGCGTTATAGCGCAGACACCTCTGGCAGCACAGGGATTGAAGAGGGGAACGGGAGGGTTCGACCTTATAGCGCTGGTTGAAGAGGAGGGCACCCTCCTTCAAGAGATGGTCAATGGAGAGGGCGTCCTTGGAGAAAACCCGCATAAGGCGGATTGGGCCGGCCGAGTTGAAAATGCGGTGGACGGACCGCACCTCCAGTGTGGGATGTGCCTTGAGCTCCGCCAACACCTCCTCCTCCGTGATTGACGGACTGAGCCGAGTGATCACGGCATTGAGGTTCGGCGGGCGACACGGGAGTTGGGGTTGGCGGTTTGGAGATGGAGAAGGAGCAGGGGTGAGGGAAACGTTGGGGCCAAAATGGGTGATGGGAAGGCGGGAGAGGATGTCAGTATGGAGGGTGGGACTGGGGGAGGAGATGAGAACGGAATCCCGTCTGGGAGTGAGGAGAGAGATGGGGGCACCAGGGACGTGTTGTGTTTCACTACGTATATTTCTATTACAATTTGCTACAGTCGGCAAAGTTTCGAGAATATAAATCTCCTTTAACGTGAGGATGTTCGGGGACAGAGTTTTAAATGATGTGTTATCTATATCGCAGCTTCCCTAAGGGAAAGTAGAATGATATACCCATCTGGAACGTCAGTAGCGGCATCATTGCGCAAATAGTCGACCTGCTCGTTGGACTATGAGCTTTACGTTACGTGACAACAGATGGCGTTCAGTTGAAAAGTATGCTTTACAAGCTCTTCTGTAAGTGGAGTCAATAATAATTTACTTTCTATCCAAGATAACCACTAATCCTGTTGCGTGGACTCACTGCCGCTCTTTGTTTTATTGCTGGTTTATCCGTGATTTGACATACAAAGCAAAGGAAGATGTAGTTGGCTATTAGTAAAGAAATATGGTGTGTTGAGGACGAAGATGCAACTATGAATTCCATCGTCCAATTAATTGTACAGCAACTGAAAATTTGTTCTTAGCAATATAATTATGATTACTTTGCAGTTTCGGACTTACGTGTTTGGCAGAGGGTTAATGCATCCACTGTAAGACACATGCGAAAAACAAACATCCACATAGTTCTGCGAGAGCTCTAATTTCTCTTATTTTACACGATCGGCATTATTAAGTATGTAGGTAAGAGGCAGAAAATTATTTTCGCATTCGAGGGAGAAAACTGCGACTGAAATGCCACGAAAAGATTTGACGGCTGCTAGAAACTTCTATCTAACCGAACTCGTTTGTTTTATATGTGACACTCCCTCGCTATTTCGTCATAATGTTCCAAGGGTTCTGCTAAAAACACGCATTACTCCTTTTATTTTCCCTAAGGCAATTTCAGTAGAGTGGTTCAAATTTTCTTTGCTGGCGGGTGTAGTTCCTAGGTACTTATACCAATCGACTGTCATCAAATTCAGCGTTAATCGAAATTTAAGAGAATCTTTATATGCTTATGTCGAGGTACTCATACTTTTCGTTGTTCAGGGTCAACTGCCACTTCCTACGTTATGCATATATCTTGTCTTAATCACATTGTATCTGTAGATCTATGGACGAAGACTTGTATTACACGGTCATATTGATGTGGACTTGTTCGAAATCAGCTCTCTCTCTCTCTCTCTCCATTGTTTTGTTTTTCGTTTTTTAGTTTACAGTCAGGTTTACTAACCGCTAAATGGACCACGATTGCCTTTTACTACGTTTCACTGGAGGCGTGATTTGTGTTTCCCCGGGCAACAACCATGATGAGCTACATGGCTTGACACCTGTTTCGGTATCACTTTCAACTGTTAAGCACATATCGTCATCATTGTACCGCTCATCTGCAATGTACGCACAGGCGAGAGTATACGAACTACACATTTCACTCACTCCTCTTGCAGAAACACAAATCTTTCTTCTGCCACTTCTTTCTCAATCTGCAAAATTCCTTGGGTTCATTTCTGATGAAATGCCGCTTCGGCAACTGTTGTTGCACGTGTAATGCTATAATTGTAGATTTAATTCACAGAGATGACGGGTACATGGCGTCCGCTCATTAGCTTCAAGTGATAATTCACAGAGCTTAGAAAAAAAAATGGCATATAAAAGCATGAGCATAATCTCAGATGCGAGTCTGATCCGCACATTGTTGGGATCATAGGTAGCCGAAGCGTTTCGTGTTTCAAGAGGCGACACACAGAAGATCTGCACTGCATACAGGAAAAATGGGAAAAAAGTTATCTTCTGCGTCACAACGCCGACGAAAGAGTGTGTTGAGTGGTGCTGACATACGGTCATTGAAAGGGGTCGTGATAAAATAAGAGGACGACAGCTGCAAAAGTCACTGCAGGGCTAAATCTCGCGCTCGCTAATCCTGCCAGAACCAAAAGAACACCAAGGTAGCTCAATAAGCTGGCAATGGCAGGGCGATCGGGAACTGCAAATCAAACATCTGGGACGGAAATTCCCAGAACAGGGAAATGTGTTTCCGGAAAAAGAAAACCCAGACTTTGTAGCAATGGAAGAATAAGTCTTCATGGTGGGGGGTTAGGTAAAGATTTGGGCAACGTGTCGTGGTATTCTCTGGGCCCCACGGCCTCTCTGTACGGTCGCATTACCGCCAAGGTTTATTGCTCCTACTCAAGTCCTTCCCACAATAAAACGTTTGTACCATGTGTTACCGTCTGGCCACCACTGACACCATATTCCAACATTACTGAAACTTTGGATAGAATGCTATGTCATCGCTATCCATGTCCATCATGATTATCTGAACTGGCCACAATTTTGCAAAAAGAACAGTACAGGACCTGAAATTATGCAACCTGAGAAGACTTGTGGTAAGTCGAGCCAACGGATATCCCACACCGTGTTATACAGATTAGGTTTTGTGTGATTGGTGTTCATATATTTTTTCCATGCCCTGTTTGTCCGTGGATTTTGTGTGAAAATAAAGGATATAATGTAATTCGTCGAAACAAAATTGGGCAATGTCTAACATAGGGATATGGATGATACACTACTGGCCATTAAAATTGATACATCACGAAGATGATATGCTACAGACGCGAAATTTAACCGACAGGAAGAAGATGCTGCGATATGCAAATGATTAGTTTTTCAGAGGATTCACACAAGGTTGCCGCTAGTGGCGACACCTACAACGTGCTGACATGAGGAAAGTTTCCAACCTATTTCTCATACACAAACAGCAGTTGACCGACGTTGCCTGGTGAAACGTTGTTGTGATGCCTCGTGTAAGGAGGAGAAATGCGTACTGTCACGTTTCCGACTTTGATAAAGGCCGGATTGTAGCCTATCGCTTTTGCGGTTTATCGTATCGCGACATTGCTGCTCGCGTTGGTCGAGGTCCAATGACTGTTAGCGGAATATGGAATCGGTGGGTTCAGGAGGGTAATACGGAACGCCGTGCTGGATCCCAACGGCCTCGTATGACTAGCAGTCGAGATGACAGGCATCTTATCCGCATGGCTGTAACGGATCGTGCAGCCACGTCTCGATCACCGAGTCAACAGATGGGGACGTTTACAAGCCAACAACCATCTGCACGAACAGTTCGACGTCTGCAACAGCATGTACTATCAGCTCGGAGACCATGGCTGCGACATTCTGGAGCCGAGCGACCGCTCCAGTCGCAGGTTCGAAACGTGCCTCGGGCATGGATGTGTGTGATGTCCTTAGGTTAGTTAGGTTTAACTAGTTCTAAGTTCTCGACTGATGACCTCAGAAGTTAAGTCGCATAGTACTCAGAGCCATTTGAACCAACCATGGCTGCGGTTACCCTTGACGGTGCCTCACAGACATGAGCGCCTGCGATGGTGTACTCAACGACGAACCTGGGTGCACGAATGGCAGAACGTCGTTTTTTCGGATGAATCCAGGTTCTGTTTACATAATGATGATGGTCGCATCCGTGTTTGGCGACATCGCGGTGAACGCACATTGGAAGCGTGCATTCGTCATCGCCATACTGGCTTATCACCCGGCTTGATGGTATGGTGCGCCATTGGTTACACGTCTCGGTCACCTCTTGTTCGCATTGACGGCACTTTGAACAGTAGACGTTACATTTCAGATGTGTTACGACCCGTGGCACTACCCTTCATTCGATCCCTGTGGAACCCTACATTTCAGCAGGATAATGCACGACCGCACACTGCAGGTCTTGTACGGGCCTTTCTGGATACAGAAAAAGTCCGACTGCTGTCTCGGCCAGCACATTCTCTAGATATCTCATCAACTGAAAACGTCTAGTCAATGGTGACCGAGCAGCTGGCTCGTCACAATACGCCAGACAC
Source organism: Schistocerca gregaria (assembly GCF_023897955.1). Lineage (NCBI taxonomy): Eukaryota > Metazoa > Arthropoda > Insecta > Orthoptera > Acrididae > Schistocerca > Schistocerca gregaria. Next base: position 206,644,972 of record NC_064931.1, on the reverse strand, counting down.
TACTCTTGATGAACTGTGGTATCGTGTTGAAGCTGCATGGACAGCTGTACCTGTACACGCCATCCAAGCGCTGTTTGACTCAATGCCCAGGCGTATCAAGGCCGTTATTACGGTCAGAGGTGGTTGTACTGGGTACTGATTTCTCAGGATCTGTGCACCCAAATTGCGTGAAAATGTAATCATATGTCAGTTCTAGTATAATACATATGTCCAATGAATACCCGTTTATCATCTGCATTTGTTCTTGGTGTAACAATTTTAATGGACAGTAGTGTATTTAGAAGTTCAAGTGGTTGAAATGGCTTTGAGCACTATGGGACTTAACATCTGAGGTCATCCGTCTCCTAGAACTTAGAACTGCTTAAACGTAACTAACCTAAGAACGTCACATACATCCGTGCCCGAGGCAGGATTCGAACCTGCGACCGTTGCGGTCGCGCGGTACCAGACTGTAGTGCCGTGAACCGCTCGGCCATCACGGCCAGCAATAAGATGTTAGCAACTGAGGTATGTAGGCCCGTCTCATATCTTACCTCAAAAATTCCATCTGTTAGATTGTTTTCCCTTCTTTGCAAACTATGTAGGTAAAAGTAAGGATATTGTAGGAATACCTGTAGGTTTTTGGCATAATAAATAGCTAATACCACAAGGTTCCGTAAATTCACGTAAATGGTTTAGAATATCGTATTACTTAATTATTATTCTATGTTTTAGAATTTCGAATACGCTACAGGTTGTCTCAGGAGGAATCGTCAGAAGTCAGGTATACGACAGGAACCATCATTTGGAACAAAAAGTTTATTAAACGTGGCCTCTAAAATGCATACCAGTATCGGTGATTAAAAACTGCACATAGATTTAAGGTATACATTTCAGAATCCATGTTTACTAGACGTTTTTGCCTTTAATGGTCGGTTTTCTCCAGTTCCAGAGTACTGGACATTCCCCCTGGGGCATCTTGCATCTCTTGATTAGAAAGTAAAGTTTGTTTACCACATTCGACCAGAAGGGTTGTATTTATAACGCAAAACAACACGTACATACACTCGTTCGATGGAAAGCTTTATGTAAAAGAGAAAATCATCGTCACCGTTTGCGGGTGGTATTTGAACGTACGAAATCCGTTTTGATATGTGCGTGCTTCACAGTTCCTGGTTGATTCCTGTTGTCTTATCGCAGACGGCACCAGACCTTCCGCCAAACCTATTTAACTTTTTTTTTCTTTATTGTTATTTTAAACCTATACATAGGTAGGCCAGCAGCGGCGTAACTAAGCCGCTCTTCGGCCACAGACATGAACATAGTACAAGCAGTAATAGACACACAGAGACATGGAGGTTAAAAAACAGTAGACAAAACAGAGTAAAATAACAGAAGCCGTTCACTGTGGAGCAGTCAAGTTAAAAGTGATTCACACAGCACATAACGGAGAGATACAAAGTAGCACACGTGAACGATGGAGCACCGAACAAGAGACACGGATGCACTAGCGGGACGACAAAACACATAAGCACTGCGGTGACAATCTCCGGCGGTTGGTGATGTACTTGTCACACCTGCCAGAGGGAAGGGGCGAGGGTAGGAGGGAATGGGGGAGGGGTTGATGCCAATGGGGAGAGGATGGGAGAGGGAGGGGTGGTGTGCGGAAGCCCAGGGAGAGGGGGAGGGGAGGGAAGGAGGGAGGGAGAGAAGGGAGAGAGGGTGCCCACAGGATAAGGAGAGGAGAGGGAAGGCAAGGCTCAAAGTTGGTAGGAGGGGTAGATGGAGGGGAGGAGGGCATCATCCGGGAGGGGGAGTTGGCGGAAGCCACCTTGGGAGAGGGTGTGGAGAGTGAGAAGATGGAGAGCAGGTGGGATACAGGAGTACAGGCGCGGCAGCGGGTTGGGGTGGCAGAGGATGGGAGAGACAAGCGGGTGGGGAGGATCAAGCTTGCGGGAGGTGTAGAGGATCTGTATCCGTTCGAGGAAAAGGAGGAGGTGTGGGAAGGGGATGAGGTCATAGAGGATCCGCGTGGGGGAAGGGAGGCGGATGCGATAGGCGAGGCGGAGTGCATGGCGTTCAAGGATTTGAAGGGATTGGTAAAAGGTAGGAGGGGCGGAGATCCAGGCGGGATGGGCATAACAAAGGATAGGACGGATGAGGGATTTATAGGTGTGGAGGACGGTGTACGGGTCCAGACCACATGTGCGGCCAGAGAGGAGCTTGAGGAGGCGGAGTCGGGAGCGTGCCTTGGCTTGGATTGTCCGGAGATGAGGGGTCCAGGAGAGGCGACGATCAAGGGTGACGCCAAGGTACTTGAGGGTGGGGGTGAGATTAATAGGACGGCCATAAATGGTAAGATAGAAATCAAGGAGACGGAAGGAAGGGGTGGTTTTGCCTACGATGATTGCCTGGGTCTTGGAAGGATTGACCTTGAGCAACGACTGGTTACACCAAGAGGTGAACCGGTCAAGATGGGATTGGAGAAGGTGCTGGGAGCGTTGCAGGGTGGGGGCGAGGGCTAGGAAGGTGGTGTCATCGGCGTACTGGAGAAGGTGTAGGGGGGGTGCAGGCGGAGGCATGTCCGCCGTATAAAGAAGGTAAAGAAGAGGGGAAAGGACGGAGCCTTGGGGCACACCGGCGGACGGGTAGAAGGTGTAGGAATCAGTGTTGTGGATGGTGACATAGGAAGGACGGTGGGAAATGAAGGAGGCGACCAGACGGACGTATTTTATGGGAAGGGCAAAGGTTTGGAGCTTGAAGAGGAGACCAGAATGCCATACACAGTCATATGCGCGTTCAAGGTCGAGGGAGAGGAAGATGGCAGAGCGACGGGAGTTGAGTTGTTCTGAGAGGAGGTGAGTGAGGTGAAGGAGAAGGTCATCGGCAGAGAAGGATGGCCGAAAGCCACATTGGGTGGAGGGAAGGAAGCGGTGCTGGTGGAGGTGCTGGGTGGATGCGTCGGGTAAGAATGGATTCCAGGACCTTGCTGAAGACCGAGGTAAGGCTTATAGGACGGTAGGAGGAGACAGCGGAAGGTGGTTTATCAGGTTTGAGGAACATTAGGATCCGGGAGGTTTTCCACAGGTCGGGGTAGAAGCCGGTGGACAAGACCACAGTGTACAGTCTGGCCAGGGTGGAGAGGAAGGAGGCGGGAGCTTCACGGAGGTGACGGTAAGTAACACGGTCGTGACCAGGAGCAGTGTTGCGTTTGGTGCGGAGTATAGCTAGGATGTCTTGAGTAGTGATAGGAGTATTGAGTTCTGTGTGTGTAACGTTGTCCAAGTATTGGAAGCCAGGAGCGAGTGGAGGGACAGAGGTGTCAGTTCGATCGCGGACATTGGGGAAGAGGGAATAATCGAACTGGGGATCGTCAGGGACGGTAAAGATATCCGTGAGGTAGGAGACAAAATGGTTGGCCTTACTAAGGTTGTCAGGAAAGGGACGGTCATTATGGAGGAGAGGATAGTAAGGGGGGGGGTTTAGATCCGGTAAGGCGGCGGAAGGCAGACCAGTACTTGGACGAGTTAAGAGGTAGGGTAGCATTAAGACGGGTGCATGTCTGTCGCCAGTCCCAGCGTTTCTTAGCCGCGAGCAAGTTCCGGATGTGTCTCTGGAGTTGCCGGTAGCGTCGTAGTGTGTCCCGGTCACACGTGTGAAGGAAGGCACGGTAAAGACGACGGGATTCTCCAAGGAGGAGAACGGCCTGTGGGGGTAAAGTGGGACGGTGCGGGTGGATAGCGACGGTAGGGATGTGGGCCTCCACGGCCTCAGACAAGGTCTGCTGGAGCAAGGACGCGGCATGGGTGATGTCATCAGGTTGGTGGTAGGTGAGGGGGAGGCTATCGACTCGGGCAGTAAGGGTATCCCGGTAGGCATTCCAGTCGGCACAGGAGTAATCATGGACATACTTGGGGGGTGGGTCAAGGCGAGGGTCGGGACGGGGGCGACGACCGTCAGATATGGTAAGGAGGACTTGGAGATGGTCACTGCCAATAGGATCAAGGACGTCCACCGCTATGCGGCCAAGGAGGTTGGGGGAGGCCAGGACAACATCGGGAGTGGTATTGGATTCAGGGCGGGTGTGTTGGGGAAGAGTAAGGACATCTCCTTGGAGGGTGGCGAGGAACCGATGCCACCGCCGTAGCTGGGCAGCGGAGCGACTATGGATGTTAAGGTCGGCGGCAATCACGTAGGAGGAGAAGGTACGGTCAATGTGGGAAAGGAAGTCGAAAGGAATAGGGGCAGTGGAGCGGACATAAATGGTGGCACAGGTAATGGTGAGGCCGGGGAAGAAGAGGCTGAGGATCAGATGTTCTGTGGGGTCAGGAAGGAGGGGTTGGAGCCGAACAGGGATCTGGCGGTGGTGGCCAATGGCGACTCCACCACGCGCTATTGGGAGGGGATTGTCGGAGCAATGAAGGAGGTAGGGGGAGGTGTGGACGGTGATGTGGGGCTGGAGAAAGGTTTCGTTCAGGAGGAAGGCATCCACGCGGTGGGTCGTGAGGGTATGCAGAAGGAGGTTCTTGTTGACAGGAAGGGAGCGGATGTTATTGAACAAGATACGGTGCTGTCGCGCCATCATGGGAATTTAGACGAGGGTGTCAAGACGGGAGAAGGTGAAGTGGGCCTGGTTATGGGAGTAGGTGGCATAGGTATTGAGATGGAACACGGAGCGTGCGGCGAGGGATATCTGCTGGAGGGTGTGGGGGCGCTGAAAAGGATGGACGTTTTGGAGGACAATGGTGACAAAGCGGATGATGTCCTCGGCAGTGGGGGGGGGGGACGAAGGGAGTTACCAGGGGGGGTAGGGTCATCCAGAGGGCGGACAGGGACGGTGAGTTCAGGAGTGGAAGGGGCTGGTCGAGCCTTGCATTTCTGGGAGTATGTGGGGTGAGGGAGGTTACAGGTGTTGCAGAATGGAGGGGACTGAAGGTTGGGGCACTGCCAGAGGAAGTGCGCTTGCTTGCAGTGCGGGCAGACAGGGGCCTCGCAGCACTCAGATGTTAGGTGTGCATTATAGCGCAGGCACCTCTGGCATCGGATGGACTGGGGAGGGGAGCGGGAAGGGTCGACCTTGTAGCGGCGGTTGAAGAGGAGGGCACCCTCCTTAAGGAGAAGGTCGATCGAAGGAGCGTGCTCAGAAGAAACCCGCATAAGGCGGGTGGGGCCAGCAGGGTTGTGGATCCGGCGAACGGCACGAACATCGAGGTAGGGATGTGCCTTAAGCTCTGCCAACACCTCCTCCTCCGTGATCGTCGGACTAAGCCGAGTGATCACGGCGGTGAGGGTTGGCGGGCGACGCAGGGGTTGGGGTTGACGGGAGGAGGAAGGGGAAGGAGCAGGGGCGAGAGAGGCATTGGGGCCGAAGCGGGTAATGGGGATGCGGGATAGGATGTCGGTGTGGAGGGTGGGGCTATAGGAGGTGATAAGGACGGAGTCCCTACGGGGGGTGAGAAGGGAGATAGGGGCGCCAGGAAAGTGTTGGCGGAGGAGCAAGGTGAGGTTGCAGGCCTCCAGGAGAGAGGGATCCGGATGGGAAAGGAGGTATCTGTAGGAGGGGGTGGTAGAGGAAGCGGTAGGAGGGGCGGGCGGGGAGACATCCGTGGCATCTTTGAGGGGAGGAGGGGGAAGGGGCTGTGATTTCTTGGGAGTGGAGTGGGCAGGGGTGCCACTTGGACGTTTTACAGGATGGGAAGAGGGGCGGGGTACAGGAGCAACCGGGAGATGGTGGGGGGAGGCAGGTCCCGGCAGTGGTGCTGGGGCCGGTGCTGCAGATGATGCAGGTGCGGGCGCAGGTGCTGGTGCCGGTGCTGGTGCTGGTGAAGGTGCGGCACGGATGGTGGCTCTCCAAGCCACAACCCTGGCGGGGGCTGCATGAGCGGATGAAGTGGCGTGGGGGAGTGGAGGGAAGGGGTCAGGTGAGGTGGTTGGGGGAGAAGGAGCGACAAAGGGAGCTGGGGAGGGAAGGGTGAGGAGGGGTGGGATGTAGGGGGCGGTGGGTGTTTGAGCACACCAAGTAATGGTGGTGGTAGCTGCTGAGGGGGAGGTGTAAGTTATGGCTGTGATAGAGGCGGTGGTGGTAGGGGTGGACATGGTGAAATGAAACAACTGAACGGGATGAGGGAAAAAGAAACACTAAGGATGACAGACAAAGAGGACGAAGATGAAGATGAAGACGAACACTACACTACACTGCACAAGTCCAGGAAGGCGAAGACGGCGGCGGCGGCTGCTGCTGCTGCGACGGCGGGGAGCGGGGTCCGGGGCTCCGCCCTGCCGCTGCTGCGGCGGCGGAGGAGGACGGGCTCGGCGGCGGGCTGGCGGAGGCGGCGGCGATGACGACGAACGGGGCAGACTGCGTCAGCCGGCGACGAGAACGGCGAGCAGGAAGGGCTGCACCGGCGACAGGAGTCGCGCTGCCGGGGCGGCGGCTGCTGCTGCTGCTGACACGGGTGCCTGCGCTGCTGGAGCTGCTGGAACTGCGACGGGAACCGCTACTGGAACCGCTGCTGCTGCTGCTGCTGCTAAACCTATCGCTTCGACGATTGCGGAAATCAATCCTCGAAGGGCGCAACTCTCTCGAGTTCCGCCGAAGAATGTGACCTATTTAACTTCGGAAATATTTATATGACTGTACGGGGTTTTCGATCTGCATGTGAGAACGCATATAATCCAACAAAATCCTGAGTTTAGTTAAAGACTAATCACTAAAACAATATATTGATCACAGGGTCTCTGTGCAAAAATTTAAGTGGTATTGCTCTGTCATTCTTCATTACACTTTTCAGAAGAAAGAAGTAGATGTTAGACGACATGAACTAATAAGCTTAAACGGTCTAGTAATAGATGGCCTTGTACGTGATTCGATCAAAAGAAGAATCAACTAATAAAGCTGACACTATCCAATGTTCTGTAAAATGACAGTATAAATTCTGACGTCAGGCTACAGAAATGCCGAATAGTGGGTAGTAATTATATCCTGCTTTTGATCCTCTCGTAAATGTAAGTGAATTTCACTAGAATTCTGCGCACAGCATTCTATGTATGTGACATCTGTCACTCCAAAATAAATACGTCAATAGTATGCATTATTTCTGTAAGAGAGCGCTACGGCTTGCGCAACAGCCACACTCCGCGAATACGACTCCGTCTAGCTCTTCCGTGAGGATTCCCAGATGACATTTATTTATTTTCTGTCACTTAAAATTGACCTGACGTCTAGTGGCTAGGACATTTTGTGTTTTCACAATTTTAATTTGCACATAATCTTGGAGTTAAGATAATTTGTTTTCTACTGTTCGTAGAGAGTTGCAATTTTATGTACCTCTTAACTGAAAACTAATCAGTAAACAGGGATTATTAGAATTAACAATTAAAGTATTAAGAAAGAAATAGGAAATGGCTTATGTTTATAGACTGCCTTCACTGGTGCTGTGTAGAAGTGTGTACCTTTTAAAGTCATTGATCGTAGTGGTTTTAGTCTGTTATCACCTGATCTACTACTACCTGCCATGCGAGGCCTATTCTCTGTGCCACTCACTCCAATCCAATTTATGTTTTACTTATCATCTACGCTACAGGATAGAGTTTGATGTCATTACGTCTGTATCTGTCTTACAATCTAAATTGCTGTCTAAAAGACACTTCTCTCGTTATCCTCTGGTGACTATCACCAAACACATATAATTTGTAGTTTTACTATTCCAACTTAGCTAAGATTCCTCATGTGTACTTGCTGAGCTCTGGATAATGTAGATGTATTACGGTTTCGCGTCTAAGATTCAGGTTTCCCAAGCCATAGGATTAGCAATTCTACTATACTACGTAGCCAGTTTAAGTACATTACCCTTAAATACACACTACCTGATCAAGAGCATCCGGACACTCCTTTTTAATGTGAAATTGATCACTAGATGTTCCGAGGGGCGGTTACTCCAATTTAAAAGGCTCTGGAGGGTATTTTGTTGTCAGTACAGAAGCGGGAACAGGGGAATGGATCGGTCAGAAGAGCTCAGTAACTTCGAATGTGGGCTATCCGTTGGATATTACGTGAGTAAAATACCCATTAGGGTCATTTATACCCTACTAAGGCTGCCAAAGTTGACTGTTGGTGATGTGATTGTAATGGTCGACCATCTCCACAAAAGCCACATTTTTAAGTAGTCAATGCTAAATGACCCTTGAGTTGATGTATAAAGCGATGTCAGTGTGCAGCGGTTAACTGGAAACGAGTCGCTTAGAGTGGTGTATCACACTATACCATGTTGCAGTCCGGTGGAAGGATTTGGGTTTGGCTAATAGCTGGAGGATGTGCCAGCAGTGAAGTATCGAGGAGGCTGTGATACTGTATGGAGGTACCGGGTGATCAAAAAGTCAGTGTAAATTAGAAAACGTAATAAACCACGGAATAATGTAGATAGAGAGGTAAACATTGACGCACATGCTTGGAATGACATGGGGTTTCATTAGAACAAAAAAAAACCACCCCATATTGCTAGACGCGTGGAAGATCTCTTGCGCGCGTCGTTTGGTGATGATCGTGTGCTCACCCGCCACTTTAGTCATGCTTGGCCTCCCAGTTCCCCAGTCCTCAGTCCGTGCGATTATTGGCTTTGGGATTACCTGAAGTCGCAAGTGTATCGTGATCGTCCGACATCTCTAGCGATGCTGAAAGATAACATCCGACGCCAAAGCCTCACCATAACTCCGGACATGCTTTACAGTGCTGTTCACAACATTATTCCTCGACTATAGCTATTGTTGAGGAGTGATGGCGGACATATTGAGAATTTCCTGTAAAGAACATCATCTTTGTTTTCTCTTACTTTGTCATGCTAATTATTGCTATTCTGATCAGATGAAGCGCGATCTGTCGGATATTATTTGAACGTTTGTATTTTTTTTGGTTCTAATGAAACCCAATGTCATTCCAAGCATGTGTGTCAATTTGTACCTCTCTATCTACATTATTCCGTGGTTTATTAAGTTTTCTAATTTACACAGACTTTTTGATCACCCGGTATTTCTCGAGTATAGTGTGTGGTCCCCTTATTGCTCTTATGATAACTCTGAATGCGGTACTGCATGAGCATATCTTACCGCATTTTTATTTTCTTACAGTAGAGAACAGTTCGACGACAATAATTTTTTGTATCAGCATTATAATGCACCCTGTGATAAAACGGCATCTGTAAATTAATCGACTGTGGATAATAAGAATCCTGAAATAACCTAGCACACTCAGAGTCCCAATCTGAAGACAATGGGACACCTTCGGGGTGCGTTATAACGTCTACTTCACTCCATACGCCGGAGATTTATATCACTACCTACAATGATTTAGGTTCTTGAGGTGGCATGAGCTGACGTTGAACGGTGTCCCCAACAGACCTCAAGCCGCCGTAAGAGCGAAGGGCAGGCACTTTTATATTAAACCCAGAAGTAAGTTGTCCAGACGATTTTGATCTCTATTCCACGTCAGTTCGCCTTCGTCTGTGTCGCTATCACCACCACTACTACTGTCACTGCACAGCGGTTGACTGGAAACGAATGACTTAGAGTGATGAGTCATGCTGTACGATGGAAGGTATTGGGTTTGGCGAATTGCTGAAGGACGTTACATGGCACCACGTGTAGCACGAAAAGTGGAGTATTGCCTGCATAGTCACTCGTCACCTTGCTCGTTGCCGCACGTATCCTCATCACAAGAAGTAGTTTTTATGTAAGGCTCTAGATATCGTTAGCCCGTAGTTTGAAGTTTGGCGCTTCATCTTCAGACGTTACCACAAAAAGAGAGTAATAGATATCTCAGTCGCTCTAGAGGCATGCAGGGGGACGTGGTGGTGAAAGGTTTATTTGAGTGGTAAAAAGCAATTATTCGGTGGTATGCGCACTTGTGTGTGGAGCGCGAACTGTGCGTTCAGTGCACTAGTTATGCAATTCAGCTTCTATTTCACGGAAAGAGAAAGAATATGATTATGCTCAATAGAAAGCGGTCAGAAGACGAGCGGTTTCGCTCTGAAAGTGAATCAGATTTATTTTCACTTTCCGTTCAAGAAGTTCCGAGGCTGATTTTGTTACTGGTGTATAAGCAGTCCTGACGAGTGGGTGAGGGACGTACAACACATGGAGCCTAAGTCCCTGCCGGTTTCGGTTGTGCCAAAATGCTCAATTGGCAAATATCGCACTGTAATTGTAAAATAAATTTTATATCATTTAATGAATAAAAGAACAATGTTCCAGCACCAGTATAGCCAATATACTCTTTCTTTCCACCTTATTACTTGACTTATATTATTCGTAAGGCCAAATACATTCAGTTCAGTTTAATTTCATGTTTAGTGTTGAATGCACAATATTGTGATGCAGTCGAAAATGCGCTTCCTTTAATTTTTCTTGAAATCCTACCAAAACATTTCTCCAACTAATGCAAATGACAACAGCTGTTAAATACCATAAGAACAAGGTAGGATTGGCAATAATATTAAACGATAAGGCACTTCCAATTCCATCACAAGTAGGTTTTACACGAAATTTGCATTCAAAAGTAAATAAAAAATAAAATATGTCTAGTTGTCTATAGTTGCCCTGGAAGAATTGTAAAAGTGATGAAATGTTATTCCGTGAAAGAGATACTATGTGTACGCTGATGCGCGGAGGTAAATGGGTAATGTTCTTTTACTCGTCCGTATAAAAGCCAACTTACAGGGGCTCTCTCGTGTTACTTCATGTGACATTACGTCTTGGTGAAACAGGGTTGGCCTTCAGAGGCTCATCTCAGAAATTTTGAGATAAAAATAATGGAAAATTCCTTGGAATACTGGAGCTCTGAAGCCACTATCATCCATTTCTTTCGAAACATATTAGCAATATCTGAGACGGACAGGAACCTCGAAAGTACTGACAAGTGTACTGCGCATCCAGGTGTTATCCCTTCCTCAGGGCAGGCCGGAATGCCGCGAATCCTCCTGTTGTGATTTTTGAACGGTGTATTTGCATTTATGATTGCCGGATTTCTCGGCGTATTCCAATGATGAAATATTATCGGGTGAACATCCGAGTAGTACAGTCGTCTCGTCGCAAACTTTCGATCAGTTTGGTATCCAACATCTTCACCCCAACATCTTCTGCAAGTGGGCTAAATCACGCTCCTCCGGAAGGGGATGCCGTGTCAGTGGTGGGGGAACGCGACGCTACAGGTGGTGTGGTCGCAGCTTGTCCCCGCACGGGCGTCGAGTCCTGGTTGGTGTCCAGTTTGTCTGACGACGCCGCCGCCTTCAGAACGGAGCGTTATTGTCTTCATTAGGGAATCCCAAGCTGCGTTGAGGTAAAACCCTTAATCACGATTTCCTAGATTGAGGTGCAACTTCTTTCCAGTCCCTCTTTGACAAGTGATTCCCTGAAACCGTTGGTGCTTCATAGCTGCTTCGCCTTTCTGAAATTGGAAAGTGCGTCCTTCGTTGATGCTATTGTCTTTTACCGCGGACTCATCTGTCTGCCCTAGTCGTACGTTAATGATGTGGTCGGAGACACATCGGTGTGCGACGCTGTAAGATACACTGCTGTAGCTGCTCGATGCTGTAGACACCCAGTGTCTGCAGGCCAATATGGTCATTGGTCGTGCCAAGTATATTCTCAGCTTCCTGCGTTGCGCGTAAGACTGTCGTTGTTCGGTGTTCTCTTAATATTCTTGCGATCTTGGTCCTCGGTGGCCCAGCTTTCGACAAGAAAGCCACACGCTTTCCTTCGTCTCCTTCTGGTCTGTCCTCCCACATTTTATCTGTATGTAAGGCATTTCGTATTTGTGTCTCTTTGTAGCTGTTTTTATTGAATGTTTCCGGCAGATGGATTAACTCCTGCGGCAAGCTCTTTCTGTTGCAGGTAGACGTGACTTATTAAACAGTACTGTTTAGTACCGAGTTACGTTGCGCTGGATGGTGGCAACACACAGCATTAAGGTAAAAGTCCATGTGCATCCTCTTGTTTTAGAACTAGTGTCTCAACGTACCGGCCGGATTTATCATGATCAGTAAGTCCAAGAAGGGTAGGCATCCATTCTCTTATAGGTCCACGGTGATTTTGATGCTGTTATATATGGCATTTAGGTGACGTAGGAACTCTTACGGGTTTTCCTTGCAATGCGGCCACTCTACAAAAGAGTCATCTACGTACCGATGCATCGGGTAGCCGCGCGGTCTTGGGCGCCTTGTCACCGTTCGCGCCTCTTCCTCTGTCGGAGGTCCGAGATCGCCCTCAGGCATGGGTATGTGTGTTGTTCTTGGCATAAGTTAGTTTAAGTTAGATTAAATAGTTTGGACCCATAGGATCATACCACAGATTTCCAAATCTAAGTACCTGTAGAGCACCTTTGGTTTAAGTTGCACAGTGTCGGTGCTACATCTTCAAAGTGCTTCATGTAAAAATTAGCAATACTTGGAGCTAAGGGAATTTCCATGCCAACACTATCTATTTGCTCATAGGCACTCTGGTTGAACATGATGAGTACGAAACTCATCGAAACGTTGCGTCAAGACTCCGCCAGCTTTGACCGGATCAAGCAAGAAGATTTCATCAGTGTATTCGTACTATTAGCTAAAACTGGCTGCAAAAATCAATTTATGTTTTACCTTTTCCAGTCGTACTACCAAGTCCATATTCTCCTGAGACTCATTCTTTCCTCTACTACCACGTTCCAATCAATCCTGATTGTCTCTCCTTTTACATGCATATCCTCATATAACCTCTTCATCTCTTTGTTGTTTTTTTTTTTTTTTTGCTTGTTACATCAGCATGTGCAGGTGGTTATTGTTTTTGGCAGTTGTTTTCGATTCTGATGAGAACAATCGCGTGACTGAACTTTTCGTTGTAACTCATTCCCTGTACAACCTTCCTATTCATTTTCTGCTTGTTTGCGATTCTGATATATTCGTCTGACTCAAAAACCTTATTTTCTTTCCAGTACACAAACGTGGACGATAAATAGTTTAGACAAGAAGAGTATAGAAGCTTTCGAAATGTGGTGCTACAGAAGAATGCTGAAGATTAGATGGGTAGATCACATAACTAATGAGGAAGTATTGAATAGGATTGGGGAGAAGAGAAGTTTGTGGCACAACTTGACCAGAAGAAGGGATCGGTTGGTAGGACATGTTCTCAGGCATCAATGGATCACCAATTTAGTATTGGAGGGCAGCGTGGAGGGTAAAAATCGTAGAGGGAGACCAAGAGATGACTACACTGCGCAGATTCAGAATGATGTAGTTTGCAGTGGGTACTGGGAGATGAAGAGGCTTGCACAGGATAGAGTAGCATGGAGAGCTGCATCAAACCAGTCTCAGGACTGAAGACCACAACAGCAACAGCAACACATCACTGACACCTACTGTCTCTAGATTCAGTCTTTTCATTTCCGTTTTCGAATTGCCAACTTCCCTACCAAATTCTGACATTCCACACTCCAACTCCTGAGTTATTAACCTTTCGTTCGTTAGCCAGTCTTCCCTAATATTACCTCCCGTTTCGAAGTTCCCTCTCAGAGAACTGAAAGGGGGTCTACTCTGTAATGTTTCCGCAGTGACAAGATAATGATGATGACACTTTTTCAGTTCCAGGCTGCATGTCCTGTTATTATTCACTATCTCTTTAATGTAGTGGCTCCCATTTTCTTCTGCATCCTCCTAACGTTGACCATAGCTGATTCTTCTACCTTTTAAGGGCAGTTTTCCATCACCAGGGAAAGAGATTGTACTGAAAGTCTGTTCCCTCCCCCACTATCGTCGACAAGGCCATTTTCACAAATGTTCTGTTCATTATATCGGAAGCCATCAGCGGATATTCCTGATAACTTTTATTCAGATTTTAAACAGTTGCCTTAACTGAACCCTGGGTCTGGTATGTTTCAGTTGTTAGTCATACACCACGGGTGCTGGAAAGTAGAAGTAAACAGCAAATCAAGTTATTTAGTTTGTCTAAGAACCGCAAATGGTGTGTCGCTATTCTATTCCGATGCCATATTTCGGCCTCCCTTGATATTTCAATTCCTTTGTCATGGTGTGTTTTTCTCTGTTAATGAGTTGTAATCATGTCCAGTTGAACTTTTACCGTTAGTCGAGAAAAGCGTCTTTCATTCAAAACAGCTTACTAGTCGAGTTAATGTACGAAAGAGGTTGCGTGCCTATTAATATATCTCACAGCACATGTCTTACATCATGAGCACTCAGTGCACAGTTTCTATGGTAATACTGAAATTCTCCTTTTTATGTTATCGGATTTCCACGAAGAGTAGTAAAGGTAAATCTGCCAGCTCTTTAGATCAAAGGCGGGAAAATGTGCTACGGCAAGCACAGGAGCCCGTCAGTACCCACTCTACATGTCCAGGGGTGCTTTAAGCCAGAAGTTCCCTAGACACCTCTATGCCAACATCATGCTTTAACAACGATAAGCGAGCGCGAGCGCGATACGCGTGAGTGTGGCAAGACGAGCTTCTTTACTTCATGCCGTTAGTGTTGCATGTATATATAGGGAGAAGAAAGAACGCCGCAATTGGCGATTATCATGCGATTCCTCATCGCATCTCAAGGCAGAAGTGCATCAAGCAGTACCTAGTCCCGCCAATAGGTTTAAAAGAAATGCGATTTAAAAACCGAGCCCATACTACTTGCCCATGGGTGCTGACAGGCAGCAGTTCCCCCAACACCTCTATGCCAACAGCATCCTGTAACAACGATGGGCGAGCGCGACAGCGACACCCGTGAATGTGGGAAGACGAGCATCTGTACTTCATGTGAATTAAAACCGAGCCTCTGGCAATGCTGTAACTGTGTGCATCGTTGCCAGGGACAGGTAGCATGAACTATGTGCGCCTCTATTCAACCTTCTTTCCCAGAATTAAGAACGATGCAGTTATGTAGCTCATCGAGTTTTGTGTTCATTACGTTGTGGAGAGCGGGTATTACACGCTCCCATGTGACTTTTATCAGTATATCATTATGATCCATTGGACATGGCAAAGGATGCAACGCTATCACGAGATTTTTGCGAATATGCTGTGTCGTATGCAATCCTCAAGGAGTTTGATGTGTAGACTTCCGTTTCTTTTGAATTTTTCATGCCTGTTACATTACTTTTGGTAAAAGTAACAAAATAATCATTAGGGTAGGTATTTTACATGCAGAAGTCCATAGTTTCCACACTCATCAGGTGCAACATATTTTGTCCTTGATTTGTTTTTAATATATTTATCACAGTAACTTTGATCATTGTTTTTATTCACCTAAAATAAAGCTGTAATTGTATTGCTGGAAACCGAGAGGTTAGAGAAAAAAACAAAGTAGACTGTTTGTACAAGAAACCCACATCCAATATGAAACTACGACTCGAATCGTAGTGATTCCTTTTTTAGTATTTAGATGTATGTTCCATAGTTCTTGTCGTTTATATGCAGGACATCATTTATAATATGTCTTTCATATAACATCAAACATCATGCATGTGTCTACTAACAGCGCAGTGAACAACCATGACAGGTCCTGTCAAATTCTTGTAGGGCAGATTATCCCCGATGTTATTCAATCTGTATATTGAGCAAGCAGTAAAGGAAACAAAAGAAAAATTTGGAGTAGGTATTAAAATTCATGGAGACGAAGTAAAAACTTTGAGGTTCGCCGATGACATTGTAATTCTGTCAGAGACAGCAAAGGACTTGGAAGAGCAGTTGAACGGAATGGACAGTGTCTTGAAAGGAGGATATAAGATGAACATTAACAAAAGCAAAACGAGGATAATGGAATGTAGTCAAATTAAATCGGGTGATGCTGAGGGAATTAGATTAGGAAATGAGACACTTAAAGTAGTAAAGGAGTTTTGCTATTTAGGAAGTAAAATAACTGATGATGGTCGAAGTAGAGAGGATATAAAATGTAGACTGGCAATGGCAAGGAAAGCGTTTCTGAAGAAGAGAAATTTGTTAACATCGAATATAGATTTATGTATCAGGAAGTCGTTTCTGAAAGTATTTGTTTGGAGTGTAGCCATGCATGGAAGTGAAACATGGACGATAACTAGTTTGGACAAGAAGAGAATAGAAGCTTTCGAAATGTGGTGCTACAGAAGAATACTGAAGATAAGGTGGATAGATCACGTAACTAATGAGGAGGTATTGAATAGGATTGGGGAGAAGAGAAGTTTGTGGCACAACTTGACTAGAAGAAGGGATCGGTTGGTAGGACATGTTTTGAGGCATCAAGGGATCACAAATTTAGCATTGGAGGGCAGCGTGGAGGGTAAAAATCGTAGAGGGAGACCGAGAGATGAGTACACTAAGCAGATTCAGAAGGATGTAGGTTGCAGTAGGTACTGGGAGATGAAGCAGCTTGCACAGGATAGAGTAGCATGGAGAGCTGCATGAAACCAGTCTCAGGACTGAAGACAACAACAACAACAACAGGTTATCCATGGAGTACACAAAAGATGAATGCATCGATATGCTTTTGGTGCTGGGGGCATCCGATAATCAAGCTGCTGCTGCTCTGCTCATGCATATGCTGCACAGTACCTTCAAAGGCACCATCCCGATAAGAACGTCTTTTGTCGCCTGGAGCAACACCTTCAGGAAGTCGGAGATCTTCGTTCGCAAGTAATGGACAGAGGTCGTCTAGGGACGAGGTGGACTCTACAAACAGAGAACACGATTCTTGAAACCGTTCACCAGTCACCTCGGCGAAGAACCCGTCATCCACTATGTGATCAAAAGTCTCTGGACACCTGGCTGAAAATGACTTACAACTTCATGTCGCCCTCCATTGGTAATGCTGGAATTCAGTATGGTGTTGGCCCACCTTTAACCTTGATGATAACTTTCACTCTCGCAGCCATACCTACAATCACGAGCTGGAAGTTTCTTGGGGAATGGCAGCTCATGCTTCACATAGTGCTGCTCGCAGGAGAGGTATCAATATCGGTTTTTAACGTCTGGCACGAAGGCGGCGTTTCGAAACATTCCAAAGGTGTTCTATAGGATTCAGGTGAGGACACTGTGCAGGCCAGTCCGTTACAGGAATGTTGTTATCGTGTAACGACTCTGCCACAGGCTGTGCATTATGAACAGGTGCTCGATCGAGTTGAAAGATGCAATCGCTATCACGAATTGCTCTTCAACAGTGGGAAGCAAGAAGGTGCTTAAAACATCAATGTAGGCCTGTGTGTGATAGTGGCACACAAAACAACGGGTGCCAGGCGCCTCCATGAAGAAACGACCACACCAGATCACCACCGCCTCCGAATTTTACTATTGGCACTACACGCAATGGCAGATGACGTTCACCAGGCATTCGCCATAGCCACACCCTGCCACTGATTCAACACATTGTCAACTGTGACTCATCACTCCACACAACGTTTTTCCACTGTTTAATCTACCAATGTTTACGCTCCTTACACCAAGCAAGGCGTCGTTTGGCATTTACCGGCATGATGTGTGGCTTATGAGCAGCCGCTCGAACATGAAATCCAAGTTTTCTCACCTCCCGCCTAACTGTCATAGTACTTGCAGTCCATACTTATGCAGAATGGAATTCCTGGGTGATGGTCTGGATAGATGTCTGTTGTCTCTGTTAGTCAACAGACGAGGTCGACATGTACATGTTTGTACTGTACGTGACCCTTCATGTTTCCACTTCACTGTAACATTGGAATGGTGAATCTAGGAATGTTTAGGAGTATGGAAATCTCTCGTACAGACTTATGACACAAGTGGTACCCAATCACCTGACCACGGGCAAAGTCCGTGTGTTCCACGGAGCGCCAAATTCTGGTTTCTCACGATGTCGCTGATATGGAGTACCTGACAGTAGGTGGCAGCTCAATGCACTTAATATGAAAAACATTTATTTTTGGGCTGTCTGGCTACTTTTTATCACACATGTATTACAAGGCAGTTCCAGATATGTCGAAGACTTGGTTTTGGAGAGTTGTACAAGGTAGAACAGAATCCATATCATTATACGTTAACTCGACACCAGCAGCCAGAAGACCTCATTCGATGAGTAGAGTTTTGTGAAAGGCTTTTGCACCATGTGGAAGATAACGAACATTTTGTAAATAACGATATATGGACTGACGCATCTACCTTCACCCGTGGAAGTACTTTCAGTATCCACAACAGGCTTTACTGGTTGAAAGACAACCCACATGTTACTTATCAACATGGTCACAGGCACTCTTTGGTATAAACCTGTGAGCTGGAATCGTGCATGAAATACTTTTGTCGCCGGACAATTCTGTATGCGTCACTATATCGTACATTACTTTCCAATTCTTTTCGTGACACTTTATAAAACGTTCCACGGTGTTCGACGATAGGTATGGTTTCACGATGATGTTCCACGACCACAGTTGTCGGTGGAGCCAACTTCTATCGGAAAAGTAGTTAGGCTGACACTGGACCAATCAATCTTCCAGTCTGCTATTGGCCACAGTGAATCCACTGAGGAAACACGATTTTGAAATGTCCAGAGACATAACAACATTTTTACAAATAACTGAGATCTATAAAAAAATTCCCAAAATTTGCTTTAGTTTATTATTTATCATAAAACCATCTACTGGCAGGGCTAAAGTTGAGCTGTTAGTTACCTGCGGACGTGAGGACACGTTAAACTACTGCGTCGAAGAAATAATGCAGAAGCCTTCGTCTGAACATCGGTGAGGCCCAAACCTCCCATCAGCAGAGGGCTTGCCATAACATCATAGCGCACCCGGAAAATAGATTTTCTCCAGATTAACTTGCCCAATAATTATTGTATCTTCCGGGACACTATCGCGAGAAGGGAAAAAAAATTGCCACAAAATACGCTTTGCTCAACACATAAGTTTGTAAGATACGACCCTCATGAAATAACGAGAGAGAGCGACGCTCGTGTTCAAGGACCACTCTTCGAATCCCATCCGTCTTGGACTTCCAATTTGTTGTATCCGTCTTCAGCGGACACGATCAATAACAACACCCAACGATCGAAGGCAGGCGACTGCTGCAGCACATGGGATCTCTGCGGCGTCAGATGCCCATAGGTCGTTAACCTGTACTCCTGTAAGTCCACAATATGCATCCAGAACGTCCCTGAGAACCAGTATGTCATCATGAGTACGAAGATGTACCATAACGTTATCAGCATTCATTCAGGCGATACTTTTCTCCATACAACGGCCAGTCATACAGTCGAGCAGCTGTGAACGGCAGTAAGGATTCCAAAAAAAGCACGAATGACAACGTGGATAGGGGACTTCCTTGCAGGACACCTCGACACATTTCTATGTGGGAGAATGACGAAAACTCACAATAGACCCCTGAATACCAGTAAATAGAGAGGTCAACACCCGTCTGGTAACATCATTAAAACCAACATCCATCAAATCTCGTGGCTGAAAATCATGACTAATTCCCTGAAACGAATGACTAGAATCAATAAAAATTAAAATTACCGTCAGAGGAGCAGTGCAAAGCAATCGAGATCAAGTCACAACATTCAGCAACGGGACTCATGGGAGTACGACCCTGGAGGCAACTTCAATAACACTCGACAATGTCAGCAAGAAAAACCGACAAACGGCTATTTATCGGGCGCTCTACGATTTTGTAATCGAAATTAAGTGGCGTTATCGGTTGGAAGTGACTCACGGACATATAACATATAACATATATGGAAATTAAACCAACTTTTCTGGCCTTAAAAGAGGGCAGGGTGTATCGCCCTTCCAACACTTTATTCAAATTAGATGTTATCGTATCTGCTATCAGAGGCCAAAAGCGAACATAAAATTCTTTTGAAAGGCTATCTAAACGCGGAGAGTTGCAGGGAGAAGAGCAGACAAAAATGACATCATGGTGGAAAGCTGCCAAAAACTTTTCACAGGGAAGCTGGAGGAACAACAATATCAACAAGGGATGTAAAATAAGCAGACGGTATACAGATCGATCCCGCTTATAACAGGTTGAGACGACCTCACATGTCCATATATAGCACGTATGTTAGTGAGCCACGTCTTTTGAGATCGCATCCAAAGCCAAATTAGATAATAAAGAGATGTCAACTCATCCTGGAGACTCTAACGTGGCTAGTAGTGCAAACGAAAACTATCCAGTCACAATCTTTTGAACTGTAAGAGTTTTGCCTTCATACGGTGAACATCGTAACTGTCATTGTGATGTCTCGAGGCTTGTTAGATATATAAGAATAATATTGTCACTCGATTGATTCCACAATTCAGCAAGCGTACTGCCTTCTCCAGATGCTTCGTTTTTTGAGTTGTTTTACGATTTCTCTGACTTCCTCTATTGTTGTTGGCTTTGAGTCTGTTGCATATGGGTTACGTTATGAAAACGAAATTCTTCTTTTGGTGGATGGCGGTTATGTAATTCTTGGAAATAGCCTGCAAATGTTCTGCAGTTCTCGGAGTTATTATAAGTAGCATTCTAAGTTTTTCGATCTATAGGCTGTGCACTTGGTGATGCGTTCTTCTGTAAACTATTGTTGTTTTGAGTGTTCCATAAAAATCCCTTTTCATTTTGGTGTATAAAATTTGCTATAATTTCGAAGCACATCTAAAACACTGATATGTGACTCGTATTGTCTACTATTCCAAATGTTCTAATACGTTTAATCACCAATAACACATTAAATGGACTTATCTGTTCTTGTAGCGAATTACAAGTATATCAAATGAAAAGCCTTCACTCTGTGTTGGAAAATCTATACCTTATCAGTAATATCCTTTAACTGGTGCTAAGGATTGCTGTCCACGTTTTAAAGAGCAGTTGACGATTGGGTCGCAGTATCCTAGCTCTGTTTTACTCTCAGCAGTATTTGTGGACATCATACGTGGACTGCTGTAGCAGATACTCTGCACGTACTCTCATCATCTTTATAAAGTGGTGTATTTACGATCAGATAAGCTCAACACAGGCAAGGAGTGATGGAACGTTTTCTCTTGGCCAAAATTTCCCTTCTTAAAGAGCGACTGGACTTAAAATTCATTTAATCACCATCTTCTTTAGAAGTATTTGTTTATTTAATTATTTAACCCTATGTGATTGGGGCTTTCAGACCCTCTCTTACATCGGAACAGAGTTTCCCACATACAGTACCTTTTCAAATCATAGGTATCTAAGAAATAATGATTTCAGTATGACAATGATTTGAATGTCTTAAGTTCCATTGTGAGTAAGGTAACACGGACTATGAACTAATAAAATTAATACGGTATTGCTTGTAGAACTGCAACTTCTCCCACTAACAGCAATAATAATAATAATAATAATATGAGTAATAAGATCAGGTTGGAATGAAGGATGTGGGGTAACCAGTGTGTACAGGTACAATGGTGATCATTATTCTTGTTTTGGTAAATATGTCATTATCTATCTTCTGTAGCAGGAGATGTTATTCAGACATCTGACACAATGCGGTAGGTTATTGCAGAGTCGGTTTCCCGCTACTGAGAGGAAATTCGAGAAAGTGACTGAACGAATGAAAGGGACAGAAAAGGTCTTCCCCTGATGGCAGCGGACGTTTCTGCCAAATTGTACAGACAAGAGAATCAAGGTCGAGGAGAGATATAAGGGACAGTCTTCATTGGTAAGACAGTAGAGAAGACAGAGGGTATAGAAATTTCTGCGCTTGTTTGCACGAATCTAGGATAGTTGTCCATATGATAGTGAAATGTGATCAAGGAGCCGAACATCACAAATATAACGAACAAAGGCATTCATAACCAGTTCCAGTCACCATGTGCTTACCTGAGAAAGACCTTGCAGGCTAACTTCGCTTTAATTAATAATTGGAAATTTAAGTGACTGTACAAGGTTCTTTTTCAGATTAAGGTGGAAGAGCTTTTAATATTTTTACGGGACATGGAGAGATGCTGATACCTTCACGCACATTGCAGTAACATGCTCAGACCAATTTAGATTTTCATCTGTTATTACTCCTAGTCTCCTTGCTGAAGGAGAAAAGATATTTGTCCTATTTAAGGTTAAAGATCGTAGAGATCTCCAATATTTAGGGCCAATGAGCCCAGAATGACCAATCAGTATCACTCAGGTTTTGGACGGTTGAATTTTAACTCGGTATTTTGATAGTGCCCGCAGATCGGTATTGAGTTTCTTCATAGTTGTATTCGGGTTTATTGGTTTTGCGCCGGCCGCGGTGGCCGTGCGGTTCTAGGCGCTGCAGTCCGGAGCCGCGGGACTGCTACGGTCGCAGGTTCGAATCCTGCCTCGAGCATGGATGTGCGTGATGTCCTTAGGTCAATTAGGTTTAAGTAGTTCTAAGTTCATAGCACTCAGAGCCATTTGAACCATTTTTTATTGCTTTTGCACTTAGATACGACTGGAAGTGATATTTAAACAGTAGGAAATAACTTGTTATATCATTTACGTACAATGAGGAGAGTATCGGACCTAATACCGAACCATGACGGAAGACTGATACTACCGGCCTCCACTGCGACTTTACGGTGCCGAACATGACGCAATGCTGGCTAAAATCAGGTATGAGTGAAACTACAGCACTGCAATTGGCGAGAAATTTAGGCTGCTACGTCTCGTAAGTAAAATTTCATAGTCGACAGCGTCAAAGGCTTTTCCGAAGTCTAAGAAACACATGACAGTTGCCTCTTTTGCATCCATGTGAAGCTTTAGGATATCTTTCACTTTTATTAAGGCAAGTGTTGTGCTGCGATGTTTACGGAAACCTGATTGCTATTCTCCTAGTACGTTATTTGAAGTTAGGTAGTTTGTTAGCTGGTCGTAGACTCTGTATTCCAAAGCGTGGACACTGCAGGAAGAATGCAAATAGGTCGGTACTCATAGCGTGCACGGAGCGTCCATTTTAGGTAATACCTTCGCTAGTACTTGTTTCCAGTCTCAGGAAAAACACTTGTGCGTACTTTGCCTATACCAAGACCAGACAGGTTTTTCCTTAGGAGAACTGGTGCATTTCTGTTGTTGGTTAATGTATGGGCATGTCTGAGTTTCGTATTTCTCCAGCTTGACGAATGTTCCGCTACTGCTTGTAATTAATATGATTTTCAGACATAGGACGTAGTCTGTATGCCCGATGTGCAGCGTCTTTGAGATGCATGAGCTGTTTCAGTTTCTCAGTTACCTATATGCATGTTTTTTTCCTTATTTTTCAGTTGTTGGAGGGCATATTTGTCATATAGTTGAGTAAGTCTGTTAGTAAACCCATGATGTTCTTCGTTTATGTCAGATAATAGAACAGAAGGCGTTCCCCACACTATTTCGTGCACCCAAGTTGCAAGTTCAGATACATTAATGCGTTTGAAGCAGTCAGTAAGAACAGGTAAAAGTCGAGGAATTCCTAATTTAGTCAACAGACTGAATATTGCGGCAGATGGCACATCAAAGCGCTATGTTTTCCTATTACGAAAGCTGTTTTGTGTGGAGGAACATGCCTTAAATTTTGACATACAGGCTTTCTACTGCGAATTTTTTCATTTAGGTTGTCCAGAAGGTTTGCATCATTACTGGTTTACTGTTTGCAAGTTAAGGAAAAATATAGCTATCGCTTCCAAGAAAACGGTAATGTGAAGCCCATATCATCCCTCTGATACAGGACCATGGGGTTTCGATGCAGTTTTGATTGCAATTACATTTTTGGTGTAGACTGGTGGATCCATGTGACAGACACAGTTAGAAAACGTCTCACACTGTTACCCTGATTCTTATGAAAATAGCCTATCGTTGACGAAAAATTGGTTTCTGCGCAGTAATTAAGAAATCGCGCACCCATCTTGAACATCGCTTACACGTAGCTAACTCTGCCTAAAAGTGTGCAACATTTCCTCTGATACTCGTACACCAACGACGTCAGCTACGTAACACCGCCTTCATAGCCAGTACAACACCGTACAGTGTTTCGGAACTTTCATCCGTGGTTACCATTTTAGGACGCCTTTCAGGTAGGTCAACTCCAAGAAACATTGAACCAGGTAAGAATTCAGCTGTATAGTTATTGCTGGCTTGCGACAGATGAAGTTGAAGATAAACCTAAAAGTTCGAAAAATGGTTAATGGAATAATAAATAATTATTCAAAAAAGTGACTGGCTGCAGTTTTATGTATTTACATTTAGTCATCATTGATCCAAAAGAAGATCAATTTGTAATTTTCTTGTAAAAGACTTTTTAACGTGCATGTAGTTAAAACACTGTAATGACTATGACGAATAACAACGTACTATCAAATATATTTCATTCTTATTTCTAAACGAAGATAAAGACAGTGAAAACGCATCATTCTGTTGTCAGCTAGGTGGAATTTCTTTCACGTAGTTGTCGAGATAACACGCAAGACAGCTCCCTTAGGTGGCTGCACAATTCCAGTCAAACGATGTACGTGACGTCACTGTCGACAGTATGAGCTCCAACAGCCATCAGGCATGACTCACACCGTGGGACTCGCCCGCCAGTGTAGAAGCGTTTCAGTTCCCAGACGGAAGCCACAGAAGCGATTTGCCTTATTCTTCTTTGAACACTGCAGACGTTATCCAGTGGTTGGAGTAAACGTATAACCGTATTTCGTGTCTCGCAGGAGAGATGGACTGCCTCACTGTTTTCCTGCGTGTTTTAAGTAAGTGTCATTTTACTAAAACTAGTTAATTTACGCCAAATACATATTTATTTGCTATTCGTAAGTGGTGGTCGTTGTAGCGTTTTGTACAACGACGTCCGGTGGTTTCTTCTTTTAAGGTTACTGAGTTTCTTCTTCACATTTACGTAATCTGTTCAGTTCTTTGCGTAGATGCCCTGTCATGGTGACAATTTTCAAATAATAATGACAGATTCAGTACTTACGAAGATACAAACTGAGTGACGCAAATTAATTTGTTACAAACTAAACGTGCATTACCTATTTGTTGATGTTTCATAAGGGTGTGGCATCATAATTTTCGGCATCATAATTTTCGTTGATTCTTACTTCAACTCAGCATTTATTGACAAAATTGTCACAGCACGTTATCAAATTAAAATGAGTTATTGCACTCTGTGCTTCACTTTAAAATTTTGTTAAGAAACTGTACTCTTCCCTCAGTGTATAGATGATTATACCATTATGTGTCCGACTGCAATGGGAAATGATACAGCTTTAACAGTTACTGGACAACGTATGTCGGTTCGGTTGTCACTCTGTTCACAGAAAATTATTCCATTACCTTCCTCGCAGCTGCGTTTATATGCTGATCTAAACTCAAGCTGGATATGAACATTGGCAAAGCATGGATGAACTAGTGCCCCCGACCATTTTTCGGTAGATTTCTTGTAAGTGCGCTTGTCAAGTTTTCTGCCCCTCGGAGGATATTAGTCAAAGGCACTTTTTGACTGCTGATTTTGGGTGATATACGAAAGTGGTTTGGCAAATGTTCAGACATTTCTCTCTCCTCATTTCTAATTCTCAGTCTCAGACTACCATTACTCGTATACGAATAAAAGGATAATTATCAGATATTCTACTGCTTTATTTCTTAAGTAATCGACCAGTTTCTTGCCTAAGTAATACATTTCATTATGTTACGATGTAACTTCAGGTCGTCAAAAAAAGTATCACATTCATCATTATTTATATAACACAAAAATGTTTACTTTTAATGTAATAATGAAATATCAAAGTAGCCTACCTAAAAGTATTCAGATGGTGACCATCAGTTCTCTGAGATATAAATAATTTTCTGGGTCTCGTGGAAGACATCGGTCGCTTGACATGACGCGTCTCCAATCAGACAGAACCAGTTACATAGAGAAAAAAATTTCAGCATCTTGTCATTCATAGATAAAATTATGAGGACGCCGTTACCCAAAGAAAAACGATTATGTGATCGCACCACAGAACGAAAAGAATCTGAAGTTATTAGACATTAGATCATTATAAAATAGCCGTCACTAACAGTATCCTAGGAACAAATCATATTTAAGTGAGTAAACTATGTTTCAGAGTTTGACTTTTGAGCTGGTGGCGTTTCTTCGTAGTTCAGTGGATGATTTATGCAAACAAATCTGATTGTGTTCCAGGTGAGGCAATAAACTATAAGTGTTACAGACAACCAATCAGAGTTTTGTTGCACTATGACAGTGTCCAAGTGGACAGTGGAAGATTTCTACGTTGCTTTCTACCTTCAAAGCCAGAAAACAAATGCGCCTCTATTCAACCTTCTTTCCCAGAATTAAGAACGATGCAGTTATGTAGCTCATCGAGTTTTGTGTTCATTGCGTGGTGGAGAGCGGGTATTACAAGCTCCCATGTGACTTTTATCAGTATATCATTATGATCCATTGGACATGGCAAAGGATGCAACGCTATCACGAGATTTTTGCGAATATGCTGTGTCGTATGCAATCCTCAAGGAGTTTGATGTGTAGACTTCCGTTTCTTTTAAATTTTTCATGCCTGTTACATTACGTTTGGTAAAAGTAACAAAATAATCATTAGGGTAGGTATTTTACATGCAGAAGTCCATAGTTTCCACACTCATCAGGTGCTACATATTTTGTCCTTGCTTTGTTTTTAATATATTTATCACAGTAACTTTGATCATTGTTTTTATTCACCTAAAATAAAGCTGTAATTGTATTGCTGGAAACCGAGAGGTTAGAGAAAAAAACAAAGTAGACTGTTTGTACATGAAACCCACATCCAATATGAAACTACGACTCGAATCGTAGTGATTCCTTTTTTAGTATTTAGATGTATGTTCCATAGTTCTTGTCGTTTATAACCAGGACATCATTTATAATATGTCTTTCATATAACATCAAACATCACGCATGTGTCTACTAACAGCGCAGTGAACAACCATGACAGGTCCTGTCAAATTCTTGTAGGGCAGGTTATCCATGGAGTACACAAGAGATGAATGCATCGATATGCTTTTGGTGCTGGGGGCATCCGATAATCAAGCTGCTGCTGCTCTGCTCATGCATATGCTGCACAGTACCTTCAAAGGCACCATCCCGATAAGAATGTCTTTTGTCCCCTGGAGCAACGCCTTCAGGAAGGCGGAGATATTCGTTCACAAGTAATGGACAGAGGTCATCCAGGGACGAGGTGGACAAACAGAGAACACGATTCTTGAAACCGTCACCAGTCACCTCAGCGAAGAACCCGTCATCCACTATGTGATCAAACGTCTCTGGACACCTTGCTGAAAATGACTTATAAGTTCGTCTCGCCCTCCATTGGTAATGCTGGAATTCAGTATGGTGTTGGCCCACCCTTAACCTTGATGATAACTTTCACTCTCGCAGCCATACCTACAATCACGAGCTGGAAGTTTCTTGGGGAATGGCAGCTCATGCTTCACATAGTGCTGCTCGCAGGAGAGGTATCAATATCGGTTTTTAACGTCTGGCACGAAGGCGGCGTTTCGAAACATTCCAAAGGTGTTCTGTAAGATTCAGGTGAGTACTCTGTGCAGGCCAGTCCGTTACAGGAATGTTGTTTCGTGTAACCATTATGTCACAGGCTGTGCATTATGAACAGGTGCTCGATCGAGTTGAAAGATGCAATCGCCATCGCGAATTGCTCTTCAACAGTGGGAAGCAAGAAGGTGCTTAAAACATCATTGTAGGCCTGTGTGTGATAGTGGCACACAAAACAACGGGTGCCAGGCGCCTCCATGAAGAAACGACCACACCAGATCACCACCGCCTCCGAATTTTACTATTGGCACTACACGCAATGGCAGATGACGTTCACCAGGCATTCGCCATAGCCACACCCTGCCACTGATTCAACACATTGTCAACTGTGACTCATCACTCCACACAACGTTTTTCCACTGTTTAATCTACCAATGTTTACGCTCCTTACACCAAGCAAGGCGTCGTTTGGCATTTACCGGCATGATGTGTGGCTTATGAGCAGCCGCTCGAACATGAAATCCAAGTTTTCTCACCTCCCGCCTAACTGTCATAGTACTTGCAGTCCATACTGATGCAGAATGGAATTCCTGGGTGATGGTCTGGATAGATGTCTGTTGTCTCTGTTAGTCAACAGACGAGGTCGACATGTACATGTTTGTACTGTACGTGACCCTTCATGTTTCCACTTCACTGTAACATTGGAATGGTGAATCTAGGAATGTTTAGGAGTATGGAAATCTCTCGTACAGACTTATGACACAAGTGGTACCCAATCACCTGACCACGGTCAAAGTCCGTGTGTTCCACGGAGCGCCAAATTCTGGTTTCTCACGATGTCGCTGATATGGAGTACCTGACAGTAGGTGGCAGCTCAATGCACTTAATATGAAAAACATTTATTTTTGGGCTGTCTGGCTACTTTTTATCACACATGTATTACAAGGCAGTTCCAGATATGTCGAAGACTTGGTTTTGGAGAGTTGTACAAGGTAGAACAGAATCCATATCATTATACGTTAACTCGACACCAGCAGCCAGAAGATCTCATTCGACGAGTAGAGTTTTGTGAAAGGCTTTTGCACCATGTGGAAGATAACGAACATTTTGTAAATAACGATATATGGACTGACGCATCTACCTTCACCCGCGGGAGTACTTTCAACATCCACAACAGGCTTTACTGGTTGAAAGACAACCCACATGTTACCCATCAACATGGTCACAGGCACTCTTTGGTATAAACCTGTGGGCTGGAATCGTGCATGGAATACTTTTGTCGCCGGACAATTCTGTATGCGTCACTGTATCGTACGTTACTTTCCAATTCTTTTCGTGACACTTTATAAAACGTTCCACGGTGTTCGACGATAGGTATGGTTTCACGACGATGTTGCACCACCACAATTGTCGGTGGAGCCAACTTCTATCGGAAAAGTAGTTAGGCTGACACTGGACCAATCAATCTTCCAGTCTGCTATTGGCCGCAGTGAATCCACTGAGGAAACACGATTTTAAAATGTCCAGAGACATAACAGTATTTTTACAAATAATTGAGATCAATAAAAAAATTCCCAAAATTTGCTTTAGTTTATTATTTATCATAAAACCATCTACTGGCAGGGCTAAAGTTGAGCTGTTAGTTACCTGCGGACGTGAGGACACGTTAAACTACTGCGTCGAAGAAATAATGCAGAAGCCTTCGTCTGAACATCGGTGAGGCCCAAACCTCCCATCAGCAGAGGGCTTGCCATAACATCATAGCGCACCCGGAAAATAGATTTTCTCCAGATTAACTTGCCCAATAATTATTGTATCTTCCGGGACACTATCGCGAGAAGGGAAAAAAAATTGCCACAAAATACGCTTTGCTCAACACATAAGTTTGTAAGATACGACCCTCATGAAATAACGAGAGAGAGCGACGCTCGTGTTCAAGGACCACTCTTCGAATCCCATCCGTCTTGGACTTCCAATTTGTTGTATCCGTCTTCAGCGGACACGATCAATAACAACACCCAACGATCGAAGGCAGGCGACTGCTGCAGCACATGGGATCTCTGCGGCGTCAGATGCCCATAGGTCGTTAACCTGTACTCCTGTAAGTCCACAATATGCATCCAGAACGTCCCTGAGAACCAGTATGTCATCATGAGTACGAAGATGTACCATAACGTTATCAGCATTCATTCAGGCGATACTTTTCTCCATACAACGGCCAGTCATACAGTCGAGCAGCTGTGAACGGCAGTAAGGATTCCAGAAAAAGCACGAATGACAACGTGGATAGGGGACTTCCTTGCAGGGCACCTCAACGCATTTCTTTGTGGGAGAATGACGAAAACTCACAATAGACCCCTGAATATCAGTAAATAGAGAGGTCAACACCCGTCTGGTAACATCATTAAAACCAACATCCATCAAATCTCGTGGCTGAAAATCATGACTAATTCCCTGAAACGAATGACTAGAATCAATAAAAATTAAAATTACCGTCAGAGGAGCAGTGCAAAGCAATCGAGATCAAGTCACAACATTCAGCAACGGGACTCATGGGAGTACGACCCTGGAGACAACTTCAATAACACTCGATAATGTCAGCAAGAAAAACCGACAAACGGCTATTTATCGGGCGCTCTACGATTTTGTAATCGAAATTAAGTGGCGTTATCGGTTTGAAGTGACTCACGGACATATAACATATAACATATATGGAAATTAAACCAACTTTTCTGGCCTTAAAAGAGGGCAGGGTGTATCGCCCTTCCAACACTTTATTCAACTTAGACGTTATCGTATCTGCTATCAGAGGCCAAAAGCGAACATAAAATTCTTTTGAATGGCTATCTAAACCCGGAGAGTTGCAGGGAGAAGAGCAGACAAAAATGACATCATGGTGGAAAGCTGCCAAAAACTTTCCACGGGGAGCTCGATGAACAACAATGTCAACAAGGGATGTAAAATAAGCAGACGGTATACAGATCGATCCCGCTTATAACAGGTTGAGACGACCTCACATGTCCATATATAGCACGTATGTTAGTGAGCCACGTCTTTTGAGATCGCATCCAAAGCCAAATTAGATAATAAAGAGATGTCAACTCATCCTGGAGACTCTAACGTGGCTAGTAGTGCAAACGAAAACTATCCAGTCACAATCTTTTAAACTGTAAGAGTTTTGCCTTCATACGGTGAACATCGTAACTGTCTTAGTGATGTCTCGAGGCTTGTTAGACATATAAGAATAATATTGTCACTCGTTTGATTCCACAATTCAGCAAGCGTACTGCCTTCTCCAGATGCTTCGTTTTTTGAGTTGTTTTACGATTTCTCTGACTTCCTCTATTGTTGTTGGCTTTGAGTCTGTTGCATATGGGTTACGTTATGAAAACGAAATTCTTCTTTTGGTGGATGGCGGTTATGTAATTCTTGGAAATAGCCTGCAAATGTTCTGCAGTTCTCGGAGTTATTATAAGTAGCATTCTAAGTTTTTCGATCTATAGGCTGTGCACTTGGTGATGCGTTCTTCTGTAAACTATTGTTGTTTTGAGTGTTCCATAAAAATCCCTTTTCACTTTGGTGTATAAAATTTGCTATAATTTCGAAGCACAACTAAAACACTGATATGTGACTCGTATTGTCTACTATTCCAAATGTTCTAATACGTTTAATCACCAATAACACATTAAATGGACTTATCTGTTCTTGTAGCGAATTACAAGTATATCAAATGAAAAGCCTTCACTCTGTGTTGGAAAATCTATACCTTAGCAGTAATATCCTTTAACTGGTGCTAAGGATTGCTGTCCACGTTTTAAAGAGCAGTTGACTATTGGGTCGCAGTATCCTAGCTCTGTTTTACTCTCAGCAGTATTTGTGGACATCATACGTGGACTGCTGTAGCAGATACTTTGCACGTACTCTCATCATCTTTATAAACTGGTGTATTTACGATCAGATAAGCTCAACACAGGCAAGGAGTGATGGAACGTTTTCTCTTGGCCAAAATTTCCCTTCTTAAAGAGCGACTGGACTTAAAATTCATTTAATCACCATCTTCTTTAGAAGTATTTATTTATTTAATTATTTAACCCTATGTGGTTGGGGCTTTCAGGCCCTCTCTTACATCGGAACAGAGTTTCCCACATACAGTACCTTTTCAAATCATAGTTATCTAAGAAATAATGATTTCAGTATGACAACTAGTATCAAAATGATTTGAATGTCTTAAGTTCCATTGTGAGTAAGGTAACACGGACTATGAACTAATAAAATTAATACGGTATTGCTTGTACAACTGCAACTTCTCCGACTAACAGCAATAATAATAATAATAATAATATGAGTAATAAGATCAGGTTGGAATGAAGGATGTGGGGTAACCAGTGTGTACAGGGACAATGGTGATCATTATTCTTGTTTTGGTAAATATGTCATTATCTATCTTCTGTAGCAGGAGATGTTATTCAGACATCTGACACAATGCGGTAGGTTATTGCAGAGTCGGATTCCCGCTACTGAGAGGAAATTCGAGAAAGTTACTGAACGAAGGAATGGGACAGAAATGGTCTTCCCCTGACGGCAGCGGACGTTTCTGCCAAATTGTACAGACAAGAGAATCAAGGTCGAGGAGAGATATAAGGGACAGTCTTCATTGGTAAGACAGTAGAGAAGACAGAGGGTATAGAAATTTCTGCGCTTGTCTGCACGAATCTAGGATAGTTGTCCATATGATAGTGAAATGTGATCAAGGAGCCGAACATCACAAATATAACGAACAAAGGCATTCATAACCAGTTCCAGTCACCATGTGCTTTCCTGAGAAAGACCTTGCAGGCTAACTTCGCTTTAATTAATAATTGGAAATTTAAGTGACTGTACAAGTTTCTTTTTCAGATCAAGATGGAAGAGCTTTTAATATTTTTACGGGACATGGAGAGATGCTGATACCTTCACGCACATTGGAGTTACGTGCTCAGACCAATTTAGATTTTCATCTGTTATTACTCCTAGTCTCCTTGCTGAAGGAGAAAAGATATTTGTCCTATTTAAGGTTAAAGATCGTAGAGATCTCCAATATTTAGGGCCAATGAGCCCAGAATGACCAATCAGTATCACTCAGGTTTTGGACGGTTGAATTTTAACTCGGTATTTTGATAGTGCCCGCAGATCGGTATTGAGTTTCTTCATAGTTGTATTCGGGTTTATTGGTTTTGCGCCGGCCGCGGTGGCCGTGCGGTTCTAGGCGCTGCAGTCCGGAGCCGCGGGACTGCTACGGTCGCAGGTTCGAATCCTGCCTCGAGCATGGATGTGCGTGATGTCCTTAGGTCAATTAGGTTTAAGTAGTTCTAAGTTCATAGCACTCAGAGCCATTTGAACCATTTTTTATTGCTTTTGCACTTAGATACGACTGGAAGTGATATTTAAACAGTAGGAAATAACTTGTTATATCATTTACGTACAATGAGGAGAGTATCGGACCTAATACCGAACCATGACGGAAGACTGATACTACCGGCCTCCACTGCGACTTTACGGTGCCGAACATGACGCAATGCTGGCTAAAATCAGGTATGAGTGAAACTACTGCACTGCAATTGGCGAGAAATTTAGGCTGCTACGTTTCGTAAGTAAAATTTCATAGTCGACAGCGTCAAAGGCTTTTCCGAAGTCTAAGAAACACATGACAGTTGCCTCTTTTGCATCCATGTGAAGCTTTAGGATATCTTTCACTTTTATTAAGGCAAGTGTTGTGCTGCGATGTTTACGGAAACCTGATTGCTATTCTCCTAGTACGTTATTTGAAGTTAGGTAGTTTGTTAGCTGGTCGTAGACTCTGTATTCCAAAGCGTGGACACTGCAGGAAGAATGCAAATAGGTCGGTACTCATAGCGTGCACGGAGCGTCCATTTTAGGTAATACCTTCGCTAGTACTTGTTTCCAGTCTCAGGAAAAACACTTGTGCGTACTTTGCCTATACCAAGACCAGACAGGTTTTTCCTTAGGAGAACTGGTGCATTTCTGTTGTTGGTTAATGTATGGGCATGTCTGAGTTTCGTATTTCTCCAGCTTGACGAATGTTCCGCTACTGCTTGTAATTAATATGATTTTCAGACATAGGACGTAGTCTGTATGCCCGATGTGCAGCGTCTTTGAGATGCATGAGCTGTTTCAGTTTCTCAGTTACCTATATGCATGTTTTTTTCCTTATTTTTCAGTTGTTGGAGGGCATATTTGTCATATAGTTGAGTAAGTCTGTTAGTAAACCCATGATGTTCTTCGTTTATGTCAGATAATAGAACAGAAGGCGTTCCCCACACTATTTCGTGCACCCAAGTTGCAAGTTCAGATACATTAATGCGTTTGAAGCAGTCAGTAAGAACAGGTAAAAGTCGAGGAATTCCTAATTTAGTCAACAGACTGAATATTGCGGCAGATGGCACATCAAAGCGCTATGTTTTCCTATTACGAAAGCTGTTTTGTGTGGAGGAACATGCCTTAAATTTTGACATACAGGCTTTCTACTGCGAATTTTTTCATTTAGGTTGTCCAGAAGGTTTGCATCATTACTGGTTTACTGTTTGCAAGTTAAGGAAAAATATAGCTATCGCTTCCAAGAAAACGGTAATGTGAAGCCCATATCATCCCTCTGATACAGGACCATGGGGTTTCGATGCAGTTTTGATTGCAATTACATTTTTGGTGTAGACTGGTGGATCCATGTGACAGACACAGTTAGAAAACGTCTCACACTGTTACCCTGATTCTTATGAAAATAGCCTATCGTTGACGAAAAATTGGTTTCTGCGCAGTAATTAAGAAATCGCGCACCCATCTTGAACATCGCTTACACGTAGCTAACTCTTTGCCTAAAAGTGTGCAACATTTCCTCTGATACTCGTACACCAACGACGTCAGCTACGTAACACCGCCTTCATAGCCAGTACAACACCGTACAGTGTTTCGGAACTTTCATCCGTGGTTACCATTTTAGGACGCCTTTCAGGTAGGTCAACTCCAAGAAACATTGAACCAGGTAAGAATTCAGCTGTATAGTTATTGCTGGCTTGCGACAGATGAAGTTGAAGATAAACCTAAAGGTTCGAAAAATTGTTAATGGAATAATAAATAATTATTCAAAAAAGTGACTGGCTGCAGTTTTATGTATTTACATTTAGTCATCATTGATCCAAAAGAAGATCAATTTGTAATTTTCTTGTAAAAGACTTTTTAACGTGCATGTAGTTAAAACACTGTAATGACTATGACGAATAACAACGTACTATCAAATATATTTCATTCTTATTTCTAAACGAAGATAAAGACAGTGAAAACGCATCATTCTGTTGTCAGCTAGGTGGAATTTCTTTCACGTAGTTGTCGAGATAACACGCAAGACAGCTCCCTTAGGTGGCTGCACAATTCCAGTCAAACGATGTACGTGACGTCACTGTCGACAGTATGAGCTCCAACAGCCATCAGGCATGACTCACACCGTGGGACTCGCCCGCCAGTGTAGAAGCGTTTCAGTTCCCAGACGGAAGCCACAGAAGCGATTTGCCTTATTCTTCTTTGAACACTGCAGACGTTATCCAGTGGTTGGAGTAAACGTATAACCGTATTTCGTGTCTCGCAGGAGAGATGGACTGCCTCACTGTTTTCCTGCGTGTTTTAAGTAAGTGTCATTTTACTAAAACTAGTTAATTTACGCCAAATACATATTTATTTGCTATTCGTAAGTGGTGGTCGTTGTAGCGTTTTGTACAACGACGTCCGGTGGTTTCTTCTTTTAAGGTTACTGAGTTTCTTCTTCACATTTACGTAATCTGTTCAGTTCTTTGCGTAGATGCCCTGTCATGGTGACAATTTTCAAATAATAATGACAGATTCAGTACTTACGAAGATACAAACTGAGTGACGCAAATTAATTTGTTACAAACTAAACGTGCATTACCTATTTGTTGATGTTTCATAAGGGTGTGGCATCATAATTTTCGGCATCATAATTTTCGTTGATTCTTACTTCAACTCAGCATTTATTGACAAAATTGTCACAGCACGTTATCAAATTAAAATGAGTTATTGCACTCTGTGCTTCACTTTAAAATTTTGTTAAGAAACTGTACTCTTCCCTCAGTGTATAGATAAAATAAAATGTCGTGTGACGAAGGCCTCCCGTCGGGTAGACCCCTCTCCTGGTGTAAGTCTTTCGATTTGACGCCACTTCGGCGACTTGCGCGTCGTTGGGGATGAAATGATTATGATTAGGACGACCCAACACCCATTCCCTGAGAGGAGAAAATCTCCAACCCAGCCGGGAATCGAACCCGTGCGCTTTGGATTGACAGTCTGACGCGGTGACCACTAAGCTACCGGACAGTGTATAGGTGGTTATACCATTTTGTGTCCGACTGCAATGGGAAATGATACAGCAATTATTCCATTACCTTCCTCGCAGCTGCGTTTATATGCTGATCTAAACTCAAGCTGGATATGAACATTGGCAAAGCATGGATAAACTCGTGCCCCCGACCATTTTTCGGTAGATTTCTTGTAAGTGCGCTTGTCAAGTTTTCTGCCCCTCGGAGGATATTAGTCAAAGGCACTTTTTGACTGCTGATTTTGGGTGATATACGAAAGTGGTTTGGCAAATGTTCAGACATTTCTCTCTCCTCATTTCTAATTCTCAGTCTCAGACTAATATTACTCGTATACGAATAAAAGGATAATTATCAAATATTCTACTGCATTATTTCTTAAGTAATCGACCAGTTTCTTGCCTAAGTAATACATTTCATTATGTTACGATGTAACTTCAGGTCGTCAAAAAAAGTATCACATTCATCATTATTTATATAATACAAAAAAGTTTACTTTGAATGTAATAATGAAATATCAAAATAGCCTACCTAAAAGTATTCAGATGGTGACCATCAGTCCTCTGATATATAAATAATTTTCTGGGTCTCGTGGAAGACATCGGTCGCTTGACATGACGCGTCTCCAATCAGACAGAATCAGTTACATAGAGAAAAAAATTTCAGCATCTTGTCCTTCATAGATAAAATTATGAGGACGCCGTTACCCAAAGAATAACGATTATGTAATTGCACCACAGAACGAAAAGAATCTAAAATTATTAGACATTAGATCATTATAAAATAGCCGTCACTAACAGAATCGTAGGAACAAAACATATTTAAGTGAGTAAACTATGTTTCAGAGTTTGTCTTTTGAGCTGGTGGCGTTTCTTCGTAATTCAGTGGATGATTTATGCAAACAAATCTGATTGTGTTCCAGGTGAGGCAATAAACTATAAGTGTTACAAACAACCAATCAGAGTTTTGTTGCACTATGACAGTGTCCAAGTGGACAGTGGAAGGTTTCTATGTTGCTTTCTAACTTCAAAGCCACAAAACAAATGCGACGTTGCAGTTAGATAATATAAAATGACCAAAGAATATACATTGTGAAACTTCCTGACAGATTACAGCTGTGTGTCAGGAAGTTTCATATTAGCGCACACTCCACTGAAGAGTGAAAATTTCATTCTGGAAACATCCCCCAGGCTTTGGCAAAGCCATGTCCCCGCAGTATCCTTTCTTCCAGGAGTGCTAGTTCTGCAACGTTCGCAGGAGACTTTCTGTGAAGTTTGGAAGGTAGGAGACGAGGTGCTGGCGGAAGTAAGGCTGTGAGGAAGGGTCGTGATTCGTGGTTCGAATGATTGGCTCTGAGCGCTATGGGACTCAACTACTGCGGTCATAAGTCCCCTAGAACTTAGAACTACTTTAACCTAACCAACCTAAGGACATCACACACATCCATGCCCGAGGCACGTGATTCGTGCTTGGATGGCTCAGTTGACGCCGGTGCGGTAGCTCAGCATGTATGGTCAAAAGGTTAGCTGCTCTTTCTAATAAAAAACTAAGTGAAAAGATCAACAGTTAACTTAACCGGTGTGATAGGACGCCAACCCCGAACAATATCGATTTAAAAAAATTGGTAGAGCCCTTCCGCGCAAAGGAAAAGGTCTGAGAGCGGGTCTCAGTTTGACACACAGTTTTAATCTGCCAGAAAGTTTCATATCAGCGCACACATTGCTGTAGAGTGAAAATTTCATTCTGGAATATACGTTCTGTTTCATTTTAACTGCTACTATGCTATCACTTGTTCAAGTAGCTTACGGAGATGCAAGGCGGTAACTTCCTTGACAACCACTGATGACGATAGCCGAAAACCCCATCACTTTTTTCCCCAGAAAATTACCCCGTGTTCATCCGTGGAAATATCGGCGTTTACCAAGGACACTACGAGGCTGCCTTAGAGTGGTAGGTGTAAGCGATTAATTTATCGAGCGATATCGTGTCTTTCATACAGTAATGAAGGAGACAAGAAGCCTCGTTTCGTTGCAGTGGAGTCCACGTTTTGGGTCAATGCATGCCATTTCTTCCGATCTGACGCTTCCTGTGGATTTAGGTGTCTTGATGTTAGAATTCAGGTCGTCTGCAACCACGGCTTTCCATGGATATTCCCGAGGATAACCAACATAAACTAGTTTGGTAGCCACATAGCCCCAGATTTAACTCACCAAGCCCAGTCTTCCCTGTAGTCATTCTTTTCCCTGATTAAGTTTACTGTTTGTTGAAAATATATTATGCCAAAATATTCCACATTATTTGAAATGATGTGAACTTTCCCTGAAACATGCATCACATCCCTTCCCTTTGCTTCTCTTGTATTCTCATCTTGGTCTGCTTTTATTTGACGGCAACGACAGAAGTAGTAACTATACAGAATTCTCCACCATAAATTGCGGTAGGTCGAACTGCTGCTATTTCAGACTTCAGTTCTCACTTTCTTAATTCTGAATTTTGTAAAGTTCAGACTATCAGTAAATTTAAAGATAGTTTCAGAAGTAATAGTTAAACGTTTGCTCTTGTAGTTTTATTATAGAAACTAGACGCAGCAGCAAGTGCTTGAACAGGCTACTAGGTTAAGAATTTCCTGAGAAAAAGGACAATATGAATATGTACTATTCAGGTAGATACAACTTCACTGTAAGCCGCTAATTATTCACTTAGAATTATGTGCTTCATTCAGAATTTAGTAATGAATATTTTTGAAAGGATAACTGTATTGATATCTACATTTCCTGCTCTGAATTTTTGTTAC